>NC_058376.1:151140644-151757430 GCF_018350175.1 Felis catus | reverse complement strand
CTAAGACTTGCCACCTCTCACTTCACCTAGAAAGTAAGGCATAGATTGGCTCTGTTTTCAAATCCCTCAAACATCTTTTTTTTGTTTGTTTGTTTCGCCATGCCCTCCCCCACAGTTAGGATTCAGTCCAGGGCTGGGAGGGGAGCGCACAGAGCCCTTTCTCAGGAACACACCAGCATCTAAGTTCCCCCTCCCTCCTTCAGCCCAGTACATGTTAAATTTGTCTAGGGGAGACACATGGCTGGACAAGACTAAGGCCATATTTTCCATGCCCTGAGGCAAAATAAAGGCCGGATAAGAAGACAGGCCTTAATACAGGATACAATCATGCTCTTTGGGAACTTGTGTGTCAGGTGACCATGACCCAGTGCTGTTGCCTTCTTCCAGCCCCTGGCTTGGTAGAAGCAACTGGAACTTAGACACATCCCTGAGGAGGCTGAATGGGCTCCCATTTGATTGATAGAGCCCTAAATTAACAAGAATTTAGTTAAATTGACTGATTAATTTACTTAAATTATCTTCCAATGCTCAGCATAATGTGGGCTTGAGACAAAAATTAAGTTATAACCATACGAGTTGCAACCATGAAAAATGACAGGATAATTTCACCATACTTGAAAATTAAGGACTGTAAAATTTTTTGCATACCTGAGATAGCTTGAAATTCTCTGGTTTCTGCCAGATCACTTTCTAAAATTTAGTTTTATGAATACATATGAGGCTGATGTTAATTTAAACAAGAGATGAATAGGGTGTTTCAAACTCATTGGATTCTATTGTTTTTGAAAAATTATCCACATTTAAAAAAACACATTGATAAAGGGTGATGGGGCCAAGGGCATAAGAAAGAGGAGTATTTAGGATCCCAGGACACAGATGGGCGATATATTTGACACAGATTTGGGGCATCCCCTCTGCTGCTCAAATGCAGACTCATCACAGCACAGTTGATGGAAATTCCAATGAGCAGTACTTACCCTCAAGGACAGAGGTCATGATGCTGACAACACTCATTGCCCTTTGGGCTCGGAAAGGTTCATTCAGGTATTCTGCCGATAAGAAAGTCTTCTTCTGTCCTGCATCAAATGCCTGCTGGGACACAAACAATCAGGATATTCCCCCCAACCTGAAGTCATCAGTGGCAAAAATGGGTCACTCAGCCTCTTATTGGCCCATCTCATGTGGTTGTGAGTTGCCTGGTGAAGCTATGTTCCTCTGTAGCTGTGCTTTCCCATTTGGGAAATGGGGCTGCTTCTTGAACTTGGGGTAAGAGCTTAGGCATGAGGACCAGGACATAGAGTTGGGGGTGCAAGCAGAGTCTAGCTTTGTAGCTGACATTATAACCTGGGCTCACCTGAGGGTCTGCTAATTCCTGCCTGAGGACAGAGTCCTCGGGCAGCAGTGTGGGGATGGGGCTGCCTCAAGGGTCTCTGAGGTTTCTACTAAAGGGAAGTGACAGCTGCAGGAGCGGTGGGCCAGGAAGTCATTCCAAGACTTCGTCTGTGCTGGGCATATGGTGTTCAGACAGAATTCCTCTTCCAGGACAGGTTTTTTTTTGACCTCCCTTCTGATAGGCCCCTTTCTCTCCCCAGCACATAACTCAGTTCCAGCTCCACACGGTCCTTTTCTTTCTGAGGGAATATTTGTGTGTCTTGATTCTCCAGTGTTAGTTGTTTGACACAGCCCTTTTGAACCTTCCCTCTTTGGGCCTTCCCGGGGAAGTTCCATCTGGGTTCTGTGCTCTAACTTTAGTCCTACACTACCCCAGATGTGGGGAGTCTGGGGCCCATAGAAGCTGATTCTGGCACTGCACTGCACATTCAGAATCCAAATTCAGCAGGCATGAGCACATGCCATAGGTGAAGTTCATAGGTAGATAGTAAGTACTTTAACACATACAAAGAATGTTCAGAAAGTTTTCAACCATGAGGACTCAACAAGAGATGCTAGCATAGCTATTGTTATTTTCAGGCAAATGTGTATCAGTGCAGGCACTTTATGATTCCATTTAACCCTTCAGCTATTTAGAAACCTTTTTAATGGGGGACTTGGAGGCCTGAAGAATTTAAGGGGCTTGTTACAGGTGACTCAGTTGGTAAATGGCAAACCTATGATTGAAACCCACGTCCATGTGACACAGAGGGCTTAAAGAGTTAATCTTACACTAGCTGAATAACTTAACTAAAATGAATCAAAGTCAGAATATCTAGGAAGGTGATAATCTAGGGAGAAATTCCTGAATGAGGTATTTTTTGGAGTGTTAAAGCAATTCCAAGAGAGGTCTGCAGGTTGGCTTTGACTTTTGGACTCTGTTGATGACTCTTTCTTGGCTCTTGGAGACCCACTCTCCACCTTCTCTACCCTGCCCTGTGCCTGGGGAAGGTGGTCTGTACTCTCTCGTTCTGGTCAGGCTTGGCCAATGGGAGGCACAGACAGAAGATCAGAGTCTGGAAGGAGAGGGACTATTATCACCTGGCTTCTTCCCTGCAGCGCTATGACTGACCTCCCCCCTGGATCACAAGTTCTGTGGGACCTCCCGGGTCTTGCTGGGTTCTGGTTCTGGTCCTTCCCCTCACCACTTCAGCCTAAGCATATAACAGCTTCCCACCATTGCTCATCTCTAAGTGCCTCACTGTCCCTTCTCAGTTCAAAGCCCAGTGCATACCTCTCCCCCAATTGCCCACTGGAGTGGTATCTGTTTCTTGCTGGGATCACATGGCATCCAATCAGAGATGGAGCTAAGGTAACCTTGTAGGACTTATCCAAGTCAGGAGAGCCATATCCTGGTTAGTCTACAAGTCTGTTTGAGAACTGCTCTGGGTCCCTGGCTAGCCAGAGAGGGCAAATGAAAAACACTGGAAGCATCATTACTGAACCTAAGGGAGAGCTCAAATTAAATCACAGCTCTCAATCCAATGAGGAGTCCCTGGTTTTCCATTGCACTCTGCGATTATTCTATGAAGAGTGCTCACCAGTTAGTCACTGTTGCCTAATTTGTACATTTTGGCAAGTTATTGCTTCTCTGAGTAAAGCAAGGGATACTTGGCTTCTGCTAATATCTATCCAGGGCACCTCCCAGGATTTCTCTGGGCCCCATGGGCCAAACCCAGCATAGTTCGCACAGAGCTACAAGCAGAAAGGGAAGAACCTTCCCTTCTTCTCATACTCATCCAGGAACCAGGCAGGCCTGTCTCTAAAGCAGTAATAGTGAGTGGAGACAGAGGAACACAGAGAAAAATAAAAGGATCAGCTGGAAAATAATTTGTATTATTGTACTGCAGAGGAAACCAGAAAACCAGTTTGACCTCAGGCAAATCCAGTATCTCTGACTCTCACCTGCCCTGTCTGTAAAATGGGGATATAGAGGGGAAATGTTGGACACGATGTTGTCTAAAGGAGCCTTCCATGGGTGGCACTCAGTGTTTGTTGGCCCTCACCTGGAGGGCAGCTCAAGAGATCTGGAGCATTGACCAACTTACCGAGACTTCGATGCCTCCAGGAGCAAGCTCACCGGTGGGCAATGTGGAGTGTCCGTCTTCTCCAAGTCCTGAGCCAGGGTTGGAGGGCTGAGGCAGCGGACTCCTAGGGAGGGGGCCTTGCTGGCCGGCACCCCCACCCAGCAGCAGGGAGCCCCGACGGCTGTCACGGTCTCCAGGAAAGACTCCATCATCTGTGGCCCCATCAGGGAATGAGGCGTCCAGGCAAGGGGCCCGGAAATGGAACACACTGCCGTGGCTAGCCCGGCGCCTCCCAGAGGTGAGACCTAGGAAAGACTGGGCATTGCCCCAAAGGACCAGGAAAAAAGGCAGGCTGGAAGCCCATCCTGCAGGCATATCTGGAGCTCAACACTTCCTCCACCCATTCCTATTTCCCTGCCCTTATTCTCATGAACTTCCAGAAAAAAATTTAAGACATAGATTCAAGGGGTATTCTAGGTAAACATGGGAAGAGAACAGGAGAAAAGAATATTTTTGACATGGCCTGGGAAAAGGCCAAGAGTGATTGCAGAGTGCTTAAGATCAGCAGGTAGGTCACGATGGCCAAGGATGTCAGAAGACAATCTTGTCACCCAGACGAGTCAGCTATTTACAGCCTTAGCCCATAGGACTGGACAAAACTGTCTTAAGTTCCCTGCTCCACAAGTAAAGCTGTGACCTAAGGAGACTATTATGCACACCAGTATTGGAACAAGCTCGGTAAATGGTTTGTTGAATGAACAAGTGCACTTTATTGTCTGCAAATTAGGTTCTGCAATTCATTAGATCCAGCCTATACAAATGTGAGAGTTTGTGTGGTGCAGGAGGAGACAAGAGCTTTGTAATGTAATGAGCTTCCAAGATCCCTTGAGGCAAACTTTGAATAGTCAACAATGGGGAGATTGAAGGGAGAGTTGCAGCCTAATTTCCTGGAAGAATAATGCCATGCCTCCAAATCAATAAACATTTCCCATCAAAATCTTCCACTGAGGGAATGGCGAGGCTTACAGTTGCCAGAGAAAAGGAGCTAATTCACAGGCCTAGAGCCCCTGGAGGGTGAGTATGCTGGGTTGGCCAGTGCCCATGACCACTGTGGGAGCCTGACCATAACAAGTTATCAGTTCTATTCTAAGCCATATGAACTATTTGTAGGCATCTACACGCTGACTTGCTACCAAACTTTGTCATACTGCTGAATGTTCCCCCTTCCTTAATTCCAATTATTTACTAAACTACTAAAGTTGGGACATTTTGTCAATTAGAGTCCTCCTTGCTTATCCCCCTATCCCACAGAACTGAAGCTTCCTTTTTGGATTATTTGGAGCCCGACACTGTTCAGCAACTATCATTGCAATCCTGGTATCATAAACAGAGCACTCTTTGCCTAGAATATATGTCCAAGGATTATGAAACTCATAAAACCCCACGAATCCTTCCCACTTTTGAAGTAAAGGAGTAGAATTAGCAAATTCTTGTTAAAAATGGGATGGCTGAGTTATTTGCAGGTGGGCAGTAAGCAAACAAATGAAACAAACTAAGAAGAAAATTTTGGTCCCATGTTTGACAGGTGGTGCTTCCCTGGCCACCAACTAATACTTCAGAATTAACCTGTTTGACCAATGGTGGCCAATGACTTCTGAATCTAAGTACTAGACTTGTCTTAAAATGCATCATCCAAGCAGGCCAACTTGTATCCTGGGGGTTCCCTGAAACCTCTGCTGTGTCTCTTGTTGTTTGCTACCCCTAACCTCTCACCCATTGCTGCTGTTTGGAAAATGACTTTATATAAACACTGCTGATGGTCTGTTTACCACAGGAACGCACCTGGGAAAAGAGGAAGGGGATGCCCTCTTGAATGAATTTCAATCCTTTAGTTAGCGTTAAAGAGGTACCCAAAGGGTGCTTCCCTGCTTTGGCACATATACGTTCTATTTGAGGCCTGGAAAATACTCCTCCCCCCCCTCCCCTGCAGTCCTCAGTTATTAGAGGAACCCCTACTCACTATTTACTATTCATCTCAATGATCTCCTCCTCCGTGAAGTCTTTCTTGATACACCTCCACTCCCATAAGCGTGGATGCTTCCTCTTCTATTCCCAAAACACCATGTATGTTTCCCTAATATAGTATCTAGCACACAATTGTTTACATATCTGCCTCCTCCACCAAATGGAAGTCCTTGGGAAATGGACCATCAGTCATCTCTAGGTGCACATCATGCACCTAGTATTGTTGAATTAACAAGACACAGTTCCTCTTTTGCCCATTTGAAGGTAAACCTAGCCGGAGAGATGAGCACACATGTCCATCTGGTGTGTTTGTGCCCCATTATTGGACATCCAGGTGCTAATTTATGTGAGGCTGACTGTATGAGGGGAGTTAAAGCCCGCTTCGCAGTATCCTCGACATTTCCATGGAGGCTATGATTCGGTCTGTCCTGTGATTGTCAGAGCCCTAGTGAAATCGCCTTTGAAATGTCTTCTGCATTGTACCCCGTGCATGCCAGGAGCTGCTCAAAACAGGCAGAACAAGGAAGGGAAGGGCACAGAATCTGATGAATGAGGAAGTGTGGATATCACTGAGGCCAGTGTGCATGTGAGTGTATCTGTGTACATATATGCACACATAAGTCTGGGGATTATAGAGACAGTATTATAAAAAGTAGAATGTCCTTCAGATGAGCATACGAAAAGGGACTGAGAGGGAACTGAGGGACAGGAGGCCTGACAAATAGCCAGTTGATCCCCTCTCCCATACTATTAGTGTGGGAACTGCTCTTTCACAAAGGGATTATGATCTCTTCGACCTCTGGAAAGGACGTGTTTGCCATACACAGGACTTCCAAGGGAGAGAGAGGTGATGGGAGGAAACTTGGTGAGGCTAGGGAATCTTGGAGTGGGATGCAGAAGATTTGGGTGGTGGACAGAATTGTTACAGGGTCTAGTGAGGTTCTGAAGTTATTCCGAGGCTGGACTGTATCACAGAGATGGGGGCTGTAATCTTCTTTGCCAACAACAGGTGAGAGTCTGGGTTGTGGGGGCTGAGGCAAAAAGTCAGCAAGAAGCTTGTAAATGATTTCAGCACCACAAACAGAATTGCAGATCAGAGTGTTAGAAGGAAGCTAACGCTTGCTGTGCACAGGTCCATGGACACCTCAAGGTCAGCATGTCCAATATGGGCTCACCACTTTCCCTACAAACCTGGTTTCTTCCTCCGGTGCTCCTCCCTTAGAATCACCACCCATCTGATTGCCCAATTCTGAAAACTGGGAGTCATTTTGGACTCCTCTCTCCTTCTTCCACATTCCACAGTCCCAGTCTCATTGTCCCCTACCCCCAGTAAAAGTCAGAATCCAACCCTTTTCCGTATCCACGATGCCCCTCTCTTAGTTTGGGCCACCGTGTGGTGGGGGGGTCGATGGGCTGTCTGGATTACTAAAACATCCTCCCCATCTTGAGCCTCCTGCTGTCTGCCTGCTACAAACCTCTTCCCAATCCAACCTATTGTCCGTGGCGGCTGCAAAGGCGGGTAATCTTTAGAACACGAACTTGAGCTCCTTACCATCCTGCGTTGGTTGTAAGGATCAGATTGGGGTGATTTGCTGTCATCTGTGGAGCCCTCTGACACCCTCGGCTTCATCCTGGGCATTCTCTCACTGGCAGTTTTGGAGGCTAAAGGTGATCCATTGTGGGAATGGAGAGAAGCTGAGTCAATCCCCAGTGCTGCCAACACCTGAAGAGAGAGAACAGCAGCTGCAGCCAACAATATGCGCTTGAGCTTTGCGTAAACGTGCCCCTCAGTCGTGGGATGTCACGGAGGGGAGGGCACCTAGGACGGAGAGGGTCAGGATTAGGACCTGGGTGGTGGTGGGATTGAGGCATGGCAGGAAGGGCCACCTCTGGGTCATCTCTTTCATTTACACCGTGTAATGTGTCCTGCTGATTCCCCGCCCAAATCCCTTTTACCAGGTCAGTACACTCATCTTCAGCAGCCTGAGTGTTAGCTGTTAATGGATCACAGCTACAGCATCCTGCAGAATATTTTCTTTCATTGTACATTTGGCTGGGGGCGGGCATAGGGGTGTAAAATGCCAGCCCCCTTGTCTCAAGAGAGGCTAACGTTGTGGTACGTTATGCCCCAGAACTCTGCATGGGATCAGGCTGAAGGTGGTCTCTAGCTGAGGCCACTTTCTAGTTTAATTCATCTCCTGTCCTGCTTCCTTCTTTCTCCTTTTCCTGAGGGCACCCCTCAATAAATCACTTGCACAAGATCTTGATTCAAGTTCCCCTTTTGAGAAAACCTGACCTAAGATGGTGCTTGAGGTACAATAAATCGTTCTTACAGTTCTTACAGTTCTTACAGCCTTAATGTAAGTGGCTTCTCCAGACCTCTCCCCAAGAACGTTCAGCCTGCAGCAGATTTCACAAAGTGTCCACCCCTCACAGACCTCCTGCTCCTTCCGGAGCATCTCGAGGGCCTCCTGGAACTTTTTCTCCTTGGCTTCAATTTCATCAATGGTGGCCTGGTTCTGCTCCTCATATGCCATGGTGACCACAGCCAAGATCAAGTTGACCAGGTAGAAAGACCCCAGAAAGATGACCAGCACGAAAAAGACCATATACATTTTCCCAGAAGCCCTCAGCGTCTGCAGATTCAAGAGAAAGAAGAGACATCTGTATCCAGAGTACATGGGCCCCTGACATTGCCAGACTCTTCCAAGAAAAACGTAGGCATGCATCTGACTCCCCGGCCTCCAACCAAGTCCGTAGGGGGGCATGCAGCTCAATACCTGCTGGTAGAGGCGTTCCCAGGAATCCTGTGTCATGAGGCGGAACAGTGACAGGAAAGCCCAAGCAAAGGAGTCGAAGCTGGTGTAGTTAAAATCTGGGTTGTCAGATGTTTTAAGACAGAAATAACCTTCAGGGCAATGGCTGCAGCAAGAATAGAGAAGGTCATCAATTGCACAGTCCCTCTGTTTACTGGGGGCAAGGCAGCCCTGGGCTGTAGGAAGACCATAGGCGTTGAAGTCAAAGATTGGAACTCAAGACCTGGCCTCCCTCTGATCAGTTGGATGACCTTGATCTCCTTAAGGCTCAGTTTCTCTTGCACATTTAAATGGGGATGGTAATACTTTCACTTCAGAGTTTCATGCAGAGGGGTACGGCCAGGGAAGGCCAGCTGACTGCCTCGACATGATCCCATAAGGTGGCTAACTCCCTGCAAGTTCATACCAGGGGAGGGAGAGTCAGTACAATAATGCAGACTTAAGACCTGAGCCGTCTGGCATCACCTGCCAACCTGTCCGTCAAAGGACTCACACTGGGGAGTCAAGCTCACTCCCCAATTATACGTAATAATGAAAACGATACTTTCCACTCACTGAGCACTTACTATGTGCCCCTCTCTCTCCTAAGTGCATTATAAATGCTATAATTTAATTACCTTAACAATCCTTTCTTACAGATGTGGAAGCTGAGGTTCAGAAAAAGGAAGTCAGCTGCCTGAAGCCATACAGAGGCCAGTGTATTTATTTAAAAGGAGGAGTATATCTGTCAAGTAGCCTATGAAGACTGACTGATGAAGGAAGACCAAATTGAAGATAACCACGTGAGTACTGAGGGGGGCAGTGATGGACTGACTCTTTACTCTCTCACGATAAGGGAGTAAGTTGATGTAAAGAAGTCTGTCTAAGCTCAAGGCATGTGAGGTGCTCTCACCCGCCCCAGTGGGATGACTCTGCTGAGAAAACAGTAATTCCTTGTTTGGAGTTTGGGATTCTATTGCTCCAGCATGCCTCCACCAACACCAGTCTCAGGGGCTGTCCTTATCCCAGACATCCATGCAAACACATAATCCTGGGACCCATACAGTTGATTAGGGTCCCAGCAACTTGACTATGATTAATCCCAACTCTATCTTCAATCTCGGTTGGAGATTTGCGAGTTCCTGGACTCTATAGGCCCACATTTAAAGACAGACAGTCTTTTGTTTTGCCCTCTGAGGAGCTAATCAACCTGTTATCTGTAGGCCTGCTTGTTAACTCCGAGGGTAGCCGTATGTCTATGTCTTCCATTAAACCCCACTACAGCTGTTACACATCAACAACGAATTGCTCTGAGAATTAAGTGAGCCCACAGTACAAACGTTCTTGCATGGTGCCTTCAGCATCGTAAATATTGTATGTAAAATGAAGATGAAAATTCCTGTTATTTTTAACCTGCACTGACCAAAAGAATGGACTAGAAGAACATATGTGAAAGAATCCTGGAAATCATGAAGTGTTTCCTAGTACTTGGTCTCCACTTTGAGAACAGTGCCACTGGTCAGTGCGGGCCTTTGCTCGGGGCTCTGGCTTCTCTGTGGCCCAGCACAGGACATAGGTTCTGTCATCACAGGATGCTGTTCAAGTCTCACTCCACCCATCATCCTGGATGGGCCTCTCTTGCCTTCCCAGCCCTATCCACCCCTTTATCTCCTGGCCAGGACCTGCCCAGCAGGACATCTGGCCTTTTTTGGAGCTGGGTTGGGGGGCTGTGGATGAACCCCATAACTTTACCACAGTAGCTTGGGCTACTCTGGAGCCATCGCCATGAGAAATGCCATTATCCAGACAAGAAAAGGAATTGAGGGGGCCTTCAGTTTAGATTTAAGCCAAAGGCAAATGATATCAGAACAACCCCATCCCTGAGCCAAAGAACCAAATGCCAAGTGCATTTGTGAAGAAAGAGGCCAAGGAGCTGATGTTGATCAAATTCTCCACCTCCATCCTTCAGCTCTATCTGAGATTGTTTTTCTAGTGAGCAGATCAAGGCAAAGCTCTATATAGGTCTCCCTCAGCTCCACATGGGCAACACGGAGTTGTTAGCCCTTCAGGGAGTGGGGTCATTTGGGCTCAGGGCTTCGGATCCCCAGCTGTGGAGATGGGAAAGACGAGCCTTGCTGATCTGTGGCCTGAACACTTTCTGCTCATGCCCGCTCCAGTGGTCAAAGCATCAGGCAAGCTTGAGGGGACCCCGCGCCCCTTGCTTTGTCTCACATTCTGTTCTGCCACCTGGAATGGCCTCCATCCAAACCATCTCTTGTTCAACCAAACTGGAGACACCCTGCCTGCCCTTCAATGCTCCCCTCGACCACCACCTCTAGGAAATCTTCCCTGGCCTCCTGCCCTGCCTCCCACCATCACCTCACTGTGTTTCCCCGGCCCATGGAGTCTCTAGCACAGTACTGCTTCTTCACAGGGTAGCATCCTTATGTATATGCATCAGAGCTCACAAACTGGCAGCTTGCAGGCTGAATTTGGCTTGCAGAAATATTTTGTTTGGCCCACAATATGTAGACATTTTTTGGAATTGG
Source organism: Felis catus (assembly GCF_018350175.1). Classification (NCBI taxonomy): domain Eukaryota; kingdom Metazoa; phylum Chordata; class Mammalia; order Carnivora; family Felidae; genus Felis; species Felis catus. The sequence continues at coordinate 151,746,603 of NC_058376.1, read as the reverse complement.
TAGCCAATGTTTGTAGTTGGGAGATTTCACATAAAAATCTAAATTCCTTATCTCTCTTTTAAAAGTTAGAAGAGCTGGAAGCAATGGACCAACATTTCCACGTGGCAACCCAAAGCCGGACTGGGTGGTGGCTGGCCCTTTTGGATGGGGCACAAACTGTCATCGCTCGGTTCCTACCCAGCCTAATCCTCTCATTTGTTGTCATGTATCTGGCCTCTGTAAGAATTTGAAATGGCTAAGTGTCATACACAGGTTTCTTCCTCTGTCATGTGTGGATAATGAAACCCATGTGATGGAGTTGTGATGATTAAACGTAAAACATTTGACACAAAACATATTTAATGAGTATTAGTTTCTTCCTGGGGTAGATTACCAAAACGGCCACGCCGATTTCCCTGCCCGTATCTGTATCTCTTTGCAATGGGATGCTGCAGCTCCTCTGATCAAGAGGTACAGTTTATCTCCCCAGCTCTTGGATTTGCACTGGGCAGTGACTTGCTTTGGCCAACAGAATGCAGTAGAAGTGACACTGTGCCTCTTCTAAACCTAGGTCCCTAGGTCCTTGCATACTTCCCCTCTTTCTCTTGGCACTCTGCCTCTGCCATGAGAATAAGACCATGCTGGGGTATAAGACCACATGGAACAGAGAAGCCACCCCAGCTGAGACCAGCTAGATTTGCTGGCCCCCTGCTAATCTGTCCATTATTTGCAGATGTATGATTAAACTCAGTCAATGCCAAAACACCAGGCTGATCTCAGCTCAACATGCTGATGTGCAGAATCCTGAGCTGGTGTTTTAAGCCACAGAAATCTTGGGGCTATTTGTTACATGGCAAAAGCTAACTCATACACTCCCTCCCCCTGAGCCTGGGATGACAAAAGCCATGACTTATTCATTTCTACACCTTCCTTGGGATCTGAAGACCAGTCCCTGTCTAGAAAATGATGATGACAAGGAGGAAGGACTTCTGGGCATTGGTGCTTTGTCATGGGTTGGGCACTCACCCTGCATCAGATCCATTGCCACACAGTAAGGGATCTGAAGTGCCTGGCTTATTGTAGTAGAAATCTGCAGAAGAAAGGAAGAAATGAAAGCCTTGCATATGCTTCTGAACCCTCTAGCTCAAGCCTTGTGTGGTAAAGGCAACACTTCTCAAATCTTCTGCCTGAGCAAGATGCATTCCCTTGGCTATGTGCTTTCAGTGGGCACACTGGGACATTCGGAAGGAGAAAAGTCCCATCTTGGAAGAGAAAAGTGGAGCAGTGACTTCAGTCTGAGCCTCCCCCAGCAGAATGACTTGTGCCCAGGTTCATAGCTCATTTCCTTGTAAATAGGGCATGGGCAACAGAAAATGGGGACCCCAAAGTAAAATATAGCTCAAGAGAACCATTTAAGCAGGAAAGAGGAGTCAAAAATATATTTTTATGTAGGTATGCAGGGGCTTCACCCCCCTTGCCAACCAGACCTTCATCCTCTTGGCAGAAGTTCCACTCGTGTTTTCCATAAGAGGAGTAATTGCCTGTCTCATTGAGAGCGGTACAATTCTTGACACATTTGTTCTTGAGGTTGCCCTTGAAGAGCTGCAGGCCCACCAAGGCAAAGACACTCAAGCAGAAGACGGTGAGGATGGTCACATCCGCCAGTTTCTTCACCGAGTGGATCAGGGCTCCCACAATGACCTTCAGCCCTGTGGGAAGATGATAGCAACACTTCCACGTGGATGACGTACCACACACACAGAACACTGGCATGTCTGCGTCTTAACCATCCTGTCCTTTCTCCATGTATAAGTGTGAGGTACTTTACAAACCCTGGGGCCGTTCCAAGCCCGGCTCCTCATCTAAGCCTCGCAATAGCCCTGAGACAGAGGCAGAGATTATTGTCCCATCGTAAAGATGAGACAACTGAGACCCAAGTGATATATTTCTTATCATCATAAGGCTAATATAATACACTTCTGACAGTAGAAATTCAATTTTAAAAATAATTGTTGAATACCTGCTATGTTTCAGGCACTAGACTAGACATGAGGCTTCTAATTTGACTCTAATAATTTGGCATCTGTTTTTCTATACTCACTTCATCTCTGGGAGGCAGCTTGAGGCTGGGGGCACACGGACCTTTGTGTGTGTGTTGAGAGAGAGATGGCGGAGACAGAGAGAGAAAGGGAAAAACCTAATCAGAAGGAGCTGCCTCAGGGACAGGCACAGCTGGCAGTAAAGGTTCAGGAGGGAGGATTTGTGGCCATGGCAAATGAAATCAGCTTCTTTGAGAGAGTAGCTTCACAGGTAGCAGAAAGAACTCTGAGGAGGGGCGAAGTCTGGGACTGATGCTTGTCTTGTCATTTTGGTTAACAAATAACCCATTGAGCACTACCTGTGTTGGCCCCTGGGGTAGGAGCTGAGGAGGGGCTAAGGCACAGGCATGTGGTGGGGTTGTCTGACAACTGAGGGGAAGTGCCATAGCATTATCGAGCAGGTGGGCACACACAGAGGCAACCCCTACCTGAAGCCTGGGGGGGGGATGGGATGGGATGGTGTGGAGTGTGGGGAAGTTGAGGGAGACTAGAGGGTTTCCTTGAGAAAGTCAAATCTTGGCAGAGCCCCGAGGAAGGAATATTAGTTGAGTGAAGAGGGGAAGGGCTCTCTTGGTAGAGGAGCAGCATGGCCAAGAGCTGGGAGATGAGCAAAGGCAGGGAGCATTTATGGAACCACAGGTGGATTCTAGAACATGATGCAAGGTGGATATAGGAGAGAGGTGAGACAGGAGACGGAGTGTGGACAGGACAGGTCTTGTAAACAACGCTCAGGGTTTTCCTGGCTAAGACTAGGTGAGAGAGACACTAAGTGGCAGCACTAAGTGAGGAAGCTTATCCAGCAGAAGTTGGCAAAGACTTTCCGATCCTTCCCTGCAGAGCCGGACAGAGAATGGTAGAAAGGACTTCACCCATAGGTTGAGCGTTTCTGCTTTCCAGATGAGAGCATGGATTCTCAGGGGTGAGGGAAGGGAGATAATCCAACAGGCCACAAGGTGGAAGCTGTCTTAAGCTTTGCCTGGTCTCTGGACTCACTATCCTTTCCACCAACTCAGCGGACGATGAGGCACATCCCTGAAATACTGGTGACAACAGAGGTTTGAAGGCCAAAGGAGACGAGCGTTGTGAACTACTTTTGTTTCTGAATTCTCTGTGATCAAGAATTGCCCAATCCTTTTCTCTCTGTGGGCCCCAAGACAGGCCTGTCGCTCAAGCTTTCAGATATACAGAAATGGCAAACACACCCACTAGAGCCTAGGACTGCCTGCTCCCTTCCTCCCTATTTCCAAGTTTACACCTTTGGTTTAGGACGTAAATGAGGACCTCCAACTGGAGGCTTGTCTGAAGCCCACAACAGGAACACAAAATGAGGACATGACCTTGTCATTTGTCGATGGTGAGTCCGTCAGGTACTGTGCACAGAGCATTGGCCTAGGAATTGGGACATCGGGTCTCCAGGTCACATTTTGCCTCTTAATAGTGATGAGGACTTGGGATTGTGTTTTCTACTCTCTGGGCCTCAGTTCCTTTGTCTTTTACGGGGAGACAACAGTTCATGCCCTGGCGCTTTATAGGGCTCTTGCAAAAATCAAAGGCGGACGTCAGGCTGTGGAAACCAGCATATGTTCTATGAATACATGTGGTGGTCAAAGCTGCTCACCTGGGATCACAGAAACTGTCTTTAAGGCTCTAAGAACTCTGAATGTCCGCAGGCCTGAGATCCCTCGGAGATCTATCGCTTCGCCAATGTATCTGTGGGACCAGAAGTCGGTCAGTACCTTCAAGGACAGGGTCCTGGGAATGCATGCAGCATAAATAAGGACAATTTGGGGTAACGAGAGCCTCAGTGGGACCCGGAATAGACACAAAATCTAATGGCACGTCCACCTATAGACTGACACACAAATTTAATTATTGCAATATCATTTAGAATGGTCCCTGTGAGAAGATGCATTATGATCTAGAACATTCTGGGTACTACATGCATGGATGAGTAGTCAAGCATGTGGGCTTGGCCAGCCGGTCTCCTCAGACACGCATCTTCTCCACCCACTCAGGCAAACATCTTCAGGTCAGGTAGGTGCAAGGCTGAACCGTGTCTACTCACTGTGATAGGCCATTTATCAGCTTAGAGTTGAGGACTCTGACTTCTCCCCGAAGGTATGGGACTAACCCTGAAAAGTGACTCCCAAAGCAACATTTAGTGGCAAGGAAACCCCAGGCCGTGAAGTTCCAAATGACGAAGCTGGACAGAGGTGAAGAAACATCCCCAGAGTGCAAGCCACCCAGAAGCCCCATGCAAACATAAACATCAGCACGGAGAAATACTCACGCCAGGGTAATGACGCTAAAATCCAACCAGTTCCAAGGATCTCGCAGGTAAGCAAACTCATTTAGACAAAATCCTCTTGCCAGAATCTTTATCAAGGCTTCAAAGGTATAAATGACAGTGAAGACATACCTGGGAGGGGAGGTGGAAAGGAGTGTTAGCCATGCCATGGAGAGAGCTCAAAGGGGAGCTCCTGGAATGGCTCCAAAGGAAAACACGCAAAGATCATCAGCGAGGCTGGGAAAGGGAAGTAGATAAGGTAAGGAGGGGAGACACAGACTGGGGAACTCAGAGCAGTCACACAGATGGGTGGGGTGGGGACAGATTGAGGTGGCTGAGACACTTGGCGGCATCTTCAGCTCGGAAGGTGGGCAGAGGGCAACGGCAGGTGCAGAACCACCAGAAGGTCTAGAACAAGGATGCTCCTGTTCGCTGAGATGCCCGGAGGAAACCTGGAGGCCCCTTTCCCAACCTGCTGTTGACTGACATGTGGAACAGGGATAAGGTCCAGCTACATCCCTCCTCTCCAAACTTCTCTGCTTCCAGCTGTGTTTTCTTCTCCCACCGCACTTGGCCTGCAAATGTTTCGGGACTCAGGAATCCCAGTCCAAGAGCCACAAGACGCAGGAAACAGCTGGGTGTCATGGAAGAGAAAAGCATCTAAATCCATGAAAATTTTCTCTGGAGGACGGGTCTTGCCAGAGGAAGTCATATCCAACAGTCCTTTTAGTCTGCTGGGTACTTTGTGGGTTTGGAGGTGAAGACAGATCTGGAGCTGAGGTTGAGAGTAAGGTAGTGTTTCTCAAATGTTTAGAATCTCTCAATTACCTGTGGCAGTAGTTTTCAATCTCTAGCAAGTATCTGAACCACCTGGAAGGCTTGTTCAAACAGAATTCTGGGGTCCACCCTCAGAATATTCTAAATATAAGAATATTTAGTCAGTCAAGAGTAGGGCCTAAGAATGTGCATTTCTAACACATCCCCAGCTGATGTTAGTGCTGCTAGACTGCGAGAATTACCCCTCTAGGACCAAAGGGATTCAGATGCACACGTAATTTTGGGTACAGTAAGTTTTTTAAATTATAAAATCATAAACACAAACACCAGCGTTAAAAACGGAAAGCCTTGATTAAATATGACAGATCGAACATATGTATTTACCTCTATCCTTTTTGAAATCCTTCTCAAATGTTGGTGGAAGGATTTTTTTTAAAGCATAAATCCACGAGGGCAAAGATAATGGAGAACACAACAGCATTTTGGAAACTAGGGAGCATGTGGATGGGTAGTCACTGACAAAGCAGACCCAAGAAAGCTGAAACCTGAGCCGGGAAGTGGGGAGTTCCCAGAAGCAAGCCAGCCCACACTGCAGGACTGCTCAGGAGAGATACTAAATATCTCTGAAAGTGGGATTTGGGGAAAGTGTGTCAGGTGGAGCTGGATACGGTTTGAAAGGCTTTACAAGAAGCAGCCATTCAGCGAGGAACTTCCTCTCCTGCTGTGGAAATAGACTGGATGCTCATTCTTCCAAGAGTTGGACGAGAGAGACAGAGAGAGAGAGATTGCATGCTGAAACAGGAGTATAAAGGAAACTTTATATACTGAAAGGCACTCAGCCTGCCCATCCACCCACTCACTTCTGCTTTTAGTTTCTAGAAGCCTGTAGTCAGGTTAATAGCCCAAGAAGATGCTGTACTTTTTTTTTTTAATGTTTATTTATTTTTGAGACAGAGAGAGACAGAGCATGAACAGGGGAGGGGCAGAGAGAGAGGGAGACACAGAATCTGAAACAGGCTCCAGGCTCTGAGCTGTCAGCACAGAGCCTGATGCGGGGCTCGAACTCACGGACCGTGAGATCGTGACCTGAGCCGAAGTCGGACGCTTAACCGACCGAGCCACCCAGGCGCCCCAAGATGCTGTACTTTTAATGTGAACCGCTAGCCAACGAGCATCAGGAATTGGAAGGATGCTTCTAACACCACAGACTAGAGCGACCAAACAGGAAAGAAAGAAAAGCTAAAAAGACAACGCAGGGAGCAGAAGAAAAGTTGGGGAAAATTCTTATTAATATTTTTTAGAGAGTTAAGAAGATCCAGGATATGCAGAATGAGAACAGAAGGCTATAAAGACTATTCAAAGAACAAAACAGAACTTTTGGAAATAAAAATATGACAGTGAAAGTAAAACGTTAATAGGAGAGCTGGAAATAAAGGTGAAAGAGATCTCATAGGAAGTGGGATAAAAAGAAATGATGAGAGGTGGTTAAAAAACATGAAAATTAGAGATGATCAGACCAGTAGGTACAATGTCTAATAGATCTAGAATGAACTAGACCAGGAAAGAGACAAGAGAAAATTATCAAAGTAATAATTCAAGAAAATCTCTGCAAACTTAAGGATCTACGTATTCAGTTAAAAACACCCACAAATGTCAAGAACATGAATGAATGTCAACAAGTTTCAGAACATTGTGCACAGACAGAAGACCCCTACTGCTTTTGAGGGAGTGAAAAATCGCAGGTCATATCCAAAGGATTAAGATCAAAATATCATCAGATTTCTCAATGGCAACCTTAGAGGGTACAAGACAATGGAACAAGTGCCTTCAAAATTTTGAGGAGAATAATTTCTCATATAGAATTTCTTCCCAAGCTCAACTGTTAGGATGAGGGTAAAATAAAGACAATTATGGATATGCAAAGTCTCCGAAAATGTGCTTTCCATCTAAGAAAGTTATCATAGGATGCTCCATCCAAACAAGAAAGCAACCAATAAAGAGGAAGATCTGGGGACGCAAGGGAGAGACAAACGGAATCCAAAAGAAAATGGAGAAGGAAAAATCTCCAGACAAGAGCTGCATATCATGTTCGAGAACACCTAGGCCGGACTGAGGCGGAAGCTAGAGGGCTCCAGGAGTGATTTCCCCAAGAAAAATGGGAACTGATGGGTAACCTGACATGATCCAGTAAATTGAGGCAAGGATTAAACCCCCGGAGAAGAGCTTGGGAGCAAAGTAGTGATAAATACATAGAACATGAAGCAATGAAATCCTTATTGACTCCGGAGAGAGCAAAAATGTTGTGCTAAAGGAAAATGTCATCAAAGGACACTGCATGATACAGCTGTCATGTCATTTGCTCAGCAATTCTGTTACATAACCGTGTCTGTAGTCAGTCGATGTACATCTTGTCTGATTACCTAACCCAAAATGATAATATAACTGAAGCAGGGAGACAAGTGTGAGAGGAAAAGGGTGTGGGTACATGGACCTAATTCTTTTTTTTTCCATAACAGAAAGCCAACAGATAACATCTAAAATGGAAGAATAAAAAATACAGTATGAGTATATGACTAGAGATAGGGAAGTATCAGAATAAAGAGGTACAACATCTGAGAGGACTCGCCTCTGGAAATACGGGATTAGGGGCAAAGAGAAGAGCGTGAAATTGTACTTTTTGTTAGAATCTTTGTAGAACTCTGTGACCTTTTAAATCACGAGCCTGTGTATCTTATATAAAAGTAACAATCACATTAAAAAGAGAATAGCAGTAATGCCTGTTCGTATCTGCGAGAGAGAAAGAGTGTTTGAAATTATTCACGAAGAAATCTATATCTGGCTGGCTGGCTTCTTGAGCTGTCAGCTTCCATATCTTGTGGGTTCCCCCCCCCCCCCGACTCTTTATGTTTTCTAAATTGGAAAATCTTAACTCAGAATTATAGGTTGTTGGGAAGCTTTGACGGATATTTCTGGCTTTTCAGATCAAATGCAGATCCAGAAATTATGGAGAGCATTCTGAAGACTATTTTCAGTGCTTCACCAGAGAACGTCAGCCTAGGCTGAACACCACCCAGCGCTGGAGGGTTAAAGGTCGCAACCCGGGGGACAGGAGCTGATGCAGTCACGTCTTCTTTCTGACGGCACTTGGCCCCGAAGGTATTTCTTCGTGCTCTGTTGCGGCATGTTGATGTGATTTTTTTAAAATGCAAAAGATATTCCTGATGAAGGAAGAAAATCCCTGGGTATTGAGAAAAAGTCAAGCTCTAAGCCCTGGAGCTGTTTGCCCCACTTCCTCAGTTTTAAGATATCCTGATGCCTACTCATTAAAAAATCTCGAGGTTAGGTCCTAAAGGCAAAGATCCATACTATTCAAAATCCTGAATGTATTACTAAGACACATCGCGTGTATTTGGAGAAATGGTCATTTAACAAGGTTTTATCCCTTATTTTATTTTTTTATGAATATAATTTACTGTCAGATTGGCTCCCGTACAACACCCAGTGCTCAAGCCAACAAGTGCCCTCCTCAATGCCCACCACCCATATTCCCTCTCCCCGCCCCCCCCCATCCACCCTTGGTTTGTTCTCTGGGATTGAGTCTCTTGTGGTTTGCCTCCCTCCCTCTCTGTTGGTAACTATTTTTTTTTTCCCCCTTCCCTTCCCCCATGGTCTGAAAACACTATAAGCCTTTTTCGTTTGCCAGCCAGAGCAATTCAGTGTGGGAAAACAGAACCTCACTTTGATTTCAGCCCTGGAGGCTGAGGATACTCACACCGTGAGGCCACAGTTTGTATTCACAATTTCCGCTGGGTTGCTCAAAGGCAGTAAAGGGTCTGAAGGCATGCTTGTGGACCCCCACTGTTTTCCACCAGTGAAGGGTGTACTGCATTTGGAGGAACGTCTTTCATTTGTACAGTGATGCCTTTCCTTGCTGACCGCGTGGCTGGAGCTTCTTCGGTACCAATTCAGTGTATCTATTTTTTTTTTTTCCAATGGTGGTGAAATATACATAAAATAAAATTTACTGCCATCACCATCTTAAGTATGCAATTCAGCGGCATTAAGTACATTCACAACATTGCGAAATCACTACCACTCTCATCTCCAGAACTTATTATCCCAAACAGAAGGGCTGTACTCCAACCACTCCCCATTCCTCCCTCCCCTGCTCCCTGGCAACCTCAATTCTACTTTCTGTCTCCATAAATTTGCCTACTCTAGGTACCTCATCTAAGAGGAATTATACAAATCATACAATTCGTCCTTTTGTGTCTGGCTAATTTTACTCAGCGTGATGTTTTAAGGTTCATCCATGTTGTAGCATGTGAATACTACATGAGTGAATCTCATTCATTTTTAATGCTGAATAATAGTCCATTGTCCATACAATGCATATATCACATTTTGTTTATGCATTCACCCGTCGATGGACATGTGGGCGGTTTCCTACCTTTTGGCTTTCGTGAATAATGCCGCTATGAACATTGGTGTAGAAGCTAACATACCTTTCTAAAGTTTCCAAGCTGATCTTTAATTAATTAAGCCAGAAGTCTCTTCTTTTATTTTTATTTTTTTTTAATTTTTTTTAATGTTTATTTATTTTTGAGACAGAGAGAGACAGAGCATGAATGGGGGAGGGGCAGAGAGAGAGGGAGACACAGAATCGGAAGCAGGCTCCAGGCTGAGCCATCAGCCCAGAGCCTGACGCAAGGCTCGAACTCACGAGCCGTGAGATCGTGACCTGAGCTGATCGGTCGCTCAACCGACTGAGCCACCCAGGCGCCCCAGAAGTCTCTTCTTTTAAAATGAGCTTCATATGATGAATAAGACAAAAAGTCATTGAGCACTTCTCTCTCACATATATGGTGCATGTCTACAGAAAACTGATATGCCCATAGTGTTATTAAACTGTAAAGTAAAATGTCTGCTTAGTTATATGTACATAACAGTCATTGATTTTTTTTTAATTTCTTAAAAAAATTTTTTTTAATATTTATTTTTAAGGGGGGGGGCAGTATGAGCAGGGGAGCAGCAGAGAGAGAGGGAGACACAGAATTTGAAGCAGGCTCCAGGCTCTGAGCTGTCAGCACAGAGCCCGATGTGGGGCTCGAACCCACAAACTGTGAGATCATGACCCGAGCCGAAGTCGGACGCTCAACTGACTGAGCCACCCAGGCGCCCCTATAACAGTCATTGAGTTTAAATGGCAGTCACATTATAAGAAATCCAGTGGTTCTGTTAAAGGAATTCTACCAATTTCTTCCTGCTTTCTTTCCAACTACAATATTTGTCATTGATTTGGAAGTGGGTTTCATGTCTTACCAGCAAGGGTATAGGAGGAATGGGCACACTATAGTTTTTTATTCTTTTCAACCTTTAACATCAAGTTTGGCAATTTGTACTGGAAAGCCTGATTTCATTTTTGTACTAAAAATAGTCAACTGGTTTAAAAGTGAGGTCAATAAGCTTTGTTGGAAAATACTATGGCAGTTTGGGTAGCTGATTATTATTATTTGATGAAAATGTTATTGGCAGATAATAAACTGGGAACTAGGACAACAGGTTCACTGACCCAATAACATTCAATGATCATCTTTCATTGTCATGCTATTTTCTCATTTATTTTTTATCTGCTTTTGTGAGATTATCCACATCCATCGTCCACTTGTCTCATGACCTGCAGCTTCCAGCTTTGTATTTATGACAGAGTCCATTCATTATTTACATTTGTGACCTTATTTCATATTGTGAGGTTTACTTTTTCTGTTTTCATCGCTATTGTTGTATTTCTGCAAGCCGCTTTTGAAATGATTCCATTTTTTGAACTGTGATATCAGGCAATGCAAGTCTAACAAATGTAAACAGTAACTGTCAGATGACAATCAAACACATTAGGTAGAATTAGCTACCCATGATCAAGTCCATGTTAACCAGTAGGAGCTCTCAGTCCTTGAAACACACACACTGTTTTTAAGAACGTGAAAAGACAGAAATTCTATGAAAATAATGGTCATTCTTACATGTCAGACTTTTAAATTATCTGTGCTTTTCCTTCTCAATCTGTCAAATGGTTTAGAGGCTAATGATTTAGAGACTTGTGATCAACAGAGTTCCCTGGATAACTTACTGAGAGACATTGTAGGGGAGGGAGAGACCTGAATTACTGTGCAAAACAGAGTGAGAGGAATCTGGAGTTCCAGGGAACAATACCGAAGGAAGACAGTGAGGCAAAGACATGGAAAAGCAACCCAAAGGGATAATTTATGAGAGAGTATTATAAAGCAGCCTCATTTACCAAGATAGATCAAATGAAATACTGGCAAGTTGAATCCAGCAATGATCAAGCTGGAGCCATTAAAACTAGACTGGCAAATTTATTAATGTAACCTTCTATATTAACAGATGAAAGAGCTAATGATAATCTTAATAAAATAGAAATATTGATAAAAACCAACACCCACTTGTAATGAAACTCTTTTTTTACATCCTTCACACACTTTCATTTTTTTGCAATTTAAATCAAAGTTAGTTAACATATAGTATAATAATAATTTCAGGAATAAAACTTAGTGATTCACCTCTTACAAATAACACTCAGTGCTCATCCCAACAACTGCCCTCTTTAATGCCCTCACCCCTTTAGCCCATCCCCCCACCCCAAACCCCTCTAGCAACCCTCAGTTTGTTCTCTGTGTTTAAGAGACTCTTATGGTTTGTCTCCCTCTCTGTTTTTATACTAGTTTTGCTTCCCTTCCCCTATGTTCATCTGTTTTGTTTCTTAAATTTCACAAATGAGTGAAATCATATGATATTTGTCTTTCCCTGACTGATTTATCTTGCTTAGCATAATACACTCTAGTTCCATCCACGTTGTTGCAAATGGCAAGATTTCATTCTTTTTTTTTTGATCGCTGAGTAATATTCCATTGTGTATGTATATACCACATCTTCTTTATCTGTTCATCAGTCAAAGGACATTTGAGGCCTTTCCATACATTGGCTATTGTCGATAGTGCTGCTATAAACATTGGGGTGCATGTGTCCCTTTGAGTCAGCACTCTTGTACCCTTTGGATAAATACCTAGTGCAATTCCTGGGTGGTAGGGTAGTTCTATTTTTAATTTTTTGAGGAACCTCCATACTGTGAAACTCTTTTTTTAAAAATATATTTATTTATTTTGAGAGAGAGAGAGCGAGAGCAAAAGAGGGACAGAGAGAGGGGGAGAGAGAGAATCCCAAGCAGACTCTGTTCTCACACCACAATCCCACATGGGGCTCAATCCCAAGAACCATGAGATCATGACCCGAGCTGAAACCAAGAGTTGGACACTTAACTGACTGAGCCACCCAGGTGCCCCATAATGAAACTCTTAACAAACCAGACGTGGAACGAAATTTCCATAACTTGATAAAGGCTAATGACAAAAATCCCATAATCATCATGATAATAGTGAAAATTAGGAGCATACTTTTAAAAATCAAGAGCAAAGGAAATAACACTCATTACTGTAGATTCAATTCAGCATTGTGCTGAAGGTCTGGTCAGTTCAGTAAGACAGGAAAAGCAAACAAATGGTATAAGACTCACAAAGAAAGAAACAAGTTCATCATTATTTGCAGACGATATAATTGTTTAAATAGAAAACCCAAGAGAATCTACAGGAAAATGTTGAACTTGTTCAGGAGCTCAGCAAGGTTGTTGGGTGCAAAACCAATATGTAGACATTAATAACATTGACATATTTTAGCAATAAAAATAAACACTCAAAAGGACAACCACAATGATAATGTACCTAAGGGTAAGAAATGTAAGTACTTTACATAAGACATAATGTTATAGAAGAATATACAAGAAGGCCTGTATAAATTGGGAGATATGCCATGCTGATGTGAGGAAAGGCTTGGCATCATACATGTGGCATTCTCCCAATGGTAATAAATAGATTCAGTGGATCTGCACTCGAAGTTTCAACAGATTGGTAAGAAAAAAACTTGAAAACATGACCCTTCAATTGATATAGAAAAGTAAAGAGAAGGAAGAACTGATTTTCTTTTTTTTTTAAATTTATTTATTTATTTATTTATTTATTTATTTATTTATTTATTTTCAGGGAGGGAGGGACAGACAGAGGGAGAGAGAGAATCCCAAGCAGGCTCTGCCGCGTCAGTGCCAAACCTGACACAGGGCTCGAACTCATGAACCGTGAGGTCATGACCTGGGCTGAAAGCAAGAGTTAGACACTTAACTGACTGAGCCACCCAGGCGCCCCAAGAACTAACGGTTTTCAAGAAGGTAAATAAGGATGGGTGTTTTGGTCAACCAGATCAAACCGGATCAACCCGGATCAACCAGATTATCAGGCATTCAGATCAGTGTGGTGTTGACTGACGGAGTAACAAATAAATAATTGGGAGAAACAGACCTGAGTATGCATGAGAATCTGGTGCAAGATGGAGGTAGTGGAAGGAATCACTTTGAAACAATGATCCATTAAAAATGGTGTTGGAATAATCCACACAGAAAAATATTAGAAGCTTATCTCAAGCCATGTGTGTGTGCATTCAAGTCTAGGGGGTGGTGTGAAATATCTAAATGTAGAAAGAAATATTATGATGCTTAGCAGAAAATACAGAATACCTTAATGGAATACTATATAGCAGTAAAAAAAAATAAATGAAATAAGTCTACACGTATCCACTTAGACCAGTCTCAAAATCACAGTATTGATTTTTAAAAAGCATCAGCTAAACACTGTTATTCAACATGGCATTGGAAGTTCTGGCCTCAACAATCAGACAACACCAAGGAATAAAAGGCATCCAAATTGGCAAGGAGGAAGGCAAACTTTCACTCTTCACAGATGACATGATACTCCAAATGGAAAACCCAAAAGATTCTACCAAAAAACTGCTAGAACTGATCAATGAGTTCAGCAAAGTTGCAGGATATAAAATCAACGCTCAGAAATCAGTTGCATGCCTATACACCAATAATGAAGCAACAGAAAGAGAAATTAAGGAATTGATCTCACTTACAACTACACCAAAAGCCATAAAACACCTAGGAATAAACCTAACCAAAAAGGTGAAAAATCTATACATTGAAAACGATAGAAAGCTTATGAAAGAAATTGAAGAAGACAAAAAAATGGAAAAATATTCCATGCTCCTGGACTGGAAGAACAAGTATTGTTAAGATGTCAATACCACCCCCAAAAATCTATATATTCAAGGCAATCCCTATCAAAATGACACCAGCATTCTTCACAGAGCTAGGACAAACAATCCTAAAATTTGTATGGAACCAAATAGCCAAAGCAATCTGGAAAAAGAAAACCAAAGTTGGAGGCATCACAATCCCAGACTTCAAAATGTATTACAAAGCTGTAATCATCAAGACAGTATGGTACTGGCAGAAAAACAGATGCTCAGATCAATGGAACAGAATAGAGAACCCAGAAATGGATCCACAAACGTATGGCCAACTAATCTTTGACAAAGCAGGAAAGAATATCCAATGGAAGAGAGACAGTCTCTTCAGCAAATTGTGCTGGGAAAACTGGACAGCGATATACAGAAGAATAATCCTGGACCATTTTCTTACACCATACATAAAAATAAACTCAACATGGATGAAAGACCTAAACGTAAGACAGGAAGTCATCAAAATCCCCGAGGAGAAAGCAGGAGAAAACCTCTTTGTCCTTGGCCACAGCAACTTCTTACTCAACACATCTCCAGAGGCAAGGGAAACAAAAGCAAAAATGAACTACTGGGACCTCATCAAAATAAAAAGCTTCTGCACAGCGAAGGAAACAATAAGCAAAACTAAAAGGCAACCGACGGAATGGGAGAAGATATTTGCAAATGACGTATTCTATAAAGGGTTGGTATCCAAAATCTATAAAGAACTTATCAAGCTCAACATCCAAAAAACAAATAATCCAGTGAAGAAATGGGCAAAAGACATGAATGGACACTTCTCCAAAGAAGACATTCGGATGGCCAACTGACACATGAAAAAATGCTCAACATCACTCATCATCAGGGAAATACAAATCAGAACCACAATGATACCACCTCACACCAGTCAGAATGGCTAAAATAAACAACTTAGGTAACAACAGATGTTGGCGAGGATGCGGAGAAGGAAGATATTTTTTGCACTGCTGGTGGGAATGCACACTGGTGTGGCCACTCTGGAAAACATGAAGGTTCCTCAAAAAATTAAAAATAGAGCTACCCTATGACCCAGCAATTGCACTACTATGTATTTGTCCAAGGGATACAGGTATGCTGTTTCGAAGGGACACATGCACCCCAACGTTTATAGCAGCATTTCTGACAATAGCCAAAGTATGGAAAGAGCCCAAATGTCGATTGACAGATGAATGGATAAAGAAGATGTGGTATATATATACAATGGAGTATTACTCGGCCATCAGAAAGAATGAAATCTTGCCATTTGCAACTACGTGGATGGAACTAGAGGGTATTATGCTAAGTGAAATTAGCCAATTAGAGAAAGACAAATATCCTGACTTTGCTCATGTGAGGAATTTACGATACAAACAGATGAACATAGGGGAAGGGAAGCAAAACTAATCTAAAAACAAGGAGGGGGACAAAACATAAGAGACTCAAATACAGAGAACAAACTGAGAGTTGCTGGAGAGGTTTGGGGTGGGGAGATGGGCTAAATGGGCCAGGGGCATTAGGGAGGACACTTGTTGGGATGAGCACTGGGTGTTATACATAGGGATGAATCACTGGAATCTGCTCCTGAAATCATTACAGCACTATATTCTAACTAACTTGGATGTAAATTAAAAAAATAAAAAATTAAAAATTAAAAAAAATTAAAAACGGCATCAGCTAAAGTGCACACAGCATGGCATCATTCATATTCATTTGAAAAGACACGAAACAGTACTTTATGTGTGCGGTGCCAGGGAAACATTCCCCTGTTTGCCATGGGTTTAGTTTCATTTCATGTGTTCCTTTCTAGGTAAGAAAATATTTATCTTTCCACTGTGCTTTTCCCTGCAACCAAATTGCTGTATTTTGTCAAACGTTTCCCCAGGTTCTCAGTATGGTTAGTGACGGGCATCCTAGGGCCATCAAAGGGCCTTTTGAGTGACTCTTTATGAGCTTAGGAGGTAGGCATGGTAGAATATCCCCCTGCATTTTTCATCTCCAACTGGGCTCCAATCTGATATATCCTTCCCCTCTGACTGCAGTGAATCTCCAGTTTCTTTCTTTTTTTTTCTTTTTACTGTTTAAATGTTTATTTATTTTTGAGAGAGAGAGGGGGGGGAGGGGCAGAGAGAGAGGGCGACACAGACTAGAAAGCAGGCTCCAGGCTCTGAGCTGTCAGCATAGAGCCTGACATGGGGCTTGAACTCACGAACTGCGAGATCATGACCTGAGCTGAAGTCAGATGCTTAACCAACAGAGCCACCCGGGCGTCCCTCCAGTTTATTTCTGAGCGTGCGCACGTGCACACACACACACACACACACACACACATATGAAACAAGCAGATAGATAGGCAGGCAGGCAGTCTTTACCAGCAGGCAGCAGTATAAAGCTAATGTTTCAGGGATGTATAATGTCTGGGGAGGGAGATAAGAGATGGGAAACGCTTGTGTCCAAAACATTGTATCAAGAACAGGGTGGTAGGAACCAGCTTCTGATTCCTCACTGGCTATGATCTCCTCAAGAATACACAGCATGATCTTTGTAGCCCCAGTCTATCCCAGGGACATTTATCCTTTTCCTTTGGGCTCCCAGCAACCAATGGCTGTTATCAGTTTGCATTTCAAAAATAAAATCTGGAATCTGATAATTTTCAGGAGGCCAGGATGCTGAACATCCTCCAATACCTGCCACATAAGTTTCTAGAAATAAAACCAGAGAGGTAGATTTTTATCTCTTATGTATATATTTTTTCAACGTGTGTTTATAAAAGAAGCTTTGTCAACAATTCAGTTCATGCAAAATCTGATAAAGAATGAATTTAATAATAGTGGGCATGGAAATCGGTACAACCTTGGAAGGCAGTTTGGTGATATCTCAAAAATTAAAACCGCATGTCCCTTTGACCCAGTCATTCCACTTCTGAGAATTCGTCCCTCACATGTACCCATGTTACTGTGCAAAGATATGAGCAAGGAAGGATACTCACTGAAGAATCGTAATGGCAAAATATGAGGATTATCTTGATTAGGGCCAACATAAATGCCTATTAATAGGATAATAGTTAAATAAACTTGGCCTCATCCATGTAAGTGAAATCTATTCAATTTCTATGGAACATAGGCTGCTAGGATTTTTGCTGGGATTTCATTGACTCTGTAGATTAATTTGGGTAGCACTGGCATTTTAACAGCTGGTGAGTCTTCTAATCCCTTCCTTAACATGAGATATTGTTAATTTTTTAAATATTCATTTATTTATTTTGAGAGAGAGAGAGCGCGCGTACATGTGTGAGCAGGGAAGGGGCAGAGAGAGAATACTAAGAAGGCTCTGTGCTGTCAGTGCAGAGCGTGATGTGGGGCTTAGTCCCGGTGACCATGAGATCATGACCTGAGGCGAAATCAAGAGTTGGATGCTTACCGGACTGAGCCACCCAGGAGCCCTGAGATATTGTTAAAGTTATTTGATGCTTCTAAAATTTCTCTCCGTAGTGTGTTGTCATCTTTCAGTATAAATGTCTTACACATATATTTTACAACAGCTTTTGGATTTATTATTTCTACTGTTTTTCTATTTCTTAACTTGCTCTTTTTTCTTTTACATTATTCATTCGTTTTCCTTTCATTTATTTTATTTTTCCTTTTTTAGCTTTATATCAGGTGCTTAAATAATTCTCTTCATTTTATACTGATATAAATATTCTCTGCTTCAATACTATGGACTAACCCCTAAATACATCTTTAACCTTATAGGTGCTGGGTATAGTTTTTAAATTTTTTCTTCTCTAGAAATTCTATAATTTGAGTTTGTAGTATTTTTTAATCTAAGAGTTTAAAGGTTTTCAACATTACCAAATGGAAAGCCCTTTCTTTTTTTTTTCTTCTAATTTTATTATTACTTTATCACAGTGTGATGGGAGAATGTTGCCTGTATTATTGTTGAAGTTTTGTTGTGATTTAACATTTGGTCAATATGTACGGCAGTATATTCTCCATTTTTCCGGGAAAATGGAGTTTGATATATATTAATCAGATGTGTTTATGAATTACATATTCAGGTCATCTATATCTTTACATACTTTTTAAACACTTGGTCTGTCATAGGCAGAAATTAATTATACCCTCTGGTCCTTGTAATGTTTTTGTCTATTTACCTTTATACTGTTATGATTTTTGATTTATGAACACCGGCGCCACATTATTTGTTGCAAAGACACACATTACTCTTTTGGATTATTTTACATTACAGAGTGTCATTTCATCCTGTTTAATGAGTTTGGGCTCAAATTTCACCTTCTTTGATATTCACACCTCATGTCCCTCCCTTCCTGTATGCCTTTGCTTATATCTTTGTCCATCTTTTTTTTTTTTAAGTTTATTCATTTATTTTGAGAGAGAGAGAGAGAGAGAGAGAGAGAGAGAGAGAGAGAGAGAGAATGTGGGGGAGGGGCAGAGAGAGAGAGGGAGAGAGAGGACCCCAAGCTGGCAGAGCAGAGCCCCACGCGGGACTCAATCTTGTGAACCATGATCAAGAGTTGGACACTTAACCGACTGAGCCACCAGGTGCCCCTGTCCATTCTTGAATTTTGACTTCTCCATATGACCTGGAACAGTATACTGTTTATTCAACATACTGGATATTGCTTTGTTATGTCACATATTTGTGAATATGTGTGATTTGCTTTTGGAACAGAGGAGTCAAATCCATTTATATGTATCGACATGACAGATTTGCTTGATCTTTGTTTATATAACTTCAAGTTATATATTTAATAGTTTTTTAAAACTATGGTCTTGTGTGACATGTTTGATTTGCTTCTTGTGCCCAGACGATTCTAAATTTAGAACAGCGTTTGAGTTCTATCGGTTGCCTTTATAAGTACAAATTCATAATTATAACTAAAACCGTGTAGTGCATTTTCCTTAGTACACTATCTGTATAATATCTCTTATTTCCATTTGTTAACTCTTTCTTTTCCCACCCACCTTATGCATCACCTGATTGTGTTTAATCGTACGCTCTTGGTGCTCACCTTTCTACTGTCAGATAGAATCATTTTCCCCTCCTTGATTTGTCTACTTTAAAGAATACTCTTCCACTTCTTGCTATTATAGAAGCAGCAGCAAGTGAGCGTACCCCGCTCCCACGATCTTTCCTCTTTCCACTCCCAGTTATTGTTACTTGTATCATGTCCACATTTTCAGGGCCTCTGTGGTTTTAGGGGGTAAAAATGCCTCCCTCGCCATGTTTATCCCTCTCTGCGGGCATCTCCTTTAACAAGTCCTGATGAGCTGAGTCATTTTGCCAGGCCTCCGCCCGCTTTTGGCCTCCCGAGATTGTTTTGACATCTTTGTCCTCTGTGGTTTTCTTTCTCCTTCTCTTTGTTCTTGTGTATTTATACCATTCTTATTCCCATGCTGTCATTTTATTGGCGTTCTGAGAGGGTTGGGGTAAAACATATGCATGCCATCTTCCATATTTAACCAGAATCCCCAAATAACTCTTACTTTTGAAAGAAAATGCTTTGCCTTAAAAGTTCAAAATAAGGATAGAGATTTTTACATGCTATATGATCTCAGCCTATATATAGTTAAGAAAACTGCAGGCCCCAAATGGTGCCACTTAGAGTTCCCAAACCAGGGCTTAAAACCCAATCTTTACGGAGTTTCCATCTCCCCAGAAATGTGGCCTTGACTGGTCAGTCAGGAAATTGTTCTCTCTATCAGCACCAAAGAGTCTGTCACTGGGGTCCGCTCCATCCCCAAAAGAAAGGTGAGGTGATCTACATGAGAAGACACCTGTTTTTTCCCCTAGCAAGCTGCCTCCTCTGGAAGAATCCTTTTCCTTTGCTAATAACTTTCTTACCCTCATTCTCCTACCTATAAAAACCTTCTACTTTGTACAACTCCTCTCTGCTTGCTAGATGGGCTGCTGCCTCGTTCACCAATCATTTGATAAAGCCGATTAGATCTCCAACATTATATATATGGAGAGAGAGAGAGAAAGGGAGAGAGAGAGGGAGAGACAGAGAAAGAGAGAGGAGAGAGAGAGAGAAAGAGAGAGAGAATAAGCTAAAATACCAACAGTGATTTCTCGACCTAATTACTCTCTTCTGATTTATATTTTTCAGTAGTCTGTATTTTACGCAATGGCCAGTTTTAAAAAATCATCTTGTTTTTAAGCTTTTTAGTATGATATGTAATGTGCGTGATAAAAATGCACATGGACCATAAATTAACTATAAAATGAAAGCTTGCACATTAGCTTGGGCTACCATAAAAACACACCATAAACTGAGTGGTCAGAGCACAGAAGTTGCCTTCTCACAGTTCCAGAGGCTGGAAATTGGAGATGAGGGTATCTCCTGGCCAGGCTCTGGCGAGAACCCTCTTCTTGGTTTGCTAAGGACTGATTTCTTGCTATGTCCTCACATGACAGAGAGAGAGTCCTGGAATCCATTCCTCTTCTTACAAGGACACTGGTTCTATTGGATCACGGCTCTGCCCTTCTGACCTAATTTAACCTTGTCACCTCCTTAAAGGTCCCTTCTCCAATACAGTTACTTGGGTTAGGGCTTCAACACATGGGTTAGGGGCAGGGTAGCATAATCCAGTCCATAGTGGCTGTGTGACAACTACTCATGTCACTAAATGGAACATTATGAGCACCCCATAAGCCCCTTCCCAACTGTGTCCTCCCTCCTCTGCCCTAGAGATTTTATTTATATTTTTACCTCCAAGTAAGCACCTCTAAACAAAATTGTTAAGTTCTGCTAGTTTTTAAATTTTGTATAAACGGAATCATACTTATGTAATCTTTTGTGTCTGGCTTTTTTCATCCTTGTTTTGTGGAACAGTAATTTACTCATTTTTATTGCTATACATTATCCCATTTTAAGAATATAAGAGGGATATTTATTTTTTTTTTCAACGTTTATTTTTTTCTTTTTGGGACAGAGAGAGACAGAGCATGAACGGGGGAGGGGCAGAGAGAGAGGGAGACACAGAATCGGAAACAGGCTCCAGGCTCTGAGCCATCAGCCCAGAGCCTGACGCGGGGTTCGAACTCAGGGATCGTGAGATCGTGACCTGGCTGAAGTCGGACACTTAACCGACTGCGCCACCCAGGCGCCCAAGAATATAAGAGGGATATTTAATGCACCAAAAATTTTTGGACATTTGGGTTGTTTCCAGTTTGGGGCTTTTATGGACAGTGTTCATAAACTTTCTCGTTGCTATATCCTGGTGCCCATACATATTTCTGTTGAGTTTATGTACCTAAGAGTATAATTAAGAATCACAGTATATGTGTGTCTTCACCTTTATTTGAGGATATCCACTGATTTCCAAAGATGTACAAATTTACATTTCCACCAGCGGTATATGAGTTTCTGTTGCTCCATACCCTTAATACTTGGTATTGTCACAATTTAAAATTTTCCTCATCTGATGGGTAGATAATAATCTCTCAGTGCAATTTTTAAGTGTTTTTTTTTAAAGTTTATTTATTTATTTTGAGAGACAGAGAATGTGGGAGGGCAGAGAGAGAGGGAGAAAGAGAAAATCTCATGCGGGGCTCAAACCCATGAACCATGAGATCGTGACCTGAGCTGAAATCAAGAGTCAGGTACTTAACTGGCTGAGCCACCCAGGTGTCCCAATCTCTCTCCGTGTAATTTTAATTCTCATTTCCTTGGTTAAGAAAAAGGTTAAGGATATTTTCATATGTGTATTGACCATTTGGGTTTCTGCTTTTGTGAAATATGTATACAAATATTCTGCTCACTTCAAAATTGGTTGCTCTGATGTATTTCTAATTGACTTGCAGGATCAGTCTTCTGGATATAAACACTTTTTAGGTATATGTGTTGCAAATATCTCTTACTCAGTAGGCTTGCTTTTTCACTCTTACAAAGTTGCCTTCTCATGAATAGAAATTCTTAATTTTAGTAAGCTACAATGTATCAGTTTTCCCCTCTGTGGTTAGTGCTTCTTGTGCCCTATGTAATAAATCTTTCCCTAACCTGAGGTCATGAAGAAATTCTCCTTTTGTTTTTGCCTAAAAGCCTTCTGTTTTTGTCTTTCACAAAAAACTTTAACTATTCACCCACCTAGAGTTGATTCTTGTATGTGGCATAAAGTTGGATGTTCAAAGTAATTTTTCTATCGAGATACTGAATTCTCCAGCATCTCATATTGAGGACTGCCCTGTCCCCACTGCTCTGCGGTGCTGCCTTTAACGCAAATTCGATGCCTGTATGCGAGCCAACTATTCCGTCCCACTAGTCTGACTAATCTTACCCTCCACTGCACCTGGTTTCAATTATTGGAGCTTTAGGGTACATTTGTATACCCAGTAGGGCCAGTTTTCTTCTCCCACCTTGATTTTCTTCCTCAAAAGCGTCTTGGCTATCATTTGCTCTTTACATTTTTATATACATCTTAAGGTCAATTCATCGAGTAATAAAAAAAAAACTTGTTGGGATTTTGATTGGGCTCACATTAAATTCATTAGTCATTTTGAGGAGTCTTACAATATTGTGACTTTGAATCCGGGAATATAATACATCTCTCCATGTATTGGGTTTTCTGTCATATCACTCAGTATTTTTCATAATTTTCTTTGTAGAGATCTTACTCATACTTTGATAATCTTGTTTCTAGATACTTTTATTGTAAAATGCCACTGTAAATGGTATTTTTTAAATTTATTTTTTATTTATTTTTGTAAATGGTATTTTAAAAAACCATTGTTTCTTGCTAGATATAGATATGCAATTCATTTACGTATATTAATTTGTACCCAGTTACCTTGCTATGCTGTCTTGTTAACTTTAATAGTTTATCTCTAGATTATGTTGGTTGTTTTATGCACACAATTGTCTCATCTGTAAATCATGGCATTTTTGCTACTTCTTTTCTTATTCTTTCTTTTCCTTGCCTTCCTATGCTGGCTAGGCTCTCCTTTACAAAGTTAAATAGAACTGATGAAACAGACATCTTTCTTTTTTTTCTTTTTGTTTCTGATCTCAAATGGAAAGCTGGCCATGTTTCACAATTAAGTATGATATTTTCTACCTCCTTCAGTGTCATTACCCTTCACCAGAGCACAGCCATTCCCTATATTCCTTCCTTTCTAGATATTTCTAATCACAAGCAGATATCAAACTTTATCAAATGATTTTTCAGCATCAATTAAGATGACTACATGATTATTCTCTCTAATCTATTCATAAAATAAAACACAGGGGCACCTGGGTGGCTCAGTCAGTTGAGTGTCTGACTTCGGCTCAGGTCATGATCTCACGGTTGACGAGTTCGAGCTCCACATCAGGTTCTGTGCTGACAGTTCAGAGCCTGAAGCCTGCTTAGGATTCTGTGTCTCCCTTTCTCTCTGTTCCTCCCCCACTCCCCCCCTCTCTCTCTCTCAAAAATAAAGATTTTTTAAAAATTAAAAGAAAGAAATAAAGCATATATTGGACCCTTGAACAACACAGGAGTTAAAGGCACTGACCCCTGCACAGTAAAAATCTACATATAAGTTTTGACTCCCAGAAACTTAACTACTAATAGCCTACTGTTGACAGAAAGCCTTACCGATAACATCAATAGTCAATTAGCACATATTTTGCATGTGATATGTATCAGAGACCATCTTCTTACAGTAAAGTAAGCTAGCAAAAAGAAAATGTTATTAAGAAAAGGAAGAGAAAATACATTTACAGCACTATACTATATTTATTGAAAAAATCCATGTAAAAAGTGAACACGCACCAAACCTATATTGTTTAAGGGTTAACTGTATTTTCTATTGTGGCGTGCATTAATGTTATAATCAGAAAAAATAATTTTTTTAAATTTAAAAGGTGGAAAAAGGCAAAGCTCTACAGAGTTCCTATTATTATACCAAAGGTACGTCAGTCTTGCACGGAGCTAGGGGCACCTCTCTCGGATTTGTTGGTGTAGGATGTTTCTGGAAAGGCCCCACTATGTTCTGAAACTACAGAGGTTCCATCTTCTAACCCAGGGAAATAGAATATTCTCAGGAATATTAAGGGCACTTTGAAGTGTATGAGCCATGATAACATAAATAGCTTCATTCACGGGTAATTTTCTGAATATGTTCCAGAACCATTTGTTCTTCATTCCATCTCAATTTTGCTCCTGCCTCTCAGAGTAAGCCTTCCCTAAACTTGGTTGATGTGTGTACCTAGCAGGTGAATGTGGGGAGTGGGTGGTGGCAAGGCTCATCTGCCCAGGCCACCCCAGACTAATGAAATCAGACCCTCTGGGACTGAGACCCAGGCTTTAATATTTTAGAAATCTCCCCCAGGGGATTCCAAGGCTGAGAATCACTAATCTGCAGTTCTTCAAAGCTGAAAATCACATGTGTGTTTATGAACCAAAGTCCACAGAAGAAGGAAGTATCTAACCATCATAAAGTCTGCAATACTCAAACGAGACCAGCAGGAAAAAGACAAGAAAAAAAGCCACCAAGGGAAGGAAGAGACGAAGAGGACAGAAAGAGGAGGCACAGGAAGGACAGTGACAGCAAACCTACTTACTCAATTCTCTCTGGAAGCTCGGTTTGGGTCATGCCCACACAATTGACCAAAATAGTGACCGTAATAAATAAACTGAACCACCTGAGAGGGCTGCGTTAAGGAAAAGCTGAGAGTCGCCATGTTTCTCTGACATCATCCACGATCACCTTGACACTGAACTACTAAATTCATAGCTTTTAGCTAGGATCAGCTTTATGGTCTCATCACATAGCAAGTGCTGGCATTTACTGAGTGCCTATCCTGGGCTGGCTACTTCATCCACATTATTTCTAATACAACTGAACCTATAGGGAGCTATTCTATCTACATGTTGGAACTAAGAAAATGGGCTGAAAAAGCTTAAATAACTTTTCCTAGGTCATACAGCCAGTCAACCATGGTGCTGAGATGTGACCTCAGATTGTTTGATAACAGAACCCTGAGCAAGAAGGAAGGAAACAAGAATCCTTTCTCCAAAACGGCCTGCTGCCCAGACGCCTTCATTTCACTATACAATATATTCTGGAATTACATCCAGCCAATGCCTCTTTTTTTCCCAAAAGATAAAGAAAATACTCCTAAGAAGTTAGAGGTAAAGGGAGGGTTACCAGCTTTCATGGGAATTAATTCAGTCAGATTGTTTTCCTGACTTAGCTGAGATCAGTCACACTGAGGAAACAGACCTCTGGCTAGGAATGGTGGGGGCAGGCACAGGAAGGAAAATGCTGGATCCAGGAGAAAATTCCAGAGAGGAAATTTCCAGGAGAAAATCCCAGATGGAATCAAGCTGTGGTAGACAAGTCTGTATAAACAGAGAGAAGAATTTTCGAGGTTGCACCAAGGGACTACCACAAAGGGAAGGAGGAGATAGTGAGGAAGGCGAGTGGAAAGGGGTAAATAGATGGAAAGAAAGGTTGGTAGAGAAATCCCAGAGATAAATTTCTCCCATTGGACGTTTTTCTCAGGACTAGCGTGGGTTCCTAACAATTACTTCCTAAAGAAAAACAAAGCCCAAAGATAAGCTTGACCTACAGAGAGAGTGAACGACTCATCTTTCATCATTTCAGTTTGAGCAGAAGTATTTAAAGCTATTTTAGTTTTCTGTAAATGTCTTTAATGTGCCCTGTTTTACAGTTACTTAGGAACACATCTATTTTGAAAAGGGAAATTCTGCTAATTAAACCATATTTTCCTGTTGACTTGCAATTAAATTAAGAAATGTGTTCACATGGGGGGAAAATGTTAACCCAAGGATTAAATTAAAATTGTATCTCCAACTCCACAAACCTTTAAAAGTAATGTATTAGGTATAATGGTACTTGTGGAAACAGGCATAGAAAATTTGATTAGAATTACAGTTTTGGTGAGATATTAATAATAAGACACGGAGAATTCCATAGCTTGAAGAATATCTTTTGGGAGTGGAGCTACCGAGTTCATAAGATTTAAATATATAAATGCAGGCTTTTGCGAGAAGGAGACTCTCAACGGCTTTTCTGTCCAGCTATGACTCCATCCAGCAATTATGATTCATCAAATCTCAAGATGAAAAGAATATTCACTGGTCACTTGGCTCTTTAAAGGGATTTTATTTCTAATTAGCTGTTTCTTACAGCTAATTAAGATGTAACTCAACCAGGATGCGTGGAGAGGAGTTTGTATATTTGACGTTTTTCTTTATTTGTAGTTTTTATGTAATTGGATATGTATTTAAAAAAAAAAAAAACACCCAAGTAGAGATGACATACTGGGCGAATAAATTACCTCAGTTCATTTCCATTAACTTCCTACTTACTTATCGCTGATACTGTTCTAGGCAGGATGCAGGCTGGACCTCTTAACTGGCTGTGTGACCTTGGACAATTTATTTAATGCCTTTGAATAATAGTTGCATCATCTGTGAAATGGGGATGCTAGTCCCTTCTTCAAAGATTTCTGTACCTGTGACCGTGATGATGCTTAGGAGGTATTTAGCAAATGGTAGCCTACTGTTACCATTACATCTCCTTATATGGGACCAGAAAGTCCAAGACTGAATTAAGAAAATATAACTCCCACCGCGTGGCCACAAAGGCAAAGAAAATATAATGCAAGTACACGGAGCAGCAAAGTTCCACACTGAGAGGAGTCCTTGCCAGTTACCCGCTCGCTGAGCGCTGTCCAGCAATCCAGCAAGCTGCCCCAGAATGGCAGGGAGAGAGCTCCGTTTACTGGAGTCTCCCAAGAAGAGGCTGGCTACCATCTGTCAGGCAGCTGAGGCAAGGCTGTTCTTGCAAATCAACCTCCTGGAAGCCAGGGCTGAATTTGTCATTAGGAACTTCCAATTTGGACAGTCACCAGGGAAGATCCTTGGAAACCGAGCCAAAGTCTCTTTTTTGACCTAGTTTGGCTTGCCTTGAAAAACAAAACAAAATAAACCAAAAACTGAAGGCAGATTCTGGAGCTACCTAAAAGCAGTTAATAAAACACAGACATTTGACTGATTTGTCTCTAACCATGACCATATTCCCCAGTGACATGAACCTTGGACTATTGACATTTTTTTGGTCTACTGACCTTTTTAACCTGCTTGCAGTTTGGGGTAGCTTGGGATGTTGGCCGTGCCCCATGACCAGTGTGGTCCCCCTGAGACAATCTATGCTCCACCCACTGTGGTCTGTCCTCTTTGTCCTCTGGTAGGTCTTGTTTTTTTGCCCAATAAACAGCCACTTCCCAGCACGGCTAAGGCACAGAGTAACAGCCCATGCTTATCTCATCTGCCCAAAGAACCCTCAGGGCCTTCTGACTGGTTATTATGTTGTGAGACGAGCAGGCCTCATATGGCAAAAATGTGCCTGGCTTTGCATCAGCAAAGCTCCTTCATAAGGAGGACATTTTTGGGGTCGTGCGTGCATAGGTGTGTCCCAACTAGTTTAGGTGAACCCAAACCCACCTGTGGCTTTGCATGAGCACCTCCTCTGTCTTGGGACTGCTATTGAACACATTAAAGCCACAAACACTTTTTCCTTCCAATTTAATGATTTCATTGTTTGAGGATTCAATTAGAGAAAACCTCTATTGCTAACCTCTGAAGAAGGTACTGGACACTGGGCAAAGCCTGATTCTAAAAGGAATCATGTGGAAGAGGCAACAGTGCAAAGGATATGAGTGGACAGACACTTTGATGGCTGTTCTTCTGATCAGGTTGAAAGGACTGAATAACCACAGGGCCCGAGTTGCACTAAACCGAGAAATGGTCCTCCCTTTGTTCAGCACCATAAACGTCTACAACAAAACAAAGCAGAAGGACCTACAGTGAGAAGCATGGTCTTCACACAACCAGGTTTTTAAGCATGCATGTTGTCATCTCAGGCTTGTGAGCAAGAAGGGTTCTGGGAACCATGCATCCATCAGTGGAGAGCCAAGTGGAAGGGTAGAGTTAGAAGGGATCAGGGATAAAGAGCCATATCCTCACCTTCCTAGCAAGACCCCAGTCCCCATGGGTGACTGTGCATCAGGATGAGCCCATTAATAGTGCCCAATGGGCAGGCAGCTGACCTGGGGCTGGTAGGATGCATCAGGCCCATAGCCAGGATTCTGGCAGCAGGAAGATGGGTCTGGCTGCATTACATTCCTCTTCTGATCAGTGGATCATCCCTGGTGCTGGGGTACTCCCTCTACTCTCCATTTTCTAGGTCTCGCTTTTGAAACCCTCCACTGGTTCCCTGTGAGCATCTGGGAAGGTAAGGGCTCTTGGCCCATGAGAGGAGGGAGAAAGACATTCCAGTGCCTTTTTATTTTCTCTGTAGACCATATTTGAGATGGCTAATTCGTGTCCCTCAACTCCCAAACATGCACACATTTTTTTTTTGGCTGTGTGGAACATCTAAGACACAATACAAACAGGGAAATTGTCACGAAGCAGCTCTTACTTAAACTAGTGGTTCTCAAATGTTTTGATTTCAGGACCCTTTAACACTCTCAAAAATTATTGAGGACTCCAAGGAGTTTTTGTTACTGTTTATACCCTTTTGCTTATACTGCGTGTGTGTGTGTGTGTGTGTGTGTGTGTGTGTGTGTGTGTGTGTGTTACCCCCGAACCCACTGAAACGGTTTTGGGAACCCCAGGCGTTCTGAGATAATACTTTGAGGACCACTGGTTTAAACCATCCTAATTTCTGTTCCCCTTCCATACTCTACCCCCACCTGCAACCTCAGGATCTCTGCTCCCCACTTGCAAAGAGACCCAACAGGAGATCCTAGGCCAGTGGTCATCCAAGAGAATAGCCAGCTTCCTCTGAAAAATTTACAGCCATTGTTGCTTTTGAGGATTTGAGTTTAATTAGCCTCTCCCATAAATATTATAAAAATGCAAAGAGTGTCAAAGAGATGAGTTGGATATATTTGTCATTAACTGAGTCTGGCTGATAGCCACATCATCCAGGTGCAGGAGAACTCCCTAGGCTGAGTGGGGCAGAGGCTTCCTCTCCCAGAACTGAGAACAGCCTTTCAAGCCAGTCACCCTTACCCGGTGTGTGCTGTAGAAGGGGTCCAGATCCTCCAGGGGCTCCCCAACCAGCTCTGCAGGGAGATCACCATAGAACTTGGGCAGCTGGTTGCAAGCTTTCAAGTCTAGCTGGGGCCGAGGCTTCTCTTCTTGGTCCTTCTGCTCTCTGTGCTTATCTTTGGCTTTCTTTGCTGCCTGCTTGGCAGTAATTCGCTTTTCAATCTCCACCAGGGACTCTGGAGTGAATCGACGGAAGTTGGTAGTTTCCAGGGACCCAAAGGGGAATGCCATCTTCTCATTCTTTTTCAGGAAGAATTTATACTCTTATGAGAGTGGATATCACCACAGAGAGGTAACAGCCTGCCCACTGGCCCTCTCCCTCCAGTTCTTTCCTAACTGACACGTTGTTGCTAGAACAGCCTCCTGACCCAGTTCCTTCCTCAGTAACTCACACTGAGCTCTCCCCAGAGCCTTACTGCCCTGTGGAACTCTTGGGAGACTGTTTATTCCATCCTCCTCCAGGCATCTCAGGATCAAGCTATGCCCTCCATGAGCTTATAAAGCATTACTCCTTCGTCTTTTGTAACACCACCACCACTGCCACCATCACCACTGCATGATTTAGCCATACTGCCCTCTCTTCTTGTTTCTATCACCACTGAGCAGTAGGCACTCTCCTGCATTCATTAAAGACTGGCTCATGTGATCTGTGGCAAAAACAATGCTAGTAAAAATTTCCCCCTTTGAAAAGCATTTGTTAAAAAGTATGGAAGACATTAGCATGTTTTATTGTCGTTTTGTTATGCACTGGGTGCTTCTAAGAAGGGACAACCATTCCTAGATGTGACAGCAAGGGAGAGGAGAAAGCCCAGCTCCTTGGCACATGGCTGCATTTGCCAGCTGAGAGTGTGCTGTCAGCTGAATGCTCTAAGCTTGGCAGCATATTTGTATTTTTTTCTGTTCTTAATAAATCACAAGATTTAATTTTCCTAAACAGTTTTTTCTTCTTTGAAAAAATCATATGAATAAGAGTTTGCTTATTTCTTCAAATGATTGATTCATGGGCCCACTTTTTGCCGTTTGTTTTCATCTAAGTGCACCCACATCTCCTGATAGCCTATCGATGACTTAATAGGTCATGATGATTTTAAAACTGTCCTATGGCCCCATAAGTTGGTAAAATCCTGATCTAACACATGATCTCTAATGCTGCCAGACAGGATCTTTGGGACTCTGGTCCACCACGGTCCATACAAAGCCTGAAAGGTACTCCAATGACTAGGTTTTCTATGGGCTGCGATGTTCTCAGGAAGCTTGCCACCACTAGCACTAGTCTGGAAGCAAACAGAATGTTTGCCATCACAGATGGGTAGAGCAGTATATGTGGCATTCTTTCTACTTACTCTAGGGAAGTTAGATCTGAAAGTCCTGCAAGATTCATCCATCCTCTTAGTTCTCTGCAGTCACCATTGGCCCTGTGGATAATCTCGCTTTGCCACCTGCTCTAGTGCAGTGATCTTCAAAGGCCAGTGCACAGTATGGTGCTGCACCAGCTGCGTCATTGTCACAGGGGACGTGAGTTAAGATACAGATTGTTGGACCCTACATGCAAAGATTCTCATTCAATAGGTCTAAGGTGAGATCTAGGAGCTGCATTTTATAAGCTCATAGCTGAAGCTGTTGAAGGTGTTCTATATTTGAGAGGCAATGGAAGCCAGTGCAACTGTGGACATGAGATGGAGTGAAGGTCAGAGTTACAAGATCAGGGTAGGATTTGATGACCTGCTCCGACAGCTCTACAGTCTAGAGGAAAGTCTTCCTGGATTCTGGAGGCAAGTCAGAAGCCAGTGTTGAGTGTATTAGGCAAGAAGTGACCTGGCATCAAGTGGCTGGGTGTTATTGTTGAGTGACCATCCTAAGAAACTGACTCCTCACAGGTTTTGTTGAGTCCTTGGGACCTCCACCCTTCTGTTATCAGAATTAGGGAAACCACTGGCCAGAAATTTCAGGGAGCTCATACTCAAGGGACAGGAACAAGAGTGGAATTTGGTTGTTTCCGAGAGTTAAGCTTCTGTAGGTATTTGCCTTGTATCTGGGATTTCTAGGCTACAAAAGGACCCACCGGATCTCTTCTGGATGGGCCATAAAGGCATCTTAACTCAGATTTCTGAGCTGTGGTGAGTAAGCAGTTTCTAAGAAGAAACAAAGTCAACCAAAGGTGATTGAATAGATAATGGGTGTTTCACATTTGTCATTTCACTGGTGATCGAAATAACTGGTTGGTCTTTAGCCAAGACCTATGGTCTAGGCAGGCCAGCAGACTCAGGGCTGCTAAATGGAGGTGGATATAAATAAGGGTACAAATGAGGGTCTCCTTGAGATGATAGTGGATAGGGCAGGTGTGATGTGGTTTATAATAAGAAATATGTATTTGGTCGTTGTCCCATTTCTGGCACAGAGCTCTTAAAACCTTTAGAATTTCCTAATTGATGTCTTGTGTATGTTAATGAGGTGCCTTTTGAAACTCGCCTAAGAATGGGGGCTGATTGCCAGTGGAACCAACCATTAAAGGATTGAAGCTTTCAGCTCCCCACCTCACCTCTGAGTCCCAGGGAGGTTGAGTTCAATAACCAATGGCCAATGGTTTAATCAATCATGCCTATATAATAAAGCCTTTATAAGAACATGAAAGAACAGAATTTGGAGAGCTTCTGGGTTTGTGAACACATGGAGATTTGGGGAGAGAGATGACCTCAGTGAGGACATGAAAACTGTGCATTATTTTCCTATACGCTGCCCTATGCATCTCCTCCGTCTGGCTGCCCCTATATTTATATTTATATTTATTTATTTTTATTTATTTATTTTTATTTATTTTTTTATTTATATTTATAATAAACCTGTAATCTGTAAGTAAAATGTTTCTCTGAGTTCTGTGAGATATTCTAGCAAATTAACCAAATTCAAGGAGGAGGTCATGGAAACCTCTGATTTATGGCCAGTTGTTCGGAAGCATAGGAAACAACCTGGGTTTGCAATTGGCATCTGAAGTTTTGTGTATGTGAGCAAGGGGCAGTCTTATAAAACTGAGCTCTTAACCTGTGAGATCTGGTGTTATCTTCAGGTAGATAGTGTCAGAATTGAGTTGAACTATAGAACACACATCTGGTGTCTGGAGAATTGCACCTTGGTGGAGTGGGGGACCTCCTAACACACACACACACACACACACACACACACACACACACGTGCACACATACACACACACACACACACACACACACACATTGGGATTGGGTATTAGAACATCTTAACAGGACAGAGGATTCTTTCTTCCAGTTTCTGTTGTTATTAGTAGAACAGATGTTTCTATAGTCATGCAGCAAGTCTGAGTTGCCCACAAAGATAGCTGAACCTCATGAGAAGAACTACTTGAATTATCAGCCTACAGCAACACCAAAAGTGGGCACAATTATCTCTTTTAATCCCCACAGAAGTCCTAAAGAGTAAGTAGAAGGCATTTTCTTACATACAAGACAATTAATAACCAGTGAATACTATAGGCTATAAAGATATTATTGGACTAAACAAGCTTGTCTCTGAGTCTTTTGATTCCATACCCAGTGCTCTTCTGTTTCTGGGATGGGTCCCACTGGCTGGAGCAGTTCTGGAATCCTACTGATTGGGGAATCATTGGCGGGCTCTGGACTTAATAGAGGTATAGGTTGATCTGAATGCATTCAGATTTGATGAAGTTTTCAAGGGGCCTTAGAGCAGCCCCTTTGTGTTATATAGCTCACTGATGCTCTTAAAATACAATGGAGGATTTTCCCCACTAATGTAGCTTTTGCCTCTGTATGGCAGATGTGATGTATAGCAAACAGATAATTATACTTTTTCCAGGTGAAAGTATCAATGTGGGATTGCACCTTCTGATGGCATCTCACACTGCTTATGGTTCCTCTCATTTATTTATATACAACCAAAATTATCATTTTCATGTATGTGAGTCCTATATCTGGACCTTCTGAACTCTGGACCTACTAATTCAATGCCTTTGACATGTCCCTTTGAATACTCCAGAGACACCTCAAAGTCATTTTCCCCCATGATCTCTCAATCTTCTCTCCACCCCCACTTTTCCTCTTCCTGTGTGCCCTATCTCAATAAATTGTGTAACCATTTTTCCAAAATGGAAGCTTAGGGGTTCTTCTTTACATGTTTTTCTCCTGCAAGTCTTCCTCCCTTATGCCAGACATTGTTTTCAACTCCAGGGATACAGCAATGGAAAAACTATAGACCTTTGGGGGGCTTAAATATAGCTCTGGGTCTCAGCCAACTTAGGCCAGCTTCCTAGAGAGAGACTTTATGGAAAAGACTGAAGTTACAATGACATCATGGGAAGTCTGGAGTCACATTTGAAACATAAACCTAAATTTATATCTCCAGCTTTTCACCTACATTCTAAATTGTTATATTTAGTTATCCACTCATAGCCCCTCACAAGGATTTTTGATAGATGTATAAAGCCTAACTATTGATAACCTTACTCCAAATGTGCTCTTCTCTTTGTCAAGTTTATTTCAATAAATTGAAACTTCATCCTACCAGTGGCTCAAACCCCAAGTCTTGATACTTTGGAATTATGTGTCACTTCACTTCCTCTCTCTCAAATCTCACATTTGGATGATCAGAAAACCAATGACCTTACATGTGAAGTACAGCTGTCTATTTCTCATCACAGCCACTGCTACCTCCATAGTCCAAACTACTATCATTCATCTCCATGACTACTGCAATGGTCCAAGCACTATCACTCACCACCACTGCTATCTCCATAGTTCAAACACTATTACCCACTTCCACTGCTACCTCCATAGCCCAAACCATTGTCATGTCTTTCTTGGGCCGCTATTATATTTTCTCAACATGTCTCACTGCTAGGATCCTCTCAAATCTTTGTGGTCTACACTTTTGGAAGCAATATGAGTGATCCTTTGAAGTGTGTTTCCATAAACTTCATCTCTGAGCTCACCTCATATCATTATCTCCCTTGCTCACTGAAACCCAGGCCCATAGACCACCTAGCTGTTTATTGGACACACCAAGCATGCTCTTGTCTCAAGGTGTTTGGACTTGCTATTCTTTCTGCCTGGCATTTTCTTCCCATTTGTAAACACATGGCTCCTTCATATATCACCTGTTGGGGAAGCCTCCCCTGACCATTCTTTCCCAAACAACAACCTTTGGCCACTTTCCATCCCTTTACCTCCCTTCACTTCTCCTCATAGTACTTATAACTAATATTAACATTTTGATATATTTACTATCTCCTTAAACTAGAATTTTTCCTTCCTGAAAATATGGATTCTGTATGTTTGGTTAACGAACCCTTAATACTGAGAACAGTGCACATACTAGATTATCAACAAACATTTGTGGAATACATGAGTGAATGAACCCAAAGGATCCTGAATGGGTATCAGACATTTACAGAACATTGCTAGAGATTTTCATCTGCAGCAGAACTGAGTTTTGGGAAAACAAGCACCAGTACTTAAACTATGAGACGAAAGTGGGTAGAAACTAACCATTTCCCATGTTGCTGGGGGGAAAATAGGTTGTCTGCTCAGTAACAACTGAAGGCTTTCCTAAAATCCACTCTTGGGGCGCCTAGGTGGCTCAATCGGTTAAGCGTCTGACTTCAGCTCAGGTCATGATCTCATGGTTCGTGAGTTCGAGCCCCACGTGGGGTTCTCTGCTGACAGCTCGGAGCCTGGAGCCTGTTTCAGATTCTGTGTCTCCCTCTCTCTCTCTCTCTGACCCTCCCCCATTCATGCTCTGTCTCTCTCTGTCTCAAAAAGTAAATAAACGTTAAAAAAATTTTAAAAAATAAAAAAAATAAAAAAAATAAAATCCACTCTTATTTGTGGATTTGTTATCCAAGGTGAGAGGAGAAAAATTAAGGCTGGAACCTGGAAGGCTATGGGGGCAGAGAAGCACTGAACATTATAGAGATGCTCCAGCCAAAAAGGAAGAAGAACAAGAAAATACTGGCATCGTAGAAATAACACGAAGAAAAGTTCTAAGAACTGTTGAGTTTTGTTCTAGTAATGGGAATGGTTTTAGTCAGAGAAAGTGAATAAGCATCATGAAGTGCAGAGGATATGACTAGATTGTTTGTGTTGTTGAAAGGGAGTAGTTGTGATATGGGTGTAACTGAAACTTGGATAAACTATTATTACATGAGGTACCCAAAGAGCAGGGCCATGATAATGAACTTATCCAGGTTCTGTTGCCCTCACTTGCCTGCCTGATGGAATAGCAAGCATGTTGTCAGGATGTCACTAAGACTGAGAATGTAGTTGGACCTTTCATGGCACTGGATTGAGAATATGATGAGCTGGTGGTGAGAAATAGTAGCCAAGATATTGAAACATCTGTGTGAAACTGTGTTGCTGCACATGGTGCTGAGAGTGTGGTCAGGTTCTCTAATTCATGGAATGAGAAACCAAGCTAGCTTTGGCGCTGGGATGATTTCTGGACTCTCTATGACAATGGGAACATGGAATTCAATCTCTGTTTAGGTGGATGTGGCCACCTAACCATTCAAGTCTTAGAAAAGTCCCTGAGATTTCAGCATTTTAGATCAGCAGTGATACTGGCATGTGCCTATCTGAGCAATCCATTGCCCTGAAATGTTTGATCATTAGGCACCTGATTGGAGAAACAGGGCACTGGACATGTGAGAAAGTTGTCCAGGGAAAAGATAGAATTTGAAGTACTTATGCCACTGCCCAGTAGTCAAAGATTGAGCCTCAGGTGTCCGTGGCACCAGGAAAATGTCACTAAACCATCTTTGAAGCTGAATAGTCCTGAGTTGCCCTTGGTGCTAATGGACTGGAGTTATGGAAACCCTTGCTGAACATAATTTGCTTCCAAATAATTCAGAGATAATAGCTGGTTAATCTACTGTCCAGGGATGGAGTACAACAAATGTATTCACAGAAGAGGGGAAAGTACGTGTACTGTCCGTGGTTCTGAAAGAGCAAGGCTGTGTCTAGTATGGTCTTGAGCTGTCTGTGGTGCTAAACCAGACCGGTGGGGATGGGTGAAAGCCGAGAGGGAATGATTTTCTGTGAAGCTTGGTGAATAACTGATATGTTTGTAATGCCGAATGAGTGTGCCAGGCTGAAGTGCTGAGAGTAAACGAGTTTCTGTGGGAGCTAAAATGGAAGAAAGGAATAATTAAAGGAAGAAAGAAATCTAGGAGTTTGGGGAAGAAAGTGTCCAAAAGACATTTAATCAAAACATCTCTGCTCACCAGAATGAACATCCAAATGAAGTTAAAGAGGAGGAAAATATTCCTTTATAAAGGATCCTTACCTCCCTACCATCTCCTCCAACCCATTGAAAATGGGATTAGAAAGAGGAAAAAGATTTTCATCACTAAGGAAGAAAACAAGTTCCTCATCACATAGTCTGGGAGTGTTGTGGACTTAGAAACTCAGGATGGTTGGTGGATTGAGTCAGCTTTGGAGACTTCAAGTTATAATTATTCAAGAGACCCAGGGAGGTAGTGTGGTTTTGTCAAAATAGCACTAGGCTTGGAGACAGAAAGCTTTAGTTCTGACACTAACTAAGTCTTTTGATTGTCTGACTCTCATTTCTATGATTTGAAAGCTGGTGATGATAACATCTGCCCTGCTAATCTGACACTGTTGTCGGGAGAATCAAATGTATGTGAAAGCATTTTGTAAGCTAAGTGCTGTACAAATGCACAACATAGACTTTAATATTTCCCATTACACATGCTATTCAATAACCAATAGCCACTTAGCTTATTTCAATTCCA
Organism: Felis catus; assembly: GCF_018350175.1. NCBI lineage: Eukaryota > Metazoa > Chordata > Mammalia > Carnivora > Felidae > Felis > Felis catus. The sequence goes on along the minus strand of NC_058376.1, from coordinate 151,709,379 downwards.
CACCACTAGCTCTCAGCATATAAATGAAATAAGCTGGGAGATCATTTACAATTAAGCAGTATAAGGAACTCATAATGTTGTTACTTTATTTTTCTATTTCCAGCCTTTAATGTGTGAATACTTTTGAATATGGTTCTGCTGCCCCAAATAAAAGTGTTTATTTAATGAAGTAATACAAATTACAATAGACTCAATAATTTGAAGGGGATTTATGCTGCAGATAAAAATTTTTATTTAAAACATGTAGAATCTACTTCCTTTTCCCTATTCTTATTCTCTCCCCCAACAGAATTCCTGTCCTATTTAACAGGATCCTATCAGAATATGTCACTAACAGACCTTCAGAATTCATGTCCACCTTCAGGGACGTGGTCTGGCCAGGCAGTTCTTATGATTTTTAAAACTGTGGCTTAATTTTGCCCAAGTCTATTTAAGTAAGCTAAAGATTTTTTAAGGATAAGGTGTAAGCTTGATTCAACCAGAATATTGAAATCATCATATAGATAATTCTTTGCCATTTGTGAAGTCCTGATGGACAGTAGAATTTGGACAGTCAATTAATATTTTTAGGGAGGCTGGAAATCAGCATCAGATTTAACTAGATGGCATGACATCGCAAAGGGCGTACATGACAAATGCACCCTTTCATACATGTCATTACTCCTCAATACGCTCTAATACGTCTCTCCCAGCCCCTTTCATCAAAGCTCTTACTAAGTTGTAAATCACCTCGGGGATGCCAAATCCAAACTTCTGCATCTCTACTTACTTCACTTCTCAGTGAGATTTGACACAGTTGGCCATTCCATTTTTCTTGAAATCTTCTCTCTCTGTCCCATCTGAGACATCATGGAAGGCTTCTTTTCCATCTGGCTACTAAATGCTGAGCTTCTCTGGGGTCTGTCCTAGACTCCACCTACACTCCCTCTCGTGGGAATCTTACCTCCATGCTTTTAACTTCCACTCAGACATCTCTTCTGTCCCAGACCTGACTATCTGCCTGTTTTTGCTTTTGTGTTTCTAGTTCCTTCATCTAAATTGGCTTCTTCCCTGTTCCATGTTTTATTAAATAAGTACCTTTATGGTTGCTTACATCATAAACTCATCAACTCTCCCTCCCCCTCACTGTCCATATAGGCCTCAATCACCAAGCCTCAGTCATCTCTTATCTGGCTTCTATGCTTGCTTATTAATGGGTCTCTCCACATATCCTGTTTTACCTATATGTGTACCAACAAACATAACACTTTTAATATGTAAATCTGATCATATCATCCCTCTGATTATACCTTTCAAAGGCTTCCCAAGCTCTTCAGACAATGCCTAAATTCATTCACATGACACATAAGTCTTGGCAAGATCTGGTCCCTGCCCATCTCTTCATCTACATCACTTCTTTCCTTGCTTTTCCCTCATAGTCACCTTGGTTTTCTTTCACTTACTCAAATTCACTGAGTTCCTTTTTGCTTTGGTAGCTTCAAACACATTTTTTTTTTCTCTCAATAATGCTTTTTCTATCTCTTTCCCCTGACTGGCTTCTATTTTTCCTTCAGTTTAGTTTAAGTATGACTCCCTCATAGCATTCTTTCCTTGCCCTCCAGACTAGACTAGTTTGCTTTGTCATTCATTTGTACAGAAGCCTGTACTTTCATTTATTTCAGTAATGACCTGCTCAGTAGAAAGTAAGCTCCCTGATGCCAAGGACCATGTGTATTCCTCCCTGCTGTATCCCTGGCACTTAGGTTAATATGACACATTTAAGCGTTTGATAAATATTTGTTGAGTAGAGGAATACACGAGTGAGGGTGGCTCTCAGAGACAAACTATTTTAGAGGAGCATGATGAATACGACCTATGATTGTTCAGTCAAGAGTTTCTGTTGTCAGTGTACCTGATTTGATCTTAGTGTAAAAAAGATTGTTCTTACCGTCCAATGACTGAGCTTCTTTGGTATAGAAAAAGAATCCCGGAGCTGTACATGGATGCCAGAAAACTGAAATGGGGGGAAAGATGACTGGAGGAGAATTCAAGGACATTCACTAAGACAAAGTCCTTGTGATGCAATGGAAACAACTGTGACTGGGGCATGAGGAGACCTGAGTTTGCCCTTGGTCCTTCTGCTGACTTGCTTTCTCATGTTGAGTATGTTTTGTTTGTTTGTTTGATCTCTGAGAAGCAATCACCATAGCAAAAGATGAGGAAGTGCTCTCAGGTGTCCTTTGTGAGCTCTGTTGCCTCAGGAATCTGGAAGTAGTGCTACGGCTGTGACTTGTTCTGATTCTGATTTTGTGAGGAAACTAAGATTCTGTTTAATGAAAGACTAGGTAGGTTCCACGAAGATGGATTGGCTTTGCAGCAACAGCACTGGGTTTGATCATGACCTGGCACCAGCATTTCTCCCTCCCTGTTCAATTGCCTTCTGGTTGCAACTCCTGGAGGGATAAGACAATTACCCTTCGTATTTGTTCTGATTCTTGCCTCCCGAGGGAAGGAGAAGCAACAGAACTGTGTTCTCTTGGCTACATTCAAATATGAACAGGACCTTGTGCAAGTTTCAGAGGCTTCTCCCTTCAAACTGCCACAGCCTGGAAGTGCCCAGCTGAGCCTGCCGGAGGTTGCAGGGTGAGTCAGGAGCACTGAGCTCTTCCTCATTCTGTCAAATACTCAGAAATTCTTTCACTCTCAGTAATTGCTAAGGGCTTACTGTGCATTTAGCACTATCGAGTGTCATGGAAGATGGTGTGGTGTAGAGGGAAGAGCAGTGGGCAGAAGTCAGAAGACTGGAGTCCCAGCCACAGGTCTGTAACGAACCATGTTCAGCCTTTGGGTATCTTCTCTCTCTGCATTTCATACTGTTCATCTGTACAATGAGGGGACTGGTCTGGGGTTATACTGAAGCCATGTTTCCTGTTTTGGAGGCCTTTGAGTCTTCTCGGGGAGAAAAGAAACCTTCCTGACTAGGAAATAATTAGAAAAATAAATAAGGGCTACATTATGTGGTTCTGACCATGGAGTTTTAAGCAATAAAGACAAGTGACTCAAAGCGAAGAAGGGAGGGGCCGAAAGAGTAAGAGAACCTCGGTGAAGCCTTCCTGGAGGAAGCTGTTTGTACAGTGTCTTTATGACTGTATATTTTGCAATATGAATCCACACGTTCTAGCTTGAGAGGCATAAGTGCCCTCTGGGTCTGGAACCCTGAAGAATATGCTAATGTACGCCCACTGGGTATGCTGAATGCTCCCTCTGGGGCACTTTCTGGCCTTGATTGAACACCTGCTAAAGGCAGAGGCACCTATATGAGGCCTTTTTCATGAAGCAATTCTATGCTGTTAATCTTCTTAAACATTAATTATTTTAGAGCCAAATATGTTTCTCATGAACAATAATTCCGCTTTTTCTTTGCTAAGTTTCTAAAGAAAAACCATGCCAATTCTGACAGGTAGAAATGGGTTTTGGACAAGGTCTAAGGCAAGAGCACTGTGAATATTATATAAATGCCAACCAACATAATGCAGCCCATCGGTTTATTCCAGGAAAGCAAAGTGTACTCAGAAACTCCAGCGCGGCTGCCCAGCTCCCAACACTGAAGGAATCGTCTTTTGTCTACAAATCACATTGTGACGTGGTCCCGAAACTCTGCTTCCAAAAGGCAAATTATGACAAAAACAACGTATCTCCTTTTAGGCCACCACTTAAATGTCACTTCCTCGGAGATGCCTTCCTCGATCTTGCCTTTCTAAATTAGGAGCCTGCAGGATGATCCCCCAGAGAATCCTGTTCTTTCCTGACGCGGTCACAGTTTATAATTCTATTTATTTGTGTGTTTATTCAATATCCGTCTGCCCCACTAGATTGTCAGTCCTGTGAGGGCAGAAGCAAAATTTCTTCCGTCCACAGCTCTGTGTCCCTAGTCTCTGGCACCATGTACAGCATGAAATGTCATCATTAAGGAAAAGTAGGGACTCAGTGAAATAGTCACATTTTTCAGATCATGGAGCATATGCTTATGTTTCAGAGTTTTCAAAATGCATTGTGTGATTGCATCTAATACCTGGTCCTCTGCCTTTTTTTTTTTTTTTTTTTTTACACATCTGTACACGTTTTTGCACTTATCACATGTCTCCCCCAACACAACAAAATATTTTCCACTGGTCAAGAAATCGAGGTAAAGTGTGGCAACAGAGTGTGACGGTTACACTCTTGGATTCTGGAACCAGACTATCTGGGTTTAAGTCGCCACTGTGCAAATTACTAGATGGCTATCTCCAATCAACAGATGAAGAATCTACAGTCCCGGTGGACAATGGGTATCGTTCAAGGACTTCAGTTAGAAAAAGGCAGGGCTGGGACACTAACCCAGATTTTCCAGTGTTTTCCACGTTCCAGCATCAATGCTGTCAGTCGTCTCAGGATTCCCTTTCTCCTTCCCTCATCCTGATTTCCCACAAAGCTGGGATTGGAATCACTTGGAGCAGGAGACATAGAGGCATGTTGGACGAGCACTGAACCACGGGCAGGACATGCTGAGCCCTCTCTGCTCACTTGGTTGCAGCTGGGCACCGAGCCAAGAATAAGCTAATATTTTCTGAGCACCCGGATCCGTGCCTGCCTGCTGACAAGCTCTGAGGCACTCTGAATGCAGCCTCTGAATGACGCTGACCCACGCTTGACCTATGGTCACCCACTGAGCCAGCCAGCACTTAAAAAAAAAAAGTAGTCACAACTTCACCTGTTTAAAAATTGAACCAAAAAAGGTGATTGTCCTATTAATAAATACATTTTCTTGTTTGCTGTTATATGTGGGGCTGCATATATACAGTCTATAGAGGACGCTGGGTATTTTACATACGTTGTATCACTTAATCTTCACAGCATCATAGGAAATCTATCCTATTATTAACCCATTTCCACAGGTAAGGCACTAAAGCCCTGAAGCTAGCTTAGCCAAGGTCATAGCCTATTGGATATCTAAGTTGTTACTCTTATGTCTTCTATCCCAGAAGGTAAAAAATAAAAATATGAACCCTGATTATTCTTGGGGATTGATACTACTGGTGATTTTTTAAATAGAAGGAGAATATACATATACAAAATAAGTGAATTCCACTGACCTTAAATTTAGAGTTTGATGCCTTCCGAGTGGCTATCCAGGTCCCACCTGGAGATGACCACTATTGTGACTTCTGTCATCGACATCAGCACTTTCTAGGTGTCTCTGAGCCTTTGCCCATGTCACCACACCCAGGGCACAGCAACCTTCCCCCTCTTCTCCATTTCTCTAAAACCCAGCCGCTATTCAAGCCCTCCCTGAAGGATCCTCTGATTTGTCCTGCTGGTTGGCTTTGAAAACACCTCAAAATAATAATAACAACTAATAAAAACAATAAGATCACAACTCGCTCCACCTTCTTTCCCCTACGACTGTCCCCTACCAACTTAACCTAATGCAAGGTTAAGTTCACGGAATTCACGTTGGGTGCCTCGGCCCCTTCCTACAGAATGTGAACAAGGCCTCTCCCACACGGCCTTCCTCTTTCACCCAGGAGTCAGTCAGTGCCATACGGTGTGCAGGGTGGGCCTAGGGGGTGGGGGAGGGAACGCCTCTCACCCTGGGCAGGGGACCAGGGTTCTTGCTTCTTGTCCCCGTAACCAGCTATGTGACCTTGATCAACTCACTGAAACTGAAACTCTAGGACTCCAAGTTTCTTTATCTATAAAGTGAGGGCCTCAGACTAAATAATAATGGGAATAGTAGCTAACCGGCTGGGCTGAACCCTTCACACACCCCCTGGTTTAAACCTCACAATTGTCTTGTGAAATCGGTATTAGTATGGCCATTTTGCAGTTGAGGAAACAAAAGGATTGGGGGAGAGTGGTCCAACATGTTAATAAATAGAAAAGCTGGAATGTTGACTAAGGCCCGGTCCAGCCCCCAGGCCTGCGCTCTTCGTCCCTTTACGCCTGGTAGCGGCCGCTGTCACCTCTTCCTATTCTTCTGAACCAGCTCATAAAACATGGCTCTAGTTGTCTTCGGAGAGCCAGGGAAAAGCACAGTAGCAAGTGGCAAGCCAAGGAGAGTGACCATGGGCTGTCACGAGCATGATGGACCAGAGTGACATCCTCCCTCAGGACAGAGTTCTGAGCCTCTCAGAATCGATGCCAGTGGGGAAGGAAGGGACCACATTTGTTTGAAAGGGGAGGTGTCATATTTGAATCTCCTTCCCACATGATCCAGGACGCCAAGCCATGATTTTTATTCAGGAAGCACTTACTGAACTGCTATCATGTACAAAGTTTTGATGGAGGTGTAAGAATCAAGTAGGCCGAACCTCTGCCACTCATAAGTTCACAGTCTGGGAGGGGGCAGGCACCAACAGAAGCACCACTGTAATGGGAGACAGGCTCATACATACTAACATAAATAAAGAGATGATGTCGGGGCAGAGAAGAGAGAGAGGGCACAGGGTCTTGTGGGAGAATGGAGGCTCTCCAGACTTTGAAGGACGGGAAGGTCTGGGCAGGGAGTGACTATGCAGAAAGGGTGAAGAATGTATGAGAAAGGACACAGCAGCCCCAAAGGGGGAAGGGAAACTGCATCTTCCATGGGCTCAGGAAGCATGAACTCCAAGTTCATGGTATTGGTTTGTATGTGGAACCCTAGGACCAGTCTGCTCTGAGGGAAGGAGAATGAATGGCAAGCATGGGGCTACAGCTCTTAATGGAGCCGGGGTCTCAGGAATCTTCTTGACCTGGTAGGCTTCTAATACAAGGGAATGCATGACCATGCACCTGCCCAGAGTTGGTGATCACTATTTTTTTTTCCTCCCCCTAGAATAGCATTTCCTCGGCAATATTTATTTGTGAAAGACTCTTTATCCACCATTTACCATTACAGAACACCCTCAGCATCTTTTTCCATTTCCTTCTGATGATGATTTTCTCCAAACCAGCTTTTTGCATATATGTTCCGGTGTTCATCTTCAATGCTTGTTCATTATTATTATTATTGTTGTTGTTGTAATCAACATTAGTTGACGGCTAAGTGAGTGGACAGGGAAGTAGGAAATTGCTTTTTAAGACCACTCTAAAATCTTCCTACCATTTCAAACCAACTTTATGCCATTTCAAAACAAATTTTTCCATCAGACTAAAAGCAATTCATTTCTCTGCGTCATTCTGCCTTCTTCCCACACCATGTGGCTAGAAAGCCCAACCTTTTGGCTTCTGCTACTCAAAATACTTATGTGCAGTTTCCTCTACCTGCGTCACTTCGCACGGCCAGTACAGGTGACTCAAGCTACGTTTAAAAAAATCACAGCCGACTTTTCTTTTTCTGGCATTGAGCCTATCAGGTAAACTCAAAGAGCAAAATCATGATCAGGAGTCAATTTACACTAAGTGCACTTGAGCCATGGGGGGAAAGGGCCAAGCAAAGCCAGAACCACAGAAATATTTCAATGAATCATTCCTCTGGATTTCAAAGTTGGGCTAAAAACAAAGAAAGATGACTTAGGCCCAACCTGTTGCCACCTTTCTGTTCATGTATAAATGCTCCCTGCAGGTTAGAAAATACTCTCGGTCCCCTGGGTCTGTCTTTTTTCATCAAAATATCTCAAAACAGGTGCCCCTCAACCTTGTTGTCCACTGGAATTTTCTGGAAAGCATTGAAAAAAAAAACATAGATTCCTGGCTGTCACCCCTGGACATTCATATTCAACATGCCTAGAGTGGGGTCCGGGAGTCTGTCCCTAAAATATTCTCCAATATTCTGATATTGGACCCAGAGTGGAAACCACTGCATTCAACCTTATCCACTTTTCTAATGAGAGTACTTTTGCCTCATGTTTGAGGCAAAACTCATCTCTGAAGGAGTGTATCATCTCCTATCTGAGGACTATGGGTTCTCTGCTTTCTATGCCCATTTTTATTTAGCTGTGACATTTTCATCAATACTTCTAGGATATATGGCCTCTGTTTCCACAGCTTTGGTAAAATTTCTGAAATCACACCTGCTGATAAAACATCTCTTTATGTGACTGTGACTCTTTGAAGAACATAAACTTGACACTGATCTGTCATGTAGAGCTTGCTAGCTTTTGGATCTGGCTATAATTTTTTTCCCTTATCCTTCAGAGGAAGGGAAACATGGAAGTCTTCTATAGCAACAGAATAATAATACTAGTTTTCTAAGAACTGCGGGTGTTTGGGGAAGGTCGTATATTCAAACAGCCCACAAACATGCTTCAATCTTGGCTCATGGATAAAACCTATCATTCTTCCCACACGACCCCGCGCATGTATCTTTACACCATTAGCCATAGACTGGCCCCCGAGTCCCACAGCCAAACCTTTGCTGGCTCAATCTCGCTTGTCTTCTGGGTAAGAGATCCTCTCCTCTAGCCCAGCTCGCCTCCCCTGGAATCCATGAGCTCCTGGAACACAAGTTCAGCTCAACATTCGGGCAGAGCGAGAAGAAGAGACTCCGTCTTGTGTCTGTTCTGCAGAGAGGCTAGTGAGCGGCTCTGGCAGGGGAAGCGAGTCGGAGACCCCCCTGGTCTGCAAAGACTTAGACTTGTTTGTGCCTTCAGTTAAGGTGCTCCGGCCTGTCTGGTAGGAACCTTCCTGATGTTCAGGGAACTGCGAGGAGTCATGCTTCCCTGGGTGCCATTCCCATTTCCCGTCAGGAGTCCCACCCTGGCTGCCGGTGCCCCAGAAAGTGCACTCCTCCGACGGAAGCAGGGCGGGGGCGGGGGCATGGGGAGAAGCTTATGTGTGATTAGATGGTAAAGTAACAAATGTGATTTTAAATGGTCTCATGGGAAACGCTGAAACCCGAGGAAGCAAAGAGGCTGCACTTAGATAACGAAGCCTCCAGCATGCACGCCAGACGACCAGCCCAGAACAAGGCTGCCCGGGAGAGCCCGACCCACTGGTTACTGACCCCAGAGAGCAGAGCTGCACCCCTTCGTATGGTGCCTTCCTCGTCTCTAGGTCCTTGTTCCAGAACAAACGTTCACGTTTATCAAAATGTTGTTTCCCCTTCCCCGACTGAAACCTAAAAGAAAACAAACATTTTTTTTTTTTTTTTTTGCATTTTGGAGACATTTAATTGAAAAAAGCGTTTGAGTAATTTTCATATTCTTCATGCATCTTCAGTGATAGACCAAGTCGTGTGAAACAAGAGTTTGAAATGAAATGGTAGAAAAGGTCTCAAACCTCAGGTTCGGTTAAAGAAGAGCCGGAGAAAATAACCCGGGCTCGTGGCGATGGGGCCAAGAGGGAGGGGGAGGTGATACAGAAGGTCGCAGCCCATGGTGACCCCACTGTGGCTGCCTGGCTCACTGTGGGCCGGCGTGGGGATTGTCCCTCAATGCCCAGTTTGTACTGCAGAAAACTAACCGGCTGGATGCTTTATCGTATTACAACTCCATTTACTCAAAATCTCCCAAATCAAACAAAAAGCAGCTTCTTCAAGTCAGGATTCATATCTTATGACATGTTGACCTCTCTTTCAAAGGGTCAGGCAGAGGAGGGGGAACACGCCTGCTCTAAGGCAGAGCTCAGTAGAACGGGTGGAGGTGTAGGGTCTGGACAACTCCATGGGAGGGTGGGGAGGGAGGACAGAGCTTCCTTGCCCCCTGCCCACTGCAGTCTCCTCAAGTCGCTTCTTCTGGGGGTGGCTGGGGGGCTCAGTCCGTCCAGCTTCTGACTCTTGATTTGGGCTCCTGATCGCACGGTTCGTGCGATTGAGCCCTGCATCGGGCTCTGCGCTGACAGTGAGGAGCCTGCTTGGGATTCTCTCTCTCTCCCTCTCTCTCTGCCCCTCCCCTGCTCCCTCTCATGCTCTCTCTCTGTCTCTGTCAAATACATAAACTTAAAAAAAAAAAAAGATGCTTCTCCTTGTGGTCCATCCAAGCAATGGCATCTGAAGTGCCTCCAAAGGCAATGCTTCTGAAATACAGTTGATCCTTGAACAATTGGGGGGTTGGGGATACTTGACGCCCCTTCCTGAAGGTGAAGAGCTCCATAAAATTTTTCAGTCCCCCCAAATTTAACTGCTAATAGCCTACTGTTGGCCTGAAGCCTTCTCAATAACATAAATAGACCTGCACATGCATTTATATATGTTATATACTCTATTCTTAAAATAAAGGAAGCTAGAGAAAAGAAAATGTTATTAAGAAAATCATAAGGGAGAGAAAAATACATTTACAGTACTGTACTGTATTCATAACAAAAAATCTGTGTATAAGTGGACCCACTAAGTTCAAACCCATGTTGATCAAGCGTCAACTGTATTTATAGGTAGAATGACATGTTATCTGGGATTTGCTAAATAATAATCTAAGGCAGTGGGGGGGAAGAGGGGGGTGAAAATGAAGATTGGCCATGAGTAGATAGTTGTGGAATTGGAGTAGGCAAGGATTTACCACACTATTCTCTCCAGTCTGGAATATGCTTGAATTTCTCTAACAAAAGGTTTTTAAAATGTGGTGCTCATGCAAAGGCTGTTACATGAAAAGTGGATTATGACACTATCGTGATCCTAGCTTTGTGAACAAATATTGTAGCTATCTGTAGAAAATATTGTCTGGGAGGCAAGACACCAAAAGTTTGTTTGTATATGTATAGTGGAATTAGCAGTGATTTACTTTGTATTAATAACTTTTTGTTATTTTTTCCACAATAAGCATGGTAACTTAAAATACTATTATTTATTTATTCATTCATTCATTCATTCATTCATTCATTTTAAATGTTTATTTCTTTAAAAAAATTTTTTTAAACGTTTTTATTCATTTTTTGAGAGACAGAGAGAGACGGAGTGTAAGCAGGGGAGGGGCAGAGAGAGAAGGAGACACAGAATCCGAAGCAGGTTCCAGGCTCTGAGCTGTCAGCACAGAGGCCAACATGGGGCTCGAACTCATGAACCGTGAGATTATGACCTGAGCCAAAGTTGGACACTCAACCGACTGAGCCACCGAGGCTCCCCTAAATGTTTATTTATTTATTTATTTTGAGGGAGAGTTGGGAAGGGGCAGAGAGAAAGGGAGACAGAGGATCCAAAGCCTGCTCTATGCTGACAGCTGAGAGCCTTAGTGCGGGACTCAAACTCACAAACTGCAAGATCATGACCTGAGCTGAAGGTGGATGCTCAACCGACTAAGCCACCCACGTGTCCCTAAGACAATTTTAAAGAGCATGTTTAGAGCTCCAGCTCCCAGGATCTCTGCTCTGGTGGGTGGGAAAAAGGGGCTTCTGGGAATGCTGGCCTAAGAGAAGGGGATCCTTGCAGTCAAGGGATGCTCCCTGAGCTCCCAGGGCTGTGTGTAGACCCTGTCATCACCATGGGAGATCATCTTCAGTGTTCTCAGAGTGGCACCCTTGAGGGAAGCAGCCCTGGGGTTGATGCCAGAAAAATGTTGTGTCTTTGGACAAGTCACCTGATTTCTCTGGGCCTCAGTTTTCCCATTGCCACTTCCCACTCTCCAATACACTCTCCACACAGCAGCTAGAATATTCTGTGCCACAGACATTTGATCAGAAATCACCTCTGCAGAAAACCCATGAACGCGGGCCATTGTTGTTACAATGAAGTCCCAGATCCCAGACATAGCTTGTGAACTCCCTGCGATCTTAGTGGTGACAATGGCGCACCCACCCCATCCCTGTGCCCCAGGGATACTGGGCTGCTTTCAGATGCTTGAATACACCACGCTACCTTCCAACTCAGAGTCCTTGAAGATGATGTTCACTCTTGTTTCCTTGCATTTAATTTCCTCCCTTCTCCTTTCGTTACTAATATTTGGTTATCCTTCACTCCTCAAACTAAACATCGCTCCCTTGAGAATACATTCCCTGACTCTCCAAACCAGGGTGGACGCTCATGTTATGCCCTCACATGAATTCATTCTTTCATTCATTCAACACATTTTTATTGAGAGCTGTCTATGTGCCAAGAACCCACAGTTTAGCGTGGGACAGAGATCCTGAACAAATAGTTCTGCTAATGACCATGACAATGTGTCTTGTGATGACATAGCCATAATAATGCAAATTCAGGCAGCAACGGGTGATCAGTTCTCGTTCTTAGCAGCTGGCTCACCCCCATCACTTCATGAGCCTCATGATAATGCATCACACATCCTACACGAATGGACTTTTTGGGCCTCGCTTAAGGCATTATGGCAGGATTGTACTGTGCAACCAGTTACAACAGGAACAAGTAAAGGGAATGAACTGTTTATATGACTGAGCATGTAAAGCACTTCTTCAAGATATTTGTGTAATGTCTACCTTCCCTACTTACTTAACTAGTGCTTACGAAGAACCTATGCCATGTCTAAGCCGAGTGCTGAGGATACAAAAATGGAAAGGTGAAGTTCCTCTCTCATGGAGCTTACATTCTAGAAGGGGAAGTAGAAAATAAACGATTAAAAAAATTAACGAACAGGAAATTGGAATACTATGGTGTTTGTGCCAGAGAACTACCACTGGGCCAGTAATTTCAATCATTAAACCTCATGTAAAAAGTTATCTTCGCGGAAGTAGGCTCGAGTTTCTCATGAAAACAAAAACAAAAATTGTATGCAGAAAAAAAATGAACAAACACGTATGTGATGCTGTCTTTTATAAGAAATACATACATGGTCTTCGCCTCTGGGTCTGGCACAGAGCTCCTGAAACGCTTGGAGTTTCCTGTGATGAGAGTCTCTCACGATGTTAATGAGGTACCTTTTGGAGCCCCACAAGGCTGGGAACTGGCTGCCAAGAGGACCCATCAGTGAGTGGAGGGTGGGAATCTCTGTCCCACCCCCCGACCTCCAGGGAAGGGAGGGCTACTAGAAGTTGAAATAGTCACCAGTGATTTAATGGCCAGTGATCTAATCAAGCGTGCCTATGTAATGAAGTCTCCATAAAACCCAAAAGGACGAGGTTGGGGGGCTTTGGGGTTAGTGAACAGGTAGAGATTGGGAGAGAGCGGCATGCTAGGGAGCCCCATGCTTCTTGCTGCCTCCACGTACCCTGCCCTATGCCCCTCTTCCATCTGGTTCTTCCTGAGTTATAGCCTTTTATAATAAGCCGGTAATCTAGTGAGTGAACTGTTTTCCTGAATTCTGTGAGCCGCTCTAGCAAGCAGGGGCTCGTGGGAACCTCTGCGTTGTAGCTGGTCCGTCAGAAGCACAGGCGACGACCTGGGTTCACAATTGGCATCTGAGGCAGAGGACAGTGTTAAAAAGGAGACAGCAGGCCCACAAGGGAGTCATTTTTGCTAAATTCCACATCAGCAGGCAGGGATTTAACACTTAACCTCAGTGTAGCCTCCATCCCCCAGTACTGTAAACTTTAGCCGGTCAACACGAATTACCTGGTGAGCACTAGGGCGATAATCCGAGGCACCTGCTCCCCTTAGGAAGGCGGCCTTGCCTGAAACAATGCATTCTTTGCTAATATCTTCCATTTTCTGTCCCCCTTGTTGCCTTTAAAAACCTTTCCTTCTCTACAGCTCAGTGGAGATCCTTTCTGTTTGTGAGACGGGATGCTGCCCTACTCATGAATTGTGGGAATAAAGCCAGTTAGATCTCGTAATTTATTCTGTTGAATTTTTGTTATTTAACATCAGTTTTGAGGGTCTAACCCCTGAGCTGTGGAATCTTCTGCCAACCCCAGTTACTGTCAGAACTGAGCTGCCCTGTAGGACACACAGCTAGAATTGGAGGCTTGCTCGTCGGTTGTGAGGGAGCCGCCCCAACACACACACACACACACACACACACACACACACAGAGCTGTTGGAAGGAGGGGTTCAGGACACTCTTAGCATATTAAAGGAAAAGAATAATTTTCCAGGAAGCAATACACTTTGCAAAGATTTCTTCTTCTCCAAACAACTGAAGAATTCTTTGGTGATGCAGACCCATCTCACTTCCTTTTACCCAACCTTCTCTTCCCGTACTTTATCCTAGGGACCTTCTTAGGATAGTCCCTGGGCTGAAGGTTCCTAGTGAGGACATCCCTGAAAGTCTTCTTCCCCAATAAGTTACAACCTCCCTCCATGTCTTGTGGGTGTATGTCTTGTGTTCATCTCCCTTAAAAGTTCTCTCTGTGTGTGTCCGTGCATATTCCAGCATGCCTCACGCTAGGTGTGCAGTGAGCCAACGTGGAACCCTTCTGTGATGCTGGGAGTCCCTCCAATCTCCAGCCACTGCACCATGCCTGCCTAGAGAGGCACCAAGCTAAGACTTAAAAGGAATTCTTCCTTTTAATCCATCATCTATTTGCCACGCATGCATTTATCTAATTCTTTGGAATACAGATTACGGTCTTAGCCTGCTGTAGTAACCATCTCTTATCCACAAAAGGGCTTAATAGCTTATACCTTACTTTTGAATCATGGTACCTGATGGATGTCTGGTGGAGCAAATTTTCTTTATTTTATATGTGGGAAAACTGGGCTGAGAGAGGTTGAGAGGCTTCACCAGTGACCCCCAGCCATGCAAAGCATGAAGACAAGGAGGAGGGCTCAAGGTCTCCTACTCCCAGGCTCTTGCCAGCACAGATTTCCCAGATGTGACTCTCGCCTTCTTTGATTATGGCTCCTTGGGCAAGCCACCTGTTTTCAGGCAGTAACCGTCCCCTGGAATCATGGCAGCGGTCAGATGAGTGGAAGGGAGAGAATCACTGCCAGTGTCTCGATCCCTCTGCCTGCCCTGCTCCTCTGAGCCCCTGCCATCCATCTCTGTGCCTGCGATGTGCCCTGAACACAGACTGCGTGGGCGAGGGGGAGCCCGGGGCGAGGGTGCTCTGCGGAGTCCAGCCTCCTTGTCAGAACTCCAAGCGCCAGGAAAGGCGAACAGCTTGGTTTCCATGGCAACCTGCCCACCCGGTCCCTGCAGCTGCAGCCCCTCTTGGGCCCTTGAGGCGGGGGCTGCGGGTGGCCCAATGGAGCCCCGTGCCCACGTCGGCCCCCACCGGGTTCAGGCCCGAGGCAGGCTGTTCATTCTGAGCTGGAGCTTTGCCTGACATGGTTCCCATGGGGACGGATGTGGGCACACGCTGCCTGTGGTCAGATCCCCAGATCAAAACTGCCCTGCAGTTCAAGCAGCTCCTCTCCTGCTCAGAGCTCTTGGAAGAAACATGGAGTGTCAGGTGCCCTTGTCCCTCAACCCATCCTCCAACCAAAGATAGCTTTAAGAGCTTGGCACGGTGGGGCTTTCTGTGTCATGCACGGGGCATTCCCTGCCCCCCCCCCCCCACACACACACCTCACTTCCATGCCTGGGAACACCAAGATGGCAGACGCACAGTCCCCACCCTTAAGGAGGGGCAAGGACAATGGCCCATGGGCTGGCAATTACAAGGTAGCATGGTCTGGCCACAGTGGAACTAGGAACGAGAAACAGGAGGGACTGACTGACTCGGGGGAAGTTTCAGAAGGGGAGGCAGGAGGCATGGAAAGAATATGCTCTGTGAGATAACAAGGTCTGGGTGCTGGAGAGAGAGGGAAAGGAGGATGTGCGTCCAGGGGAAGGAAGGTGCCAGCCTCCCCCCGTGGGAGGCTGCAGAGCTCGGGCTCTGTCCTGTGGGGGAAAGAGGACTCATTTCACAAGGAAAGAAGGGGGGCTCGAGTAGCGATCTAGAAAGGTCACCGTGGATGTTGGGGAGCAATGAAAGGCAGGTTGAAGGGGGGGATGGAAGGTGGGGAGGACAGTGACGTGGCCGCAGAAATCCTGGCGAGGACCCAAGGTTGGTGACTAATCTCTCTCAGAGTCGGGGATCTCCTTCTGTGTGAGGTGTGGCCAAGGGCATTGGCCCGGTGCCCTTATGTGGAAATGACAGAAACCAGGAGCCAGGAGATCTGGCTGTTCACTGACAATGCCCCGCCCAGCTGCTGTCACAGGTCAGATTCTCAGGAAGACTCAGAGAGGGAGGTCAACTTGCAGAGGTTTATTAAGGGGAGCCCTGGGGCCAACAGCTGTAAAAGGAGGGGGCAGCGGCAGGACAGGGCAGGGGAGAAGTCAACCGTGATGCAGGTTTTATGGAGCCTTGGCCGATCCCACGGGCAGTTCTGGTGCTGAGGTGACTGCGAGAGCTGTCCTGCACGGGGTGGGATGGCCAGGGCCTCATGTCCCCTCCTCAGTCGGTCACTGGATGTGGGCCATCCCCAGAAGGGCATCACCTTGGGGAGACAGCCACCAGCAGCCGAGGCATCCCTAAAAGGCTGGCCGGTGAAGTCTGCCCCGAGGGCTCCCAGAGCTGGGCAGTGAGCCCTCGCTGAAGGGAAGGTGGCATGGTTCCCACCGCATCCACCGTATCTACGACTTTTCCCTGCTTGTGTGGGGTCCTGGGCAGCTCTCCCCGCTGGAAACTTGTTGGGTCTGGATCCGTTAGTCTAGAAAGTCCTCCCAGGCTTGATTCTAATCTTGCGTGCCTCTAATGTCAGGGACGTAGTACTAATGGCAAAAATAGCTACCACGGACTCTGGCCCTTCACCCTTTGTTTCTATCATCTTGTGCCCTCCTGGGAGAGAGGTACATGTGTTATCCCATTTAACAGAGGAGGGTGCAGTGGTCATTTGGGGGAAGTAAGTGCCCGGGGCCCACAGCACCCAGGTGGCAGAGCCTGGCCCCAGCAGCAAGTGTGTCAGCCCAGGTGGGATGGCCTCTCTCCTCACTGCCACGGTCACTGTGCCGGAAGCTGCCGCAGACGGGGCTCCAGAGTTGCGGGAAGCTGTGCGGGGGTGAACACGTGACTTTCACGCAAGCGTGGGTCAGTCAACAAGGTATCCCCACCTGCCAGGATCCCCATGCACTGAGGATGAGGCCGGCAGCGTCCCCTTCCTCCGCTCACCCACTGCCTACTGAAGCCTCCGTGTCGAGAGACCTGGACTGTCCTCGGGGCCTCCGTGGGGGGAGAAGTGACCCAAGAAACAAAGACACTGCCCTCGGTCTTGAGAAATGTATGCGTCCTGTTACGAAGCAGAAATCTGTTCAGCAAAAGTGGGGGAGACGGGGAGCTGAGCCCTGAGGACTCACGTGGCTAGTCCTCCTCCCGGGTCTGCACCCCTCCTCCTCCCTCCTAAGTACGGCTCGTGAGGTGGGCTGTGTTTCGCCCTCCCCACCTCCTGATGGCATAAGACGGTCACTCTCGTTCCGTGAGCAGCCGACCTGCCAGGAGTGTGCCAGAACCTCCTCCTACCCTCACGACAGCCCCGGCAGGTGAGCGTTGTCCTCCCCACTTTGCAGAGGAGGAAACGGAGGCCCAGTTGGGTTAGGTCGCTCTGTCTGGATCACACAGCCACTGCGGGGCGGGCCTGGGCTCCGGACTAGTCTGTTTGCACAACCACGGTGCCGGGGATCGAGAGGGTGTGGACGAAGGGACCAGCGCCGTGGAGGACAGAACAGCATGGTCTGTGGGCTGCAGCAGGAAGGGGGAAGTCACGCAGAGCCGGAGGGAGGGGAGAGCCTGTTGTTCCCGGAGCCGTGACAAGGAGGGGATTCGGAGCCATGGGAAAAGGCAATGTATCTGGGCTGGCTTGGTGAGTGTGGTGGGGAGCCTTGGAGGCCTTTAAAAGGCAGTGCTGAGTGACAGTCTACTAGGGATGCAGGGGACCTGGCCTCTTGTGTCTGGGTCTCGGGGCTCCTTGGTGCAAAATGCCCAGAGGTGGCATGGGGACGGTGGGGAAAGATAAGAGAAATGATCTTCAGGTTTTAGCGTGTCTTGGCGTCACCCGGAGAGCTTGTTAGAACAGATTCCTGGGTCCACCCGGGGATCCTGTCTCCAGATGCTGGGGAGACAGGGTCAGCAGTGGGTGCTGATGTTTCAGACCCCGACTCCACCGTGGGCATCGCAGGTGTGATGGCCTCTGCGGGCTCCTGCTACTCCTGGCATCCCAGCTCCCTGGGACTCTGCAGTGGGATTCCCTGCAGGGGCCCTCTCCCTAAGGATGGCCACTGCTGCCTCAGGCAAGGGGAGACGGGGCCCCTGTTGCTCCAGGAGCCACGACTGAGAGTGGCCATTGGGTGTATGCTTTTTGATCCCAACTTTACAGATAATAAGCCTGGAGCTCAGGGAGGCGATCCCAGAGTTTGCACAGCCAACAAGTACCAGAGCCAAGATTAAATCCTGGAGCTTAGCTGAAACCGGAGGGCACCACGAGGACTCATCCAACACCTGCCAGGACTTGGAATGCCCTTTGCTCTGAGGGTAGGTATAAAAGGACATTTGTTTGAGAGGCCCGGGGCTCTGTAGGCATGGGATTCATCGAACCACATCCCACCCCAAACTCCCAAGCCAGGAAGGTCACTGGAATGAAACAGGGGCACTGTGCACAGTGGTCAAGGAGTTATCTGGAAGGAAATGGTATGACACCATGACTATTCCCCGCGTGGCTCCAACTTACCAGGATACGACGGACCAAGTGTGGTGAACCTCCTTCGAATTCTGGAACTGTGCGCGAGCAGGCAGCACTAAAGAAGAAAGACACTCTCACAGGGAACAGAATGGGGCTTGGAGTTATATGAATTTGAATACCAAAAGAGATGCGATATTATTTTCCGCCTCAAGCTCCTTGTTACAATAGGATTGGATGGGGGTGGTGCGGCAGAGTTGCACTATTACTCACATTATCTTTGAAAT
This sequence comes from Felis catus, assembly GCF_018350175.1. Classification (NCBI taxonomy): domain Eukaryota; kingdom Metazoa; phylum Chordata; class Mammalia; order Carnivora; family Felidae; genus Felis; species Felis catus. The sequence continues at coordinate 151,690,740 of NC_058376.1, read as the reverse complement.
AGAGTCACACTCGTTTAAATGACAATTGTTTTAGAGTCATAATTGATACCTGTTTTCATAACTTCAAAGTGAAAGGAGAAAATAGATGGGAGAAAAAAAATGCCTAAATCAAAGGAAAATGCATCGCCTGCTGTGGGTTCAGTAGAAGTTGGCCAAAGAGAGTTTTAGAGGAAGAGAAAACATTTGGGATCTCAAATCCCTTAGCCTTTGACTTCAGGAAAAATTCAGAGATAGGCTGGAAAGAGCAGGGCGCACTCTAAGAGCTGTGCCGTGCCCGGGAGAATCGGGAGCTCGGAATACAGCTTAATCCAAATGGACAAAGGAAGTATAGAATGGCTGCTAATGGATATCTCAATCCCAGATGAAATACGAATCCAAGGAGCCTTTCGATATAATATATATTTAATTGAAAGGAACCACATATCTTAAATCAAAATGCTGTTAGCAATTCCAGGCCGGGTAGGAATTGTTCTGTGACCTTTATTTTCTCCCTCTCTGATGCTTATTTTTGGAGAGAACTGTTAGCTCAAGAATTTGCTGAATGACCAATTGATTAAGTGAATGAAAGAAGTTGAAGTTGTCAGAGGAGGTTTGTGAAAATGGACTTTAATGAGGCAGCTAATTTCCTGTGCTTTCCAAGTTTTCTACGGTGGAAAGATATTACTTTGATAATTGGAGTAAGATTAAAACTGGGTGGGGGGCTGGTTAGGAGTCTATCTTCTTGGGGGAGAGTTTCCTCAGGGGGTGGCTAAGATGCCCACTCCCCTGGGCCCTCCCAGGGAGTTGGCCCTCCCCTGGCCCATGAACCAACGACCGAGTGAAAGACGACGGTAGATGCTGATAGCAGGTTAGGGTGGGAAACACCTGGGCCGAGTCTCTCTGTCGGGAGTTGTGCACAGAGTTGGCATCGCAGGGGGGGACACCCAGATGGTCTCTCCCTCAGTAAGCCCACAGTATGGGCTGTGAAGGTTCATGCACTGGGCACACGATATTCTAGAACAATCTGCGCCTGGAGCCGATAAAGACGGCAGGACCGTCTGAAGCTAGGGAAGGACGGCTAGCAGGTGGGTGGAGACTCGGTGTCCTGAAAAGCTGCTATTAATGCAGAGGAGAAGTATGCATCCTGGCCCACGATTTCTTCCTCTAGTCAGAAAAGACTATAACATGGCAAACGGTCTCGGATCTCTGAAGGGTACAATTCCTGGCACTCAGAGCAGAAAATTCATCTGAGGATTTCACTGGAGGTGGGTCAGGGTGGACTGGAGACTTCCTGGAAGGGGCAGGGCTGTATCTGAGTGGAGAGGTGGGTTGGGGGGAGGGGGACACCCAGCAATGGACGAGCAGAGGGTGGCCAAATGTCACTGGCAGGAGTATGCTGTCCAGAAGCACCTCCAACCTTAGGAATTACCTTGGGTGGTCCTAAATGCATAGCCTAGAGCTCCAATCCCTAGAGATTTTTTTCTTTTTCCTTCCCTTCCCTTCCCTTCTCTATCCTTCCCTTCCCTTCCCTCTCCTCCCCTCCCCTCCCCTCTCCCTTCCTCTTTTCCTCTCCTCTTCCCTTATTTTCTCTTCCTCCCTCCCCCCTCTTCCTTCCTTCCTTCCTTCCTCCTTCCATGTGTTTGGAGTAGGTTCCAAGAATCTTCATTGTTTCACAAGTACTCAGATGATTCTGGTGCAGGACATCAAGCCCTATATTTCAGGTAGTGTATTAGTGTGGGCTGTCATAAAATACCACAGGCTGGGGGGCTTAAACAACAGAAATTTATTTTCTTGTAGTTCTGGAGGTTGGAAAGTCCCAGATTAAGTCTGGCAGGGTTGGGCTACTGGCGAGAGCTCTCTTCCTGGATTGTCGACATCCACCTTCTCACAGGTCCTCAAACAGCCTTTCCGCTCCGCGTACAATCTCTGGCATCCCTTGTTCTTCTTCTTTGTCTATTTTAAGCTTATTTACTTATTTGGAAAGAGAGACAGTGCAAGTGGAAGGGGGCAGGGGAGAGCGAGAGCGAGAGCGAGAGCGAGAGCGAGAGCGAGAGAATCCCAAGCAGGCTCTGCGCTACCCAGTGAGATCGTGAGATCATGACCTGAGCTGAAATCAAGAGCTGGATGCTTAACCGACTGAGCCACCCAGGTGCCCCTTCCTTGCTCTTCTTATAAGGACACAGTCCTATGAGGACTGTGACGCCCTACGAGGACCCCATCCTTGTGACCTCATTTGACTTTAATTATCTTCTTAATATTTATTTTTAAATTTATTTATTTATTTTGAAAGAGAGAGAGAGAGAGACAGAGACAGAGACAGAGAGAGGGAGAATGAGTGGAGGAGGGGCAGAGAGAGAGGAGGACAGAGGATCCAAAGCGGGCTCCGTGCTGAGAGCAGGGAGCCTGATTCGGGGCTTGAACTCAGAAACCGTGAGATCATGACCCGAGCCACCCAGGTGTCCCTGACTTTAATTATCTTCTTAATCACCTTCTATCTCTAACCGCAGTCACCTTGGGAGTCAGGATTTGAGGCTATGAATCAGGGGTGGGGGTGGGGCACAGTTCAGCCCGCAGCAGGTACACTCCACAGGCCCACTCGGGGCCTGACTGCCTGGAGGAGGATGGGGAGGACACTCAGTGACGGGGCCAACACCCCGGCAAAGGATCTTGTGCAAGTGGATGGGCTGACGTCAAGGCTGTTAGATGTTCCGACCACGGGAGGGTCTGTGTGTAGCGAGCGGGGGTTTTCCTGCACTACGATGCTCGGGGACACGTAATGCTACATTCCTTTAGTTTTCTAAGGTTCCATGATGTGTGTCTGTGGGCCCCCCGTCCATCCGGGAAATGAGAACCTCATCTCAGTCATCCCCGGGGCTCTTCCTCTCTCTATGCCCTCCCGGGGGTGAGGGAAGCCCTCCAGGCCTCCTTACAAGGTCTGGAACGCTCATCCCATCCTGACTCTTCCAAATATAGCAAATATACATACAATAAAGATTTAATACGTACAATAATAACATGCATTGCGCCCTATCTCATCTAAGGATCGCAATTACCTCATGAGGTAGGTATGGACGTGAGGCCCAAACAGCCTCCATTTCCTGCCATGTTTGGGGCCCAGAGAGAATAACAGGGTCCTTGCAGTGAGGATGGTGGGGGGCTGGGGGCAGACTGCTCTCCCAGACCCTCTCTAGCTCACTCCACCCAGATGTATCTGTTTCTCGTTATTTTATTTTATTTAATTATTTTTTCAGTTTTTATGTAAATTCCAGTTAGTGAACATACAGCGTTCTATTAGTTTCAGTGTTCTATTAGTGTGCAATACAGTGATTCATCACTTCCATTCATCACCCAGCGCTCCTCAGGACAAGTGCCCTCCTTAATCCCCGTCACTTATTCCACCCATCCCCACCCCCACCCCCCCACCCCCGCTCTGGTAACCATAAGTTTGTTCTCCAGAGTTCAGAGTCTGTTTGTTGCTTTGTTTTTCTCTCTCTCTCTTATTTTTTTCTTTGCTTGTTTGTTTGGCTTCTTAAACTCCACATATGAGTGAAATCGTATGGTATTTGTCTTTCTCTGACTGTCTCATCTCACTTAGTATTTTCCTTTCTAGCTCCATCCATGTCATTGCAAATGGCAAGATTTCATTCTTTTTTATGGCTGAGTAATATTCCACTGTGTATGTATATACCATATCTTCTTTCTCCATTCATCAGGCCGTGGACACTTGGGCCGCTTCCATATCTTGGCTATTGTAAATAATGCTGCTATAAACATAGGGATGCGTGCATCCCGTTGAATTAGTGTTCTTGTATTCTTCGGGTAGATACCCAAAGGTGCAATTGCTGGGTCATAAGAGCCCGAGTGGGGGAGGGGCAGAGAGAGGGAGACACAGAATCCCAAGCAGGCTTCAGGCTCTGAGCTGTCAGCACAGAGCCCGAGGCAGGGCTCGAACTCACAAACCAGGAAATCATGACCTGAGCCGAAGTCTGACGCTGAACCGACTGAGCCCCCCAGGCACCCACCTTGTGTTGTTAATGTTAGCCATTCTGACGGGTGTGAGGTGATATCTCAGTGTGGTTTTGATTTGTATTTCCCTAATAAATGACGATGAGCATCTTGTCGTGTGTCTGTTGGCCATCTGGATGTCTTCTTTGGAGAAATGTCTGTTCAGGTCTTCGGCCCATTTTTTAATTGGATTATTTGTTTTTTGGCTATTGAGTTTTATAAGTTCTTTATATATTTTGGATGCTACTAACTCTTTATCAGATAGGTCACTTGTAAATATCTTCTCCCATTCCTTAAGTTGCCTTTTAGTTTTCCTTCGCCATGCAGAAGCTTTTTATTTTAATGTAATCCCAACAATTTATTTTTGCTTTTGTTTCCCTTGCCTCAGGATCTGGTCATTTTTTTTAAATTTTTTTTCAACGTTTTTTATTTATTTTTGGGACAGAGAGAGACAGAGCATGAACGGGGAGGGGCAGAGAGAGAGGGAGACACAGAATCGGAAACAGGCTCCAGGCTCCGAGCCATCAGCCCAGAGCCTGACGCGGGGCTCGAACTCACGGACCGCGAGATCGTGACCTGGCTGAAGTCGGACGCTCAACCGACTGCGCCACCCAGGCGCCCCAGGATCTGGTCATTTTAAACCCAATTTGAGTTCCATTATTTTGTTCTGGGAACGGAATACATAGGAAATGTTGTATCACCACCCTTCAAGGTTGATGACAGAATCATGGTATCAGTTAGACAACCTCCACAATTGTTTGAAACAGAGATTCACAAAAGAATGGCTTAAAAAAATATGTGGGTCTTTTTCTCTAACCTAAGGTGATGCGCAGAAGTAGGTGGTTTTGAGCCGGTACAGCAGGTGAAGAGTCCACGGAGTCTCACAGTCTTTCCATCTTTCTGTTCTGCCATCCTTAGGGTGTAGCTTCCATTCTTTAGTGTGCCTTAAGGTCACAAGGTGGCTATGAGAGCCACACCATCGCATGTATATTCCAGGCAGGAAGAAGGAGGAGGTGAAAAAAGATTTAAAAAAAAAAGCATATATGAACCCAGTTAGCCCCTCTTTATTATTTCGTTTTCTTCCAAGATTTTATTTAAATTCAAGTTGGTTAACATATAGTACAGTATGGGTTTCAGGAGGAGAATTTAATGATTCATCAGTTACATATGGCACCCAGTGCTCATCCCAACAAGTGCCCTCCTTCATGCCCATCACCCACCCACCTTCTCTCCAACAACCCTCAGTTTGTTCTCTATTATTAAGAGTCTCTCATGGTTTGCCTCCCCCTCTGTTTTTATCTTATTTTATTTTTCCTTCCCTTCCCCTAGGTTCATCTGTTTTGTTTCTTAAAATTCCACATGTGAGTGAAATCATATGATATTTGTCTTTCTCTGACTGACTTAGTTCGCTTAGCATAATACACTCTAGCTCCATCCACGTTGTTGCAAATGGCAAGATTTCATTCTTTTTGATGGAGTCAGCCCCTCTTTTAAGGAGCTTTTCTAGAAGCCTCATCCAGTAATGGTCACTCATACCTCATTGGCCAGAACTTAGTACAAGTCTTAGTGCTTAGCTTAAGGGAGGATTGGAACTATTTTTTTTTTAAGGTGGCCACTTTGGTATTTCTAACAAAGTCTGATTTCTTTTACTAAGAAAAGAGGAGAGTGGCTACTGGTGAGCCCCTTCCCACCTCTGTCATAACTTTGCTTTGCTTGACCTGACTCGGGTGAGTTATGATGGTCAAGGTCAACCACGAGAAGCATTTTTATAGAGACGAAAGTGTAAGTGGCTCAACCGTAACAAACTTTGAGGTGAGCCTGGCCAGCTCTAAACCCTTCCCAGCAGCATCCCGTCTCTGGGCTGGCCTCAGGTAGGAAAGCACCTATACGTGAACTTGACTTTGTCCGGTGGCTCCTATGAGCCTCAGGGGAGCTAATGCATGTAACAGCACCTCATAAAATATGGGGTACTACCATCGTCCAGGACCGCACTACTAAATGGGGTCCAAGAACCCGGAGCATCGGCACCACCTGGGAGCTTGCCAGAAATGAACATTCTCAGCCGCCCCTCCAGCCCTACTGAGCCAGAATCTGCATTTTAACGGGGTCCCAGGTGATGCAGGAGCACATTTAGGCCTAACAAGCATTTCTGTGAAGAGTTGTGAGCTTGTCTCCTAGGGAAGGCCAGGTGACAGGAGACGGGTAAGCTCGCCCCAGACGCTTCCTCAAGCCTGATCAAGTATCTTGGGAAAATCACTCTCCCCAGCTGGGCTCTACCTTCCCACCTGTTACAACAGTGGCTCGCACCAGAGCCTCACTCCATGAACGTGGTCTTGGACCCGCTTTCAGCAGCAGAAGGGAGGGGAGCCTACCTCGCCAGTCTTCGTGCCAGTTTCGTGCTATGAACCATTTGGTTATTAACAAGAATCCTTTAAAAGACTGCTTGATATTTGGGACTAAATAAAGCTGTGCTCCCACTCCAATTGAGCTTATAATAGAGTCTAATTTTATAAAGGAGCCGATTAATGGCTTTGTAAATATAAAAGAAAGGATCCCTGCTTCTTTCTTTCTTGACCAGAAGGCCCCCGAAGTTCGTCGTCTTGTAAAAATGTCAAATCTCACTTTAAAGAATGGCAGGACTTCTCCAAGGAGAATAACAGGAAGTGACTCACAGAGGGCACCCCGAGGCAGTTCCACTCGACAAAGGGGCCCCCTGCGCAGTAATGCGAGGCTGCTGGTAACTGCAGGAGGAAGGTGCCCCGCCTACCCATGGGTGTGTGTGTGCGCACGCACACACACACACACACACACACACACACACACACACACCAGCAGGCGCAGTCTTCTCTAAGCTGGGACTGTCTGTGGGGCCCGGGGGGAGCTGGCATGCTGGTCCCCAGAGACAGAGCAGCATGGGAGGCTGAGAGCCAACACAGGCAGCATTTGCCGCTTCAAGAAAACTTGCCTAGAAATAAGGCTAAATGAGCCACCCCGAGCTGCCAGCCTAGAGACTCTTACCTGTACTACACTCTCTTTGGCTCTCACCTTGATCCCATTTGATGAGCGGGTGGAGGCGGGAAGATGCCTCTCCTGGTGTTTTGTGGACTAACTCAGACCTGAATCTTCTATTCTGCCATCTACCCCTCCCACCTGCCCCCTTTCCATCCCATCTCTCTCTTCTTCTATTCCTTCCTCAGTCCCCAGGCTTGCGCTGTCCAAGGCCCTCACTGAGGACAGTAGTTCTTCCCCAGACTCCCCCGGTTCACACACTGTCCCACATTTCTGAAGCAGCCTCAACGCAGGACAGAATCACGCTCTTGTGCCCCATAGGGAAGGTCTCCCCTGGCTCAAAAGAGCTGCCTTTTAGGCTATGGAACGAACCTCTCGGGGCCACCAGCGTCTTATCCAGGATTTTTTATGCAGTGGGGGGCCCCCGTGGTGGGATGGGGGAGCAGACAAAGCCCATGGTTCCAGAGCCTCCACATCGTGTCTGAGCTGTTCCCTGCATAGTGCTGGCATGTGTAGAGTTTAAGGATAGAAATCTTCCAAGGCGTCTCAGAGTGCAGTTAGGCAGAGAAGGTTCCTGAGGTCGGGCCCAGAGCTGCTTTGGCAGGGAACAGGAAGGCGAGGACATTTCCAGGATTATGCAGAGACCCGCTGAGGGATGGCAGGGCCTGAATGGGAAGCAACGAATGCCTAGATCAGAGGTAAAGTGCCCATTATGGAAGACCCAGGCGCCATCGTTCTTTCTCTCCCTGGGCCTGTCTGAGCCATGTAGCCCCTGCCTGAAGCCAGCTGTGCACACGTGGGGCCGGCTGATGAAACAGCAGCAATGGCACCGGGAGCTGGATGCCACACAGGAAAGGTGGCCGGGTCACTGTAACCTGCACTGTGTTTTGCAGAATTCTCTGTGCGTTCGTTGTAAAGTAGTCACCCTCTAAGAGAACAGAAACGCATCCAGAATCTCTCCCCTTTGCCCCCCGCACTTCTGTGTTTTGGCATTTCTGGCCCTGGCCATTGCACCCCAGGTCTCTACCCTGGGGTGTCCTCTTATTCTCGCCCTCCCGGGCGTCTCAGAGAGGATCCCAAGTAGCCTTTCCTTTTTTTATGCACATCAAAGTTAGGCCCACAGAGGGGATGGGACTTGCTCCAGGTCACTTAGCAAGTTGGGGGCAAAGCAGGAGGTCAGGCCCCCGCTGTGCTGTGAGGAAGGGCGGGGAGGTTTTCTCAGCATCGCGTAGAAGGATCCGGAAAGCAGCTGCAGGCCCCGGTGGCTCTGAGAAAAGGCTGCTGTGGGGCTCATCAGAGCATTCTTAAGTGTAATTGACTTTTAGGCATTAAATTTTTACCAGAATGAGCTCACAAGGTCTGTAGGGAGAAGGAAAGTGCCTGGCATTTCCTGCCTCTTGGGGCTGCGTCTGGGGTGCAGAAAGCTCATCCTCGGGCTGCAGTGTGGAGTCCTCTCCCGGGAGAGAGAAGAGGGGTGAGGCCCTGGGAGAGAATGCAGATCAGGATGCAGGGTTCGGTGGCCGCCTGATTCTCATTAAATCTAGGGGAAGAAGCGGGGGGATGGGAGCCAAGAGCACCTACCCAACAGCCCTCAGGCAGTCAAGCCTGTTGGATGAGTGCCCACTGCAGGGGAGGGGAGAAGAGACATGTAACGCAGTCCCTGCTCATAGGGAACATCCCTCCCTCCCCTGACCATGCTCACTCACCATTCCGTCCCTGAACCTGTCCCACCATCAGTCATGGACCTTGGGTTGGATCACTACCAATCTCAGGGCATCGGTTTTCTTTTCTACACACGGCCATGAGGAGTTGGTCAAGATGATGTCTTGAAGTTTTTTGAGCTTTGTCGTTCCTCAATGAGGGACTTACCCCAGGTCTTATCCCAAGAGCTCCTCCCCCCCGCCCCAACCCCAGGCAGGGTATCACCTTTGATGTGCAGGTGGCAAGACTTAGCAGCCCTCCCCGGAACAGTAGCAGCCTGCCCCTGCGGACTTGAGCTCTGAGATAAAGATCCGGAGGCTTACGGAGACTTCCACTTAGATCCAAAAAACTCAAGAGCTGACCCTTTTCTTTTTTATATAGGCTTATTGACATATAATTGACATACCATGAACGGCACATTTTTAAAGTGTACAATTGGATAAATTTTGATATGTATTCTTCACTTATAAAACGATCACCAGTATCAAGATAGTCAACATATCCATCATTCCCCAAAGTTTCCTCATTCACCTTTGTCCTCCCTCTTACCAACCCTTCCTTCCCCCAGCCCCTGATCCCCGCTGATTGACTTTCTGTCACTACTGTTCAGTTTACGTTTCCCGGAGTTTTATAGAAATGGAAACATGCAGCCCGTATTCATTTGTATCCAGTTTATTTCACCTAGAATAATTCTTTCGAGCATCATTCATGTTATGACTTGTACAAGTAGTTTGCTCCACTGTACCAAGTAGTAAAGCATTGGATGGATATACCACAATTCATTTATCCATTCACCTGTTAATGGACATTTGACTTGTTTGCGGTTTGAAATGAAAGGGCGCTAAGCGCCAACATAAAAACACATGAAAGTATAAAATTCACTGCTATAAGGAAAGGGGTGCCTGGGTGGCTCAGCCGGTTAAGCATCTGACTCGTGATCTCAGCTCAGGTCTGGATCTCAGGGTAGTGAGCGTAAGCCCCGGGTTGCATGGAGCCTACTTAAAAAACAAAAACAAAACAAAACAAAAACTCACTGGTGAAGGTAAATATATAGTCAAACTCAAAATACTCTAACACTATCACGGTGGTGTATAAATCACTTTTATCTCTAGTATAAAAGTTAAAAGTCAGTAGTATTAAAAATAACTGTAGCTACAATACATGTTAATGGATACACAATATAAAGAGATACAAGGCGTGATGTCAATATCATTAAATGTGGAGACAGGAGAAGTAAAGGTATAGGGTTTTGTATGTGATTGAATGTAAGTGTTTATTAGTTTTAAAGAGATTGTTAGAGCCATAAGATGTTTTATGCAAGCCTCGTGGTAATAACCACACAAACGCAAAATACTGCCAAGAGATACGCAAAAGATGAAGAGAAAGGAATTAAAGCCTTTCACACCACTATAAAAAATAAATAACAAAGGAAGAAAATGACAGAGGAAGAAAGGAACTACAAACAGACAGAAACAATTAACAAAATGGTAATAGTAAGTCTTTACTTCTCAGTAATTACGTGCACATGGATTAAATTCTCCAATCCAAAGTCCTGAGACCTGACACCATAAACTCTTGGAGGCCAACATAGGGGAAAAGCTCTTTGCCATTGGTCTTGGCAATAATTTTTTGGATATGACACCAAAAGCACAGGCAACAAAGCCAAAATGAACAGGTGGGACTACATCGAACTAAAAAGCTTCCGCACAGCAAAGGAAACCATCGACAAAAGAAAAGGCAACCTATGGAATGGAAGAAAATATCTGGAAAGCATATATCAGATTAAGGATTAATATCCAAAGCATATAAAGAACTCAATAGCAAAAAACCAAATAACGCAATTTAAAAATGCACAAAGGATCTGAGTAGACACTTTTCCGAAAAAGATATAAAAAATTGAGTACCAACAGGTACTCAATATCACTAATTATCAGGGAAATGCAAGTCAAAACTAATGAGATATCACCTCACCCCTGTTAGAATGGCTATTATCAGGGGCACCTGGGGGGCTCAGCCGGTGAAGCAACCGACTTCGGCTCAGGTCATGATCTCACAGTTTGTGAGTTCGAGCCCTGCATCAGGTGGCTCGAGCCCCATTCCAGGCTCTGCACTCTCACTCCTTTTGTCTCTCGCTCTCTCTCTCTGCCCCTCACTCACTCACTCTTTCTCAAAAAAAAAAAAAAATAATAATAATAATGGCTATTATCAAAAAGATAAGACGTAACAAGTGTTGATAAAGGTGTGGAGTAAAAGGAACCCTTGTATATTGTTGGTGGGAATGTAAATCGGTACAGCTATTGTGGAAAACACTATGCAAGTTCCTCAAAAAATAAAAAATAGAACTAACCGTACAATGCAGCAGGCCCATTACTGGATATATATCTAAAGGAAATGAAATCACTTTCTCGAAGAAGTATCTGCACTCCAATTATCATTGCAGCATTATTCATAACCACCAAGATGTAGAAACGACCTAAGAGTCCATCAACAGATACACAGATTTTAAAAATGTGAATGAAATATCATTTGGAATGGTAATGGAATATCACGTAGCCGTGAAAAAAGAAGGAAATGCTGTCATTTGTGACAACATAGAAGAACCAGGAGGGCATTATGCTAACTGAAGTAAGCCAGACCCAGCAAGACAAATGCTGCATGATTTCACTTATCTATGGAATCTAGAAAACATCAAACTCATAGAACCCAAAAGTAGAAAGGGAGTCAGCAGGAGCTGCAGGTGGGGTGAAGAAAGGGAAACATAGCCAGGTTAAAGGGTGTAAGCTTTCAGTTGTGAGATGAATTAAGTTCTGGGAATTGAACGTACAGCAAGGTGACTATAGTTAATAACACTGTGTCATACACCAGACATTTGCTAAGAAACTAAGTGAGGCGTTGGACGTGGGAATCAGCTTGATTGCGGTAATCATTTCACAATGTATCCGTGTCTCAAACCATCATGCTGTGTACCTTAAAATTTTTTTTTCAACGTTTATTTATTTTGGGGACAGAGAGAGACAGAGCATGAACGGGGGAGGGGCAGAGAGAGAGGGAGACACAGAATCGGAAACAGGCTCCAGGCTCTGAGCCATGAGCCCAGAGCCTGACGCGGGGCTCGAACCCACGGACCGCGAGATCGTGACCTGGCTGAAGTCGGACGCTTAACCGACTGCACCACCCAGGTGCCCCCTAAATAGACACAATTTTTATACCTCAATAAAGCTGGGGAAAAAATAGAGTGCATCAGTGTGATTTGGATCCGGAAGTGATTTTAACATTTGGATCCGGAAGTGATTTTAACATTTGGATCCGGAAGTGATTTTAAAATACGAAAAGAGCTTAGAGGAGGTAAGGGCATTCGAACTTCCAACGCTCAGCAGACACAGTGGTTTTCGGGGGACTGTGTGCTTGTCCCGGGTGGCTTGGGCCGGGGATGGAGATTACGGTGGACTAAATCAGCACCCCCACGATACCGCTTGCACCATCGCGGTCACGTTAGCACGCTTGAAGCTGACATTAATAGCCATACATAAATTGTCCAAAAGGAGATAGACTAACCAGAGTTTGTCTGGAAAGGAGGGGGAGAGCGGGAAAAGGATGGAAACTACATCAAAATGTTAGGGAACCGAGTACATGGACAGAACTGAGGATGTGACATGTGCGGGGTGGGAGGGGGTGGGGGGGCAGCATCTGTGTCCCCCCGCCGTAGGGGATGTTTCCACAATGCAAGAACTTGGAAAACATGCGTTATCTCCAGAGGAGAAGAGGGGGGTGGCGAAAGGTTCACGGACGTAACCGGGGAGACTCTGTCCCCCCCCCCCCCCCCGCCTCGACTCCAGTCACACTACCCCCTATGTGTCTGGCCAGTGGGGGGCAGCGGCTGATAGCTTGCGCTCTGTGGTCCGACTGCTTGGGTTTGAATCCTGCCAGAGCCCCACGTTGGCTAGGTGGCCTTAAACAGGCCTCTTATACCCCCTACATGCCTCAGTTTTCTCATTAGAACGGTGAGGATTAAAACCAGTCTCTGTCTAATAGAGCCGTTGTGCCGATGAAACGGGGTCGTCCCGGTAAAGTGGCACCGGGTCCAGAATAAGCGCTCAATAAATGTTACCTCTTGTTTCCTTACCGCCTCTCTGATTACTCCTTGTGCAGCCACGGGGACAGGACTGCCCAGTGAATGACCCTGGCGCTTCTCTGTGTTGCCAGGCAACAAGCTCTCCGGGACCGGCGGCTCCCCCTCCTTGAGCGGGAGGCGCTCGCACAGGGTTTCAACTTTCCCAAGGGCACCGAGCACGAGCACGAGTGGCTGACATTCCAAGACGGCTCCCCAGAGCAGCCGGCTCCTGAGCCCGGACTGTGTATACGACAAGGTCTCATGCTTGCTTCACAGACCGGGAGAAGAGCAGGCAGTGGGGTCCTTTCCTGGAACCCAACGACCTCGAGTCCTGGTTCCTGGCTTGCTTCTTGGTGGAAGGGGTGGGAAGGTGGGACCACGTAACTCATCCTGTTGGCTGTGAATTTCTCGTGAAGCCCGCTCCACGCCCAAACGGCCTGGCATCGTGTTTCCCTTCCCCTGCCTCCCCACGCCCTTGGCCGAACTGTCTCTCCTCCTCGTCTTTACCCTCTGAAAGCATGTCCCCCCGGGGCGAGGCCTCTGCCTCCTTCTAGATCTGGGTATGCTCCTCTCCTCCATGAGTTCATCTGTTCCTGGGGCTTCAAACGCCATCCCTGCTCATGCCTTATCCTCGCGGTCTTGGCTGGACACCGTCACTTGGACGGCATCTTAAACCTTCAAAATGTTCCCAACTGTTAAAAATGTTCCGAACTGGTAAAAAATAAAAAAAATAAATAAAAAATTTCCTCTGCCAGGGGTGCCTGGGTGGCTCCGTCGGTTGGACGTCCGACTTCGGCTCGGGTCGTGATCTCACGGTCTGTGGGTTCAAGCCCCGCGTCGGGCTCTGTGCTGACAGCTCGGAGCCTGGAGCCCGCTTTGGATTCTGGGTCTCCCCCTCTCTCTGCCCCTCCCCCTCTCATGCTCTCTCTCTCTCTCTCTGTCAAAAATAAATGAACATTAAAAAAAAATTATATAAAAAATTTCCTCTGCCGTAGCCGTGAAATCAAACGACCTCTTGCCCTCCTATAGTCATGAACTTGGCAACTTGTACTGCTGTCTACCCTGTCACCTTGACCCTCAAATCCTAAGGTTCCCCCTGGATCCCTCCACCACGGCCGGTCAGTGGGCACAGGCATCCTAGGGTCACACTGCTTTGCCCCTGCCTCCCTCCTCAGTGCCTCTTCCCCTCCAAGACCAGTATTCTCTCTTTGCACTGTATTCCACCCTGCATCCTCTGATTCGTTTTTCTCCCGTTTCAAACACCTTCAGTGCCTCCCTATTACCTAAATATGTTATAACGCCTCACCCTGGCATTTAAGGCTCTTCAGAGAACAGCCCGTTTCCAAGATTCTGTTGGGGCTGCTCCGCCAAGGTGCTCTTACGTCCCAACGGGTCAGTGGGATGGCTGGTCCTTCCTTACACCTTCTACACCTCCTCCTTCCCCTCCACGGTGCCACCTCCTCCGGCTCCACTTCAGCACCCTCCCGAGCCAGCTTCCCTTGCCACAATCCTGCACATCTATCAGTGTCACGTCGGGTACCCCACTTTCTCTTGTGAAGCCTTCCCGGGAGCTTGCCTACTACAGTCACACTCTCGAGAACAGAGGGATGTCCCTGGTTTACTGCACCTGTTACGTTGCATTGTATTATTATCCCATGAGGCCTTGTCTAACTCCCCTCCCCACCAGCGTATGTGCTCGTGACGTTAAGGGCTATTGGCTGTGAGCAGTTTACCCAGGGTGGTCCTGCACTGGCCCTCAGGGACATGGCCGTCGATTGAATTCAGCAGGGGCTGATTTGCCTGGAAATACAACTCAGAAGACAAGACGCCTGGCTTCTTGTGCCTGTAGGACTGTTTGCCCTGGACATGCAGCTTAGCCCCAGGAGGACAGAGTATCGTCTCTGTGTCCTGGGGGTATCCTGGAGCCCCGCACGGTGCGAGCTCTCTCAGAGGAGAGAGACTTCTAGCACCCGCCCAGGATTTGGATAATTCTCCCGCCTTGGCTTTCCTCCCTTAGCCCTTTGGGTCTCCCAGTGCCAGGCTCACACACAGATGCCGGGCAGCGCTCGGAAAAGAGCACGTCGGGCATTTGCTGCCATCTAGTGAAGGAAGCGTGGCTCAGTCTGTGGCTAAAGCGAAGCAGAGCCTGTGCCCTCCCCGCGACAAGGAGCAGCAGGTCAGAGGCTCAGACCCGAGACCCGGGGCCGCTGGCAGGCACCGGCCCCTCCAGCCTGCCTGCAGCCCCGGTTTGCACAGGGTTTTCCTCCACGCCTCCACGGTCACGAGGTAGGTTCTCCGCCCCCAGGGCAGCCTCTTGCCAAGCCTGTCTTGGTCTGTAGACGCCTCCAGTTTTTAGGGAGGTCCTGGGCCTTTTGAGAGGCCTGGTTGGTTCTCTGGACTGCATTTCACGCATTCAGCCAGAACTGAACGTAGGGCTCATCAGCTCACCCGCTACGGCTCCCCCACCCAGGAGTCGTGTGTGGCTAAGAAGGTGCTCTCCCTGCCCAAGGTGGCCACTGCAGATATTTTAAGTGAGGCTTTCTTTTTTTTCCCCCTAATGTTTATTTACTTTTGAGAGAGAGAGACAGAGTGCAAGCTGGGAAGGGGCACAGAGAGACGGAGACACAGAATCCGAAGCAGGTTCCAGATTCTGAGCTGTCAGCACAGAGCCTGACGCGGGGCTCGAACTCACAAACCGTGAGATCGTGACCTGAGCCGAAGTCGGACGCCCAACCGACTAAACCCCCCAGGTGCCCCATTAAGGGAGGCTTTCTTACTGGTTCCAGCCAGTGGTGAGAACTGGTCGGGCATCTCTTCCCCGCTCCACATTCAGTAATATCATGTCAGTAGCCTGAAATCAGGCCTGATGGGAGAGTTCACCACAGAAATCAGTACATGTTACAAATCGTGGCCCTTTTTTTTTTCCTGAAGAGCCAGTTGCTATACATTTATCAGCAGATCACTGGCTTCCATCGAAATTCGAAGCAAAGCACCACTTTTAAATGATTCCTTAGACAACCGCCAAACAAGATGTTTTTTTAGTGTGCCATCTGAATGAAAGGCCAACTAAAAGTCTCATTTATTTATTTATTTTTTCAAAATGTATATAACGGAGATTGCAGCTGGTGAAAGATAGGGTGGTAACTGAGAAGTCAAGATCATGCCTTAGGTTCAAAACAAAACCAAAATACTAATGGCTGGTAAAAAAAAAATATCTGCAATAGGTTATTTATTTATTGGCAGGTTTTGAATTTTTACTCAGCATGCAAAGGAGTTATATGGGATAAGCCACATACTTGCATTGGGGAAAACACTGAACGAAGGTATTGAACAATGTGCTTAGAAACAATATGGAAAAACACCACCTACAGTTTTAATGTGGTTTTTGTTTTGTTTATTCTTTTTTTTCTCCATGATTTGAAGTGTGTTTCAATCCTAACATTGGTGTGTCCTCTACAGCCCTTCTAGTGTCTTCCTTGCTAAGATACTGCCAGTGGTTCATCGTCAGGCAGCCTTATCGTCTATCTCTGTAAGAACCATTTGAAATACACATTGACATATCACTTCTTTTAGGCAGAAAAAGAAATGGGATGGCTATTCTGGGGAGTCAGTTGCTTGTTCACACACCGAGCTGTGGACCCCTGGAGCTGAGAGGCCGGAGGCAAGGTTGTGAGGCTGTGAGGTAAGGGTGGAGGTAGGGGCTCAGTCGTAGTGGACCTTGCCCTCGGCCACCCCGGAGCTGGAGAGGTCTCCATTGCAGAGTGTCTGGAGTGGTGAACGAGGCCCGTCTTCTAAGGCACCCATGGACATCTTCAGCTTGTATTTTCGAAAGGCCTTTTGAATAACAGCAGCACATCTTTCCTCTTCCTTCCTCTTGGTGGTGGTGACTATGGGTTCATACAACTTCTTGGAAGGGTTGGCCTCCATGAACTTCTCCTCCATCATTGCTTTCATGCTGTCCAGGCCGCTGGAGTTACCAAGTACCCTAGTGGTGAACGCGAAGAGAATATCCAGGCAGTGGAGGCGATCTCCACTCACCATGGGCAAGTCCATCATTAGGAACTGAAATCTGTTTGGCTTTGCCACCCGTAAAGGCTCAGGAAGGGCATCGGCAAAGTCAGAAAGGGCAGGATACTTGATAAACTGTGTTGCCTCTGGGTCAAACTTTTCCCAGACTTCATAGAATATTTCAAAGTCATCTTCACCCAAAGGGTCCTCGCTTTCTTCAGTGGCAGTATTGAAGTTCTCTAAGATCACAGCAATGTACATGTTGACAACAATGAGGAAGGAAATGATGATGTAACTAACAAAGTAGGCTATGGCTATGGCAGGGAGGTGACGGCTGTCTAAGTTGGGGTTGCATGAATCATTTGATTGCAGCATGGGCCTGAGGAGGGCATCCCAGCCTGCCGAGGTGGTGATCTGGAAGAGACAGAGTATGCTGCCAACAAAAGTCTTGAAGTTGAATATGTCATCAATTCCAAACCCTTCCTTCACTTTGCAAAAGCAGTTCATACCAAAAATGGCATAGATAAACATAACCAGAAAAAGCAGAAGACCGATGTTGAATAGAGAGGGAAGGGACATCATCAGAGCAAAAAGGAGGGTTCTAATTCCTCGTGCTGCCCGAACAAGTCTCAGGATCCGACCAATCCGAGCCAAGCGCACAACTCTGAAGAGCGTTGGAGGGAAGGGAATGTGCTGCTGGTTCTCCAAGGCAGAAACCATGGCACCTTAGGAGAAGGAGATAGGTCGATTAATTTCCAGCAGGCACACTGCTTTCAGATCCAGCTTGTCGCTCCTGCCTTGGAATCTTAGCGTGACCGACTTTCCTCGGTACTTTGCAATTTACGCACCGCACCCTTACCAATATCAGGGCAATATCTATCTGTGCCTTAACTTGGAAAATAATTTCCAAGCACCGTACAACTTTAAGATGGGACTTTGGATGGAATAGGAGATGATCTAAAATACTGAAGGCACCCAAGGAATGGAAAGAGAATGCAGTTTATAAAAGACTATTTTGTGAGTTATCTCATACACTCGAAGTACATTTTCTGTGCCGGGTATTGAAAGTCATTCACGGGATAAATAGTTTTCCGTATTTGTTGGAAATGGAAGTGGAAAACAGATGGAAAACAGATAAACTAAGGGTGGAGTCCTTCAGATTAGAGCGCAGGGAGGAATGTCTGTTACCGAAGGTTGGCTTGAACCTGAGCTGTCATCAGAAACTGTGGAAACTCTAACCCCAAAACTCCTTAAAAAGGCCAGTTCCTCTTTGTGTAGGGGAATGTGAGCACAGCCTGCTACAGGTGATGACAGGGCTGGAGGGAGAAGGTGTTGGGAGGCTCAAATCTGGGCGGAAGCTGCCATGGGCGTCTCATATTTGTCAATATGCTCATCCCAAGGAAGGACTCCTGGGTTCTGCTCAAAAAGCTTGAGGGACTGGAGATACTTTCCGTATTGCTGTAGACACCCCCCAAAAGAGCATCTCGAGCAGAGGTTTCCGCAAACGGCTGAATATTTGCCCTAAAATGTCATCCTGTTCTCTCATCGCCTGCTCTGCAAGGAAATGATACAGGATTTGAAACAGCTCACATTTTGGCCTAAATATTATAGAACGGCTGGGACCTGCTTACCCTGTGTAGATATGGCCTTGGTCTTGCTCTGGGGGGTCCTCTGAGGTCATTAGGGGGGGTGGGCAGCCAGAATTGTCTGCTATCACCTAATGACTAAAGAGAAGTGGTGGATAATATACTTCACCAACTGCCCTGTTGTGCCAATGAAGTTAAATTCACATGTTAATTTTGCAGCCAACGCTGGTAGATGTGGAATTTATTAAGTTCCAATTTAGCAACAACTGGAGGAGGTCCACCCTTTAAGGCCACCTCCTCCACGAATATTTCTCTGACTAATTGAGCCAACAGTAATCCGTCCTTTATCTGAGCTCAATTCTTCTGTGTACCATGAGATTTGGTGTGCAGCTAATTTCTCGGTTTCTGACTCTTTAAGGTGAGTAAGTCTCAATACGTCACCTGCCTCGTTAACTCCTAGAGAGATTCACTTTGACTCGCACTCATTTTGTATTTATCTAAAAGCTTAGGAAAGAGCTTGAGAAAGCGTAGAAGCTTAGTGTTGGGTGGCATATCTATCTACTGGCAAAGGCAGATAAAATGCTGCCCACATCGGTGAGTAGGATTTGGCTCAGCGCATGCATTTTCTCATCCACTGGAGCAAAGTGCGATACAGTGCTCTGCTGGGGTCTGTTCAAATTGCCTAGCAGTTGTTCAAAGGACAGAAGTAAGAGATATTCCCACAAACTGCACAATGGCTGGCACTGCCTGGAAGGAACTCAGTAAGTGGTGGGATAAGTGAGCTGCTCTCTACGTATTGGAGGAAGGGCTCTTCAAGTTCTCCGAGGGCTGTGCCAGACCCATCCTCACCACAGTTTTCTGGTTTTGCTGTTGCTGTCAGTTTCACCAGGACTTGGGATTGGAAGTGATTGACGAAGATAAGCGATCCACTTCACTGTAGGCGTGTGGAAGGATCTATTGCTAAACTTTATCTACATAAGTTTCATGGATTAGAAGCCAGAACAGACTATCATCTGTACCATTTTCTCGTTCTTGGAAACATCGGCATTGCTGCCGTAGTGATAGGAACCAAAATATTTTGATCTCGCGTATCTGTTGAACGCATCCTTTCTGAAGGAACACAAAAGCTCCCACTTGTGAAATCAGTTTTCATTATCTTCATTGCTTTTTGAACTACGAGAATGGCCTCTGGGTGGTTGCACACAATTATAAAAAGTCAAATTATCGGTTTAGTTAAAAGCAAACTGCAAAAACCCAGAGTGTTAACTCTCACGGTTTAGCCATGAAGAATTTAATTTCAAAGTTGATGTGTGTGTGTTTGTATGTGTGTTATAAAAGGTATACAGCAACAGCTCTTTTTTTTTCTGTATTCTTCTTCCATAAATCTTCTAGGTAATCCTGCTTATGTTAAGAAAAATATACTGATTATAGAGTAAGGCTGGTTGGTGAATGGGGTCCAAGCAGTAGAGACAAGCATCGTTCATGCTGTGGTTTAGGTTAACGTGAGATTCAGAAGAAAGAGAAAGCTCTGTTTATCTTTAGGACACACTCTTGGAAGCCCAATTTGGAAGCCATGGAGGCCCTGTATGGGAGGTGAGAGAGGGCCTAGGAATGTCCCAGGGATACAGTAATTGTGATCTGATATCCACATGGATTTTAAACTAAGGAAAACCATGGGAACTAAGTGCCAAATCCTTCAAACTAAAAGATGCTGACGAGAGCTTATAGTTGCACAGGAAAGGTAGAGCTTTGGCTCAACTATGTGACTGTACCAGGTACCCCCACAAACACTGTAAGGTCATCTTAACTTTGTCTCTCTCCACTGAATAAATGGATCTCCACATTTATTGGACTCTCTATTTCACTCATGTAAACAGTCAAGAGAATGAAAATTGCTCCGTATCTCCTAGCAACTTCCCAGGAGAGAATGGCATCAGTACACCTACTTTTTCAGAATCCACGTTAAGCCTAATTTGTTGCGTTGCGGATAGTCTGGACACGCTACCAAATGCTAAGATTTACTTCTAGCTCTCAGATGAAGGCCCCTCTGGCTTCTGATTTTACTTACTAACAATAGAGAGAACCACGATCACACAGTCGAATAAGTTCCAGCCATTGGTGAAGTAGTATTGCCTCAAAGCAAAGATTTTGATGAGACACTCAATTGTAAAGATGACCACAAAGGCCAGGTTGAGCTCCTCAAGGATGGCTTTTGTGTCTTCGGGATGGTTATTTGATTCAGCCATCATGATAACCATGTTGAGGAAAATGAGGATGATGATGATGACGTCAAAGACCTGGTTTGTGACCAGGTCGAACGCGAGACCCTGGCATTTATTCTGAGAGGGGGAAAAAGAAAAGAAATCTTAGATCATTTTGCGTTGTAAGAACGAAGTCACGTACATAAGGAAGACACACACGACAGAATTTGTCCTCCCTTACAATTAAAGCAGTTTCTTGAAAAATGAACACCCTTTTTAAACAAGAAATTCTTGCATATACATGTTCATTTAAATTTAATTACATGACTGCTTTTAAGCTGTAGGCTTACAGCTTTAATTCCATTTTAAAACACAAAAAATTAAAAATTCTTAGTAACAGCATAACTTTGATATGATGGATGATGTTTTGCTAAAATAGAACAGCTCATGTTGGATTTAATGACAAAAAGATGACCTTTGGTCTCTATGCTTCATCTGTTTCTTTACTTTGACTTCAATAATACCTGCTTACATAAGGATGCTGGACAAAATGGAATTCACATCCCCAAGGCTCCGTTCATTAATTCAGAATAGTCAGACCTTGTACTTAACCCAAACTCTGTATGCGAGCAGTTCTTGAATGCCAATGTTCCACATGTGGCTCACTTGAAAATAAGGCTAGGTAAATGGGATTGTGAGGCAATGATTACTAAAGACAGAAATGGAAAAATGATTTCATTTTATTACTGGTGGTGAACTTGCACAGTTGGCTGGTACACAGATGGCCATCTGATGCACAGTTGCTCTGGTACAGGTTCTATCTCAAGTTTGCGCACCTAACCCACCACACGCAGTGATATGACTCAAGTCTTCCACTATATTTTCTGCAATCTAACGGCTGTGAAGCACTACTTTGCTCTTAGTGGAAAGCTATTCTTGAACACAAACTCAGACACTCATATTGCATGGCATGCTTGACTGTAAATTGATTGTTTTATAATATATGTACATGTTAAGGTATTTTGTATTATCACCCAATCAAAATATACACACGCCAGTCTACTTGGAAAACTCCTAAACCCCTAAGAATCATCGTTAGAACCCTAGCATCTGTTACGGTAATCAGGCAAAAGATGATGGTGGCTTGTGGTGGTGATAGTGGAGAGAGATATAAGCGTTTAGGTCGAAGAGCTAAGAGGGAAGTAAATGCAGAAGGAGTGTGTTTTCATGGCGGTGGCTGCGGGAAAATGATAAGCTGAGGCTATCATCTCAGGCTGGTGGAACCGGTCAGCCAGCCACAGAGCAGACAATGCGGAATTTCGGAGGGAGACGTTAAGATCTGTCCTGAGAACACTGAGTTTGAGGCACCAGTGAGGCATCCGAGGGCCCTGGGCAGGTAACGGTATGGGTACGGAGCTCAGGCGCAGAGCTGGAACGCAGATGTGGAGTTCAAGGGCACCAGTGCCGACACGACTTAAAACCATGAGAGTGAACGGCATCAGTCAGGAAGGGCGAGAGCAATGAGAAGAGGGCTTAGGGACAGCACTGGAGGGACACTACACGTAAGTTGGTGTCTTCCAAATTTTGTCCCAGAATCATTAAAGGAGTCTGGAGGAGAAACTGGAAAGTCAATTGCATTTGCTATGTGACAATGCATCTGGGAAGTCAGAAAGGAACTGGAGAAAAGGTACTTTTAAGGGCGCTGCCCGGGGAAGCCCAGTGAGTGGCAAGAATTAAGAGGGAGGGAGGGTAAGCCTAGGCCTAAGAGTTCAACTCTGACAAACAGAGGAGATCAAGAATACAAGGTAGCTAAGTTGGCAGAGATAAAAAAGCATTTGCGTGTACAAAAAAGCATTAGAATGTACAGTGAATCCTGCACCTCAGTATCATTTTTAAACCGGTAATGGAGCCCCCCCACCCCCGCCACTGTGTGGATGGCTCAGGAAGAATCAGAAATGACTCCAGATCCTTTCCTCTGCTGTTAAAAAGAAAATGCATCACTGCTCAGGTAGAAACAGTTAGATATTCCCCCCATGCAATTGTTATTCATCTGTCCCAAAGATAATATTTAGATTTTAGAGACTGAAAAAAGTCAGTAGGAGGGGTGCCTGGGTGGCTCAGTCGGTTGAGGGCCAGACTTCAGCACAGGTCATGATTTCACAGTTTGTGGGTTCGAGCCCCGCGTCGGGCTCTGTGCTGACAGCTCGGAGCCTGGAGCCTGCTTCGGATTCTGTGTCTCCCTCGCTCTCTGCCCCTCCCCCACTTGCGCTCTGTCTCTCTCGCTCTCAAAAATAAGCATTTGGGGCGCCTGGGTGGCACAGTCGGTTAAGCGTCTGACTTCAGCCAGGTCACGATCTCGCGGTCCGTGAGTTCGAGCCCCGCATCAGGCTCTGTGCTGACAGCTCAGAGCCTGGAGCCCGTTTCAGATTCTGTGTCTCCCTCTCTCTCTGCCCCTCTCCCGTTCATGCTCTGTCTCTCCCTGTCTCAAAAATAAATAATAAAAACGTTAAAAAAGAATAAAAATAAAAAAATAAATAAGCATTAAAAAAAAAACTTTTTTAATGTCAGTAGGGAGATCAAGTTGCAAGTTAAGTGCTAACAGCTGACGTAAAGTCCTAAATTCAGGGACATCGGGGAGTACGTATTTACCTCTTGCAAGACTGCTGTCTGGAACATAGAAGTTAACGTAAACGTGATGCGTTAACTGGGGAAATGATACTCGGTTGTTGGAATCGCTCGGTGTGAAGCTATGACTGGTAAGCTGCAGCTACACGGGGGATTACGGGGTGACACCTACCCGCAGACAATCCATGGGCCACAAACGCCATAAGACATGGTTCAAGCATGGAGGTGGCAGCTTCCCTGGGGTAAAGTAGCTCGTGCCCACTGGAAGCTCGGCGCTCGCAGCCTAGCATGCAAAGTGCAGCGGAAAGGCCTAGAAGCTGCATCTGTGCCCTTGCAACATCTGTCTGGCTGTGTGCTGCCTTGCTTGCTTCATACCCTTTACGAGGTCGACGGGTAAATACGTGGGAACATACTGTGTCTCTTGAGTCTTCCAGTTAATTTCAAACCTAGGACCAACCAGTCCCGAATCAGCGGTTGCACAACACCCACGGGCAAATAAAAATTCTCTCTGTCTTTTTTGTTGGCTCGAGGTCAAATGACAACCTCCTCAAATATAGTTATATCATTAACCTCCCAGTGAAAAATTCTTCCTGGTATAAATTCTAAACCCTTTGCCCGAACACTCACAGGTATTTTTAGCGCAACACAAATATTTAATCCTAGTGGCGTGGACTCTGTGTGGACCCTCGAACATAACCTCTCACTCAGCTAATGGTCACGGACAATACACGCTGTGCCACGCTCTATTCTGCGTCACGGGAATAGCAGTAAACGATACATACCTTTGATAATTTGGGGTCTCGTGTTCGAGTGGAAGTCTCTATGTCCTCTACACGCTGCAGACATCAAGCCCCTCTTCCATATTGCCTTCCTGAACTTTTCAGCCCCCTCCCTCCCTTGAAACTCACTTGTCAGAGCTGCTAACTATGGCTAGCCATCCCCTTTTAATCTGGTGTGCCCCAATTCCAGAGCCTCAATTAAGCTGCAAGCCTGAGACAGCCCCAGACTACCTGAGAAAGCACGATTCACAGAGAGCAGGGGTCAGATCTGGCCCGCAGTTGGTTTTTGTGTCGCCTGGGAGCTCAGCATGGGTGTCACATTTTTTTTAATGTTTGGGGGAAAACTCACGAGAAAAATAAAATGTCAGCATGTGAAAATTAAAGAAATCCAAGTTTCAGTGTCTATAAATCAAGTTGCCCTAGAACACAGCCATGCTTTATGACCATTAGTTCAATACTGTCTACGGCTGCCTTTGTGCTAATGCCAGAGTGGAGACCACGCGGCCCGCAAAGCCTGAAATATTTACTATCTGACCCTTTGCGGAAAAAGGTGTGTCAACTCCCGACACAGAAACTTCGTCGTAAATGCTGGTGAGGCGGAAGCCAGTAGGCATGGCCTAGACTTCACACCAGAAAAGACCGGTCAAGGATAGTATAAATACATTTCAAACTGGTCAAGGTTTAGTCAAAACTACAGGGAGAAATCACCTCACACCTGTCGCGGTGGGCAGAATTAACAACGTAAGAAACAACAGGTGTTGGTAAGGACATGGAGAAAAAGGAACCCTCTTGCCCTGTTGGTGTGAATGCAAACCGGGGCAGCCATTGTGGAAAACAGTATGGAGTTTCCTCAAACACTTAAAAGTAGAACTACCTTAAGGTCCCACAATCGCACTCCTAGATATTTGCCCAAAGAATATAAAAATACTAATTTGGGAGGATACATCCACGCTGATATTTATAACAGCCTTATCTACAATAGCCAAATTATGGGAATAGTCCCAAGTGTCCATCAACTAATGAATGGGCAAAGGTGGATATACACAATGGAATATCACTCAGCCATAAAAAGAATGAAATTTTGCTACTTACAACAACATGGAGGGAGCTAGAGCCAAGTGAAATAAGTCAGTCAGAGAAAGACAAACACCATAGGATCACACTTGCATGGGGAATTTAAGAAACAAAACCAACGAGCAAAGAGAGGAAAAAGAAAGAGAGAGAGAGAGACAAACCAAGAAACAGACTCTTAACTGCAGAGAACACACTGAGGATTACCAGGGGGAGCTGTGTAGGGGGAGGGGTGAAATAAGTGATGAAGATTAAGGAGTGCACTTGTGGGGCGCCTGGGTGGCTCAGTCAGTTAAGCGTCCACCTCTTGATTTCGGCTCAGGTCACGATCTCACAGTTCGTGAGTTTGAGCCCCACGTTGGGTTCTGCAATGATATTGTGGAGCCTGCTTGGGATTCTCTCTCTCCCCCTCTGTCTCTCTGCCCCTCCCCCACTTGTGCTCTCTCTCTCTCTCTCTCTCTCTCTCTCTCTCTCTCTCTCAAGAAATAAACGTACAAAAAAAAAGGGGGAGTGCACTTGTCGCAATCATCACCAAGTGATGTACGGAAGTGTTGAATCACTATACTCTACACCTGAAACTAATATAACACTGTGCGTTAACCACACTGGAATTTAAAATTAAAAAAGAAAAAAAGATTTAAACTGTTAAGTTCACATCATTGCAATGAGCATATACTAAACACCTATTGTGCGCTTACCAAAAAGCAAATGAAAGGTTTTTTGCCTAAGTTCTTATTATTGAATTTGAATGTCTCATTTCCTTAAAGACACTAGTGTATCTGGGTTTTTATGGAGTTCTTAGATAATGTCTGTAAACTTAAAAAATAAAGGAGAATGGCACAGTAGACATCTGAGCTCAAGACCACTTAATAGATCTATGTGTTTAGAACAAATCAATTGCTCTCACCAGAGGCCTCGGAATGGGCTTTTGAGGTTTTTTGGATCCTAATTTTTTCATTGCATTATAGTATTTCTTCTGTTCTTCTGTCATAAAAATATCTTCACCACCTAAGTATATGGAGAAGATGAGAGCTAATTATCATTAACAGTATTTTTTTTTTTTTGGAAACAAGTTCTAAATTTTCAGAAACAGTTTCAAAGTTCTACTACATTCTATCCTAAAATTCCAGTGGGAAGCAAAAGAGGCGGGACTCTAGGGGAAGGCTGAAAGGTAACAGGGTTTAAATTAAGGAATGAGGAAATAATGTTACTTTTATCAGCTATATTTTACTTTTTAGAATGTGAACAAAGATTACTTACTTTGCAAACAGCCATGGAATCTTTACAAGAACTGAATATATTTCAGGTTTCATAAATCAAACCACAGTGCAACAAAAATCTAGTAACAAACATTTAAACAAAAACCCTCACGAAGTGGCAATTAAAATTCTCCCGAATAAGTGTATAAATGCACATACCACCATTAATAGGACTTCATAAGATTTGTTCCGACCAATTCTCAGAAAACAGCAACAACTAGAGAGCTTTAAATGTCACTATTGAGCAAGAAAGAATAGAAATATGAACAAGAATTTCTGTTTCTGGAAAATTTGGGAGGGAGCAAAATATCTAGAAATGCTGGGCAAATCAGAACAAATTCTTTTAGAACGCGCAGCTAAACTGGCACAAAAGACAGGAAAATCTCCAGGGTCTGAAAATCAATAGTGATCAAAAAAGACAGAGAGGAGGAAACTAGCTTGAAGCCGTTGTGGGCCAAGAGCATTTGCTAATCTCTGTAAAAACTAGAATCTTGGGCCTTAATAAGTATAAGGGAGTCATGAGGGAAAAAGGCAGTGGGTTTATGCCAAGATGCCTCCATGAATCTGGGACTCCCCAAGTGCTACCAATGAAAGGGTGAAGAAGAAAACAGAATCTGTCTGTTGGTGGAGGAAGATAAGTAGGAAACTTAGTTCGGACTCTGGGTAAAAATCCAGTCTTCCCTGATAATTTGTGAATCCAGGCCTGCCTTGATGACAGTGTGGGATTTGAATTTTCACCCTACCAGTGTAGACCAAAAATATACAGCCTTATGGCAGTGTTTTCAACAATGGTGCTGGGGAAACTGGATATCCCCAATTTTCCCAGCACTAAGCATAAAGGTAAATCCTTACTTAACACCACACACACAAAAAAATAGCTCAAAAAAGATCAAAGACATAAAGGTAAGATCTAAAACAATAAAACTCTTAGAAGAAAACATAGGACAAAAACTTCACAACGTTAGATTTGGCAATGATTTCTTGCATGTGATGTGAAAGGCACAGAGAACAAAATTAAAAATGGACAAATTGGACTTCATGAAAATTTTTAAATTTTGTACATTAAAAGACATTATCAGTGGAGCCAAAAGGCAACTCACAGAATGGGGGGAAATATTTACATATATATATATATATATATATATATATATATATGTATTTATTTTATATATGTATATATTATATACATATTTTTCTATGATTTTATTTTTAAGTAATATTTATACCCAACATGGGGCTCAAACTCAAACCCGAGACCAAGAGTCGCACGCTTCACTGACTCAGCCAGCCAGGCGCCCCTTATATATCAGAAATCATGTATCTGATAAGGGATTAATCAGAGTATATGGAAAACTCCTAAAACTTAAAAACAAAAAAACCAAACAGCCAATGTCAGAGAAATTACTATCCGTGTTCTCTTCTAGAATTTTATGGTTTTAAGTCTCACATTTAGGTTTTTGATCCATTTTGAGTTTATTTTGGGGTATGGTGTTAGAACGTGGTCCAGTTTCATTCTTTTACGCGTAGCTGTCCTGTTTTCCCAACGCCATTTATTGAAGAGACTGTTTTTCACCCATTGTATATTCTTGCCTCCTTTGTCACAGATTAATTCACCAGATAAGCGTGTATTTATTTCTGGGCTTTCTACCCTGTTCCATTGGTCTGTGTGTCTATTTGTGCCCCAGTGCCATGCTGCTCTGATTACCACAGCTTTGTAGCATATCTTAAAATCTGAAATTGCAATACTTCCAGCTTTGTTCTTCTTTCTCAAGATTGCTTTGACTCTTCAGGGTCTTTTGTGGTTCCACACAAAGTTTCGTGTTATTTGTTCTTGTTCTGTGAAAAATGCTGTTGGTATTTTGACGGGGATTGCATTGAATCCATAGATTGCTTTGGGTAGTATGGACATTTTAACAATATTAATTCTTCCAGTCCATGAGCATGGAATATCTTTCCATTTGTATCATCTTCGATTTCTTTCATCCATGTTTGTAGTTTTCAGAGTATAGGTCTTTCACCTCTGTGATTAAATTTATTCCTAGGCATTTTATTCTTTTAAGTGTCATTGCAAATGGAGTTGTTTTCTTAGTTTCTCTTTCTGCTACTTCATTATTAGTGTATTAAAATGCTACCAATTGGTGGGTATTAATTTTGTGTCCTGCACATTTACTGAACTTATCTATTACTTCTGGTAGTTTTTTGGTAGAGTCTTTAGGATTTTGTTCGTATCGTTTCATGTCATCTGCAAATAGTGGCAATTTAACTTCTTTAACAATATGGATGACTCGTTCCTTTTCTCTTGTCTCACTCTCTTGTCTCCAGCCATGGCTGGAACTTCCAGTACTATGTGGAATAAAAGTGCCAAGAGTGAATATCTTTGTCTTCTTCCTGATCTTAGAGGAAAAGCTCTCAGTTTCCCCTCCACTGAGTACGATGTTAGATGTGGGCTTTTCGTATATGGCCTTTAATACGTTGAGGTATTTCCTTCTAAATCCCCTTTGTTAAGAGTTTTTATCATGAATGAGTGTAATATTTTTGTCAATATTTTTCTAGATGTCTCCTGAGGCAAGGGGAAAAAAAAGCAAAGATAAATTATCAGGAGTTCATCAAAATAAAAACTTTTGCACGGTGAAGAAAACCATCAACAGAACAAAAAGGCAACCTACTAAATGGGAGAAGACCTTTGCAAATGATTTATCCAGTAAGGGTAAATATCCAAAATATATAAAGAGCTTATACAACTCAACAACCCAATTAAAAAATGGACAGGGAACCTGAATAGACACTTTTCCAAAGAGGACATACAAATGGCCAACAGACACATGAAAAAGTGCTCAACATCACTGTTGGGATCTTGATGCAAATCAAAATCACAGTGAGATATCACCTCACACCTGTCAGAATGACTAAAATAAAAAGGATAAGAAAGAACGAGTGTTGACAAGAGTGTGGAGAAAAAGGAGCCCTCACGCACGTTGGTAGGAATGCAAAATGGTGCAGCCACTGTGGAAAACAGTACGGAGGTTCCCCAAAACATTAAAAATAGAAATAGCATATGATCCAATAATTCTACTCCTGGGTATTTACCAAGAGAAAATGAAAACGCTAACTTAAAAAGATGCACACACCTCTATGTTTATTGTAGCATTATTTATAATAGCCAAGACATGGAAGAAACCTAAGCATCTATTGATAGACGAACGGATAAGGAAGATGTCCTTCAGGGGCAGGTCCCTGGGTGACTCAGTCGGTTAAGCATCCGAATCTGGCTCAGGTCATGATCTCACGGTTCATGAATCCGAGCCCCACGTCAGGCTCTCTGCTGTCAGTGCAGAACCCGCTTTGGATCCTCTGTCTCCCTCTCTCCCTCTCTGCCCATGCAGGGCGCGCTCTCTCTCTCTCTTCCTCTCTCCCTCAAAAATAAATAGACATTAAAAAAAAGGGAAGATGTGGCACACATGTGTGCAATATTATGCGACCATTAAAAAAGGAGGAGTTTGTGCCATTTGTGACCACCTGGGTGGGTCTAGAGCGTATTATGCTAAGTAAAATAAGTCAAACTGAGAAAGACAAATACCACATGATTTCACGCCTACGCGGAATCTAAAAACCAAACGGATAAACAAACAGAAAGCAGAATCTGACCTAGAATACAGAGAACAAAGTGATGATTGCCAGAGGGAAGGGGGGGTGGGCAAAATGGGGGAAGGGGAGTGGGAGATACAGGCTTCCAGTTATGGAGGGAATAAGTCATGGGAACAAAAGGCACGGCATATGGAATAGAGGCAGTGATACTGTAATAATGTTGAAGAGTGACAGATGGCAGCCACACCGTGGTGAGCACACCGTAACGTATAACCTTGGCAAATCACTATGTGCTACACCTGAAAGTAATGTGATATCATGCGTCCACTATACTCGAAAGAAAGAAAGAAAGAAAGAAAGAAAGAAAGAAAGAAAATAAAACAATCCAATTCAGAAACTGGCAAAGGACTCGACTAGCCATTTGTCTAAAGAAGACATACAAATAGGCAACAGGCCTATGAAAAAAAAAATGCTCACCACCGGGAGTCAGAGATACCTGCACACCGATGTTCATGGCAGCTCTAGTCACGAAAGCTAAAATGTGGAAGCAACCCAGGTTGCTTCACCGTCCATCAAGAGCTGAGCGGCTGGGCAAAATGCGGCATATATACGCGGTGGAATATTCTTCAGCCTTAAAAAAAGGAGATTCTGACATATGCTACAGCACGGACGAACCTTGAGGACACGGTGCTGAGGGAAATAAGTCCATCACAAACGGACAAATGCCATAGAATTCCACTTACATGAGGTACTCAGAGCAGCCAAATTCATAGCAAAAGAAAATAGAATGGGAGTTGCCAAGGGCTGGGGGAGGGGGAAGGAAAATGGGGAGGCCGGGTTGAACAGGTACAGAGTTTCGGTTTTACAAGATGAAAAGAGTTGTGGGGATGGGTAGGGGTGATGATTGCACAACATTATGAATGTACTTAATACCCCTGAACTGTACACGGAAAATGGTTAAGGTGGTAAATTTTATGTTATGTATATTGTACCACCGTAAAAAAAAAAAAAATACATTTTTTTTTTGTAAAAAAAAAAAAAATGCAGCCCTAGAAGTTAACCAGATTGTCTCAGGATGCCTGGCAGATATGCGTCTTCAGTAATCATATGCATCATGACAGTATGTATTAGTGCTGTTATTCTGAGACTGTCCTGTGTGTTGGGGTATAAAGCAAAAATGAGTAATCATGGAAAATGTTAATTCTATCATTTCCTGTGCCCGTGAGAATCGGTTTTCTCAGCACGGGAAAGAAGAGATTCAATTCAAGTTATTATCAGAGAAGAGGTTAAGTGAAAACCTTACAGTTCTCAACTTGAATGACCAGTATTCATATTTCTACGTACATTTCCTTGAAGTCCTGCATGTGAATAGCTCTGGCCACTGAAAAATCCTAGAAGCAATGGCAGTGGGCGTTCCAGGTTGTGATCTTGGGATACCACCTCCCCACCCACCCCCCCCCCCAAAAAAAAAAACCAAAACAGAACTCCTTAGAGAAATGGCTGATTCTTGATCTGCACAGGAGTGATACCACTTAGCCCTGGAACATCTTGTCATTCCAGATGGCAAGGAAGCTGTCAAACGGGAGGACCTGATTTTAATCCTGATTTGAAAAGAAACAAACTTTAAGATCACTTGATCAAAGGATGAAAGATAAATATTTTAAGAAAATGGAAAGACTCAAAGAAATCTGAATGTTGACTGGGTACTTGACCAGCTTAAAGATTTCGTGTTAAACTTTTTAGGTGTGATCATGGACTGTGTTTATGTTTAAAAAGAGATATGTCTTGAAATATCGGTGGATGAAATGATGTGCAGTCATTTGCTCTGTTGAAAAACCTGGTGGCAGGATTGGATAAGGGGAGAGATGCCATAAAGATGTTTTTTTTTTTTAATTTTTAAAAATGCTTTATTCACTTTTGAGTGAGAGAGAGAGACAGAGCATGAACAGGGGGAGGGGCAGAGAGAGAGAGGGAAAAATAGAATCTGAAGCAGGTTCCAGGCTCTGAGCTGTCCGCACAGAGCCCAACGCGGGGCTCGAACTCACGAACAGTGAGATCATGACCTGAGCCGAAGTCGAACGCCTAACCAAATGAGCCACCCAAGCGCCCCCGTAAAGAAGCTCTTAAATCAATAAACATGTTGGGTGATGGGTAGTGTAGGTTCATTTTAGTATAGTCTTGTGCATGTTGGAAATCTTCTATAATAAAAAGTAAAGACAAAACGAAATGCCATGGCCTGATCAAAACAGTGATTTCAAATGGAAGCTGAAATCTAAAATCACAAGGCCTTGACATCCAAATTGTAAGTATTGACGGCAGTCAAGCCGCATATAACAGAGGTGACGCCACACCACACACCTCCAAGTAATAGCAGCAGTAAACTTACAGAAGGACAATGAGTGACTTTCCCAGAAGTCACTAAAGGCTAATCAGGGGCACCTGGGAGGCTCAGTCATTTAAACGTCTGACTTCGGCTCAGGTCATGATCTCACGCACGGTTCGTGGGTTTGAGCCCCGCGTCAGGCTCTGTGCCGACAGCTCGGAGCCTGGAGCCTGCTTCAGATTCTGTGTCTCCCTCTCTCTCTGCCCCTCCCTTGCTCTCGCTCTCTCTCTCTCACACTCTCTCTCAAAAATAAACATTAAAAAAATATTTTTAATAAGTAACAAAGCTAATCAGTATCAGTCTCCATTTTGGATAGATTACAAGAGTTCAAGAAAAATTGAAAAGAGCCATAAAAAAGTTAGAAAACCAAAGGTGAATATTTAGTTACCTGATTTTAGGATTTGGGGATTCAGTTCCTACATGTAAGAGAAGAAGCCAAAAAAGGACAAGATTGGGAGTTCGGCCCCATAAAAATACTAAATGCCTACAAATCAAAAATGTCATTACAGAAATATAAGAAGCAAGTCACAAATTGGACTTAATATATAAAAACATAAGAAAAAATGACAATTTCCATTTGGAAGAGAGACAAAGGGAGAAATATAGCCATCAATCTGAAAAATATATAAGCTCACAAATGATTAAATAAATGAATATAAAACAATGAGATAACACCTTTACCCATCAAGCTGGAAACGAAAAATTATAAAAATACGAATGATGAGAACAGAGCAAACAGGCATTTTTATATCTTGCAAATCCTGTTGCAAGGAGCGCCGAGCACAGCGTTTCTGAAAGGTTATTTGACAATATATGTTTAATGCCTTAAATTCTAGAAACTTATCCTGAGAAAATAATCACAGATACAGAGAGAATTTCAAGAATGTTCACGATTGTTTTAGAAGAGCAAGAAATTTAGAAATGACCTAAATGTCCAAAAAACAAGGGAATGATTAAGATAAATTACTATCTATCTATAATATGAGATGCAGTTCAGCCCTGAAAATTCTCACAATAGAGATGATTTCATCACATGGGCTCAGTACTAATGGGGAAGGGGGGTGCTACAAAATAAAAAATATTCTGTCATCTCAACCATGTACAAGGAATACGTATTTAGTGAGAAAGTAACTGATGAGGCTTACTCTAAACCTGTTATCATCTAGTGACCACCTTGGTGGCGATTAAATTTTTTTAGTCTTCTTTTATTTTCCACATTCACTAAACATCCCCTTATAGACTACAGAATCAGAAAAAAAAAATACACATCTGTTTATTACAATGCATGACGAAAAAAATCTCCCTAAAAAAACCCTGCCTCTTTCCCAACCAACTTGTTTCCAAGTAAGTTCACAAAATCTGCCGAGACTCGCGTGCTGGGAGCCAGGACACAAGTTTGCTGGAAAAACAGAGTTCTTCTTTTTATCTTGGATTACAAGGTACACTTGGAAGGTTACTTAAATATGACTGTAGAGTCATAAATACTAATCCCAGTACTGAATCCCCAAATCCTAGTACATTCAACAATGTCCTCTGTGTAAGGGGGTAGAATGGAGAATAAACGCAGCAATTTAATAGAAACCAGCTATCCTCAACCTCTTTTCAGCCATCTCTCCAAGAATCTTCTCCAGGTGGCTTTGCTCCCATGCAGATGATGCTTTGCACCACAATCTAGGTCAGCATTGTGTTCCTTCCAAGCCCTTTGGGGAAGACGTAAAACCACCAAATCAGAACAACCCCCATACTTATCTTTTTCTGCTGTTGGTTGAAGTTGTCAATAATAACACCGATGAAGAGATTCAGAGTAAAGAATGAGCCAAAGATGATAAAAGCCACGAAGAAAAGGTAGTTTTGTGGGTTCTCCTCAAACCCTGGCTGTAGTTCTTTCTGTTAGGGAGTTTTTTAAACAAGAAAAGAAAACAATTACCGGAGAAAATTAGAAGCCATCTTAACTACCTTATCTAAAAGACCACAGTGTCTCTCGGCAGGAGCTTTAGCTCCCCAGCCTCCTCCAACCAGCCATGGCTCGTGCAGGGAGACCCTCTTTAAGCTTCCCCTTGAGGGGCTTAAGTGGTACCATGCAATGGGGAGGGCATGTGAAAAGAGGCGTAGGCTTTTTCTCCTAAGCAATAGAGAATCATGAAAGGGTTGTAAGATTGGGGAATGGCATGACCCCATGTGTCCTTTGAGAAGGTCTCTAGAATGTCTATATGGACACATAACTGGAAGGAGCCAGACTGGAGATGAGGCCACTGGAGAAGGGGCACAGTCCCTTCAGGCAGAGGTGACTACCAACTCTTGATGAACAGCTACATCCTTCAGATAGAGCCCACTGTTGTATCTAGTCTGTGCTTGTGCCCTGTCACTCCCAGTGCCTGGCATACTTTGTGACATGTAGATTCTCAATACACCTTGGATGGATGGATGGATGGATGGATGGATGGATGGATGAGTGAATTAATAATCAAGCGCTAGAGCAGACGCAAAAATGGACCTCAACTAACTTCCCCCAACTCAAGGTGTGACCAAAAGCATCCAAAATCCCCTTTGTCCAAGTTCTTCACATTGTCATTGGCTTTATGCAGTTTGGGAACAGGTGGCAGGAAGATTTCTCTTTTCTTTCTCCAGATGACATGCGAAGATATATCTATGAGTGTTGATAGCTCTGTCACTTGTTGAATGTTTTTATGATGTTTGCTATTTAATACCCACCACACAGACTAATGTAATGAAGGTAATATTTGAAAATATTTTTGTCTTTTGCCTTGAAGAGTACCTGGCCTTGGTCCCAATTGGCTTGAGATGTCCATTTGTTTGAACTAAGGGTAGCCATTAGTACAAAAGCTATATAATGGAAAGAATCACCACTCAGCATCTGACATTTAAAATAAGGTTATAATGCAGGCTAACCATCCTGCAAAGGGAGGTTCAACTAGGGAAAGTAAATGATAAAAGCTCACCTCTCTTGTACCCAGAAAAATCAGTAGAGCGACAGAGAACATCAGAGCCATGAGATGTGTATCCTGATTCTCCCTCCATGGGTTTGGAGAGGGGACTTGGGAGTCAGTAAATTGAAAGGAACATGAAGGGGGGAAAGAGGATGGTTTTGCTCAACTTCTGTATTTTTCTAAAAGGAAGCTGCTGCCGGGAAGGCCTGGGATACACTGTGCAGGCAGGAGGACTTAAGAGGTTAGAGTAGCATACTTGGACAGAAAGAGTCTCTCAAACTTCTCAGTTTTCATGAGGCTGGGAAATGGAGTTGATAGCCATGGGCCCGCCCTGATGGGCTTTTGGTAAGTGATGGGAGTAGCCTGCTGGGCCAGGGAGCCAAGTAGAGGACATGACAGAGAGTCAGTGTTTAAGGCCAGGAAGAGTTAAGGGGGGAGAAAGGCCCATGTTTTCACCAATATTTGAGACCCGCAAGATTCTCTGTGACTACACAGACAAGGGTATCATCATGCTAGGTGCCAGCACATACCAGCTATAATGTCCCAGGACCAGCATCAGGATGGGCATCCCTCCACCCACCGCCACCCACCTATCATTCGCTCAGGGAACATACGTAAGCCACGCTTCCCGAAGACTTCTGCATGAGATTCCCTCCCCATCCCCCATCTCCACCTCAAGGCTAATGGATGCCTCAGGTAAACTAGGGTGAAGGTCATATACTCAAAAGACAAAAATTAAGCACATTAATACTTTAAAATACTGCGTTTGTTATAATTTACTACCGTACCACTTCTCACACCCCCAGTGCTGCCTCTACCAGCTCACATGTATTGAACATCTACTATGTGCCAGGCATCAATTCTGCAGACTCTCAAACATAACAACATGTGTGTGACAACAGGAAAAAAATAATGCTGGCTCCATTCTTGATTCAACCATTTGCTTACTCCATGGCTTTGGGCAGCATTCTTCCCTTCTACCCCTCAGTTTTCCCTACCGGGAAATAGAAATGGCCTAGATGGCTGAGTACCCTTCCAACTTTGGGAATCCATGATTTTACTTCTTACTTAACTAGAACTTAACAGGTGGCAATCGCCAGAAGCCCGTTTAGTCTCTGGAGAGACTGTAGCCATGGGAAGCCTCTCTTATCGGACGCAGTCCATCTGTAAGGTCTTCCCACAGCCCTTGGCTGGCACCCTTTGAAATCTGGCTTCTGCCTGTATACCCATTTGGAAAAGAAGTGAGAGAGGAAAATCAAGGCATTCTGTGATTCTGTTGCTTCTGGCTCCAAAGCATCCCCAATCCCTTTTGTCCAAGTTCTCCCCCGTGAGAGGTTGTTCCTTGGTCACTATGGAGAAACAGGACTGGGCTTTGGAGCAGAATGGAATGGAATACTCATCAGAAGATGAAAGGAAACTTTTTTTTTTTTTGATCCCTATTTCATAGCGTTTGTCCCAAGGAAAACAGGGCAAGAACGCCAGCCAGTGGAACTCCGACGTGGGAAGTTCTAGACCGTGTAGTGATAACATCCCTGATGTGACCCTGGCACTCTGTGTAACATGGCAGAACACGAGCTCACCCCTCTGGAGTCGACAGCTGCATACATGATATCCATCCAGCCCTTAAATGTTGCCTGTAACGAAAGCAGAGAAACATGAACACAGAGACTTGCTACCTACAGATGAGTGCCGTAAAGCAGCAAGCGAGGCCCAGTGGGCAGATGCGTCTGAGACGACGCCCCACCCTTCCAGGACGGAATGGCCAGGTGAGAGAGAATTCCTTTCCTTTACAAAGGAATTCAGACTATGGGTGTCTTGTGGGGTTTTTTTTTTCTTCTTCATTTATACAAAATAAAGAGTTTTTTTTTTTTTAAAGAAATCCCTGCCTTAAAAATTTCTGGAGGAGCTGTGTTAAAGCTTCTGGAAAGTGCCTGGCTGAGGCTTCCCTCGTGCCTCATGTTTGTGCTGTTCAAGCCCTGGCAACCGTGGTTTGACCAGAGGACTGACTTCCAACAAAGAAGTGCCGCTTAGCAACTGAGTCTCCGCTCCTGTTTGGCTCTGGAGAGTAAGGCGCCATACGGGACAGGGTGAGAGGTGTACACGGCCTTGCGTGGAGGTTGAGGCTCAGTAAACGAGAAAGTTGGAGACACTCAGTGGGGGGCAGTTCCAGAGGGCACTGGCTTCCACATGAGGAACTGGGATTCGATTCCACCAGCTCAATGCAGTCACTGTGCTTTTCATTAACCCGAGAAACGATGTATGCTTCTTTTAAGGTTTCTCTCCTCGGAGTGAAAAATATACCAATGGCACTTACCACTTGCAAGAGGGCAAGGTAGGCCATTCCCACATTGTCAAAGTTGACCGGCGGGGTGACCCAAGAGAAATTTCCACTTTCGCATTGACTTTGGTTTGCCACAACGCTGTAATTTATAACTGAGTTTGTATCTGATACATTAATGCATCTTCCAAATTTTCCAGAGAAGAAGTTTACTCCCAGGATACAAAATATGAGCCAGAAAATGAGGCAGACAAGCAAAACATTCAGAATGGCAGGTATGGCACCGATGAGAGCATTGACGACCACCTTAAAAAAGAAAACGGAAGAAAAAGTAGGATTCACCAAGCTCTGCATCTCAGGATGGGCCTGATGTGCAGGACTGGACCTCTTAGGGTCTGTCTTTACTTTCTACCCTCAAACTCCCAACCCCGCATCCTAGGACAAGCCCTGCTCTCGGCTCCATACGGACCCGTTTCTCTTGTCACTGAGGATCACTTGAGAAGTGTCCTCTGATGACAGTGTCACAGACCTATGGGACACCTGCCCTAGGATTGAAGGAAAGCCGGAACCCATCTTGCCTACCACAGAATGCACGCTACGTCCTAAATTTTTCATCTCTCAAATTCTAGACAGCGCGTCGGGTAGGAAGGAGTCCAGAAACAGCTTGACGATTTAAGGGAAGCCCAGCCCAAGAAGAATGATTGGTGTTTCCACCTCTCCCTGACAGCTGACCTTCCTCCCCTTTGCTGAAGAACGTACCTTCATTCCTTCAAACTGGGACAGTGCGCGCAGGGGCCTCAGTGCTCGTAGAGTCCTGAAGGACTTCAAGCTCTTTAGGTCGATGAGACTGGTCACAGAGACCTGGTGGGAAGAGAGGCGATAGGTAGTGTACCTGACTTGGCTCCCAGGGAAGCCAGTGGGGGGCTGGTAGCCCTCATTCCGAGAGGCAGACACAGGGTGTCCTCAGTGGATTATCCAGAAACAGAAGCCAGCCAGCCTTCTAGAAGTCGGAAGACAAGTGAAGAGGCTATTTTTGCTCCAGTCTGCCAAAGCTACAACCCATGCAGGTGAGGGCAATGCACTTACATGATTTGTTTAATGAAAGACGAAGAAAAGTGAGAAATTGTTAAAGGAAACCAAAGGACATGACACAATGATGTGTCACTTAGGGTCCTGAATTGGATCCTGGACTAGGGGGAGGTGAGGGAAGGTGACACAGGTGGATAGAAAGAAGTAACCATAAAGGACCTTATTGAAACGATTGACAAAATTAGAAAATGTGTATGGATCTCACTATTGAGTCATGTTAAATTTCCTAACTTTGATAATTGTGCTGTGACCATGTGAGACGATTTCATTGTTCTCAGTCAATACACACTGGAATGTTTAGGGGTAAAGAGGTGTGGTGCCTGCAACCTAATCTCAAGCAGTTTAGCAAGAAAAATGAAGAGAAAAGGACAAAGCAGATGGGGTGAAATGTTAACAACTGGTGAATCTGGGGAAAGAGTATAAGGGGTTCTTTAGGCTGTTTCTTGCAACTTTTCCGTAATATCCTCAAATATCCGTTTCAATATCAAAATTAAAAGTTGCAATGAAATAATAAATTGTTTGCTAGTATTTCCCCTCACTCAGTTAAATTTGGGGGGGAATTCAATCCAATTTTCTCTCCCAACACACTTCTTCCCAATGAGTCAGGACTAAGGACTGGAAAGCTCTATAAGCACACTAAATTGAAACTTAAATATAATGAGCTTAAGTTGCACACCACCATTTGTGGATTCCAGTCACTCTCATCGATTATGCAGAGGCTCAGCTTGCAAGACGGGTTGCTCAGCGGGACAGGAAGTGAGTTATCCTACAACTGACGATGCGGATATTAGAGTTCGCTATTATCTAAAACCATTCCCCACTAATCCTGCCAATCTCATCGTAGTAGTAAAATACTGGCAAATTCAGAGAAAGTAAGTGAGTTGGTATGGCAGAATGACAAAATTTTTAAATGGGTAATTCAGCTTTTAAAAAATTATCGATTCAGGGGCGCCTGGGTGGCTCAGTCGGTTAAGCGTCCGACTTCAGCCGGGTCACGATCTCGCGGTCCGGGAGTTCGAGCCCCGCGTCGGGCTCTGGGCTGATGGCTCAGAGCCTGGAGCCTGTTTCCGATTCTGTGTCTCCCTCTCTCTCTGCCCCTCCCCCGTTCATGCTCTGTCTCTCTCTGTCCCAAAAATAAATAAACGTTGAAAAAAAAATTTAAAAAAAAAAATAAAAAATTATCGATTCAAAATGCTCTTATTTATAAAGGTTTCCTAAAATAGGCTGTTTGTTTGTAACGGCACTGCCTGTCGGGAGAGTTATTTCAGCAGCTTTTCCACAAATACTCCTTCTACCTGGTTCCTGGCAAGAGGGAAAAGAAAGGCACAGCTCAACGGTTCTTCTGGCTTTACCCAGTAGCTGTTATGGGTGGGGAAGAAGGGTCCCTAGAGGGACATTGTACACCTCTTCCCCTGGAATCCGATCCCCAGTCTCCGTTCCACTAGATTCAGAAGCACTGATGAGACGCAGACATAAAAACACCCGCATTCTTTCCCACTCTACAGTCTTTCTGGTGCTTTTTATCTTATCTTTTTTTCCTATCTAGCTTGCATTTATCAGTCCGCACCGTGTGAACAGTCACCATTTCGATACATATCTTTTTTTCCTTGTGGTTTATTCCTTTTAACTGTTGTAAAATATTACAGTATATAAATATTCATATTTTATGGATCCATTCCCCCTTGGTGAGTATCTAGGTTATTTCAATTTCTTTGCTGCTATGAACAAACTGGACAGCTGTATGCATTTTTCCTGCCTACGTACTCAAGAATTTTCCTTACATGTCTAACTAGAAGTGGTATTTCTGGAGAGTAAATTACCAATTGGGCTCATTTGCAATTTTACTTAATAGTGCAAAATTTTTCTGGGGCACCTGGGTGGCTTAGTTGGTTAAGTGTCTGACTTTGGATTTCAGCTCAGGTCATGATCCCAGGGTTACAGGATCGAGCCCCACATCAGGCTCGGTGCCGAGTGTGGAGCCTGCTTGGGATTCTCTCTCTCCTTCTGTCCCTCTGTCCTGCTCTCTCTCTCTCTCTTAAAATAAAGAAATAAACCTTTTTAAAAAATACTGCAAAAATGTCCCTGAAATTTTATTACATTAGTAGCAGTGATTAGAGATTCCATTTTCTTATATCTTTCTAAGTATTAGAGATTATCCAACTTTAAAATTTTTGTCAGTCTGATGAGTAACACAGTTTCTCATTTTACCATGTACTTCTGTGCTAATTGGTGATGCAGCTAGTATGTATTTCTTCATATATTTATTACAACTTGAGTTCCTTATGTGAATTACCTGTTTGCATCCTTCTCCCATTCTTACATTGGGTTGTCTTTCTCTTGTTGAGGTGTAGGGAGTTTTTTATACTATGGATAATAATTTTCTGTTATGTATATGGCAAATACTGTCTCCAGGCCCTAGCCTGTCTTTATAATTACAATTCTACTGAATAAAAAACCCAGAAGTTTTACATTTTGGGATAGCTGAATTCAATTATGTTCTTGTGGTTGTGTTTGTATTTTTCTTTTTACATACATTTTTTTTTTTAAGTCCGACCATTTATTTTGAGAGACAGAGTGCATGCAAGCAGGGGAGGGGAAGAGAGAGAGGGAGAGAAGATCCCACGCAGGCTTCTTGCCGTCAGTGCAGAACCCAGTGCAGGTCTCCAACTCACGCACTGTGAGATCATTACCTGAGTCGAAATCCAGAGTTGGATGTTTAACCGACTGAGCCACCCAGGCGCCCCTCTATTTTTCTACTTCAAAATTATAAAGATCATTTTACACAATGCTGATTAACAAGCAGTGTCAAAGGATTATTCACAGACATTCTCTTATTTCATCTGCACAATAATTTTCTGAATTAAGTACATTTTATATCACCTACCATGTTACAGACAAGGAAACCCAAAGCCCAGAGGATTAACAACTTACTTCAAGTGGAATTGGCGTTCACACCCTGGCCTATGTGATGCTACAGCTAATAATAGCAATAGTGGACCACACTTATCCAGTGCCTTGTCTGGGATTTATAAAGCATATAATTATAAGATTATTTCTTTCCTCGTTCTACTCATTTTTGTTCCGTTCATTTTGTTATCAAGGTTATACTTGTCTCATTAAGTAAAGTTTGTAAGCTTCCTCTCTTTTCTTATTCTTTGTAACAATTTGAATAAGGTTGGGGGTAACTGCCTATCTTAGTTCAGGCTACTGTAACAGAATATCGTAGCCTGGGTTGCTTATAAATAATGGAAATTGATTTCTCACAGTCTGGAGCTGGGAAGTCCAAGATCAAGGTGTCAGCAGAATCACTGTCTGGTGAGAGGCCACATCCTGGCTCACCTATTGCTTTCTTCTCCCTGTGTCTTCCCGTGACAGAAGGGGTGAGGAAGCTCTGTGGGGGTCTCTTTTATAGCAGCTGTAGTTCCATTCATGAGGGCTCTTCCCTCATAACCTCAGCTCGTAACCTAATAAACACCTCTAAATAGGAACACATTGAGGATTACGTTTCAACATATGAATTTTAGGGGATGCAAACATTCAGTATATAGCACTACTCCTTGAAAGTTTGATACAACTTGCCTGTAAAACCATCTCGGCCTGGTGCTTTTTTTGACAGTGTGGTATTGAACTACTGTTTTGGTATTTTAAATGGTTATTGTTAGATTTATGCTTTCCATTTTGTATCTGGTCAAATTTTGGCACTCGGTAAAAAGTCTATACTCTCATTTTTATTAACGTGAAGATTTATGTCAAAAGAAGGAAGCACTTTGCTTAAGGTTACACAGAAAAAGCACAGACAAGAGAGCTTTAGGATCAGTTTCCTGAGTTGAGGTCAGTGGACCACAGGTCCCTAGAATGGAGATGCCAATCATTTGTCCACTGTCTTATGGGTTCTTCACTATAAAAGAAGATAATGGATTCAGAATGATTTGCACCCTGGAAACTGACAGGGTTGACAGATGTGGATATATTTATTTCCTTTTATCATTCCTGTTGGAGCTCCCATAGCACTGCTGCCTTTCTAAAATGCCTGAACCACATGGCTACTTGTGTCCACCAATAATTTTTTTAATTTTTATTTAAACTCTAGTTAGTTAACATACAGTGCAATACTGGTTTCAGGAGTAGAATTCAGTGATTCATCACTTACATACAACACCCAGTGCTCATCCCAACAAGTGCCCTCCTTAACGCCCACCACCCATCTAGCCCATCTCCCTACCCACCTCCCCTCCAGCAACACTCAGTCTGTTCTTTATTGTTAAGAGTCTCTTATGGTTTGTTTCCCTCTTTCCCTTTTTCCCCCTTCCCATATGTTTATCTGTTTCTTAAATCCCACACATGAGTAAAACCATATGGTTTTTGTCTTTCTCAGTGTGACTTATTTCGCTTAGCATAATACACTCTGGTTCTATCTACATTGTTTCAAATGGCAAGATTTCATTCTTTTCATGGCTGAGTAATATTCCACTATGTACATATATACCACATCTTCTTTATCCATTCATGAGTCGACGGATGCTTGGGTGTGTCCACCAACATTAGCAACATTATGGTTCTCCAAATAGGTATGCTGACCACATGGTTTATGCACGTATCATGTCTACTTCTTTAAATAGCAGGGACAAAGTCTAACTAGTTAGCTCATGGTAGAAAGGATATCAATGTGAAAATCAAGGGCTTTAGAGTGAGGCTTCCTGGGTTTTTGAGTTTCACCTCCACCATTTCTAGCCAATCTTTGACACGTTTCTTAACTTCTCTATGACTTAGTTTCTTCCTGCGTATATGAGAAAAGTAATAGTGCCTACCGTACTGAGTGGTTGTGATAGCTAAAAGAGAGAATGCATGTGAAGCATATAGCAGAGTACCTGATACAGACAAAGCTTTTGATAAGTGTGATATACTATTATTAGCTTTAGCATCACACAGACCAAGGTGTGAGTCCCAGTGTCATCTGAAGCAAGTTGCTAACCACCTGAGCTTCAAAGTTCTTTGTCCGTAATCTGGTAGGTGATGTATAACTCTGCTTAAGCCAGAGCATTGATGTGCAGATTAAATGAAAGAAGGTTCTTATGTTGCTTGACAATCAAAAGGGAGACCAGCTTAGTCTACTGGCTTCTGACCTGCTTTGAGAAGTCTTCAGAGAAAATAGAAAGTTGGAAGGAGAAGGGTAGGACACTCAATATTATTCTAGGCATACATCAGACATAAGCAGGGCTTATGGAGAGAACTGGATGAGTCATCATGGAAAGGGCTGGGGTGGTGAGAATATGAAGTGCAGTGTGAAGAATGTGACCCAGAACAGACGGGACTGCTGATGGGTAGATGACGACTATTTGCAAGTACTGTGAAGAAAAATATTTTGGAGAGGCATCCATATAAGGCACACAGGAAAGGCAGCTCCCGTATGATGCCCACCCCTCCCCTCCCCCCAACCCTTGCCCGCATGGGACACAGAGATGGTAAACTTACAATTACAATGATGAAGTCAAGCCAGCACCAGACACTGGTGAAATACTTCCCAAATCCAAAGGCTACCCATTTTAGACCCATCTCCAGGATAAAAATGTATGTGAAAATATGGTCAGTACAATTAAGTAATGCTTGGATATTGGGTCGTTTCTCAAGGTGAATATCTTCAAATACCTGAAATGATAAAGCATAGCCATGGGCCAGGTTGAATATTTGCACAGGACTGCTTGAGGACTTTACTTTTTAATTTTTCTTCCTTATTTGAATAAACTAGTATCTCTTTTGGTGACAAGGCTTTGCTCAAAAGGTATTAAGGATGAAATGTCTCAGTGGAATCAATTCCTTGAGTAAGTAAAACCACAAGAAGGAAGATCCTATTTC
Source organism: Felis catus (assembly GCF_018350175.1). Taxonomy (NCBI): domain Eukaryota; kingdom Metazoa; phylum Chordata; class Mammalia; order Carnivora; family Felidae; genus Felis; species Felis catus. Next base: position 151,646,270 of record NC_058376.1, on the reverse strand, counting down.
TAGACTTCCATTGCCACAAGAGCTCCCTAGGTTCTCATCACTGACCCCTGAAATGTGAAAACATCTTCCTAACAGATCACCACACAATTTCCTGATCTTCCTGATCCTTCCAACTCTTGTCAACAATATCTTGCCAACGTTTCCAGAACCACTCAGTGAATTGTTCCATCTCTCTCATCCTCCTAGTGACTTTAGTAGCCCTATTCAGTGGCTCTCCATTGCCTGTAACACCTTAGGTCCAAACACCTTAGCTCCCACTCTAAATCCTGCCAACCCTGATGCCAACGACCTACCGCAAACAGCCTTACCACTTACCCCTGTGCTCACGATGGATGTGCTCATTTTTATGTGTACCAACACGTGCAAAAGTTGAGGAAGCTCTGGGCTAGTGTAAATTACTTTGAACGTGAAACATTCGTTCAGTGTGATCATGAAAATGAGACGCCTTAGCTTCTGAAGAGACCCTTTTTCATGCTACATGCAAGCATTTCCCTCATTCAAAGTGCATATGTGATTCTTCGGGGTCTATATAACTACGCTAAAAACTGAGAATGAAAAAAAAGAAGATAAGGGGACCTAGTACTGAACCTGTCAAGACATCTGGGCAAACACTGAAGGCCAAGAAAGAAATCGGTCCTCTTGTTGAGTACGAAGGTAAGCCCACGGCCCCATGGCCCTAGGGAACAATAATGCAAAAGAATAAAACAGTCTGACTTTCAACTCCTAGGTGGGCTTTGACTGGAGAAGACCCTCCACTTCCTCTTGTCCCCTGTCATCTCCTCATCATTTTTGAAGTCTCAGTTTGGCTGATATTTTCCATAGGAAACTGTCCTTCTTCCACCAAGAATGAGTTAGATGCCCATTCTACATGTCCCCATGTCATCCACTGCTTCTCTGAGTGTACCACTATGGTCCTGGTCTATAATTGCTTGGACCCCATCTGTCTTCCCTCCTAGATTCCCTGCTCCTGGAAGTCAGGGACTTATCTGTGTGTTTGCCTCTTAAAGACAGACAAATGGGAATGGTGTGGAAGCTCAGTTCCTCTGTCATTTTGGAAGCTGAGCAGCAAGCTGGCTCAGCAGATCTGTTTGCTCTGCAGAAGAGTAGGCCAATATTAGCAACTGAGCTTTGGAGGCTCCCACATTATAATGAGGACATTTCCTTGTCCAGGAAGCTCCCATTATTACACAGTTGTCCAGACCAGGGCTTCCCAAACTCTCATGAGTCCCAAAGCATCTAGGTTCTGATTTCAGCGGGCCTGGGGTGGGCCCAAGACTGCATTTCTAACAAGTTTGCAAGTGATACTAAGGCTGCTGGTCCACACAGCACAGACAGTGGCAAGAGACCAGATGTTTCCTGTCTTCCTTTCTCTGCAGATACGTTAAGTGGAACTAGACCCGAGTCCCTCTCCTCTAACCCTCAACATTGTGTGTTCAGTCTTGCCTTGTCCAACCTACACTCCTCTTAACATAACAAAGATGAGAACTAGAAGGAGGGTACCATGTCTCCCTGGCCTTCTGACAACACCGTGCTTTCCCACTGAGTAACACAGGGTTTGGTAGACACCAATTACCATTGTGGAATAAATGAAGAGCCCTATTACTTGAGTAAGGTAAATAGCCAGTGAAAATGTAAGCCCAGAAGACTTCAGGGGATCCTAGACCGAGGGTTCGCAACAGAAAGTGGGAGAGTTCTCTGATACGGTTTAGAAAAATTTATTTTTTTTTTCTTGAGAAATAATTTGTACTGCAAGTAGATAAATGGAGTCGGGTGCTGATCATAGGGTCTGGGGGGCCCCAGCGTGCACTCATCTGCTTTCACCTGGAGATCACACAAACGTAAAGCACTAGCCAGGAAAGCAGTGCTGACGAAGCAAGACATTTCCTTGTCCCTTCCAATGGCTAGTGACTTAATGTTCTGTGACCCCAAATCAATAAGGGAGAACCTAAGGTTCCATTCCCTTACATACCAAATAGTAAGAGAGTTTAGTTATATATTCTGTCCATTTTAAGGGAAAACACAAGATAGAAGGGGACAAAGGGAAAGAGAGAGAGAAACATGTAGGTAGTAAGGAAGAAGATACTATCACTCAAGGGTGGGAGGCAAAGAGCAGGCAAGGACCAAAAGGTGAGGAGAGAGAGCAGGAAGGATATATGCTATGGAGGCCAATGGATTTGGAGTTACTTCCAAACCTCACTGGGACACACCTGACACCTCAATCTAGAAGGATCTGCCATGTACATAAAGCAGTATCTCTTTGTTTCTCCTCCCAAGGGAACATGAGTGGTGGAAAATACCAAGACAACGGATTATATCCTCATCTGGTCCCTGTAGCCTTTCCCTCTTAATTTTTTACCTTTTGGAGAGCAGCTCTATGTTCTTCTGGAAAAGAGAGGTAGAAACATTGCTGTCCAGAGGAAGAAATATGTAGGATACAGTGAAAATGTCTAGAAATTCTCCCAGAATGAGGGACAGGCCTGGGGTCAAGGGCAGGCTCCAGTAGCCACTTTAAAGTGCTGATTTGAGTCACGCTTCCCCACAGGTAAAGTGCCTTTGGCTTGGGGACTTGGCAGTTGGAGCATGACTCTAGAAGTTGGGTAAAATCTTGCCCTTGAGGGGACCCAGCAGCAGAGATCCCGCTTCTGCCTTGTCTCCCCACATTCACAGTCCCATGTCAGAATGCAGCCCAGCTGCCTCGATCCCCAATGTCCCCACAAGACCGTGATAATTTACCAGTGCCCCACTGCTCAGCAGAATCACAAAGATAACAAAGCTCTCAAACCAACTGTGTTTCACTATTTGGTAGCAGGTTTTCCGCAGGTTCCACCAAATGATCCAGTGGGACTTTCTCTTGTCCGTGGCACAGCATGGGAAGCAGTGACCCAGGCCTGCAAGAAATAAGCAGTAGCATTATCTTTAGTGCCTGCCTGGAACTGTCTTAATAATCCTAACTCTTCATCCCTGCCTTTAGGTTTATCCCTTACCTTTGCAATTTTTCCCACTGAAGAAAGAGGTGAAGTCGTTTTCCAACCCCTCAGTTCCGGGCTTGGCCATATGACTTGATTTGGCCAATAGAGCAGAGTGAAAGCCACACATGCCAGGCCCGAGCTTCGGCCTTTACAGGCCATGCATGTTTCCACTTGCTCTCCAGGACCATTTCCATAAGAAAGGAATATTTGGGCCAGCCCACTGGTTTCAGGAGAAGGAGGATGGACATGTGGTACAGAACCAAGTGGCCCAGGCAAGCCCCGGCTAGGTTGGCCGGCTCCCAGTCATTACCACTCATACGAATAAAGCCAGCCAAAATCAGCAGAGATACCAGCCTAGATGAGCGGAATCATGTAGATGCACGTTCACTCTTGTGTGCCACTGGGGCTGCATGGCTGTTTGTTACACTGCAATTTCCTTTGGCAATAGTAAACTGTGTCCTAAGGACTGAGGGGAATGAGGTAAGGAGGGGCACAGGCTCTGTGAACCACCCAAACCACACAGGGGAGAATGTGATCCACTGTCGAGGTGCTTACACATAGCTGAACATTTGCCTTCAACACACACGAGCCCTCGGCATGAATCACATCACCCTTCTCCCCTTGTCTCCTCCGCCCATCCTCCAAGTCCTGTGGATGCTAATTTCACAGTGATCACAACATTCCACTCCCTTCCTCATCATCTTCCTAAGCAACCATGAGGTCTCCTCAGTCTGCCCCTGCCATCCTCCATTGTTTAGAACATCAATAGGTCAATCTCCCTGAAAGGTTATTTCTTCTTTTATGCCACCCCTCCCTTCTTGAAACCAACCTTTCTTCTCCAACTCCACTGTTGACAACCTGTGCATACCTCAAAGACCAGTCCAAATGTAAATCAGGAGAACGGTGATCTATTCCTAGCCTGACTTCTGACCCCGTGGGAAGTTGGGGGGCCGTCAAACAACCTGGAATATGTTTGAAACCATTCTTGGTGTCTTGTCTGAGACCAGTCTAGTGTCAAACTTATGGAGAAATTTTTAATTTTTAGATTCATTCATTCACTTAAGTCCCTATCTATCTATCTATCTGTCTATCTATCTATCTATCTATGTTGAGCCCATAATCTAGGAAAGATTCCATTCTCACCCTAGAGATACAATATTAAGTCACTGCCTATGTTTTTAAGGACCTCACAAGAGAGACAGACACAAATAAATTCCCCACATGAATATAGGAAATAATAAAGGCACATAGGAACGAACCACTATAACTACTCAAGGAATCAGGAGAGACTGCATTTATTGATTGCTTATTATATGCCAGATACTCCTCTAGAAGGTGATTTACATTCACTCATTTAATACTAACAATAACCCTTTGCAGTAGATACTAGTATTATAGCCATCTTATAAATGAGGCACAGAGTGGCTAAGTAAATTAAGTCACACAGCTAGTAAGTGGAGAGGCCAAAATTAAGCTCAGGCAGTCTGGGTCCAGAGCCAAAGGTCCTAACTACAATGCTATCTTTCTTTCAGAGAAAAATCTTGAGGGATGGCAGGGCTCCATTCAACCCTGGTCAGGTTCCCTTTTCTACCACCTCGTCTACGTCCTGACAATGGATGTACTGGGGGTTAGAGAAAGTGGAAGACATATTGGCCCAGCGGGCTCTCTCGGAAAGTTTTCTGGAGTTTCTACCCCAGTTGTTAGGTTATATAAGTTGAGCCCACCTAAATCAAGAATTTCCTGAAATCTCCTTTGCCTGGATCTGATAATGGCCCCAAGAATTGATAGATGCCCTCTCTTCACTTTTGTCTCCAGTAGAAGTAGAAAGAAGGCATCTACAGAGCTTCCAAGAATAACAGAAATTCCCCCAAATGTTCTGCAAACTGGATGCAGGAATACTGCCACTTACCTTTGGGAAAACATCTCTCTGGTTCTTTTTTGGGAACCATTTCCGGTACCCTTGCAAAAGGATCCTGTGGATCAATGGTGCTACATTCTGAGAAAACACTGGTGGTATCAGACTTCTGCACATGAGGACAAAGGAAAAAGGGAATCATTTACCAAGACTGTCTCTCACCATGGTAGCACCTAATACCTTAGTGTGTGACATTTTAGGAATAAAGCTAGCTAGACAAAGATTCCAGGTATAGGGGTTTCTAGAAAGTGTCCCTCTCATGGGTGTTTTTAAAAAGTGCTCTGAGTAGCCCTGACATTAGGAGAGAATTTCCTAACTGCTCTCCCCTGGCTGAAAAAAGGCAAGGTATATGAAGATACAGTGTCTCAACCTTCCCGCCACCGCCTACAAATCATATCTCTGATACACTACCTAACTCCAAATAGGGAAGCTGGGTGATGAGGTGAAGGCTACTTTACTGAGACTAATTTTCAGCTCTCTCAATCCCTAGAAGAGTAGGCCTATGTTAGTGGCTCTCATTGATTTTTGTCTTCCAGGATACATTTTGACAATGTCTAGAGACACTTTTGATTTCACAACTGGGGGATACTATTTGCATCTAGTGGGTAGATGCCACGAATGTTGCCAAACATCCTACAGTAGACAGAAGAACCTACCACCACAAGGAATTATCGTGCCCCAAATGTCTTAGTGGAGAGGTTAAGAAACCCTGGCCTACACCTTTGCTTAAGATCGGACTCGGGCAATTGGTTCTGCATTAGTCTTGATAGCCATAGTGACCGTCTTAGAGAATGTGTATGGATAAGCCACAGGTTCCTCCTGGAAGCACCCTGGGAAAATTACCTTTCGGGTGTTCTGTGCTGACAGATAAATGTCACCTTCAGAGAACACATCAATTTCCACACTTTGAGCTCCTGGGCTGGTAGATGTCTTGGTCTCCTGAGGGAGTTCATAGGCCTGACACAGAGGAGGCCAATTAAGTACAATTAATATTCCTCCTGGACAGCTCACTTGAGATAAAACAAGTTTGAATTATGACGTCTTACTCCTTTTCTTTTCATTTCTTAAAACTCTCCTGGAGAAACTCCACACAAAATAATTCTGGGAAAACTACCATAGGAAACAGGTAATGAAACTTACCCAAAAGTCATTTAAGCAAAACAATATGGTTTTGGTACAAAATTCACCAAATAATTCAGAAGGGAATGGCTAAATAATAAATTATTTAAAAAGTGGTGCTGGTATAATTATCCCTGAAAAAAATAATATAATACAGAATGCAGTAAAAATAAAATCCATAATGATTTGATGTACTAATATAAAAATAGATGAGTAGAAAATGTTAGAAGAATAATTTGGAAAATAATTTTTTTTATTCTTTGGGGTACAGAGAGTTGATTTAGTGAAATAGAAAAGGGCCTAAAGAGACAAATGAAGATGTATTACTACAGAAAAATACAAAGTAAATTTTGTGTGACAACCTGTGGGTATATTCAAGAAAGATGTACAAAGTCATGCAGGTATATGTGATTACACCTTCAGGTATAATCAAGAAGAATGTCACGGTGTATGTAAATATTCCTGTGACTCTGACACTCTAACGTCATAATTTAAGAACACTTCTCCCTTTTGAACACATGAATGGACACATTACACACACACACACACACACACACACACACACACGAAACACAGGTAAATGTATCTATGGACCAGACACAGAACAGAAATATGAAGTAGTAACAATTTAAAGTGTGTAGCAGAGAGGGGCGCCTGGGGGGGTTCAGTCGGTTGGGTGTCTGACTTCGGCTCAGGACATGATCTCACGGTTTGTGAGTTCGAGCCCCGCATCGGGCTCTGTGCTGACAGCTTGGAGCCTGGAGCCTGCTTCAGATTCTGCGTCTCCTCCTCTCTCTTCCACTCCAACGCTCATGCTCTGTCTCTCTCTGTCTCTCAGTCATAAATAAACATTAAAAAAAAAAATTAAAGTGTGTAGCAGAGAATGATAACTAAAAGTGCCCCATATGAGGAAGGGAACCACAGCTATGTCCAAAGCGTGAAACTGTGGACTGGGTTGAAGTTCTTGCACTTAAGAGAGAAGGCCAAAACAAGTTGTTGTCAATGCTTGGAATTACAATTATACACAGCTGCCTATCTAGGGAGGCAGAAGGAAGGAAGGCCTCAGCAATAAGACCTGAGTAAAGGGACCCACTGGATCTGAAATACGCCTAGTGTCACTATTAGACAAGAACCTCCGGTTGGCAATTTAAGACTTGGTTCTGCGCTGGTTGCCCCAGAAGTATCTATTAAAGACATCACAGAACTTAGACTGCAGAGGGAGCGACAGATCCTCTCACTAAAGATGAAATTTTAAACGAAGACTCCGAAATACAGGAGGAGACAAACAAATCAGTAGCCCTGTAAATTAACTACTAGGAGGTGGATTTACCTGAGAAAAAAACCGAAATCATATAATAATCTGGAAGTGTCATCAAAATGAGTAAGTTTAGGATTTAATCAAAAGTATACAGAGTTTCACTTCCTGAATGGCAATGTAAGGAGCTCTGTGGACATGTTCTCCAGAGAAATGAGCCTAAGTGGGGAAAAATATTTTTAAGAAATCACTTAGAGTCTCTGGAAATTGTCCTAAGGGCATACAGCAAAGGAAGAAACGTTTATTCAAAAAAATCTTCAGAATTCAGGAACAGCAGCAGGAGCCCATGGCAATCGAGCCATGATTTCCCCTCTCCCTCTCACCTTCCAGCTCAGTTTGATGGGAGCCTTACTCGAGGCAGCTGTGACAAAGATGAGGTTCCCTCTACCCTCAGCCCCCAAGGAAGGGATATGTATCTTATCAGCAGGTGGAGATCACTAGCTTTTCTTATCCTCTCCAATGCGGAGTTGACGAGGCCACGTTCCTGGAGAATGTGGCCAAGAATTTGGGCTCTCTTTTTCAAACCAGTCTCCTAGGACAGAGACTATTCCAGGCTCCCCAGCTTGAGAATACTGGAATCCTGATAAGCCTCACGCCAGCAAAGAGGTTCCCTCTTTTTACAAAGAGGGAAGCTGAGAAGATGTGAGACTACTGCCCCTCCAAGCACTTGCATTAGTAGCTAAGGGCTTTTGTCTATGGAAGGAGGCATTCCATAAGAAACAAGAACTTTGAAGCTCTCCACAAAAGAACCGACTTTATCTGACACAATGTGAGGGAGTCCAAGCCTAAGGGTATTCTTGAAAACAACGGAGATTTTGATGGTAAGCAAGTGAGAAGAGACTGGTAGCTCTACATTAAAAGCAACAAACTCTAACTACTTTGGATGTAAATCTTAAAAAATAAAAAAATAAATTTAAAAAAAGCAACAAACTAAACCACAGGTCAGCAAGTTCGCCACAGAGAACCGAGGAAAGAGACAACTGAGAAGACTCTCCCTGGGTTGGGGGCGGAGGGGAGGGACCTGAGTGGCTCAGTCAGTTGAACATCTGACCTCGGCTCGGGTCATGATCTCACAGTTTGTGAGTTTGAGCCCCACACTGGGCTCACTGCTGTCAGTCTGTCAGCGCAGATCCCACTTTGGGTCCTCTGTCCCCTTCTCTCTGCCCCTCCCTGGCTTGCGTGCCTCCAATAAATAAATAAATAAATAAATAAATAAATATTTTTTTAAAGAAAAAGAAGGAGGAGGAGGAGGAGGAGGAAGAGGAGGAGAAGAATCTCCCTGGGGTCAGAACAAATCTCCAAGACTGGCCGAATAAGTAAACCCTACCTGAATTTAATTAGGTCAGACTGCGGAGCAGTCAATGCCCTGTGGTATCCTCAAAAACAATAGAGCAATTAAGCCAGCAATTAGTTGAGCCTAAAATCTGGGTGTGACGCCATATATGGCAGACAGAGTAACAGAGAGATCGTGGAAAGAGATAGTCAAAGAGAGACCTACTAAAATAACTGTCATCCTGCAGTGACAGCCAGCAAACCCAAGGGTGTGCCCTCCAAAGTGGCACCAAAGACTTCACATTTGTGTGTGTGTGTGTGTGTGTGTGTGTGGTGAGGGGAGGTAGGGAAAGGAGGGAATAGACTTCACTAGAATAGTCTAGCCAAGTCGCCAAAGAATCCCTAGAGAGGAGAAAAGGGAATAAGTTCCAGGTCCACTACAATATATTAAAATGTCCAGTTTTAAACAGAAATTATAAAACATGGGGAAAAAAACCCAGGAAAGTATGACCCATACATAGGAAGAAAGCGGACAACATATACTGCCTGTGAGAGGGCCTGGAGGCCAGAGTTAATAAACAAAGAATACAAAGCAGCGAGTATACATATGTTCAAAGAATTTTTAACAATATTTAATAAATAAGGGATGCTATGATAACAATGTATAATCAAATACAGATTATCAATGAAGTGAGAAAAGTTATTTAAAAAACAATAAAAATTCGGGGCGCCTGGGTGGCTCAGTCAGTTGAGCGTCCGACTTCGGCTCAGGTCATGATCTCACGGTTTGTGAGGTCGAGCCCCGCGTCGGGCTCTGTGCTGACAGCTCAGAGCCTGGAGCCTGCTTCAGACTCTGGGTCTCCCTCTCTCTCTGCCCCTTCCCTGCTCATGCTCTGTCTCTCTCTGTCTCTCAAAAATGAATAAACCTTAAAAAAATATTTTTTAAAAACCAATAAAAATTCTAGAGTTGAAATGTGTAATAACAGAAATGAAAAACTCACTAAGTTGAGCAACACTACATCTGAACTGGCAGAAGAAAGAATCAGTGGACTTGAAGAGGGATCAGTACAGATTGTACAATCCAAAGAGCACAGGAAAGAAAGAAGAGAGAAAACCTAAAGGAAACTCAGAGGAATGTAGGACACTATTAAGCACACCAACCACAAAGAAAGGAGAGAGAGAAAGGAGCAGAATAATGGCTGAAGACTTCCCAATTTTGACCAAAAATATTAATCGACACCTTTAAGAAGCTCAGAAAACTCAAAATAGGATAAACACAAAGGGATCCAAACATAGATATACCATAGTAAAAATGCTGAAAGCCAAGGACAGAGGAAATATTGAAAATAGCAAGAAAGAAGCCATTCATCATGTACCATGGGATTCCAACAAAAGTAACAGCTGACTTCTTATTAGAAACAATGGAGACTAGAAAGCAGTGGAATGATAGGCCGTGAGTGCTGAAATTAAAAAGCAAATGTGAATCAAGATTTTATTATCCAGCAAAACTATCTTTCAAAAATGAAGGTGAAATAAAGACATTCCCAGATTAACAAAAAGGAAATTCTTGGCTAGCTGACCCACCTTACAAAAAAATGCTGAAAAAGATCTTTCAGGCTGAAAGGAAGTGATCCTAAATGATAGAAAAATTGCACACAAGAGAGCAAAGAGCGGAGGTAAAGGTAAGTCTGTAATTATAAAAGGTGAGAAAAATGCGTATTTCTTTTCTTCCCTTCTGATTTCAAAAGAAATCGTCTGAAACAGTTTAAAATTAACGTATTTTTGGACATGTAACATATAAAAATAAAATATATGTGAGAATAATAATACCAAAGAGGCAACCAGGAGCAAAGTTTTATTGTAGTAAGGATATGACACCTGAAGGTAACTCACATTCACAGAAACAAATGAAGAGAGCTAGAAATGATAAATGAGAAAATTAATAAACTCTATAAATAGATACTTGTTTTCCTTCTTTTCTCAGCTTCACTAGTAAACATATAATTATATAAAGCAACGATAAAAATGTATTGTGTTTTTAACATATATGAATGTAATATGTATAATAAAAATAGTACAAAAATGTGGGAGAGGGAACAGAGATACACATGAGTAATGTTTCTGTACCTCATTAGAACTAAGTTAACTTATCAGACATCAATTCTGAAGAAGTTAGATGTATGTGGCAGCTCCTAGAGCAATCAATAAGGAAGTAACTCAAAAAATGATGTGAAAGTCGTTAAAGGAATTAAGATGTTATATTAGAAAATACTCAAATAGGGGCGCCTGGGTGGCGCAGTCGGTTAAGCATCTGACTTCAGCCAGGTCACGATCTCGCAGTCCGGGAGTTCGAGCCCTGCGTCAGGCTCTGGGCTGATGGCTCAGAGCCTGGAGCCTGCTTCCGATTCTGTGTCTCCCTCTCTCTCTGCCCCTCCCCCGTTCATGCTCTGTCTCTCTCTGTCCCAAAAATAAATAAACGTTGAAAAAAAAATTAAAAAAAAAAAAAGAAAATACTCAAATAATGCAAAATAAGGCAATAAAGGAGGAAAAGAGGAATAAAAACACATGGAACTTATAAAAACAAAAAGTAAAATATTAGTAGATAAACTAGATCAATAATAATATTAAATGTGAATGGGTCAAAAAATACAATAAAAAAGGTAGAAAATGTTAGACTGGATAAGAAAACAAGATCCAATTATGTACTGTCTACAGAAGAGACATTTTAGATTCAAAGATACAAACAGTTCGAAAGTAAAAGAATGGAAAAAGCTATCATACAAGCAGAAGCCAGAATAAAGTTGTAATAGCTATATTAATATCATACAAAACAGAGTTTGAAACAAAAAAATTTACTAGAGATAAAGAGGGACATTTTATAATGATGACAAATCACTATATCAGAAAGATATAACATTTATAAACATGTATGCACCTAACAGAAGAGCCACAAAATATATGAGGCAAAAACTGACAGAATTGAAGGGAGAAATAGACACTTCAATAATAATAGTTGAAGACTTCAATAACCCATTTTCAAAAATGAATATAACAACTAAGTAGAAGATAGAAATAGAAGACTCGAACAACCTGATCTATCCATTATACTGAAAAGACACCTGTGGAACCCTCAACTCCAAACAGCAGAATATACATTCTTCTCCCATGCACACGGAACACTTCCAGGATAGACAATATGCTAGGCCATAAAACAAGCCTCAATAAATTTAAATGTATTGAATTTGTACAGACTGTGTTCTCTGATCATAATGAAATAAAATTGGAAGAACAAAAAGACACTTGAAAAATCACAACTAAGTGGAAATTAAACAAAACATTCCTAAACAACCAATTTGACTTGTAGTCAAATGAAAAAATCACAAAAGATATTAGACTTTAAGGCTGAAAGTATAAAAGACTTTAAGATAAATGGAAATAAAAATATTATATGCCAAAATTTGTTGGATACATGCAGCTAAAGTAGCACTTAGAGGGAAATTTATAGCTATAAATACCTACAATTAAAAAACATCTCAAATCAATAACCTAACCTTCCACCTGAAGGCACTGGGAGAGGAAGAGAAAACTAACTCAAAACAAGCATAAATAAGCATACAGTAAGTATTTGAGCAGAGATTCAGAAAATAATAGATATAATCAACAAAATCAAAAGTTGATTATTTTAAAAGATCAACAAAATTGACAAAACTTTAATAAGACTGACCAAGAGAAAATGAAAGATCAAATTGCTAAAATCAGGAACAAGAGGGGACATTGCTATCAACCTTATAGAAACCAAAAGGATTCCAAGGAAATATTATGATTAACTGTATGTTAACAAATCAGATAACTTCAAAAAAAGGACATATTCCTAGAAATACAAAAACTACCAAAACAGCCACAAGAAGAAACAGAAAATCAGAACAGCCCTGTAATTCCTATAACAAAGTAAACAGATTTAATTTGTAATTTAAAAACTTCTCACAGAGGGGCGCCTGGGTGGCTCAGTCGGTTAAGTGACTTCCGCTCAGGTCACGATCTCAGGGTTTGAGAGTCTGAGCCCCACATCAGGCTCTGTGCTGAAAGCTCAGAGCCTGGAGCCTGCTTCAGATTCTGTGTCTCCCTCTCCCTCTGCTCCTCCCCTGTTTATGCTTTGTCTCTCTCTCTCTCTTCCAGTTTCTGGTCTGACATGGAAGAAGGCGTGGAAGTCTCCACTCCATCCTAACATGTGAAAAGCTAAACGAACTGGAAAACCAATAACTCTTCTTAGAGCCATAAGAGAAATAAGTCCAGGGCAAATTATTGTCCCCCAAATTGGAGAGAAAGACAGGATAATACAGAGAATCACAATTTACCAAAGCGGAAGCCCGGGAGCAAAATCCTCCGTGGGAATCAGTCCCCGAGGAGGGAAACCTAAACTGTAATTGACAAACTGCTGGAGGCTCAGTGTGGACAAGTCTAAGAGATAAAAGTCCTAGGGGACCCAGTCAACAGAGGCCCCCACACGTTTGAGTTTTAACTCTTAGAGCTCTACCAGGTTCTCACAGTAAATGTAGGAGAAAAATCCACACTTGCTTCCAGCAGGGGGAGAGTAAAAGGAACCATTTTGAAACATGCTAGAGAATTTTATTCTTTTTTTTTTTTTTAATTTTTTTTTTCAACGTTTATTTATTTTTGGGACAGAGAGAGACAGAGCATGAACGGGGGAGGGGCAGAGAGAGAGGGAGACACAGAATCGGAAACAGGCTCCAGGCTCTGAGCCATCAGCCCAGAGCCCGACGCGGGGCTCGAACTCATGGACCGCGAGATCGTGACCTGGCTGAAGTCGGACGCTTAACCGACTGCGCCACCCAGGCGCCCCGAGAATTTTATTCTTAACAAGCCCTTCCCTCAAGAGAAACTAACCAGAGCCTAACCTGCTGGGGTTTTATCAGGACCTAACTGACCCGGGGGTGGGAAATACCCGACTCTAGCTCACCCTAGCCACACTGAGAAGCACTGTTCACGGTCCGGAAGCACAGGCTCACTAAAAGACTGAGATCTAATCATAGGACCACAGAGCTTCTTCATTCCCCTCAAACCTCACCAACACATTGATAAAGGCCCATTTAGAGCATTTCCATCTACCCAGCACATCATGTCTGATTCTGAAGAAAAAATAGAAGGCATACTAAAAGGCAAAAAATATAGGTTGAAGAGACAGGCAAGCATCAGAACCAGTCTCAATATGGCAGTGTTGTTGGAATTGCCAGACCAGGAATTTAAAACAGCTATGATTAAAATACTCAGGGCTCTAATGGACAGAGTAGACAGCATGCAAGAACACACAGGCAAATTGAGCAAGAGAGATGAAAATTCTAAGAAAAGATTTAAAAAATGCTAGAGATCTAACACATTGTAATAGAAATAAAGAATGTCACTGATGGGCCTATTAGTAGACTGGATACAGCTGAGGAAAGAATCTCTGAGCTTGAGGCTATCTCAGTAAACATCTCCAAACCTGAAAGACAAAGAGAAAAAATACGGGGGAAAAAAGGAACAGAATCCTTAAGACCTGTGGGGCACCTACATAGGTGAAACATACATGTAATGGGAATACCAGAAGGAGAAGAGAGAAAAGAACAGAATATTTGAAACAATACACACAATGTTCTAGCCTCAATTACAACTGATAATATTTGGATGGACCCTAGGACATCACGCTCAAGTGAAACAAGTCAGAGAAAGACAAATACAGCATGGTATCACTTATGTGTGAAATCTAGAAAAGCCAAATTTGCAGAGACAGAGAACGGAATGGTAGTTAACAGGGGCTGGGGGGTGGGGGGTGGGGGGAGTGGGTAGCTGTTGGTCCCAAAATACAAACTTTCAGTTAGAAGATGAATAAGGATATAATGTACAGTGTTGTGATTATAATTAATAATACTATGGTATATACTTGAAAGTTGCTAAGAGAGTAAACCTTAAATATTCTTACCACAATAAAGAAATAATTATGTGACATGATAGAGGTGTTAGCTAATACTATGGTGGTAATCATATTATAAGGAGGCCCATGTTAACCTGATACCAAAACCAGGCAGACACATTATAAGGGAAAAACCTAGGGATGCAAAATCTTTAACAAAATACTAGCCAGTTGGATGCAAATATACATAAGAGGATAATAATATACCATGCCCGACTAGGGATAATCCAAGGAATGCCTAAGTGATTTAGCATCCAAAATAAATGTTAAAAATGAGTATCCCAATAAATATAGGAAAAGTATTTCAGAAAAATCGATACACATTCATAATTTAAAAGAAAAATAAAACCTCCTGGCAAATGGAATGAAGAGAACTTCCTCCCCTAAGATCTTACTTAATGGGAAAAGACTTTACGTTTCTAAGACCAGGAGCAAGGCAAGGAATACATTCCCATGATTCCTATTCAACATTATACCAAAGGTTCTAACCAATGGAATAAGGCAAGAAAAAAAAAGCCCACATAAAAAAAAAAAGTTTTTATTTACAGATGAAATACTTATATGCCTAAAAAATTCTAAGGAAACTACAAAAAAGCTATTGGAATTAATAAGTCAGTTTACCAACACTGCAGGATAGATACAAAGTCAAAACACAAAAGCCTATTTATACCCATGTACTAATACCGAACATTCAGAAACTAAAATTTTGAAAATTACATTTACAATAACATAAAAATATTAACAGATAGAGCCAATTTGATTTTTGACAAAGATACCAAGTTGATTCAGTGGGATAAGAACAGTCTTTTCAAAATACGGTACTACAATCACTCATATATACAGGAAAAAATGACTCAACTCATATCATACACAAGAATTAAGTTGAAATGGATCATAGACCTGAACCTGAGAGTTAAACCTGTAAAATTCTCAAAGAAAACATACGGGAAAATATGTCCAGTTTGGGGTTATACAAAGATTTCTTAGAATGGAATGAAAACCCACGAACCATAGGAATAATATTGATGAGTGATACTTCACCAAAATTAAAAATTTCTGCTCACTGAAAGATACCGGGAAGAAAATAAAAGATGAACCACAGGCAGTTAGAAAATATGTGCAGTATTATACCTATCAAAGGACTTGTATCAAAATATGTAATCGACTCTTACAACTCAATAATAAGAAATAAAGATGGACAATAGATACTTTACCAATGAAGATATATTATGCAATATCATTATTTATCAGTGACATGAAACTTGAAACCACAATGAGATACCACCACAAACCCGTTACAATGATTACAATGATTGCTAATGGGAATGCAATATGCTACAACCACTGTGGAAAACTCAGGAATATTGAGACAGCCCAGCTGCATCCAGAATGAAGCCTGTAGTTGTTTATTTAGGGCTCTCAGCTCCCTGCCACTCCCTGACCGCCTCATCTCCCACCACTCCTCGCCTACTGGTCCCTTCAGAGACTTTGTTCTCACCACCATCTCCTTTTCTGTGCTGTTCAGTTCACTTCCCACGTTTCAGCTAATCCAAACGCTACGCTTCTTTTAGGGCTCAACCACAGTCACTTGATTCCCCTGTCACCCTGGCCCACTCTGATCTCGCTCCCCTCTGGACTCCTCTGCCACCTCTCCACCTCCGTACGTGCGGGACCACGATTCGAACCGGCACTAGGATGTGCACGCAAATACTGCATGGCGCTCAGAACAGGGCGGGCCACCAGTGCCCCATGGCAGCTCTCCCTTCATGTGACCTCTACGTCTACGTATGAAGCTTCGTACCTGTTTTCCAGCCTCAGGTGGTGCAACGCACTGTGCATTGATTTTTCCAGAAGATTCAAAATCATCCTCTTCCTCTGCAAGTGGGGCCAACCAAGTCCGGTCATGCTCCACACTCAAGGTCTTTGGTGCAGACGTGACTACACCGAACTCCTCCCAGGTCTCCGAGCCCCTTTTCACCCCTGCGACCAGTGGAATGATGTCTTTGCTTTTGGCAGGAGGGTCTCCCGACACCTCTTTTTGCTGCGGTAACGTTTGCCTCCTGCACCACGTGTGACAAAAACGCGCCAGAGTATGGATTACAAAGCAAAAAGCCCGGTGGAACCGATCCAGGGCTAACTGGACTTTGGTTTTTTTGGCCTCTCCATCCAAGCTTCCATCCCTCTCCTCATTACTGAAGGAATTGAGCAGCAAGGCAATGAAGAGGTTGAGTACCTGGGGCGGGGCGGAGGGAGGGGAGACACAAGGGGAATAGGAAGTTTAGCAGATGGGAAGATACAGTAGGTTTCCGGAGCAACTTCTCCCCCAAGACCCAAAACTAACTCAAATGAGAGTTCTACGTCCTTCTGGCTTCTAAGAAAGTTTACCTATAAAATGAATAAGAGGAGAAAAATTGAGGAAGAGAGCAAGGTAAAAGAAAAACGGAAGGGAAATGGTGCAAACAGCCCAAGTCTGGCTTGTCTACATACAAGCAACAGATGTTGTGAACCCTGGCCACGGTAAAGCAGAGCTGTGTGGCCATGTATATTCCTTGGGGATCCGTCGAATCCTGACCTTGGTTTTCCTGGAATTGCCCACAGGGATATGGGTCTGATGTCTCATACTGCCGTGGAGTCCTTTCCTGTTGGTACAGTTTGAGAGAGGATGTGCTTTGGGCAGGCTTTTTAGGTCCTGTTGCCTGAACCACAACAAAGTATTGGGACTGAGCCGGAGGGGTTGGAATCGAATCTGCGACTCTTCTGTTGAAGCTTGGATCAATTTAAATTCAGATCATCTCATCAGCTTCCTACTTGGGGTTTTTTTGCTGACACTTACACACCCTCCCATTCATCATCTTTACCTCCTCAAGCGCCTTTGTGGCTGTCACCCACTCAAAAATAGACTGCCTTCAGGAGGCGTATCTCATGAGCTCGAATGGGGCTCGTCACTCTCCCTCAGCTTCACCATAAGAATTCCCAACTGTGGATCTTTGCTCAAGCTTTTCTCTCTTTGCTAAGTCCACCTTGCCTCTTTTTTTTTTTTATAATTTTTTTTTTTTTTTGAGAGAGAGAGAGAGATTGTAAGCAGGGGAGGGGCAGAGAGAGAGAGGGACAGAGGATCCGAAGCACTCTCTGGGCTGACAGCAGCAAGAGTGATGTGGGGCCTGAAATCACAAACCGTGAGATCATGACCTGAGCTGAAGTTGGACACTCAACCGACTGAGCCGCCCAGGCGCCACCTCCTTGCCTCTTTAGTACCCTTCTCAAGTACTGTATCTTCCACACATCCTTTGTTAACACTCCGTTCCCACTCCCATTGGTGATACCCTGTTCCGAAACTTTTGTATCCCTTACTGTCTTTCTAACAACGCTGATCTCGTACATAGGATGAAGCAATGGTGTTCATGCGGATGGTTCATTATATTTGCACGATAGCCCCAACTTGATTCTCAAGACCTTGTGGTCAGATGTCCTGTGTGTCTCTTGTCTCTTCATATCTTTACTGGGTACCCAATTAGCTGATAGTGTCTATGTTTCCGGCTGCAGGTAATAGACTCAAGGTAACTTACACAACAAGAAAATGTAACACAACAAGACACTTGAAAATAAAACAGGGGGATGGGGTGTCTGGGTGGCTCAGTTGGTTAAGCGTCTGACTCTTGATTTCAGCTCAGGTCACGATCTCACAGTTGTGAGATCAAGCTCCGTCCCAAGCTTGGGATTCTCTCTTTCTCCCACTCTGTCCCTCCCCTGCTTGCACACATGTGCGTGTTCTCTCTCTCTCTCTCCCTCTCTCTCAAAAAATAAAATAAAATAAAAAAATAAAACACGGGGAACACGAAGATAGGTTCGTTCCACCTTTCCCCTCTACCTTCCTAACAACTTTGTGTTAGGCTGGCTCTTCTCCTGCTTGGATAATGTTTGCAGCTCTGAGATGAATCAGTCTTTAATAAAAAGGCCCAGGGAAAGTAAAAGGACCATTGTTTTTTTTTTTTTTTTAGCTCTTCCCTTTTTTTTTTTTTTTAAGACCAAGAAATCTTCCTTACTAGATATCCCTTTACATCTTATTGCCCAAATTAAGTCACACATCCCTACCTCAGCCATTCATGGACAAAGAGAATACAATTATCTTAGAATAATCACCTGTAGTAGAATAGATATTGAGCCATCAGTCAACATGAGCGCTGTGTGACGAGGAGGTTTTGTTTCATGCTTATAATAATTTCCTCAAGTCAAATTCAAATGCATATTTTACTATCATGTAACATTACATGCATAATTTTATATTTAGAGTAATGATCACTAGCGAAGCATTGCAAAAGAAGGTAATGCATCCGTTTAGTTCGTATATTAAAAAAAAAAGATATAAGACACTCACCACGAGTTTTCCTATCACCATGATCAACAGAAAGACGACGACGCACAGTGGTTTACTAGTTTCTTGCATACATTCCCACATGTTTTCGATCCATTCCCCACAGAGGATGCGGAATACCACCAGAAAGGAACGGTAGAAGTCCCCCATGTGCCAGCGTCGTAAACATGGGACTGTAGGGCCACAGGATTTGGTGTTATTCCTTACAGAATTGAATTTAGAGCCAAAAAGCTGCATGCCAACTACTGAGAAAATGAAGACCACAATGGCCAGGACCACGGTCAGGTTTCCCAGGGCTCCGACGGAGTGACCGATTATCTTTATCAGTGTGTTTAAAGTCGGCCAGGATTTGGCTAACTTGAAAACCCTTAGCTGTAGAAACAGACGATAAACAAAAGTGGAAGAAAAGCCTGTTAAAGACAAATTCCATCTGCTCAGCTATGTAGTAAATGACACGTTCCCAAAGCACAGCATTTATGATTATCAAAAATCTTTTCAAAGCCAAATCCATCCTAAACATAGTCATCAACTCCTTGTCCTACGCTAACACCCATATTTACTTTTTGTTTTAAAAATGGAAATATTTGGGGCGCCTGGGTGGCTCAGTCAGTGAAGTGTCCGACTTCGGCTCAGGTCGTGATCTCATGGTTCGTTGGTCGGAGCCCCGCGTCAGGCTCTGTAATGACAGCTCAGAGCCTGGAGCCTGCTTCGGATTCTGTGTCTCCCTCTCCCTCTGCCCTCCCCTGCTCACGCTGTCTCTCTCTCACTCTCTCTCTCTCTCAAAAATAAATAAAAATTTAAAAAGTTAAAAAAAATGGAAATACTCTACAGAGAACAAACTAAGGGTTGCTGGAGGGGAAGTGGGTAGGGGGACAGGCTAGATGGGTGATGGGTATTAAGGAGGGCACTTGTTGGGATGGGCACTGGGATATATGTAAGTGATGAATCACTAAATTCTACTCCTGAAACCAATATACATTATATGTTAACTAACTAGAATTTAAATAAATTAAAAAAAAGAAATATTTTGTTCTGATTTTTGTTAAATGATACTTTGGAATCATGATGGTGGAATTAAGCATACGTGTCTGTTGCATAAAATGAAATGTTTTGGAATTCTATACTATAGAATATTATAGAATACTATACCCAGAGTCAAAAAAGTCTGGCCCAAGGACCAAATCCAGCCAATGCCTGTTTTGGTATGGCCTAAGGGCTTAGAATATTTTACATTTTTAAATGGTTAGACAATAATCAAAAGAAGGGTATTTCATCACACATGAGAACTGTATGAAGTTCAAATTTCCACGCCTGTAAATAAAATTCTATTGGAACACAGTCACGTCCATTTCTTCTCGAATGTCTGTGACTACTTCTGTGCTATAACAGCAGAGTTGATTGATTTCGACAGAGACCATATAGCCTATAATGCTGAAAATATTTACCATCTGGCCTTTTACAGAAAAAAACTGCTAACTCCTGCTTTACATAATTCAGGTCACAAGTCTGAATCTAAACTAACAGTGATGAGAGTAATATGACATTTTGTACCCAGGAGAGAAAAAGCAATCAGCTACTCAAAACACACACACTTTTTCCAAAAAGAACATGTTTTCCCTGGAACCTTATAGACCCTGTAGGAGACAACGTGGCAACTACGTCCATAGGTCATTTCCTACATTGACTTCCAATGTAAACCAATGGGTTTCATTCCAAAGTACAATCCTATCAACTATTTGGGAGAAACATTTCAGGTCAGTAAGGCTTATGGCCCAAGAGAAGGATCAGCGCTGTGTCCCCAGAGGGTAGATGGGGGAAATCACGGTTCTGTTCTCATATAGACAACTCCACAGAGTCCCTCCCCTCAGAGCATGGCTGTAATAAGCCTAAACAATCGTAAAGCAAATGTAACTTTGCTCACCTGAGCACCAATAAAACTTCAGGAGAGCAGCCTAAAACGATGCATGACTTTGGGCAGTGTGATCGCCTAACATATCCCAAGTATAAAATGTACACCTTCTGTAACTGGGGCAACTGTCTTACTCCTGGAAATCTCATCCCTGCCCAAATCAAAAGCAAATCTCTGGAAGGCGACAAAAGGCCACCTTTTCTGGCTTCCTGCTTCCCCTGTTAGATGTGGTCTCTCTGTAGCTTTCTATCCATACTTCTCATGGGGTCTGTCACGTTCTCTACTTTGCCTCATGGTCGTTTCTGGCCCTGCCTTGTCTCGTCTCTAGATGCCAGACTCCTTGAAGACAGTACTTTTCCTCACCTTTCAGCCCTCCTTCGGGTCAGCTCCTATCAGGTGCCTCTCCAAAAGGTCACCAGCATGCCTCCATGGGCAGTAGACGGAGGGCCGAGACGACAGGATGGGAATGTGGCCCTGGAAGCCGTGAGGTGGAACCTCGTGCCTGTCGGTCTTCACCCCCCCGCCCCCCGTGGTGAGCCCAGATGTGAGGGTGCCTGGCTCAGAGCTCAGGGGTGGGTGGTGGGGAAGAGATGGAGGGACGGGTGGTATGCTAATCAAGGAGCAGAATCCTGACACCAGAAGACACAACACTGCACCTGCTTGCCCAAACGATCATCTTGGGAGTGGGGAGGTAGGGGTTCAGCTGGGAGGAGACCCCCCGCGGACTCCCAAGAATATCCAAAACCTGGGTGGCAGGGGGAGCGCAGTTTTGAGTCTCTGGTTAAGGCAAGAGGAGTTCAAGTCGAGTGCAAAATAGCCACTGAACTCACTCCAGACTCTCGTCAACCCTGGCCGCCAAGGCATTTCAGTCAAATACAACAGTAAGCGCCTTACCACTCTTAAGGAATGGAAAAACAGAGGACTTTGTTTTCCTACAACTACACTGTTCATCACATCCGCGAAACTCAGAAGAGCGACGATGCTGTCAAAAACGTTCCAGCCTCGGCGGAAGTAGTTGTAGGGATCGAGCGCGATGATTTTTAGGCACATTTCTGCCATGAAAATGCCAGTGAAAACCTGCAGGGAGACGGGGAAGAATGAGAAAAGGGAGCTGCTGCTCCTTGAAGATACAGCTCTAAGAACGGCCCAAGGGAATTGCAGAAGTCACGAAGAAAGACAGCGCATTTTGATTTACTTGGCTCCTCTCCCCCCATTCCTCTCCCCATAGTGCCCATTCCAGTGTTCCCAAACTCGCAGACACCGGCGTGGAGAATAAATATTATTTCCCACTCAGCTGAAAATAAGGCAGAGTGATAGAAAATGTCAAGCGGTCCCTCCTCTAAGTTCCTTTAAAATGTCAACGGAAGTTCCAAAATGGGGGAGGCGGGGAGTACACGGCAGCTCTGAAAACTGAAGGTAAATATCCTCCATAAAGCAGAACCCAGGAGGAGTTCACCCAACCACTTTGATCAGAAAAAGATTTAAAAGGGGCCCAGAGCAGAGACTTGAAAAAACACTGCCAGGGGCGCCGGGGTGGCGCAGTCGGTTAAGCGTCCGACTTCAGCCAGGTCACGATCTCGCGGTCCGGGAGTTCGAGCCCCGCGTCGGGCTCTGGGCTGATGGCTCGGAGCCTGGAGCCTGTTTCGGATTCTGTGTCTCCCTCTCTCTCTGCCCCTCCCCCGTTCATGCTCCGTCTCTCTCTGTCCCAAAAATAAATAAACGTTGAAAAAAAATTAAAAAAAAAAAAAAAAAAGAAAAAACACTGCCAGGAACAGGAAACATCGTTGAGCAGCTCAATATGTAGGCTTAGCCTCTATGATGAATACCATGGGCTAAACCCCACATTGGTCATGGTTGAAAGGAGAAGTGAGTTGGCGTATAATCCTAAACATTCACTCGCAGAATGCAGGGTTCCTTATTCCAGAACAAAATACCGGAGCATCAAAAAGAAGGGCAAGATTTGCAGAAAGCGCCAAACGATGTGATTTCCACGGGCACAAATATATGTTTTTGGTTTTGTCTTTGAAAATTAGATAAATACAGGCTGAAAAACACTGCAGTGTTGAATAAGCGGCAGCCAAATTCTACATCATCTACATCTTTGCAGACGATAAAACAAAGCGTTTCTTCATAGCAAATAGCACATTCTCTCTCACACATACACCAATAAATAGATATGAGAAAACAATAGTATGAAATAATATGGAATATGAAAACAATAGCATGAAATAAGTAATAATAGTATGAAACAATAGTATGAAATAAGGTAATACAAAAAGGTTGTCAGCTAAAGGACTCTACAGCTTTGGAAAAGAAAAAGAAACACCCCAGAAATGATTTTTAAACGTCCTTATTAAAAGTAACAGATGATCCATTTTTATAAATAATTTGATGACGTACTATTTACCTTTAAAAATCCCTAAAATAAAGTGACACAAGTTAAAAAAAAAAAAAAAGGAGGGGGGAATAGGCAAAGATAAATCCAAGATAGGCAAATAGAAATCAAGGGGGCAAAACCAAAAACCAAAAACCAAAAAACCCAAAGCTCGTATCAGTCTTTTCCCTTTAAAAATTTCTATCTACTTCTGCCCAAAGCTGCAACCAGAGTCTAAAAGCACGCAGTGTTACCTGTTCTAGTTAATTATGCTGGACTGATCCCTGTCCCCTTTTGAGCTCCTCCTCCCCCTCCTGTCCCCTTCAGGCTTAAGCCGTCTAGCCTTACAGCAACCCTACATGCCTTGGGACCATGGGTTTTGCAAGCCGACTCAACTGCTGCTCATGGCTTTTCGGGAGCTCAACGTACTCCCCTGATTTAAGCTGTCCCAAAGCCTAGAGAGTCCATTTTCAAGTCCAGTCCCACAGAACCTCCACAGGCCAGTTAAAGCCTCGTCCACCCATCAGAGGAGGGAGGCTTGGATGTGTTCTTGGGAACTCAGGGCTCCAAAGCCTCCTTCCACCGCTGCTACGGGGGCACAGATGAGGTGGCTACCACCCTCGTATCGTGTGCCTAGGGAACGGGGCGCAGGGGATGGAAGCACAGGCTACGTGGCCAGCAATGCAGGTTTCGTGTCAATTTTCAGGGGGCCGGGGTGCAGCCTCTGCCTGTGAACTCAGACACCAACAATGTCCCTGGGCCTCCTTCTATACCACTTCTGGGGAGAGTGAAGAAGAATGTCACTTAATTATCCAACTTCTGACTGCAAAATGCAGCTTCACCTCAACACCCAGAACGTCTAATCAGAGGGAAATCTGAGAGGGTGGCTTTTGTCATTTCCCACACTTGGATCAGAAAATGAAGGGATGGACAGACAGGCCACCTCTGCAGCTGGAAAGCCCTGTCTAGGGGCATGACTTTGGGTTCTTTGGGTTATTCTCTGGAACTAATCTAATAACTCCATCCACCAGGAGGTGATGAAGGATGGCTCTGCTGACTCCGTTGAGCCGGGAACCATGGTCTCGTGGGCACAGCTTTCTGTCTCCAAGGGAAATAACACTGTCAGCCCATGTCTGGGATACGTCAGCAGGAGATAGCTGAATACGCTGGCCTAGAGCCCAGAAGACACCAGCCTATTAGAAGGGACCATGTGTGTTAGGTTCATCGAGCGGCATGAAATCTGATCTGACCCACACACACCCACAAGGGCACTTCCTCCCAAGGGCAGTTTGGGGAAAGAAACTTAAATGCAGACTGTATGGAGAGCCACCTTGGTCCTGCCCTGTGGTCCCACTGGATCCCTGCTCCTCCTGAGGGGCCCTGGAACTGAGGGTGACAGTTACCTAAACCTGATGCATGGAAGCGGCTCTGTGAACCAGCTTCTGATTCAATAAGCATAGCGGGTTCCGATCAGCGTAAAATAATTAATTAAAAAACACATACGTACATATTGCCTAGAAATCCTCTGCAATGCTAAAAAATGATCATCTTTGCCAACAGGACCATAGGAAATAAGTTTCTGCTTTGTATTCCCCTCATCTTTAAAATTTTCCTTATTTTTAAAATTAAAAAAAACATGTATTACTTTTTAAGCTGGAAAAATAAAACTTTAAGAACAAATGGCTACAATTTGCAACTATGTAGATGGAACTAGCGGGTATTATGCTAGGCGAAATTAGTCAGAGAAAGACAAATATCACATGACTTCACTCATATGAGGAATTTAAGATACAGAAAAGATGAGCATAAGGGAAGGGAAGCAAAAATAATATAAAAACAAGGGGGGGGGACAAAACATAAGAGACGCTTCAATATAGAGAACAAACAGGGTTGCTGGAGGGGTTGTGGGAGGGGGGATGGGCTAAATGGGTAAGGGGTATTAAGGAGTCTACTCCTGAAATCATTGTTGCACCATATGCTAACTAACTTGGATGTAAATTAAACAATAAATAAATTTTTTTTAAAAAAAGAATAAATGGCTACCTACTCTGGTAAGATTTTTAGCCTATTCACTCATTAGCTAATTAGGATAGAACGTTCAACGGGTAATTTGCTATTTCTGATATTTAGGAGACTAATTAATCCTCGGGAAAAATGCCTTCTCCGGGAACAATAAATTGAGCAGTTCATGAAACGTCTGCTCTCCTACCTTAATTTTCCCAATTTAACTTGGATTAGATACATCTAACGAGAAACATACTGAAGCAGGCTCAAGTCGGGAGCCCCACCCCGCCTTCATAAGCATTGTACTTCATAAGCTCTGCACATAAGCATAAGCTTTCCCTCCTGGGAAAGCAAGCCTCCCACAGCTGCCACGCCCTGGCCCACCTTTCCCGGGGGAATAATAACTAGTAATGGCAGTCACATTATTTTGTGACAAATGATGCCATCAGCATCACTGGGGACCATGAGACACGTTACCAAGGGTCTCTGGACATCATTAATGTTTTCTTGCCCCCAAGAGCGTGCATCAGCATCACTGGGGACCATGAGACACGTTACCAAGGGTCTCTGGACATCATTAATGTTTTCTTGCCCCCAAGAGCGTGCCAAATAGCTGACCTTTTAAGATGTCTGCTGCCTTCTGGCTTACCACTGGATGGCTAAAGAGATGCCTTGGCATACCAGAGGGCCAACACAGGGGCCATGGAAAATTACCAAACGAGTAAAAACAAAATTCTAACAGTTGCATTTGCCCTCGACTCTACTTAAGGGGACCAGGGACCTAGGCTAGGTTAGGCCACTTACAAAATGTTTAGACTTTGAAAGAGTTATAAGTCACAGTTTGGAATATTTGTATATTTTAAAAAGCCTAAAGTTACCAAATTCCCTGTATACAACATATACTCAAAACTCTGGTCCATTTTGTAATGCTCCAAGGCCAAGAAGACAGTGTTGATTACGATGCAGATGGTGATGACCAGCTCAGTAAAGGGGTCGGTCATCACGACTCGCAGGGCCTTCTTAATGCACAGCCACTGGGGGCTGCAGTTCCACACGAGGTATCTGGACGCCACGTTTCCCCCACACGGGAGGCAAGGCTCCTGTGATTTCTCTTGCTCTGGAGAAGGAGAATGGGAGAGCAGTTGAGTAGTTAGCTATGAATCCATCTGGCTGCTGTTTGCCTGAGTGCATTCCACTCTCTTCCCCCCCTCTTCCCTACGGTCTCTTGTGAACAACGTGATCAGCCAAGAAGGGCGCTGACGGGTGCAGCCAGAAGGGTTTGCCATATACAACTTCCCTGCGGTATAGCCATGTACATCCAGTCTTTATACTTGTGTTGAGCATCTGGGAGCTGAGCCGCACCGTTAGAGATACAGATGGGGAAGTCAACACTCACAGGCTGTGAACCCGTGAGAGAGAAAGGTATAAGCTCAAATTATGTTCATTCAAGGCAGACCACGGTGACAGCTCTACCAGAGGCACACAGAGCTACCAGGGCTCAGAGGAAGGCCAGGTATTCAGGCAGGGGCATCTTTTGTTTTGAAGCAAAAGGTACTCTATCAGCAGGTTGAATTCAGGCCACAAGGCCACTGTACCCCTGATTTCCGATTTCCCCGGCACCATTTCAAGGGACTCACACAAGCCAAATGAAGCGATGCAATAGGGCTCAAAAGTGCTAAGGACGAATCTGACCCCGTCCCTGTAAGGACTTGGGTCCTGCCTTTGAACACCAACCCCTCAGTTGGGGGTCCTGGTTACCTGCTGTTGATGAGGTCCGTCAGATGATTCCAGCCTATCTACACAGGTCTTCCACTTTGCATGCCAGATTCCTAACTCTAACTTCCATGACAACCGTCACCTTCTGGAAACTTCTGTGTCGTCTCTTCTTTGGTCACTGTCATTGCCACTGCGACCCCCTGTGACTGCCTGGCCTGATCAGGGTGGGTAAGGGTGGGGGTCTTGTCTGTACTCTTGGTCCTAAATGCCAAAGCTAGCCAGTTCCCACCAATACCCAAGGGCCAGCTCAGGGTGGGCCGGCTTCCTCAAGCCGCTTGGCTCCCATGCTCCAAAGAGGCGCAAGAAGTCACTCTGCAGGAAGCAGAAGGGGCTACAGAGGGCTTCTGGGGGAGATGGAAAGAAGGAAAAGGGAGGGACGTCACTGCAGTTGGGCTGTCCCTGGGGCCAGGAGGGCAGAGCTTACCCTGCATGGTGATGGTGAGGATGCTGACGGCACTCAGGGCCCTCTGCCTTTGGAAGGGGTCCCCGTGCTCATCACAGAAATCCACTGACAGATTCTGGGACAGCCGTTTGGTTTGCTCTAGGATGTGTGGCTGTAAGAGAAGGAAGGCATGGTAGACCTTCAAAGGGAAGGGACTGCCCCTCCTCAAAAGGTCACAAGCTACTCGTTTGAACGCCACGTCCCTGGAAAAGACTTAGTATCTTATATAGCTCCGCTCCCTTCCATCTCACGGCAGGACGAAGGTTCAGTTTTCCTGTTTCAGATTTCACGAATAACTAAAATACAGGGTGGCGTTCATACTTTTTAATGTATGCACATTTCCAGGATCCTAACCATGGAAATGTTTCTTTCTCTGTGATTTATTCATTGTCAACAAAGAGCAGACGAAATTTTACAAAAAACGAAGGAGCAATAAACGGTTCAGGACACAAAAGCAATAAAAAGTCAAAATTAGAAATAATGTTTTTGAGTGGCAGGAGTGGGGGGACAGATACATTTAGAAGGGTGGATCGGGGCCAGGTTAGAATGGCTGCCTAAATTGATTTTGAAACAGTCAGTAACTAAAAAGAACAGCCAAAAGAAATATGACAAAGTCTATACACTAAACCTCAAGCACTCTCTCAGGCTGTGCTTGGGGGCTCGACTCTCGCCTTACCTACAATTCTAAAGTCTCTGGACACGACAGTACATAAATCTTCAGCTACCTAGAGAATTACCCATAATGACTTGTTTCCCCGAAGTTCTGACCAACCGTGGCCCCAGAGGGAACTATTTTATTTTAGTTAAGTTTATTCATTTATTTTGAGAGAGAAAGCATGAGTTGGGGAGGGGCAGAGAGAGGAGAGAGAGAGAATCCCAAGCAGGCTTCACGCTGTCAGCACGGAGCCCGATGCGGGGTTCAAACCGTGAGATCATGACCTGAGTTGAAGTCAGATGCTTAACTGACTGAGCCACCCAGGTGCCCCAGTGATAAGCTATTTTAAAGGCAACCTGTAGTCTTTCTATAGCTATTTCCTATTTTGGCTTAGGGAAAAGACACTTTTTATTAGCTGTCTGCTCTTGGTCTATTGTTTTGTGAAATGAGAAGAAAAAACCCTTCAAAATATTAAAAAATATCTGCAGGCTCTTCAATATGCTATGGTCTGACATTAGAGAAGCCTCTAAACTGAAAGATGGGTCCCTGTCACTCCACCAGAGAACTGCACACAGCAATGGACGAGGTCTGCCCACCTACTTCTGTAAAGGCCCCCGACCCCCTTTCCCCACCTCCCCTCAGGCAAGCACCCTCCCTTCCGACCACTTCACCTCTTCCTCCCATCTCAGAAAAGTGGCTCTCGCCATGATTCCCTGGCCTGTATCTTCGACGTTTTCCTCTCCTCCGATTTCTCTCTCCACAATTAAAACATGTTCAAACATCGCCCACCACACTGATAAAGATAGGGTTTTTTCTCTACCCCTCATAGCTTCATATACACTTGGCCTACAAAATATCCCTGCTAGGAGGCCCCGCAGGCATTTCGAACTTGCCACACCCAAAACTGAGCTCGCCATCCTTCCCTCCCCCAGGACAAGCTCCTTTCCGGTCTCGGGAAACTACCGTCCATCAAGTTGGCTACCCAAGCAATCAACCTGGCATCTTCCCCCCTCTCTGCATCTATCTAGTCAAGTGCCAAATTTTCGCTTCTGGAAATCACTGTACCACTATTGTCTCTTCATCCTCCTGCCCTCACCACAGTTTAAGCCCCTGTCGCCTCTTACTTGGATTGCCACCACAACTTCTCAACTGGTTCCTTCCAGTCTCGTCCTGCTCTGGTCTGGTCTCTTCAGTGCATCCAGGATTTCAAAACTGTCAACCTGGTCAAGTCACTCTTTTGCTTAAAACCTTTCATGGGCGCCCGGGGGGCTCAGTCGGTTGAGCGTCCAACTTTGGCTCAGGTCATGATCTCATGGTTCATGAGTTCAAGCCCCGTATCGTACCAGGCTCTCTGCTGTCGGCTCAGAGCCTGGAGCTGCCTTTGGATTCTGTGTCTCCCTCTCTCTCTCTGCCCCCCCGCCCCCCCACCGCTCACACTCTCTTTCTCTATCTCAAAAATAAATAAATATTTAAAAAAACAAACAAACAACTTAGCCCTTGGTCCCTGAGTAAAGGGTGAGCCCCTCAGCTCGGCTTCAAGGCCTTTTGTGATGACCCCATCCTACCGCTATAGCCTCTTGCCAGGCCGTCTCCAGCCTCATACACACATGCACGTGCACACACACACTCACAAGTGTTCTACGAGGTCACATCCTCCCGCTCTCCTTTGCCTCCAGGCCTTTGCGTGTGCCGCTCCCTCTACCTGTGGTGCTCCACTCACTTTTTTTTACCCAGGGATGAAACATTAATTCATCCTTTGGTCACAGATGCTTTTTTCCTCTGGGAACTCTTCTGATCCATGGCTCTTCTCCCGCCCCCCACCCCCCCCCTCCAAGTCATAGATGCTGCCGTTGGCCGGATCTGTATGTCCCCGGGTCCTCCCTGAGGGCTTTCTCTGGCGACCTGACCACCCTCTGCCCTAATGAACACAAAGTCAGAAATGCAGGAAAATGATTGTCACCTGAATCCAGCAGTCTGGAACCAATGATGGACCAAAGTCGGTGTATTAAATACTCTAGTGCCCTCACTCCGCGGAGGTTAAACTCCAAGTACCTTCAGTGGTAACCAGCTTCATGATGAACCTTAGTTGGCCACGTTAAGCCATGGCTTCTCCTCCGTTCTCCCATATGTGATCATCATGTCAGCTGTCATACTAAACAATAACTGCCTCCTTGTTCGTGTGTCTTCATCGTTAGTCGTCTGTTTCAGACAATCTCACACAGCCCTCGTACCTACCCCAGTGCCATGTGGCTGGTAAACCCTGTCAACATTTCAAATAGATGTTTGTAAAGAAATGGGTAGTTGAATAGATGCATGGATGTGGGAAAGTACGTGCAAGTGGATGAATGACTAAAGGAATGAACGAATCCCTTCAGTTAGGCTGACAACTTGACCTGTCCCCCTAACGGTGCTATAGGATCATGAATCCCTGGGCCGAGACTTGCCTTTTTCGTGGAATCTTCATCAGAATCTGATTCTGGAGGCTGGTCTTTCCCAGAGTCTCTCAAAATAAAGGACTTTCGTTTCCTATTACCAAATAGCTTTCTCTTCTTTGGGGAAAAAGATGATGCCTCAAGGGAATTAAGTGAACTTCTGTCAATTCCCATGGCAACGAGAGCCTTAGAAAGTGAACAAAAGCAATTAATAAACAGATTATACCTCCCCATAAAACACTGCAAATGACCTGACCTTCGTGAGCGTTCTCTCCTCCCTTCTGGAGGCGTCCACCCACTTAGATTGCTCATCGCCGACTTGGAATAGGCTAGCTTTGTTATTATTTACCAGAGGGACATATCCTGTTTATTTATCCACAGAGACTGCAGCCTCAAAGGCAAGGTTAATGCTTTCATGTCTCTATCGCTAAACCGTAGCACCGCACTCTATACGTGTCTGTGCCTGATGATGCCGGTATTAAACATGGTGGGGCCTCCCTCTGACAAATCTCCGTGGAGGCTGAGAAAGAGAACAAAACCTGTTCCTGAAGTCTTAGAATTGGAAAAATGTAGAGACGCCAAGAAACAATGAGAATGGCCTGTAAATATGACGGGAATTTCAAGAAGGGAGAGGTAATCACGGCTATTGTGTCTAGAGCACCATTGTACTTTCCCAAAGCCTCGGCAAGCAAAGGCCCTGAATACAAGCATCTCCGGGTTCCCATAAACAAGCCTGGAGCACAGCTTTAATTCACATATATGTATATTTTATCCTCTAGCCCCAGTTTGGGGTCTGTCCTACAAGGCCCAGGTCTCAGAAGACCGAGGATTTCTTGCTCTCAAGAGCTCTGGGCCTGGACAGCTCAGTAAGAACAGCAGCAGAACCAGCCTTCAAGAAGCTTAAAGTCTCCAAAAAGCATAGGAGAGAAGGCTCTGAGCCCTGGCCTAAGGCTCAAGGCTTCGTGACCTCTGCAGTCCACCCCCTAAGCAGACCCCACTGTCTGACGCTGCGTGTCCCTACCTCCTTTTCCTCCTTCAGCAGCCGCTGGGCTTCCTGGAACATCTTCTCCTTGGCCTCGGTCTCGGCAGCTACGTTTCTGTTCTGCTCCTCGTAAGCCATGGTGACAACAGCCAGGGTTAAGTTAATCAGGTAGAAGGAGCCCAGGAAGATGACCACCACGAAGAAGAAGACTGAGAAAAGCCCTGAGGTGCGCAAGGTCTGCAAAGGACACAGCACACGCTTGCGTCTGAAGCCTTGTTCCGCAGGAGGTGACTGTCACCTCAAGGAGACGCAGCACAGTGGCAAGCGACCCACCCCCAGCACCGGTTGGCTGAGCCGCCCACAGCAGCATCATGGATAGCCTCCCGTTCCTGGGGGGCTCCTGCTGCCCATCAGTGAGGAGAGGCCGGCCCTGAACTCCCATGTGAGTCTCGGAACTTTATGATGACTTTCTCAAGGGTATTTGCATTTTAGAATTGAAAAGGCAGGAGAGAAAGGAATGCTTCCTGAAAACCCCAGCATGGGTAGCAGAACCGCAGGCTGCAGGGAATCTGGAGAGGGGCAGCATTTCTAGGAAAAGGAGGCACTTTTTTTGGCGTTTCTAACGGAATATCTGAAGTAGAACCTAACACTACAACTGCTGAGGACGGACAGCAGAGGACAATGGCGGGGAGTGGATGGCAAGTTATGAATAAACGACGGAAATGTCGATGAGTGATGGAGGGGGAGGGAGGGAGGCGGGAGAGGGAGAGGAGGGGGAGGGGGAGGGAGGGTAATTAGATAACCTGTTGATAAAGCTTCTCCCAGGAATCTTGGGTTATCAGCCGAAACATGGACAGAAAAGACCAGCCAAAGTTGTCAAAATTGGTATAATTATAGTCAGGATTCCTTTTGGTGTGGTTGCACTGAAATTGTTCAGAACAGGCACTAGATGGAAACAAAGGAACAGAGGAGGAGTTACATTCCAGGCCAGCTTCGCTCCTGCCTCCCGCCCATCCTGGCCAACGCACCTGCTCTTCTGGGGGCCACGGCTCCCATTGGAAAGCCCTAGAGCTTTTGCTGAGTGACTGTGCCCCAGCTGCCAAGCTTCCCAGCCCGCACCTTACTGTGGGCACTCACTGGCTCTTTTCAACTGGATTGATTAGTAAGTTCATATTAGCAGGTTTTTTCTTTTCATTAAAAATGGAGTGCGGGGACGCAGTGAACAATTAGTGGTAATAAATATGAACTCTCCCTCTCTCCTCAGACCCTCAGTCCCACTTCCTAGAAGCAACAGCTTGACAGTGACTTCTATAACTTTCCACAAGTTTTCTACAAAGAGAAGCACGTATGTACCCGTATACACCTTTTACGATACATTTATGGGAGCGTTCTTTGACCGCTCTCTTGCACCTTGTTTTTTTTCATGGAACAAGATAGCACGGAGGCCTTTCCACACGACCATACAGGGAAATATCTCATTTCTTTCCGTGCCTTACAGCCCGATGATTTATTTAACTGCTGTGCGAATGGTGAAGATTTATGCTTCAGTTGTTAAGTCTTTTTGGTCTCACAAACATTTGGGTTCTACTTTACAAACAGTGGATATCGTGTACATGGGTCTTTGCCCACATCATCAGAGTACACATCACTAAGTGCATCTATCAGATAATACTAAGGGTACATACTTTCTTCATTTTTGATAAGTACAGCATTTTGATCGAAGGAATACATGCGTACAGTTTAAAAGCCATGTGGTACCCAAAGCCTTGTAATTAAGGCCTTTATCACCACTCTTTAACCACCATTTACATACCCCAAAGTCAACAACTTTCAACTCGTTTATGTCCGTACCTCTAAAGATAACGTTTATGCCGATATCTCTCAATTTTAGTCCTTGGTGATTAAGTTGCTGCTGTGGTAGATGAGGGTTAGCTCCCCAATATCCTATCCCACTCCATCACCACTTACATCCCTCTTTCCAGAAAAGTACCGCGGCCTTGGTTGATGGCTCTCCCCAGTCAGATCCATTTTTTGTTGGCTCTTGTGTGTTGCTTTTTCCAAGTTGTATTTCCTCATTTTTCTGGAACAAATCTCAAGTGGCTTCTTAAGAAGACTGGGTGATCTTTGCCTATGTGAGTATACTTTTACCCTGCCTTCACAGTTGATGGTTTGGTCAGAAGTAGAATTCTGGTTTGAAAATAATTTTTCCTTAGAAATATGAAGGCATCGTGCAGTGGTTATCCTGTGTCGCTGTTGAGAATTCTGATGTCATTTTGATTTTTGTTCCTTTGTGGGTAACCTTTTTCTCTTTATTTTAAGATCTTGACTCCTAAAGGTTCTGAAATGCCACAATAATGCCCTTGGCATGGCCTTTCTTCATTCACGGTGTTGGGCACTTTATGGGACACGGAGGGACAGAGAGACTTGCATCCTCAAGCTCAGGAAAATTCTTTGTATTGTTGCATTGCTAATTTTCTCCCTTTTGTTTTTTCTGTACTGTTTCAGAAATTTCTATTTAGTCGAAAGTTGGAATTTCTGGATTGATACTTATTCTCATATTTTCTGTCTCTGTCTGTTGTTGCTACTTTCTGGGGAGTATTTCCTCAACTTAATCTTTAAAAAAATTTTTTTTAATGTATTTATTTTAGAGAGAGAGAGAGAGCGCGCGCACACATGCGCACAAATGGGGGAGGGGCACAAAGATACAGAGGATCTGAATCGGGCTCTGTGCTGACAGCAGAGAACCCAGTGTGGGGCTCAAACTCACAAACCATGGAATCATGACCTGAGCCAAAGTTGGACGCTTAACCAACTAAGCCACCCAGGTGCCCCTCCTCAACTTAATCTTTTAATTCTATTATTGAGTTTTTGTAATCATGTTACAAAAAAACCTTGTGTTCACTGTTTCTTTTTTTAATGTTTATATTAAAATTTTTAGTATAATAATAAAATAAATAATAATTTAACAATCAAATAAATAATATTAAAAAATTTTTAATGTTTATATTTATTTTTGAGACAGAGAGAGACAGAGCATTGACTGGGGGAGGGGCAGAGAGAGAGGGAGACACAGAATCTGAAGCAGGCTCCAGGCTCCGAGCTGTCAGCACAGAGCCCGACACGGGGCTGAACTCACAAACTGGAGATCATGACCTGAGCCGAAGTCGGACGCTCAACCGACTGAGCCACCCAGACACCCCTGTTCCTTTTTCATAATGAGCTATTTTTGTTTTTATGTATACAATAGCTCTTTTAATTTCACTGAGGACCCTATTTAAGGTTTTAAAAGTCCTTGTTGGTTCTCTCTGAACTGTTGTTTTGTCCACAGCTCTTATGGCCTGAATGTTTGGGTCCTCCTGAAATTTGTACCTTGCAGTTGTTATCTTCAGTGGGATACGTTTGGAGGTGGGGCCTGTGGGTGGTGATTAGAGCAGGAGAGTGGAACCCTCATGATGGGATTCGTACCCTCATAAAAGAGACCCCAGAGAGCTCTCTCACCCCCTTTCTGCCATACGAGGACACAGCAGAGAAGACTGCCACCTATAATCTGGAAGAGACCCCCACTAGAACCCAACCAAGCTGGTGCCCTCATCTTGAACTTCCAGCCTCCAGAGCTGTGAGAAATAAATTCCTGTTATCGATAAGTCACTCCGTCTACTGTATTTTATTATAGCTGCCTGAACTATGACAATGATCATTTTTCCCATTTCTTTATGTCGGCCCCTTTATGCCAAAGGCTTTCTTCAGATACCTGGTAAGCCTGGGCTGTTCAGTCACATTTAATCAAAGGTCCTGACAAATTGATTGGGAGTTTGCTTGGTGGGCAGAATAGGACTCGGTGAGGGGTAGACTTGGCGTTAGGGTGACTCAGAAGGAAGACATCCATTGTGCCCCTTTCTCAGACCTCAGTGAAACCCTACTATTCAATTCACAAATTTTGCTCTTTCTGTCTCCTAAATGCCTTTGGAACTCGTCCATCCATTTCTCATCATCTCCACCGCACTGCTTCGTGACTCTCACCTGTATCAACGTAGTCTCCTAAGTGGCTGCCTCATCTACTCCATGCATCCATTCTCCATGTAGTAGCCACGGGGACCTTTATAAACCCCTAACCTGGTCAGGTCTTGTTTCCTTTGTGATCAAAGTAAAAATCCTAGGCACTGACGGGCTACCAGACCCTGCAGAGTTAGTTCCTGTCTCCTGCCCCACTGCCCAACAAGCTGCTGGGTTTCTTCTTACTCCCCCTGACCACTTACCCTCAGGCGCAAAGCCTTCCCCGTTACTTTTCTACTGAATGGACTTGTTCACACTATCTCCTCACCTGCCAGAACCTCCTACTCATGCTTCAGAACCAGCCGGATGGTCTTCAGGGCAGGAGGCAGTGAGGAAAGGCTGAAGACCAGGCCTGGGCCCTGGGCAGATGGAGACCTGCCTAGGAAGGTGACCTGAGACCTGCCATCTCCTTGGAAACTACTGTGCTAACGTCAATGCAGAAGATCATGTACTAAGAGTTGGTCTACCAAACACCTGGCGCACCTGGGTAGCTCAGTCGGTTGGGCGTCCGACTTCGGCTCAGGTCACGATCTCGTGGTCCATGAGTTCAAGCCCCGATTGGGCTCTGTGCTGACAGCTCAGAGCCTGGAGCCTGTTTCAGATTCTGTGTCTCCCTCTCCCTCTGCCCCTTCCCTGTTCACGCTCTGTCTCTCTGTCTCTGAGAAATGAATAAACCTTAAAAAAAATTTAAAAAAAAACAACAACAACGCCTGAACTTTGAGACTACACCTAGACTAGAGAACTAAGACCGGCATACAAGCTTAGAGAGACGGAGACACAATAAAGACCATTTAGAAGCCAAGGCTGCGGTGTCTGTGTGTCCAGGTGGCCCAACCCCCCTTAGATTTTGCCCACAGTAACTGTACCTGCCCCGTACGGGGTCAAGGAAGCACTGTACGTTACAGTGTTTGTCTCCTCATTAAACGAAAGCACTGTGGATGCAGTGTCCTGCCGGGGATCCTTTCAGAAAGCTCAAGAAACTTTGTATTAGATTAAAGCCTATGGCGTCTTGTGGGCTTGGCCGAGTCTGAACCTGTGACCGTCCCACGTGGTATTGCAGGATCCTTCTCTCATGTTATAGACAGGGTTATATCCCCTGTTATTTCTCTCAGTATCTACACATCTCTCTTAAGACACTCATCATACTTTCAAAGAGTCAAACACATTTTCTCTCGTTCCTGCGAGAGGCCAGCTTCAAGAGGAATATGCTCCCTGGTTCGCACTTGGACTCTTTGGGCTTAGCACAGAGCTTGGCATGTTGCTGGCCTTTGATACTTATCTGTTACTGGGGCGCAAATTTAGCCTATTTTGTGAGAAGGATTTGCGTATTATCTTAATTTGAAATATGCTCATTAGGGGCGCCTGGGTGGCTCGGTCGGTTGGGCGTCCGACTTCGGCTCAGGTCATGATCTCACGGCCTGTGAGTTCGAGCCCCGCATCGGGCTCTGTGCTGACCGCTCAGAGCCTGCAGCCTGTTTCAGATTCTGTGTCTCCCTCTCTCTCTGCCCCTCCCCTGTTCATGCTCTGTCTCAAAAATAAATAAACGTTGAAATATGCTCATTAAATCACCCTGAATTGAATTTCTCACCACAAGAGAGCACTGAGACCCTGGAAGAAAGAAGGGTATCCCCAAAGGGCCAGAGGGCTACGAGCGGCCTGTGAACACACATAAAACCGTGTATGAAATTAGAGGCTTTGGTGATCAACACGTGAGCACCTGAGAAAGACGTTCAGATAGCCTTGCATCAGGACCACGCCATTGAACAGAAAATAAGGATTCCATGAGGCTCTCAGTCATAACATTCTTCCTAACCTTTGAAAGTCCTGAATACTCACTCCATAAAGTCAAAATACTACATTCTCAGTAGGTTTCTTCAGTTACTAATTCAACCTAACTTTGGGGAGGAAGGGAAGCTGCTGTAAACACTTGGAAATAATTATTATATTATTTTTTTAAATTATGTTACATTATTTTTTATTATTTTTAAGCTATATGAAATTAATTGAATTATATTAAATTCATGTTTAAATGAATATATCAATTGCAGTAAGTTTATGGTTTTATTATTAATTTTAAAAATAATTGATTTTATTTTTATTAATTACAGTGGTGAGTTGTTAATAACTTAATAATGCATGTCGAAACTTGCGTAGATGCGTGCAATAATCGGGACCGTTTGTCAACTGCCATCACTGCCTCCACGAGTCATTAGATGAAGACCGTTTGCAACATCACCCCAAAAGGTCCACAAGTGATCTGCTTGGGAGAAAAAAGGAGAGTGTGAACCTCTTACCTTTCACCCATCCAGCTGCCACATATTCTGAATTCAGTGGAATCTTTCTTTTCAAAGCAATGGTCTGAAAAGGAAAGAATCATAAATTCAGATTTAAAAGCAAAACCTGAAAGCAAAGACAACAGCCAATGTGCCTTTGCTTGAAACCAATGGTTTGGAATCCTCTAAAATGATCGAAGTGGGCAGCCAGAGAAGAAGCAGACAGTAAGCCCTCAGGAAGGAGCAAGAGAAAAGGAGGGACAGGAAGAAGGAAGAAGGACGAGGAGGAAGCAGGGACACCACCATGCCCCCCTGGCCTCTCGGTGCATAAAACTGAACCAGAGACCAGGCCCTGGGGGAAGCTGGACACAGACTCAACCCACGAGAAGTTAAATAAACCAAGACAGACATGGAAACGGGGTAGCCATGTGAGACCCAGGACATGTGGAATTGCTGGAGGGTCGACCTCAGTGTGGAGAGGGTGCAGCAGAAAAAGAAGTGATATCGGGGCTCCTGGGTGCCTTAGTCGGTTGAGTGTCTGACTTTGGCTCAGCTCTTGGTCTCATGGTTTGTGAGTTCAAGCCCCACAGTGGTCTCTGTGCAGACAGCTCAGAGCCTGGAGCCTGCTTCAGATTCTGTGTCTCCTCTCTCTACCCTCCCCTACTCATGCTCAGTCTCTCTCTCTCTCTCTCTCTCTCTCTCTCCTTCACTCACTCTCCCTCTCCTTCTCCCTCTCTCTTTCTCTCTTTCTTAAATTAAAAAAAAAAATAAAGCAAAACATGACACAAGGTGGACAGATCCACAGGGGAAGGGATGGGAGCTGACACCACTTGTATGAATATGGCTTCAGGCTTTGCCTTCTCCATGGAAACCCAAAGAATGAGGCAGTTCTCTAAGAAGCGCATCTGCCCATGTGAGACCCCTGAAAGGATGAAATCATCCTTCCTGCTAAGACTCTCGAACGTAGATCTGTAGATAGCATGAACGGTGAGAATAAAAGTTAACCATGCACGGACCAAGGTGTGGAAGGTAGAATATTTACCGTCAAGGTTATCCATATCCTTACAGTCCTTCCTGACACATCTCTGGTTCAGATTTTCCTTAAAGAGCTGCTGACCTACCAGGGCGAAGATGCTGAGGCAAAAGAGAGTCAGGATCATCACGTCAACAAGCTTCTTCACAGAGCGCAGCAAGGCCCCAACGATGACCTTCAGACCTGGGGAGGAAAAGGACCAGGGTGGGAAGAAGCCCCCACTCACATCTACAGCAGACACAGGCAAAGGGCATGGAGCGAATGTCCAAGGCCTCGGTGTCACCTGACTGTAAACTAGCCTGGCCCAGGATTCTGCTGCCACGGGTTCTGGTTCTAACTCTGCCAGAGCAGTTATGTGCCATTGGGTGGACGCCGGTCTAGAGGGCTCAGCCTCTTCCTCCCGCCCTGTGTCTGTGACGGGGTTGCTCCGCAGGGCAAGTTAGAAGACCGAACAGAAACATCCCATATAGGCAACTTGATTACAGTTGTGCAGACAACGCACAGCTGGGGGTCACGTGCAGCATTAAGGCCACAGTGAGGCCACCCTAGAGGAGGACACGGAGCTGTATTTAACATGCAGTGGTCACTACCAACCACAAGCTCTGCAAGGTGCCGTGAGACCTCGCTAAATCAGGGGGCAGGGAGCTAGAAGGAGGAGCTCTTTCTGGACTCAGATAATGAGAATATTCTAGGGAGGGGGGAACTCAGATCACTACTTCTAATAGGGGTTTTTTGAATTCAAGAAATGTTTACTCAACACCTACTGTGTCCACGGCACTCTACAGGCTGCCAAGTTACAAAATACGGACACCGTGTTTGATACGACAGCAAATGTTTAAAATCAGCTTTCTGGGGAGGGGAGAGGGGGTGTATGTGCAGGGAAATTCCCATCTGTAGCATTTACAGCCTTCCTTGTTTGCAGAATTGTGTAGCAGATCCCTCTTCTCCCTCCGTACAGCCCTCCCACCCAGCTGGTTTCAGGCTACACAGCACGACGTCCCTGGATGCGGAGCTGAAAAAGGATGTGCACGTTCTCCTGCTGTGGAGCCAGGACAAGTCAGCCCCAGCACATGACTGAGCCAGGGGCCCCGCTGTCCGCACGGGTGGAGAGATAAACAACCGGACAGGACTTACAGGGTGTGGGATGGCACCAAGTGACAAAGTTTCCAGTGATCAGTGTAAACCACGACGGGTAGACTTGAGAACAGAAAGTGCCACCTGACAGGAGGCCAAAGCGGCAGCAAATGACTTTCCCACAAAGTGCAGTGCCGCCTAAGGAGGAGGCTTCCGGCCAAGCTGGGACATTCACTGTGTCCCCAGCGGCAGCCAAACAAGTGGACGCTTCAACCTTACCTAAGCCCGACTCGCATCTATAACAACGTGTTTGAGTCTTCTCCAAAGCAAGAAGATTTGGCTGAAAGACGGCTGGGACGCCTGAATGATTTTTACAAAGTTCCTTAAAGGATCATACCTCACGCCCTTACTTCCAGAAAGTATCCAGGGATCTCATGTGTTTCATGGGTCAAAACAGAGACTATGGTCACCCGTTTAGAGATGAAGAAGGAAACTCTACAGCTGCTAAGTGACTGCCTGATGTATATTTTACCCACAGGAAACACAAGGCACTGAGCCCCTCACTTAACTTGGGAAACCAAGGCCGACCTTGCAAAAGAGGAAGAAAAGAAGGAGGGGGGCAAATCCTACATAAAGTGTCCTTGACTGCCAGTTTACCATCACGTGGCTGTTTTTCTGAGGTTTCAAAAAATAAACGGGGCGCCTGGGTGGCGCAGTCGGTTAAACGTCTGACTTCAGCCAGGTCACGATCTCGCAGTCCGTGAGTTCGAGCCCCGCGTCGGGCTCTGGGCTGATGGCTCAGAGCCTGGAGCCTGTTTCCGATTCTGTGTCTCCCTCTCTCTCTGCCCCTCCCCCGTTCATGCTCTGTCTCTCTCTGTCTCAAAAATAAATAAACGCCAAAAAATAACCAACCCACTGCCTCTTTTTGAAAGGATCCAAATTGCCTAGCGTTTTGGTCGGGGAGCTAAGCATTGATAGAAGAGACTAGAAGGGAAGGGAAGAAGAAGGGGCAAGGGAAGGACTGCAGAGAGGGAAAATTTTTTAGTGAAGAGGGTTTACAGTTAATGATGACTCCATCTGGCCAGTCACTCGGGCCAAGAACCTTGACTCACTCCTCCACACCACCTGATCCTAGAGCACAACCGTCTCTCCTCTTGGATTATGACAGTGGCCTCTTGTGCCTCTGTTTGAGTTCTCTGAGAAGCAGACACTCTGGAATGAGAACTGCATGGGATGTGTTGGGTGACATGCCCGTGAAGAGAAAGGGGAAGAGAGCACAGCTGGCAGGGAGAGCCTCGGGCTGTGACACAGCGCGGACAGCTGGGAAAGGGGAGCGGGAAGGAAGCAGGAGTGGACAAGAAGAGCCACTGTGAGAGAGTCGCAACCTGGCTGCTGAGGAGCCCCTGAACTAACGTCTCCCACTAGAGGGGGCCCGTGTCCTTCAGCAATCGGCCTGCACTAGGCCCCCTGACCTGCAGGGAAAGCACGATCTTGGCATGGACACGGATGCAGTGGTGAATCCAGAGACGTGGCAGCTGGGACCATTATTCAGCTATGCTGCCCGCAGCAGATCTGAGTGACACATTTCCATGGCGACCACCATGTCTCCTATCTGATTTCCCTGCTTCTGCCTTTCCTTCCCTTCGCTCTATTCTCCATGCAACAGCCAGAGCAGTCCATTTAAAACCTGTCAGATTAGATGAATGGATAAATAAGACGTGGTAAATGTAAATACACACACACACACACACACACACACACACACACACACACACACAATGGAATATTACTCAGCCATAAAAAAGAACAAGAGTGTGCCATTTGCAACAACATGGATAGACCTAGACGCTCAGTGAAATAAGTCAGATGGAGAGAGGCAAAGACCGCATGATTTCACTGACATGTGGAATCTCAAAAACAAAATAAACGAACAAACAAAACAAAATAGAAACTCATAGATACAGAGAATCGACTGGTGGTTGCCAGAGAGGGGGAAGAAGGAGGATGGGCAGAAGAAGGGGAGTGGGAGGTACAGGCTTCCAGTTCTGTAATGAGTAATCCGTGCAGAAGAAAGGCACAAAATAGGGAATAGAGGAGCCCCCGGGTGGCTGAGTTGGTTGAGCATCCAGCTTTTGATTTGGGCTCAGGTCGTGGTCTCACGGTTCATAAGATCGAGCCCCGCGTTAGGCTCTGCCCTGACAGTGGGGAGTCTGCTTGGGATTCTCTTTCTTTCTCTCTCTCTCTCTCTCTCTCTCTCTCTCTCTCTCTCTCTCTCTGCCCCTCCCCTGCTTGCACTCTCTCTCCCTCTCAAAATAAATAAACATTTAAAGAAAAGAATAAGGAATATAGTCAATGGTATTGTAAGAGTGCTGTATGGCAACAGATCGTAGCTACGCTTGCGGCGAGCACAGCATAGTTTATAGAGCTGTTGCATCACTATATGGTGCACCTGAAACGAACGTATCATGGTGTGTTGGCCAACTTCCATAAAAACAAAACAAAACAAAAGCCTTGTCAGGTCATGTGACTCCTCTGCCCAAAGCTCTCTCATTTATCTCACAGCAAAGCCCAAGTCCTCCTAGTGCTTACATACCTTCCCGCCTTCACTAGGGTGGTCCACCTCCACCACCTGGCCCCTCACTCCGTCTGCTCAGCGCATCTGTATCCTTTCTATTCCTCAGTCTCAGCACTCCTAGCTCTTGCCTGTGCTCAGGACACTCCTTCCCATACACCCACTTGTGGGACTCCCTCTCGCTGCCTTCAAATCCACTCCCGTATGCCCCGCCCAATGACACCTATCCTGATCAATTTATTGAAAACCACATCCTGTTTCCCTGAACCCACGGCTTCCAGTAGCCCTCCTGTTGTTTACTTTTCCTTTTTATTTTTCCATGGCACATAGCACTTTCTAACAGGGCAGGTAATTACCTATTTATTATAGATATTGCTCAGTATCTGTCTCCCTACTCCCACTCAGAATGTAGACCCCCTGAGGGCAGGGACCTCTGTGTGTTCACTCACTGATATACCCCAAGTAGTTAGCACAGTGTCTAGACATATGAGGTGCTCAAAGCCACATTGGTTGAATGATCAAATAAATGAAGAAAGCAGAATTTGTTTGGTTTTGGTTTATACGTCATCTTGAGAAATGTTTAACATACAAGAACCTTCCTCCCACTAAAAGGCAATGCTGAAAGTCAGACTGACTTACCTGAAACCACCGAAATTGCTTTCAAAGCTCTGAACACCCGGAAGGTACGTAGGGACGACAGACTGATGCCACTGGCCCTGATACTTGGTGAGTATGATACAAACCTAGAAGACAAAGCACAGGGAAAGCCTGGGCCTACTCAGTCCTGCAGCTGCACTGTGTATCTCCACGCAGGCCACAAATAAACGTGGCCTCAGCTCTCTGTCCACCAAGGTGAAATCTGGGGCCTCACCTTCTTGGCCCCACCTCCATCTCGGGGTCTGTAGTATCATTCTCCATAGCTGTGGGCCACAGATTGCACGGGAGGCTGTTCTCAGCTAATTGTTATATTTGGACATAGATTAAGATCCCTTGGAATAGTCCATGCAGTCGTGGCTACAGCTATCGATAAGAGAAATCAATCAAAACATCTATCGACTGACTACCGGGTTCCAGGCCCAGTGCATTTACGTAAGGTCTCACTACGTGGCCAAGCCCAGAAGGAACCCAGGCCATCTGACTCTTGAG
Source organism: Felis catus (assembly GCF_018350175.1). Lineage (NCBI taxonomy): Eukaryota > Metazoa > Chordata > Mammalia > Carnivora > Felidae > Felis > Felis catus. Next base: position 151,602,615 of record NC_058376.1, on the reverse strand, counting down.
CTCTCACCGCTGCACTACGCCGCCTTTCAATAGCCAAGATCACCCAACCGTGGAATTTCAAATGTAAAACTTGGGAATTAATAGCATCTACCTCAAAGGGCTTTTGCAAATACTAAACAGGAAAGCATAAGCAAAGTGCTTACGACGATGGCTGGCACAAATTAAGTAATGTTACGTTACTATTATTGTGCCAGTGATGGGCCATTGCTTTTCTTGTTCTTCATTTTGCTGACCCTGTGTCATCATTCAGATGCCAGACTGATGCCCTTTCCTCCGGGAAGAACTTCAATCCTCACCTCATGTCATATACAATATACACACAATAATTAACTCAAAAGGGGCCATGGACTTAAACATAAGGGCCAAATCTAGAAAACTTCTAGAGGAAAACGAGGAAAACTCCTTGAGAGCTTGCAGTAGCCAAAGATTTTCCAGATTCCGTGGTTCCTCCTACACGTTCTGACAGCCCGATACATGCCCAGCTCCTGTCCCAGCACTCGCCCTACCAGATTGCAATGGTTGTTAATTTTCCCTCTTCCCATCTGGACTGTGAGCTTCAAGAGGGTGAGAACCATGTCTGTTTGTTTTGTTTTGTTTTCATTATCACAACCCTTGTATCTTGCACAGAACTTGGCCCATCATAGGCCACTGTTTGGGGAGTGAATGGCTGGAGGAAGGAGAGCATGAATGTGGCCTAGAAATGGATTCACGTGTGGAGGCCTCTGGCCAATTGGCTGCATGATGCTGTTCAGGGCCAACCCACGCTGCACTCAGAGCTCTAGGCATTATTAGGACATGCTTAGCTACTCACATGGACCCACAGAGACCCCTGGTGGAAGCCAAGGAGCTTCTTTCCCACCCCAAGTCTCCTCAATAAACATCTTTGACATTCTTACGCTGTTGCAATGACAATGGAGTCCAGCCAGTTCCATGGATCTCGAAGAAAAGAAAACTCATCCAGAACAAAACCTCTTGCCAATATTTTTATCAAAGCTTCAAAAATATAAATCCCAGTGAAGACATACCTGCAAAGTAAATCATTCAGAACAAGAAGGAATATGGTAAGTGATGTGAAAAGCAGAGAGGCCATCTGTCTTATCTGGCCTTTATGTGGTTTTTTTACATTTCAGTGTGACGTTTAACATTCTGATTTTCAGTAAACCCGAGTTCAGAGTGGCAAGCATCGTAAGCAAGTTCTAGTAGTCAGAATTTCTAAGCAACAGGCCCACAGATAAAGTTGTAAGCTGCTGTTCAGTGCTCAGTTCCATGGCCACATTCTTGAGAGTTGTTTTAGCAACCTGGGGCCTTGGGACGGGGGTTGTCACTGCTACTTTGTCATCACTATTCTAGAATTGTCACTTTGATGTACAGAAGGGGATGATGGCAAAGAAACAAGGAGAATAAACGAAAAGGCTAAAAGCTGGATCTTTCCATAGCCCATGTTCGTGGATCAGAAGACTTAATACGGTTAAGATGTTTGTACCACTCAAAGTGATCTACAGATTCAGTACAATCTCTATCAAAATCCCAATGACATTCTTTGCAAACATAAAAACATCCATCCTGGAATTCATATTTCGGGACCCCAAATTTCAAGGGACCTTGAAAAGCCAAAATGATCTTGAAAAACTTGGAGGTCTCAGATTTTCTTATATCAAAACCTATCACAAAGCTAAACTAATCAAAACAGTGTGGTGCCTGTATAAACACAGACATATAGAACACTGGAATAGAACAGAGAGCCCAGAAATAAGCCTTAACATATATGGTCATATGATTTTCCACAAAGATGCCAAGACTATTCCATGGAAAAAAGACAGCCTTTCAGCAAATAACGCTGGGAAAGCTCAGTACCCACATGCAAAAAAATGAAGTTGGACCCCTACCTTACGCCATGTATAAAAATTAACTCAAAACGCATTAAATATCTAAGTGCAAGGGCAGAAACTATAAAACTTCAAGAAGAAAATATTTGTAAATCATATTACTGATGAGAGGTTAATATCTAGAAGATACAAAGAACTCCCACAACTTAACAACCAAAAAAATCACACCATATGCAAAAACAAACTTAAAATGTCTTAAAGATTTAAAGGCAAGAACCAAACCATAAAATTCCTAGATAAAAACTTGGGTGGTAAGCTTTCTGACACTGGTCTCAGGAATATTTTTTTGGTTCTGTCTCCCCAGACAAGGATAACAAAAGCAAAAATAAACAAACGGAGCTACATCAAAGTAAAAAGCTTTTGCACAGCCAAGGAAACATCAACAAAATGGAAAGGTAACCTACTAGGGGTGCCTGGGTGGCTCAGAATAAACAAAAAGGTTAAAAGCTGGATCTTTCCATAGCCCATGTTCGTGGATCAGAAGACGTAATACGGTTAAGATGTTTGTACCACTCAAAGTGATCTACAGATTCAGTACAATCTCTATCAAAATCCCAATGACATTCTTCGACTCAATGACAACTTCGGCTCAGGTCATGATCTCGCAGTTCACGAGTTTGAGCCCCTCACGCCCGTGTTTGGCTCTGTGCTGACAGCTCAGAGCCTGGAGCCTGCTTGGGATTCTGCATCTCCCTTTCTCTGTTCCACCCCACTTGTGCTCTATCTGTCTGTCTGTGTCTCTCTCTCTCTCTTTCTCTCAGAAATAAACATTAAAAAAAATTGAAAAGGCAACATACTAAATGGGAGAAGATTTGCAAATGATATATCACATGGGGGTTAACATCCAAAATATATTTAAAAAAAAAAAAACTCCTACAACTCAATATCAAGTGAACAAATAATCTGATTAAAAATGGGCAGAAGACCTGAATAGACACACAGATTGCCAACAGGAATGTGAAAAGACATTCAACATCACTAATCATGAAGAAAATGCAAATCAGGACCACAGTGAGATATTACCTCACACCTGTCGCAGTGAATATTATCAAAAAGCCAAGAAAGAAACAAGTGCTGGCAGGGATGCAGCAAAGGGAACCCTTGTGCACTGTTAATGGGAATGGAAATTGGTGCGGCCACTGTGGAAAACAATATGGAGGTTCCTTCAAAAATTAAAAATGGAAGTACCATATGATCCAGCAATTCCACTTCTGAGTGTTTACCCAAGGAAAGTGAAAACACGAATTTGAAAAGGTACATATACTGCCATGTTCATTGTAACATTACTTACAATAGCCAACATATGGAAGGAATCTAAGTATCCATCAATGGATAAATGGGTAAAGAAAATGTGGTGTATGTACACAATGGAATATTATTCCACCCTAAAAAAGAATGAAATCTTGCCCTTCATGAAAACAAAGATAGACTAGAGGGTATCATGCTAAGTAAAATCAGACACAGAAAGACAGATACTGTATGATTTCACTTCTATGTAGAAACTAAAGAGCGAAACAAAACAAAACAGACTTCTAGACACGGAGAGCAAACTGATGGTTGCCAGATGGGAGGGGGTTGGGAGATGGATGAAATAGGTGAAGGGGATTAAGAGGTACAATCTTTCAGTTATAAGATAAATAAGACATGAGGATGTAATGTACACCGTGGGGACTACAGTCAATAACACTGTAAAACTTTGTATGGTGATTAGACTTATGGTGATCATTCCATAATGTATATAAACTTTGAATCACTATACACATGAAACTAATACAGTATTGATGTCATTACATCTCCATAAGAAGATTTTAATTAAAAAACTAAATTTAAAAAGAAACAGCACAAATCAAGTAACCTAATTTAAAAATGGCTAAATGACTTGAATTAGACGTTTCTCCAAAGATGACACCCAGATGGCCAACCAAGCACACGACAAGATGCTCAATACCACTAATCATCAGGGAAATGCACACCAAAACCACAGTGAAATATCACCTCATACCCATTAGGATGGCTGCTTTCAAAAGAAAAAAAGCCTCAGAACATAACAAGTGTTGGTAAGGATGCAGAAAAACAGAAACTCTCGTGCAGTACTGTAAAATGATGCAAACAGCCATGGAGAACACTACGAAGGCTCTTCAAAAGAATTAAAAATAGAATTACCATGTGATCCAGCAATCCCACACTGTGGGCATGCACACAGAAGAACTGAAGCAAGATTTCAAAGAAATAATTGTACATGCACGTTCACAGCAGCATTATTCACAATAGCCGAGAGTTGGAAACAACCCTTAATGTCCACTGACGGATCAACAGATCAATGGGGTACATACCAAAAAATATTATTCAGCCTTAAAAAGGAAGGAAACCCTGACCCAGGCTACAACGTGGATGAATCTTGAAGTCATCCTGCTAAGGGAAATAAACCAGGTGCAAAAAGATAAATACTGTATTATTCCACGTAAGTGAGGCGCCTAGAGCAGTCAAATACATAGCAACCAAAGGTAGAATGGTGGTTGCCAGGGACTGGAGGGGAGTTAGTGTTTAATAGGCACAGAGTTTCAGTTTTGCAAAATGAAAAGAGTTCTGGAGCCGGATGGTGATAATTGGTTGCACAACTATGTGACTGTACTTAATACCACTCAAAAGTGGTTAACATGGTACATTTTATGTAATGTGTATTTTACCACAATTAAAACAGTCTGTCAAAAATGATGGGTCTGTCCGTGCGCACGTGGGCACACGCACACAAACGGGTTCCACTTTGGGGACAGAAACAATCGATTCAAACAATCTGTTGGTTCACAGTAAAAGAAATGGACCTTTTCTGGTAGAACATCCAACCACTGTCAGCCCACAGAGCTAAAGCGCTAAGATCTTGGAAACTTGAAAAATCCAAAGTAGCCAAATCCAAGGGCAGAAATGGTTATGAGCTGCTCTCTGCTTCAGCCTTTTTTTTCGAAGCTGATCACCTTTTAGGTGACAAAAGAACACAGCAGATTAATTCATGTCTGCCCTGAAATACTGTTTTAAAAAACCAGGCATAATTTACAAAGTTATGGGTATTTTGGGAAAAGCTGTAATTGCAGATTTGTGGGATTTTGCAAATCTCCATCTAGGTCTCAGGCAAATGAGACAGCAGCCCTTGACTGCCATTTCTACCTAACCACCTGGTCTCCCACCTCCCACTCCCAGCCGAAGCCTGGCCAATAGAGGGACAGGCAGACCAACCATGATATCTGATATGGAGTACAGCCATGCCCACCACAAGGAACAGGGCTTGGGAGCTCCGTGACAGAGAGACCCCAACCACCAGGCAAATGAGGCCCTCTGGAGCGTGTCACTGTCAGTTCAAGCACGGTTAGGGTATCCAATCAGGGCCATGAGTGGTGTCCAGGTAGGTTAAGAGAACACCATCGCCTGATCCTAGGGCACTTTGGCATTCATTCTCTGAGAGCTATAGACCTGGAATCAATTTCCCATTTAAAAGTTTTCTAACCAAAGGACACTGACAAAATTAGAGAAACTCTCCCCCCATGGGCCTAATAAGTCAGTCACATGCCTTCTTTTGTGAAAACATTTTCAACCTCCTCCTCCCACCCTCACTTTTATGCATCCATTGTCAGTACAAATGCCACCAGGAGACAGCAGCAGCTTCCCTACAGCCTAGACAAGGGTTTTTTTAAATCTTTGCCTTATGGGTCTTTTAGTAGTGAAAATGACCTTTGAGCAGATTAGCATCCAATTGGGCCACTGCTTCCCATTAATAGGAAAAAGAAGACTCATTGCATCTCACTAGAAGAGCCGAGCAGGCTCAGCTACACTTTGACTACAAAGGCTTCCAGAGACACTGCAGTAAATAATGAGCAACTCCTCCACTCTCAATTAGCTCCTGACATGGAATAGCCAACTATCTAAAGGGGAGACCATTTTCCCCAGTGATATTGCCCAGGTTCACTTCTATTCTCAGCAGTATCCATGCCCCTTGATTCAAGGCATAGCCCCAAGCTCACTGTCCTTAACTAGACCCAAGTCCCACTTAACGGCAGAGAAGGAGCAATCACTAAAAAGTAATGCAAAGAAGTAAATCTAAAAGAAAAACAGTAGAGATTTAAAGTGAAATACTAAACATACCTGATTAACAAAAAAGAAGGTAGGAATGGAAGAACAATAGAAGAGGAAAGGAACAAAAAACAGATGAGAGCAACAGAAAACCAATAGAAAAACAGCAGACCTGAATTTAAGCATATTCATAATTACATTAAATGCAAATGAAATAAATATACCATCAAAAGGCAGAGATTAGAAAATAGACTGCATAAAAAACAAAAACCAACTATGTGCTCTTTACAAGAGATACACTATAAATACAAAAACACAAAAGGGTTGAGAGTAAAAGGATGGAAAAAGATATACCATGCAAACAATGAGCCTAAGAAAACTGGAGTAGCTGTATTAACCTCAGACAAAACAAATACTAAAAGGAATATTACTAAAGATAAAGAAGGGCATTTCATGCTGATAAAAGAATGCATACATCAGAAAGATATAATAACCATAAATCTGTAAGTGCCTAATAATAGTGCTGCAAAAATATATAAAGCAAAATTTGCCAAAAATGAAGGGATAATAGACAAACTCACAATCATAGATGGAGATTTCAAGCCTCTCCTCAGTAATTCATAGAAGTACTAATTGAAATGGCAAAAGGATAAATATATAAATGCCACTATCAACCACCTTAACCTAATAGGACTATTTACAGACAATCATATCAAACTGCAGAATCCACATTTTTTCATGTACACATGAAACATTCCCCATAGAGCCATAAAATAAGTTTCTCCTAATTTCAAAAGATTGAAAACTTACAGAGTATATTCTTTCCACAGAATTAAATTGGAAATCATTAACAATAAACCAACTAGAAAAATATAAAATATTTGGAAAAAAACACACTTCTAAATAACACATGGGACAAAGAAGTAATCATAAGAAGAAGTAGGGAATGTTTACCCAAAAGGTAATAAAAACACAACATATCAAAATTTGTGGGATGAAGCTTTCTTTAGCAGTGCGTAGTGGAAATTTATAGCTTTATACAATTGTACAAGAAAAGAAGAATGGTCTAAAACCAACTATTTAAGTTTCTACCTTAAGAAGCTAGAAATAGAAGAGCAAATTAAGGATGAAATTAATAAAGACTTTGAAGCCTTCATATATTGCAGGAATGTAAAACAGTTCACTTTGGAGAAGTTTGGCCATTTCTTACAAAGTTACTCACTCATATACTTCACACATGTCACAGCAATTCCACTTCTACGTATTTATCCAAGGGAAATGCAAACATATATCTACAAAAAGACTTTTACTTACCTACTTAATTAATTCAATTTTTAGAGAGAGAAAAAGAAAGAGCATGAGCAGGGTAGAGGGCAGAGGAAGAGACAGCATCTTAAGCAGGTTCCTCACCCAGCACAGAGCCCAACATGGGGCTCTGTCTCACGACCCTGGGATCATGACCTGACCCCAAATCAAGAGTCAGATGCTCAACCGACTGAGCCACCCAGGTGATCCCCATAAACAGACTTTTATACAGAAATGTTCTTAGCAGCTTTATTCATAATGGCCCAAAACTAGAAATAACCCACATGTCCATCAACAGGTGAATGGGAAAACAAATTGTGAATATGCTCATACAAAGGAATACAACTCAACACCAAGGAGGGGAAAATCTAGTGATACAAACAACAGCACGGGTGCATCTCAAAACATGCTAAGTGGAAGAAGCCACATAGGAAAGTATGGTATCATATACATTATATGAGTCCATTTATATTAAATTCTAGAAAAGGCAACACTGGTCTAGAGTGACAGAAGGCAGATCAGTATTTGTCTGGGGTTGCAAGTGGGGGTCAAGGGATTGACTGCCAAGTGGAAATTTTAGAGTGTCTGGAATGTTCTGTACATTCTGCATGTTGACTGTGATGGTTTCTATCACACAGTTAAGTTAAATATGGGATAAAAATATGTGAATAAAATAAGTGATTTCTTATTATTCTCTCAATTATTCAATATATTCCTGAAAGACTAAAGCAGCAAATATGTTCAATTAGAAAAACTAGGACAACATTCTCTTTGATAAGAGAATACTTATCAAAATATAGAACTTTCTCAGTTGAAAAATTAACTTGCATTACTGAGTAGCCAACTAAAAATTATGAAAAGTTAATATTTTAACTATAGGAAGAACTCACTCAAACTCACCAGGGAAAAAGCAAAAATGATACATGGGAAATGGAAATATTGTTAACTCTATAAATTAACAACTATCCCAAACCTTTTGGAAAACATTTTGTCCCCATATGTTTTTCAAGCATTGAAATGTACTTTTGATCTAGTAAACCCATTTCTAAGACTCTACCCTACGAAAAGTAATCATTTTTGAAAAGTAGCTTTATGCAAAAAAGATGCTTGTTGCAGTGATATTTATAGGAGTAAGATACTAGAACGGTTAAGTAAATTATGGTTTATTCACCTGATAGAATGTTATATTACCATAAAAGCAGATTCCTATAAAGCCTCTACAAACACAAAGAAAACCTCTTAAAAGCCAGACATAAAAGTTGTAAGTGTGCTGCTTATTATTTTTGAGGTCTTTAAAAATAATCGTTAAAAATATGTGTACCAAACTAAAAGGGACCCTTCCGACATTTGCACTGGGAAGTTGGGATCATGGGTGACTTTGTCTTTCTCTGTATAGCTGAACTCTGATCTAATCACAGGTCGTTTAGGTGTATTTGTTCCAAACCTTAGGTTGGATGAGCGCAGGACACACACTTACTCGGCATTGTCGGTATATATGTTGCTGTTGTCCTTCCCACAGGCGGTGGCCATGAACACGCAGTTGATGATGACGGTGCAGATGATGAACATGCTGAACAATGTAACCACTGTCTGTTAAGGCAGGTACACTTCAGGGTGGCCCAGGTCATCCGTCACAGTGGAGGCTGCGGCCTACCTCCAGGCCCCATTGGCCGCAGGTGCAACCTGTCTGCGGACGGTGCGTGTTGGCGGGCGACCGCCCACACCTGTCCCCTCCCCTGAAGAACTGTCCTCAGCCAAAAGGCAGCCCCTTCACCTGGAGGGCTACAACTCCCTCCCTCATGTCTGACTGACTGAGACGTAGAGAAAAGCTGGCCCTCGCTTCCAGGTGGGCTTCCTCTGTGACGTAATCGGTGCTCTAGAGCTCCTAGTGGACTCCAGCTGATGTGGGCTCAGCTGAGACCCCATCGTTGTTTGCTCCTCTTTCTCGCCATCCTGCTTCCCTCCTTCCTTCTCCAGAGGGCAACTCCTCTACTAAGTCATCATTTAGTATTAAATAATTAAATAATAAAGATGGGGGCGGGGGGCGCCTGGGTGGCTCAGTCGGTTCCGCGTCCGACTTCGGCTCCGGTCATGATCTCGTGGCTCGTGGGTTCGAGCCCCACGTCGGGCTCTGTGCTGACAGCTCGGGGCCTGGAGCCTGCTTCGGATTCTGGGTCTCCCCTTCTCTCTGCCCCTCCCCTGCTCATGCTCTGTCTCTCTCTGTCTCTCAATAATAAATAAACGTTAAAACATTTAAAAAATAATGATAATATTAAAGATGGGGATTAAATAAGAATCCCCATCTCAGATTCTGCTTCTAGGGAAGCCAACCTGAACAGTTATTCCTTCCCATCCCCCCAGTACTTCAATACGTGTACCAGTCCATGTCTTTCTGACCTCCCCCAGTCTAAAACTGCCTGGCATCTTCCACCACCCCCTGCACACAGCAGAAATGCTCAATAATCCCCTCCTGTCTTTATCCTTAAGACTGAGGTGGCAAACTCAAAGCCTTAAGAGTCTCAGGAGTCCTTTAAATGGGTAAAATGAGCCACAGAGAGGGGTGGAGAGGTGGTGAAGCAGAGCTTGCATGGCCCCTCTAAAACAGGCAGTGGTTCCTCACTACACCGATTTTTGCCAGCTAGGACTATAGGCTGAGCCTTGAGAGAGGTTCCGTTTTTCAAAAGAAGCCAGAAATCCGGACTTCCCACATTACAGAGTGTTTCCATAAAGCTTTAAATTCTGTCTAGGTCCGGGGCGCCTGGGTGGCTCAGTCGGTTAAGCGTCCGACTTCAGCTCAGGTCATGATCTCGCGGTCTGTGAGTTCGAGCCCCGTGTCCGGCTCTGGGCTGATGGCTCAGAGCCTGGAGCCTGCTTCCGATTCTGTGTCTCCCTCTCTCTCTGCCCCTCCCCCGTTCATGCTCTCTCTCTGTCTCAAAAATAAATAAAACGTTAAAAAAATAAAAAAAAAAAAATTCTGTCTAGGTCCAACACAACACCGTTAGCAGGTAAATACAGAGACAGGTAGATGGTTTGCCACCTTTGTCTGGGCCCCAACTTAGATGTTCCTTTCTCCGGGAAGTCCCCCTGGATGCCTCCAAAGCACAGCGGTGCCTCTCCACACTACCGCTCCCAAACTGCCCGACCCACTGAAGACATTGCCTGCCTTTTGGCCCGTCTCCTTCTGAGGCCACAGGATCCCAGGGCAGGGCCAAGCCTTGTTCACACGCAGTAAAAGCACAGCCCCCGCCGTGCAGCCGCAGGCACTCTGCCATTATCGGTTCCAAGAATCAGCTACTTCCCCTCAGTCTGGGGCTCTGGCACTTTTCACATGACCTGGACTTGGCGGAAGATGCAAGGAAAGGATATGAATGGACTGAGATCCTAATGGCTAAACTTCGGATTGGATTGAAAGGCCCAAATACGAACAAGGCACGATTGGCACTGAAGCGATAGATGGTCCTCTTTTTGTTCAACACCATAAACGTCTGCGAAGACAAGCAAACAAATGCCACAAGAATTACGTGCAGTGACGGAACAATATTTATCGCGAGTTAGTTCATTCAGAGGAAATTCAGTGGGACCGCGGACGGAGGCGTGGCTTGGCTTATTATGATCATGACAGTTTCTGATTGGGCTACTGCCCAAGGCACTTTCCCACCGGCCCACGCTGTGACTCTGGACACCAGCAAAACCCTTCGTCTTGTGTCTCCGTCTAGAGAGATAAGAACTAGGAGGGAACTTGAAGAGATGGGGAGTGGTATTGAACATTCACATTCAGCAGATTATTTTAAATTATTTTGATTACGAATAAGAGCTTCGTAACAAAGGTTAGAACAGTCAGGGACCCGGCGAGTCTGTGTGGCTGTACCTGAGCAGTTCTACGCGAGATAGTCTGCCGATCAATTCCAACCCTGAGGATCTTCAACAGAAAAAGTCATCAAGCTTCCCAGACTTGCTCTCCCATTCTCCCCACTGACGTATGAGCAAATCTGCCTCCGGTTCCCAACTGGTGGGGGAGGCCCTACAGAAGGCGTCTGGAAATACATGTGGGTGTTTTTGGCTGTGTGTCACAACGACTGGAGGCTCTACTGGTCTTTAGTGGGTAAGTCTAGGGATGCCGAACCCCGGACAGATCTGCTAAGTGGTACACTGTCCCATCCAAAATGCCCACTGGGCTCCACCGAAGACAACACCAGACGTGTGCCCAATTCTTCCTGGGACCTAGGAATGAGGCAGTGCCTGCGGAAGAACCCATCACTCACAGGGTCTCACATCAACCCCCCGAAACCTCCTTCTTTCCATTTAGCTATAATCTGGCTGTCCCCTTACATGTCCCCAAGGCTGTTGGTTACAAAAGCCTTCACAGAATGAGGGTCATTCCTGTTTCCCCATGGCTCTGCTCCTTTCGGATCTGCAAAAGTACTACTTGGCACGTAATCCAGTATGTTCTTGTACAGGAAAGACAGGCCTTGTCGCCAAGGCCCAATATAGCAGGGTGGGTGCTGCCTTGGCTGAGGTACCAGAACTTCAGCCACTGCCAACCATCAACCTCCCTTTGCTGAGTTGCTGGAACTTACTTGTCTGCTGGCCATCTGGCGGCAGGAAAAAATGGGGCAGGATATTTTCTGTTGCCTCCATAACAAAAGGAAATGGGCCACAGGCTTCTTTGAAAGCTATGAGCTCAGGAGCCCAAGACCCACTTTAGGGATTCTGGGCCCTTCCTTCGGCTAGAGAGACAATTTTAGGGCAGAGAGCAAACCCCTCCTTGAGGCAGGTCACCCCAGATTAATAGGTGGCATGATATGGCTCTGTCTCTGTGTCCCTTGATATTTTATTAATGCCATCTCTCACTGCTTTAAATATTTCAGCTAATGGTGTATTTAACTATACTCACCAGGGTTTAAATTATTAAAATGATAGGTACCCGCTCCTTCTGTCTTCTTGCTGACATATCTCCACCCCTCTCTCTGTAGCTCTTCAAAATGGAAGTTTCAAAAGACAGGAAGTGGCCTTAGACTATCGAAAGAGCCCTTGGGTTTAGGGCCCAGCTTCATCCCTTACTGGTTGCTTGGCCTGTCATAATCCACTTCCCCATCCAGTCTTTGGATTCTCATTTATGAGGTGGAGGGCTAACTATCACATATACCTCACATGACTGCTGAGAACACCAGCCATGCGGGGTCATGGGTGTGCAGAGCTCTAAAAAAGTATCGTGTCTTCTAATTTAAAGGGAGAGCCCAAGCTGAGAAGAGATAGATAGTCCTAGAACATTCAGCCAGGCTGGAACAGAACCTGTCCTCCCAGGACTGTCTGCAGCATACCAAGCTGCCACCTGCTCCAGCCTTGAAGCAGAAGACCTCCAGAAATTAATTCGCATTTAACAACTCTGCCTCCAAGAAGCCCCTGGGATTCTGGGGCATAAGAAGAAGGAGAAATATTGGGGTGTTTTCGTTCCTTCATCTCTCTTCTTCTTTCTTGTCTTTCCCACTCACACCCCACTTTCCTCTATACACACAGTTCCCATTTGGTCTGGTAACCCTAAGTCTGTCCCAATGCAAGGTAACATACCAGGCAATATTTCTCTGGAGAGATCGATTTCTCATGGTTGCCAGCAGAGAATGGTCTCAGCGTCTCATATTTCTAGGACTTCTACCCAAACTTCCTTCCTCTCTGCCCTCAGTCTGGTGAGGTGGGTTTTCCATTCGCTGCTGGATCACACAATGGGATTATTATGGCAAGGTCTTCTGAGCTTTTCTGGATGGTCTGCAGAGGACCGTCCTCACTGTCCCAGGCTTCCAAGCAGCCATCAGAGGAGCCCAGAGCTCACATTTCCTCACTTAGGAGCCCCTTTAAAGAACTTTTACTAGAATTTCCCTGCAACAACTATATTCAGGTAGGTTAAATAGCAAGCCTATCACATATCGGCATGGGATTTACGCAAAATCTCCACCTGCCCACTTGATTACCATATTCTTGAACATCACTTATTGAACTTCTATTATGCATCATGTTGGTGTATGGTTCCAACCTCCAGAATTCTCATTTAATAGCCTAAAAAGCCTATAGCTGGGGAGTTTTTCAAGGAAAACTTATTACTGAATTGGACGCTCCTGGACAGTGATATTCATCTCTCATATCAGTATAATGCTTTACAGTTTATAAGTGCTTCCATGGCCTGTCCATGTTGTAGGAAGCATGCTTTATTCCCATTTTACAGATTAGAAGAATGAGGATTAGGGATTTATCCAAAGTCAAAAAGCCAGTCACTTAAATGGCCTACACCTAATTTTTGTGACTGCTAGTCCAGTCCTCTTTCCTGACACCATTTATGTTTTCTCTGTTTTCCTTTTAACCTTCCCGCTGCCCCCTGGACCTTCTCTTCTTCGCCAAGACATGCATTACAGAGAGAAAATGAAGACTGAAAGAGGGTCTCAGGACTATGGAGGCAATGACAAGTGGTGATAGCAAAGGAGGACAGACACCCCTGCAAACCCCAAGATCAATGTTTGGAGGTTCTTGTGACACCGGTTATAACTGCATGGCTAGAACACCCCAGAACCCCATCCAACTACCTTATGATTTCTGTAGAACGGGTCCAAGTCTTCCAGGGGCCTTGCTATCAGCTCATGGGGAATGTTGCCATAGAGTTTGGGCAACTTCCTGGAGACCTTTAGGTCAAGCTGAGGCCGAGGCTGGGGTTCTGCTGGTGTCTGGTCTTTGCACTTCTTTTTCTCCTTTTGGATGGCAATCCGCTTCTCAATTGTAGCCAGAGTGTCCGAAGTGAAGGGACGGAAATTTCGTTCATCTGGAAAGATCACCGGGTAGCACCTGTCATCCATTTTCATCCTTGGGACAGAGACAAGCAGCAGATCCTCAGAGAGCTCTGGAAGATAGAAATCACACAGCCTGCCCTGGAATTCTGCTCCTTAGGGGGGATGTCATGGGGAGCTATAAGACTGGGTGAGGTGAGGGGGCTTGGGAGCTCACTGATTGTGGGGCAGGCCAGCAGAGGTGACCACCATTGTGGATACAGCAGGAATTCTGGGCGCAGGGAAGACCAAAGCAGGCCATCATTCCTGGAGGACCTAGATATAAGTGGAAAGTTAAGTTCAGGAACAGTGGGCAGAAGAAGCCCAGTCTCTAAAATTGAGACCCAAGCATTGAGCAACACAGTAAGACTGAACCAGCTAAACTACTGAAATGGGGCCTGCAGATGGTGACTAAGTGGCCACAGTGTGAACAGGAGAGGAAAAAATAGGGAATCAAGTGGGACATAAGTATGAGCTGCAAAATCAAAACTATTAAGTGCACACATCTTCTCACATTTGGTCAGCAAAGTTCTTAAAATATGATGAAATGGAAACAAAAAGGCCATAAACACAGGCAAGAACATTTACACTAACACCTCTGATTCCATGCCAACTCTCTTACTTCTGAAACCCAGACCTGGCAGAAGTAAGGATCCAAGAAAGCAGAAATGATTTGCCAACACTAACGGGGTCGCTCTACCACGGGATAATAGCTGTACTGGCCCCTATCCCTGACAACCCTTCTACAAGGACTTTCTCTATACCTTCAAGTTTAAAAGTAGGCTCTGAACGGGGCACCTGGGCGGCTCAGTTGGTTAAGCGTCCAACTTCAGCTCGGGTCATGATCTCACAGTTGGTGAGTTTGAGCCCCGCATCGGGCTCTGTGCTGACAGCTCAGAGCCTGGAGCCTGCTTGGGATCATGTGTCTCCCTCTCTCTCTGCCCCTCCCCTGATCACTTGCGCTCTCGCTCTCTCGCTCTCTCTCAAAAATAAGTAAACATTTAAAGAAACAAAAAAGTAGGCTATGAGAAAAGGCAGGAGGGCTCATGTTAAATGCCTTTATTTCCCATGCCATGCATTGTCTTCCTTTCTTATTTACCTGAATACCAATCTACGATTGACTTCCAAGGCTAAGTTACCGCAGAGAATTACGAGTAATCCAACATAGCACTGGTTTGTTCATTCAGCAACCACATGCGTGGTGTCTGCTCTAAGAACAGTGGTAGGCACTAATGGAAAAACACAACAGTCCCTCCTCCTGGTCCTACAAGTTATGCTCTCCTGGTGTAAGTGGAGAAGACAGATAAAAGGCAGGAAATTCTAAGAGTAAGACAGATGCTGTTATAGGGAGAAATAGAGGGTACTGTGTCTGTGCATGGGATAGGCGTCTAACAAGTCTTGGGGAATCAGGGATGGTCTCCCAAAGCTTTAATGTCTCAGCTGAAACCTGAAGGAGATGTAAGACATAGATAAGCAAAAAGGAGGACATTAGAGTATGGTAGGGGAAACAAGCAGCATATGCAGTGACCCATGGGTGAAAAAGAACATGATGTCCATCAACAAGTTCTATCTGCCATTGTAAAATAGCCAGATAAGGCCCCAGTCAGCATTGAGAGAGGATGTGGGACCCTAGAATCCTAGTGAAAACCATGGACCTCACCCTGACGGTAATGGGGGGTTGCTAAAGAGTGAGTTGCTACTGTTGTTGTTGTTGTTGTTGTTGTTGTTGTTGTTACAGAGGAGTAACCCTATCAGGGTTTCAAAAAAAAAATCCCTCTTACTCATGAGAATAGATAGGACTTGGGACAGGGGCTAAAAGAGGTGAGGAGGTAGAACTGAAGAAATTGTTGCAATGATCGCAACCACTGAGGATGACCTAATGGAGTGGGTAGATTGGAGAGTCACTTTCGAAATAGCCATGGTGAGGGAAAGATTCGAGGGACAGGAAGGAGCTGAGGTTCCCGGCTTGGGCACCAATGGCTTGGTCAGAGGTGCCACTCACTCAGACAGAGAGCACTAGGGAAGGAAGAAGCTTTGGGGGAATAAATTGAGTTTAAAACAGATAAAGCTGAAGCTGTTTATGAACGTGCAAGTAGAGAGAGCCAGGAGGCATTTGAATACAGGGCAATCATAGCTTACACGTTAGCCTCTGAATATAGCATATGAGAAAAAAAAAGCATAGTCAAGTTTCTCTTGGAAATCCCTCAGGAAGGCACCAGACTGAAGAAACATCCCAACTCACTGGCCAACGAGGTCAACACGGCCAGTTTTTCTTCTAGTGCCGGAACCAGTCACCCTTCAGTTATCCACAAACAGAGTGGTCAGGTTGTGTTTAAGGGCCACGATAAAGGCAACATATGTGTCTTTAAAAACACTAAGGGTAATGCAATGCCCATAAGTGTGAGTCATATGTCAACTGAAATGACATATGGAACCTAGATTCACTGCATTCTGTCCCATCCATTCAGCATTAAGCTCTTTGTGGATATGCCTGGATGATGGAATTGGCCACACAGTTTAAATTACTCTCTCTCCCTTCCCACCCCTCCAATCCTCTTCTCTTCCATTCCACTTCCTTCTCTCTTGCAAACATATATTATTGAATTTGTATAAATAAAGTGGGACTATGTGAGACTCTACTGTATTTGGTTCTGGAGCTCATGAAAGACATTTGAGACAGGGATGAAGTCCTCTGCAGTCAACAGCCTATGGATGCTAGTTGATCCTGGAAAATAGATGAGCCTAGAAAGACCCTGGATGGCAAAAGCTTACGCTAAGTTACCGCAAGGAATCCAATACAGGACTGCTACCACAATAAGCAGACTATTAAAGAAGAAACTGTATACTCTGACCCTGTTGTTCTGACCCTAAGCATATTTCACCCAGGTTCTAGCAGAAAAGAGACTTAATGGAAATAAGTAACACAAAATAAAAACTGCACACATTAAAATTGTTTATAGATATATGCATGAAAAGATGCCCAACATCACTCATCATCAGGGAAATGCAAATCAAAACCACAATGAGATAGCACCTCACACTTGTCAGAATGGCTAAAATGAACAACTCAGGAAACAACAGATGTTGGCGAGGATGCTGAGAAAGGGGAAACCTTTTGCACCGCTGTTGGGAATGCAAGCTGCTGCAGCCACTCTGGAAAACAGTATGGAGGTTCCTCAAAAAATTAAAAATAGAGCTACCCTACGAACCAGCAATTGCAATACTAGGAATTTACCCAAAGGATACAAAAATGCTGATTCAAAGGGGCACATGCACCCCAATGTTTATAGCAGCACTACTGACAATAGCCAAAGTATGGAAACAGTCCAAACATCCATTGACTGATGAATGGATAAAGAAGATGTGGTATATATATATATATATATATATATATATATATATATATATAATATATATAATATACAATGGAATGGAATATACAATGGAATACCACTTGGCGATGAAAAAGAATGAATTCTTGACATTTGCAGCAACATGGATGGAACTAGAGTGTATTATGCTAATCAAAATAAGCCAGTCAGAGAAAGACAGATATCATGATTTCATTCATATGTGGAATTTGAGAAAACAACAGATGAACATAAAGGGAAAAAAATAAGATGAAAACAGGGAGGGGTGCAAACCATAAGAGACTCTTAAATACAGAGAACAAACTGAGGGTTGTTGTAGGGGAGGCGGGTGGGGGGATGGGTTAAATGGGTGATGGGCATTAAGGAGGGCACTTTTTGGGATGAGCACTGGGTGTCACACATAAGAGATGAATCACTGGGTTCTACTCCTGATGCCAAGACTACACTGTATGCTAACTAACTTGAATTTGAATTAAAAATGAATACATAAATAAAATTTGTTATAGACGTGGAAATAACTAAAGAACCACATGTTAAAGGTAACATTGAAAACTACAAAAATTGACCCAGGAACAAGAGGACTTTAGGGGATACTGGGTGGCTCAGTCCGTTAAGTGTCTGACTCTTGATTTCAGCTCAGGTCATGTTCTCACGGTCATTAGATGAAGCCCAACATTGGGTTCTGTGTTGAGGGCGGATACCGCTTAAGATTCTCTTTCCCTCTCCCTCTGCCCCCCTTCCCCGCTCATGCTCTCTCTCTCTCTCAAATAAAAAATGAAAATAAAAAAAAAATAAAAAAGAGGACTTTATAAAAATTATCAACTCAATCTGAAAAAATAAATCACACACAGTAAAACTGTCTTATAATTGAAAAACATTGATGAATCAAATATTTTTAATAAAAGTAGACTCAGGAAAATTGGACTGTGGAAATAAAGCCTGTGCATGCAAAATTAACTCAATTAATAAATTAATAAAATCAGTATGCATAATTGGTAACATTTGGAACAATTCAAATCTTCATTGTGAAATTTATACCCCAGATACTTGACGCTGAGAATTTTTCTATATAGCGAGTAGACTGCGTTGCACGGAAAAATTGGTTGAAAAATTGGCTACAGTGCAATCTTTCTCAAGCTTTACTAATAATCAAATATGATGGCAAGGTTTGCAGACACTGAGTGATTCTTTACAAAAAAAAATTATTTGGGTATATGCTTCCAAATAATGAAAACAGAATCTCAAAAATGGTGGGCACATGAATTCCAAAACATAGTGTAGCAAACCCAAGAGTGCAGTAAAAAAAAATTCCAGGATAACTGCACTACGATCAGCTTAAAAAGCAATTGATCTAAGAAGAACTAGAAGTCAGAGAGCCCTAAGAAAAACCTTTCAAGTGTAAGTTAAGTTCTCTGTCACAAGGAATATGATTAAGCAAGTGGTTTCTTAATAGGTAAAAAAGAAAGGTAACTAGAAATTCCATCAAAACAACAGCTCTTCAGAAAGTCAGATTTTACGTATGAAGCTGACTAAATGGCTTGAGCAGCTGACAGAAGAGGGAAAAAAGTCCACTTGACCTTGACACTTAGGACATTCTCCTTCATGAAACAGAAGGTCAGTGACATCAGTGACATCAGAGTCCATTCGCATCTCTATGGGTCCAAATAAGATACCAAATATCGGTTTTAGAGACTAGAAGCTACAAATTCATTATATCATAAAAGTTATACACCAGTTTTTTATTTTAACAATCATCCTATAGATAAAGCAGAATTGATTACAATTACAGAATAGAGTTCAAATGACATAAATGTTATAAAATTGTATTGCAAGCTGGAGATGGGGAGCAAAGATGAAGGGATGCTCAGAGCTACAGTTTCCTCATCCTAAGCACCTGAAGAATCAAGACATTCTATAGAAGGTCTGTGGATCAAGCGATACAAGTATAAGTCTATCCCTGAAAATTACGCAGGTAATCCAGCGCAAGACCAAATTAAAAATATGCTAAGTAGCAAAAACTGAAGGAATCCTGGGTACGGAAGAAGGATTACCGTCAGTACACTAAATTCCTCATCTCGCACAGGGGCAATTCAATACCTGTTACTTAAACTTGATGACTCAAGAAATAAAAGCATTAACAGGATCAGTTCGAGTTAGCTAGACAACAACCAGAACACTGAAACACTGAAGGGATTCAAAGTGGGACGGAGGAGATAGGCAGGGGGGGCGGGGCGGGGGGGGCATTTTATTTTTCCTGTGATACCTTTCCCAGCATTTCTTCCTTCTGAGTTATTGGAATTACGTACACCTAAGTGTCACTTTTACAGATTTGCTAAAAGACTAAAAATCCTTCCAGGCCTCCAAGCATCCTCGGATTTAAAACAGAGAGTCAAAATATCAGGTACAATGACAGGCTCTAAACTAACTCGAGTCCTAAAGGAAGCAAGCAGAATCTCAAGTTGAAGTCCAAAGCAGGAGGCCAGTGCCGTGTGAATTATGATGTGATAGGGAAACCACAGAGACCAGGAGCCCCCACCCCTCCCCCCCAGAAGGCTCTGCCAGACCTCCCTGAGGGGATGCCCTAGACTGGCTGGAGGGCTCCCCGTCAGAGGGGGCTCTGTCCCTGCTCCTCTAAGGACTGGCCCTCAGCAGGCTCACAGGCCCACAGGCCCACGCTTGCCAGATAAAAAACAAGCTCCCATCCGGGGAAACAGGGCTGAAGCTTCATTCCCTAAGCAGAGAGCTTAAATTACTCAGGGAATTCACTTGCAGTTAAGATCAGGTCGCTCCGGGCTTTGTGTCCAATCTACAAGCCTTACAGAGGCATTAGATCTGAACTCCAATTGCTCGCTCATTCATGCTCTGGGCACGGGCAATGCAAAATGATTTAAAACACCATTCCAGGCCCCAAGGGTCTTACAGTGGGGTGGGCACCTGGGTGAGTCAGGGACCGAGGCTGAAACCACACAGTGAATACGGCTGCACTAGCGGGGAACCCGAGGTGCTGTGGGAGCCCAGAGGACAACGTGGTTATGAAGAATCGGAAATCACTGAGCTGGGAGGATGGAGGGAGGTGTGAGCATGTGTGAAAACACTGAGGGTAGCAAACGGCTTCTTTCCCCTATTTATGACTCTACCAGTCATAAAAGTTGAGTAACCTCATTGTGCTGCACATCTGCAGTTTGCGCTCCAAGCCTCTCCCTGTCCTTCTCCTCCTTGCTCAGTGCCTGTGCAGCCGATCCACGTGGACCCCTCAGTGGGAGCCCCTGAATTCTGGCTTCTGGTTCGGTTTGGCCAGTGGGAGGCACCAGCAAGAGACCCAGAGAATGGTGGAGAGTGAGGTCAGGATTTTCCTTCCCGGCTCTCTCCCCAGTGGTGGCCATGCGCCACGGCTCCTGCCCGGTGGCCCATCCACACGGCTCTCTCTGGTTCTGTAACACCTCCCTCCCCCGGCCCCTTCAGATGTGTGTGTAAGGCACCCCATTCTCACCACCCCTGAGAACTGCACCCTCACCGGTTGCTGCTACTGAGCTCTGCCTGTACCTTTTAAAAAAAAAAAAAAGTCCCTTTAATAAAATATCCTCGAAATGCCCAGTTTGAATGTGCCATCTGCTTCCTGCCAGGGCTCTGGCTGATGGAATCATCCATTAAATAAAATTTAGAAAACAAGAAAAGGAAATGATCGCCCACAAACCAAAGCCACCTAGCACATGCAAGTTTTAACATTTTGGTATATTTCTGTTCCGCGGTCTTTTTTCCATATATTTACACTGCTGGCATTGTCATGCATAGGCAATTTTATCTCGTGAACTTTTCAATTAATGTGATATTGCGAACATTTTTGCAAAGATAGGTATCACTTAATGGCATCTACCCTGTTCCAGGTAAAATTTTAAGTGTGCTAACACACATTATCTCCGTTAAGCCTCAGAACAATCTCATGAGATAAATATTAACCTTGAGGGGTTTCTGAAAGGAAATGTTCATCTGGAATGAAGGTGAATTATTTGTGGCCTTCTCTTAAGAGGCAGGGGTTTTAACCTTATACCTTCCTTGGCTAGAGTTTCTCTCCAGCTCTCTCTGTTAGTAGGAGAAAGGACAAACCGACCCTCACACTTGACCCTAACCAGTAGGGGAGGCCATTGGGCAAGTCACCAAAGGTTTGCAACCCAAAGCCTTTCGATGTGGATCTGGTCCACACAACCTGAGACGCAACACTGTGGTTAATAAAAGCTATACACTATGGGCCAAGCACTGGGCCAAATGCTTTAGATGGATCATCTCTCATAATCTCTCCTAACTTCCCAGGAAATCTACAAGGTAGATATTGTTATATCGCCCCCATTCTACAGAAGAAAGCACAAGGCTGTAAAGGAATTGGGAGGCTCGCCTAAGATCACATACGGAAGTGCCAGAGAATCTCAATCCCAAGTAATCACCACTGTGCAATCCACCTACCTGCCTAGTTCTTCATAGTCCAAGCTAAGACAACCCAAGAAGGTGAGAGAAGGGAGTCAGAAGGAGAAAGCCACACAGCTTCCAGCTGGGCTGGGTGGGGTCTATGACATCCTCACTGTGTGACGTGCTTCCCAGGACATCAGCCTTACTGCCACAGCCTCACATGTCACTCCCTCGGGCATCCCACCACCCCCACCGTGACACTGTCTCATCCACCCAAGCCAGACAGCCCGATGGTAACGTACCCTATAAGACGCCCCTTTGTCCATTTTGGGTGGTGGTCTGAACAACAAGATCTTAACTCTGGTGACACACAAACCATGTCCATTAACACAGGTTACAAATAAATAATGGCCCCTTCGTCCTTCCTAGATCCCACAAGAAGATCAGAAAACAAATGAACATGAATAAACTTTCATTGATCTCAATCCAAAATCAATCCCAGGTTGATGAGCTTACTACCTCTTCAGAAAAAAAAAAAAATTTTTTTTAAGTACACATTAATTTCTGATTAAGTTAATTGGCCACAGGGAACTCAGAAACTATTTGGAGGGTCTGCACTGCAGTCTCGGGATAGAAGACTTGAGCACATCTTTTCTAGAAAAACCCAATTCCTGACATGAAGTCCGGTGTTGTGAGCACCTATCCCAGGCAGCCATCTCCCATCCCCCCTGGCCCCATGTCTTCTCAGAGCACTTGAATGGAGGAGAAGCACCCGATGGACCCCATCACCCGAGCCGTGTATCTTGTACCTGGTCCCTGACTCTGATCTGAGTAGGACGTGGTTACAAGAGGCCTGTACTCCATCCTGATGGAAAACACAGAGCAAGTTCCGTAGTGACAGGTCTAGCCTCGAAAGCCCAGAAGAACAGGGATGCCACCGGCCCAGAGGACTTACCTGCCTTGGGAAGGCGGCTCCGGACAGCAGCCCCTCTCAAAGCTCTCCACGGAGCAAGTCTCACAGAGCCTGAGCCTCTGCTCCTGGCAGTTGGAGGCCTTCTGGGAGGGGCAGCTCGGAAGCTGGGTGGAGAGTGTTGAGGAAGGCAAATGGGAACACAGCCAAAGTGATTTTAAAGAATCGTGTAGGAAACCCTGTAACCAGAGAAGTGACTGAGATGGTACTTACATTTATACTTTGGAAGCATCTGCCTTTAATCAGCGCTTAATCTAACCCTGCAGAGAGCATCATTAATAAAGAAACAGGTTGTTTTTTTTCTTTGGCCTCGTCCAAGTGGGTGAGAGAACAGCGAAGAGTCTAGCTGAAAAGCCACGCCGCTCAGCCTGGAGGCCACCTGACCCAGGCGCTCCGGCTTCTTGCCCCCCGGAACCTGCCAAGGCCCACGATGTGAAATGGTTCATAAGGCGCCCGGTCGGCTGCTCCTCCCTTCTTTTCTCTCGGGCCATCAACACCGAGGGTTCAGACCTGTGAAAAGACATGCTTACCTAGGTGGTTGTCACCAGGGACGCCAAGCACATCCCTTGGCCACCAAAGCGATGCGACAATGATCTGTCACCAAACCCCAAACTCCCCCAACTTCGCTTTTGTTTTATTAATTCTTGGGGAAAACTTAGATCTCTTTGGGAAGTGTGGCACCATAAGCTATTTTCAGCCGCTGTCCCCTTCCAGAGGCTAGCTGACAACCAGTTGAGATAAACGATACAAGATGTTTATACGGGGGCAGGAGGCAGGAAGTAGGTGTTTAAAGGAGTGCTGGATTGCAATTACAGGCAGATTTCGGTCCTGTCAGAAGTGGCACTGAACACTCGTCAAAAGAACTGGGCATAAATCCCAGCTCTACCGCTAAAGCTGCATGATATTGGATGAAGCACTCAATTTCCCTGAGCCTTAATTTTCTTCGCATAAAATGGGATCATTCTTTCAAACCTCCTTAGCCTTAAGAAGCAAATATGATAATAGCTACAAAAACACTGTGCAAACACCGGATATGAGTATCTTCATTTTTAAGAGGGAAAAGGCCTCGTTGCTTTTCTCCCCCTACTGACTCAACACCTAAATCCCACGCAGCCACACTGAAGTCACAGACATGGGATTAGTGCTGGGCTTGGCACAATGTATATGCCCTGACTTTTTAAAGCAGTGATCAGAAATTCTAAACCGCTGTCTGATTTCAGGGCGATTCTCAGAATAAGAGAAGACCAGTGAAGAGGAAAAGGATGTAGAGCTAATAAATAAGCATTTTTTTTACATGGTTAAAAATGTGTGTGTCTGAAGAGGTTAAAGGAGGCCTCTAAATCCATTATCTTAAAAGGCCCTGGCTTTTTTTTAAATATAAACTCTTGGCAAATATTATTTTCCTAAGCTATTAAGTCATTTTCTGACTTCCCACTCTGAAGTCTCAGAGAACATCCTAGCTTCTGTCTTCAAGGTAAATGCAAATGATTCCAAATGTAAGGACTTCCAAAGAGTAATACACCAACGCAGGCCACAGAAGCAGCATGGGGTTTGCATGCAGGACGTTCCCCAGACTCGCCTCTCCTGCGGAGCACTTGGGGAAAGCGAATGTGCACCTGAAGGCTGGAGCAGAGCCCCTGTGCTGAGTCTGCATTATAAGGGGATGCTAACAGCAGCACGTGGGCAGGATGCCCCCACATCTGCTGTATCCCTGGAGCACTGTCACCTCCCTTGGGTGCTAGCAGGGAGCAAGATCCTGACGGTCTCAGTCTTTCCATCTGATAGGCTGACCAGCTTTGACATCAGTGGCCAAGTAGGGATCATCAGCTTTAGCAGCAGCCACACACCCATCTGTTTATTGAACAAAGATGACATTGAACCTCTATTACTGCAGAACGCCTGGAAATACCAAAACAGGACCTGAGTCCTTGAGGAGCGTGCAGCCTCCTGCATGGGAAAGAAAGATGTACGAAGAACTAAAAACAAGACAGAGGGCTTCAAGAAGCTGCAAGCAAGATGCAGAGGCCTTCACAGAAGGGAGCAGAGAGCCTTGGGAAGGCTTCCAAGAGGAGGTGCGAATTTGAGCTGAGGCTGAGAAGATGAATGAGAACTCAGTATGCAGAGCAGGTAGGGATGGACCTTCCCGGAAAAGCCTGAGCAAGGACACACAGGCCGGCAAGGACAGGACGTGTGTAGAGAACCTCAGGTTGTTCCGTGAGGATGAAGTGGTGACAAAGAAGAGGATACAGAAGAGGGGGAGGCTTTGCGTGGCCTTGAGCACCACTTGACTACCACTCGGGAGTTTGAACTTGAACTTGCATGGAGTCACAGGCATGGTGCCGGCACAGCCTTAAGCTTCTGATGATGTATACCCACCAAGTCTTCCGTTTCCCTAATGCGCACCACCACCGATATCTCACCGACAGTAAGGCATCCGTGCAAATAAACAATGTTCACGGATAATGCCGAGGGTTCGACGTATGCCACAGCAGGTGTGGGCAGCCGAAGTGAGCGGCACGTGTGCGGGAAGACTTGGGAGGGAGCAAACTAACCCGGGGGAACTGGCTGTGACCTATTTAGCTGAAATCGGAGGTAGTCCGAGGAAATGTAGCAGTGGGTACCAAAAGCAGCCGCTCTAGTCAGAGACCTCCTAAAAGCTGGTTCCTATATATTCTTCCCTTCCCCGATGCCACACGGTCAGCCAAAGGCTCGTACAAGCATGTAGGGACTGAGCGAAGGCTTCAATGTCCAGCTCGTGAGGCCTTGTGCAACACAGGAGTGAAGACGGCCCCATCGCCTAACTCCTACCGTTCATTGCTGGAGCCTGCATTTAGCATTTAGTCCACAGAGCTTCCACTGTCTGATATGCATGCTGACATGATGCATATTTCTGATATGTAACCGTGAGGACTCTTTGGGTTGCAGCTAACAAAATCCTAACCCTGGCGTTTAGTATAAGCAGAAAAGAGATTTTATTGGCAGGGATCAGGGGTGTCGCACAGAATCCAAGGGACGAATGGCTGTGGCCCCTGACGGAAAAGCCGAAGTCCAGCAGGAAACTCAGGAAGCTCTGTCTCTCCTCATCTCCTGTTCCTGTTGCTGTTCCCCAGCCCCTGTGCTCCCTTTTCTGCTGTACATGAGTTTTCTGTGATCCTAGTTGACCCGGCAGAAAATGGCATCTCAACCTCTGCGTTGAAATGTGGAGCCTTTCCATTCTGGGAGGCAAAATCCCTGGGGAAGGATCTGCATGACCCCACTCGGCTCCGAGGCCTGACTCTAAACCGATCAACAGAGGTCAGGGCGCTGGAGGTTGGCCACTCCCACTGCCAACCAGAATGGATCCAGGGGGAGCAGCTCCTGGAGAACCCCAAATGGGGACAGCACCAACATCACCATGTTTTAAGGATCAAATGAGGCAACATGTGTGAACTTCTCTCTGTACAGTCCTACACGATATACAAAGAGACAACTTTATCGTTCTTGGGGAACCACAAGACCTGGCCTGGAATCCTGCCTTGTTGTGCCACCTAAAAGCCATGTGATCTCTTTTTCAACGTTCTCTAAATCTTGGTTTCTTCGTCCAGAAGCGGCACTGATAACGCCTGCTGTAGGCAGCATTTGTGAGACTTAACTGATCAGGGGCTACCGCTTTTGTGCACTGTAAAGTACAAGCTGAAATGAACGCAGGCTCCTTGCGGTGAGAGTCAGCGTTCCCCTGTGTGGTCGCCCACTGACTTTACCACCCCACCCCCATAGATACAAATACACACAAGCTCCAACGTCTTTATGTCTTTATGCCCACCGCAGCCCCTACCCTTTTTAATCCCCAGCAAGTAGTCGCTACAGTGTATTGCTAACTTATTTGTGTAGGAGGGAGAGGGGAAGAGGTAGAGGGAGGGAGCGAAGGACGGAGGGAGGGGGGAAACAAGGCAGGCAGACAGGCATGCCGCCAGCCCAAGGCTGGGATAGGTGGCCAAGTCTATAAGGAAGCCCAGGGAAGGGACTGGCTGGAAGTCAAAAAGGATATAATTAACTTAAGAATCACAATAAACTTGTAGCCACACTTAATAGGTTTCAAATATTTTCTCAATTTACCCTGGCTTCATTCTTCTCGGTGGTTTGCCCGTGTGGAGGAGGAAGGGAAGGAAAGGAATACAGGCAAGGAAAAGTCTTAAAGGGACAGCACCCCCAAGCCTGTAAAGGAGTGGGACCGGTCTAGGCTTTGAACAAAACACGCAGAGGCCTGCCTGACATCAGACCTCTGCACAGCTCTCCTTCAGAGAATAGACAGAGGAGGGGGGTTGAGCTGTAGTGACAGGAAGAAACACATCTACCTATGAAGCTGTCTTGACCCAACTGCCTCCCCACCCTGCTCCCGGCCGCCCTCCCCCACCCCCTCCCCAGCAGCCCTTAATCCCCTAGGGGTTGAAGGTGGTCTCAGGACTGCAGTTCAGCAGGTTTGCCTCAGGATGCCCCCCCCCCCCCCCCCCCGTTTTGTCATTTCAGCGTCTTCTCTGCTTTTCCCTGACTGGGCAGAAAGTGGATGTTGGTATTTCTGGAGCAAATGTAAAGCCATCTGGAAATGAATTCACCGTGTGCAACAGAAGAGAAACGAGGTCTTCTGAGGTTCAAGTTCAGAAACAGAAGGGGGGTCCCAGGAGAAGCCCGAAGACGTTCCTCCTCTGCCTCCCCTGGCCTCGGGTTAAGTGCTTCACGCCAAAGCCTAAACTTGATGCTATTCCGGTCTCTTTAAAACCCTCAGCACAGTAGCTCCTCTGGCCCCCCCGCTGAAAAACGTGGCCCGACCCAAACCTCTAGGAGGGCTGGAGCCTGTGGCCGTCGGTGGCCATCGGTGGCCATCGGCGGCCATCTAGAGAAGGTAGCCTTTTAACTGTAGCACCGATGTCAGCGGTCTGTCCCTCCCAACGTCTCCTGGACTCACCCCGGCTGTCCCTTGCTTCTGGCTCTGGGGAAATCTCTCTTGGCCTTCCCCAGCCCCCCTGGGCCCTCAAGTCTTTGTATTCACTTCAACATCCTGCCATCTTTCCCCTCAAGAATGAGGCACATTTCTTTCCAAGCCTTGAGCATCACGGTTTCAAAGACGCCCCCTCAATTTTTTTACCCGCAGGCCCTCGGGTCTCACCTGCCATCTCAAGTGATTTATCTGAGCATTTCTTTCGAGCAAATAATACGCTCTCTGCAAAAGAAATGTGGTAAAAAAACATACTTGGGAATTAAAGGTAATACTATCTTATTGCCATACTTGGGAATTAAAGGTAATACTGTCTTATTTTGTCTGCCATCGGTTTTACGTTTAACTTTAGAAATCAAAATGGACGCCGCAAATCCTCATGTTTTTGAGGCCTCGTTTTTAAGACAGTTTAGTCTTAAATGACACCATGAAGCGAGTACGTGTGTAGACGTTCCTAGATGCCTGGGGAGTCAGACCACTGGGGTGCAGCTTCCCCCCCTCTGCTCCTCTCCGCTCTCTGGAATTATCTGTGCCCCGACCAGTCCAACCTGTCAGCACCTCAGCCCCTGGAGGCCAGTGAGACCACTCTCCCACAGCACCCAGCATGAATTTCCTTCTGAGAAGGGGCCGGCTCAGTGGGTCGGTGGGCCCTGACCATGGGACCTTCCGTGTGTCCCCAGAGGCCTAGGACCTTGCTCAAGAGGAAGGGCCTTCCTGGGTGCTCCCTCAGCCCCTCTGAAGGCCCAGGATTCCCTACCTCCCCGTCCTTGGGCCCATCCTCCACTATCAAGGAGCCTGGCAGACCTCAAGGTGAGGACAGAGCTGCTCCCCGTAGTGGGGCTGAGGGTCACACAGCGTCAGTGACTCAAAGCTATCGCCCCTGCTGCACCAAGTCTGTTATTATCGCCCCAGGCTCAAGTCCAGAACACAAGTGTCTGATGAGGCTCCCTGAGAGCCCAGGTATGCATTCACACACACACACACACACACACACACACACACACACACACACTCATTCACACAACCCAGCAAACAGAGACGTGACAGTAAATAACACCAAGAAAACCTAAAACTTCGTTGGGGCCATTACCTGATTTCTTCTATAAGAGTGTGCTCCCCACACCCCCAAACACCAGGAGGCTAAGAAAGGGAGGCTCACAGGCCAGGTGATCCCAAAGAGGAGACAAACTAGCACGCAGGCAGACAAAGGGCCGCCCTGAGCAGCCCTGGCTTGGTTAAGGCTCACCTCCCTGACCTTTACTTACCTCCCTTGTGCCAGCTGGAGGCTCACATTCAAAGCCACACCTGTGCTCCTGCCAGTCCCCTGCCCACCTGCCCTCCCCGCTACCTCCTCCTGGAATCCACACCAACATTCGGAACTTAGGTGACGCCCCCTCCTCTAGGGAGCTTTTCTCATAGCCAGGTCGCACTTTGCTGACACTGACTGGCCTCCCCCTTCCTCCTCTGACCATTCCCTGTTGGATGAGCCTCGTCACCCTATTTGAAGGCTGGTGCAGGGCAAAGGCTGCGTCCTCTTCCCTTGCATCTCTCAGCACCTCGCTCTCTGGGTGCCCATGAATTAGCATTCAAGCTCCTTATTAAATGGGATGAAGGAAGCTAGATGAGGGATGGCTCAGCTGCTTCCAGAAAGACCCTTGTGCTTCAGAGCTCGAGGAAAGCAGGAGGAGGGCGGGAGAGAGGGAGAGGGAGGGAAGGAAAGGCTCACTAAAAGCTTCTCGAATACACAGAAGAGCTGAGCATCAGAACAAAGACTCATTTAAAAGGGCAAAGGAAACACTAGATGGCTGTTAATGGTGAACTGAATATGATAAATTATTGCTTAAATCACTTGGTTTCACTCCTTGTTGTTATGCACAGTTAATTGGAGGGAACGCTGAGCCTGCCGAACAGGGTGGGAGACGGCAGCAATCTCAGGCTTGCAGCTTCTCTAGGACCGCAAAGCCATCGCGCAGGGGTGACAAGCATGGAGCCAACCCCACTCCCTAGCCCCCTGCGGTGGCCAGGTCCCCTTACCCACACTCTGGTCCCCAGCGGCTGTAGCTGTTTGCAGCCAAGTCTCCTAAGGGAGAGAGAATCAGAGGGGTGAGCTGAGTGGCAGGAGGTCACCTTATGATCCCCCAGGCTCTGAACACCAACCTTGCCCCATGGGGCCCTACTCAGATGTCTCTCACCCTAAAGAAAGCCAGGTGGCTTCAACAGCAGATTCAATCTCTGTTCAAAAACTTGGATTTTGACTGTTATTTCTTATGTTTCTATTCTATTTCCTATATATATCCCGAGTTCCTACCAAATTATAAAGCGCTTAGTGGGAGAGAGGGTTAAGGAGACCCAGAAATAAGTAAGACGCAGCTTCTGCCTTCACTCAGCTGAGAGAACAGACATGGAACTCACTGGCTGCATAGAAAAAAAAAAAATCTCTCTAACATTTAATTTAAGACAAAGGATCTGTTAGAGTCTGGGATTTTATTGACAATCCTGTGGCCGAAGGAAGAAGAAGCAGGCAAAGCTAGCCTGATAACAACATCGGCAAAGAAAGAAGTTTTGATACATTTAGAACTGTTACACACTAGATTTTCACAAGTAATGTTTACATGACAATTAGCTAGCAAGGCTTGGAGAGTTACAGTTACCTGATATGGGAGACGACATTCAAATGTTGAAGTCTACCCATCTACGAGATAGTTTAACCAATACTATCAAGAGACATTTTTATGGTTACAGAAATAAAAAACAAGGGTTATATAAGACATAGCACAAGTAGAAGGTTGAAGACCCTGCCCCTTTTCCTAAACGTGGATTTAAATTTATATTTAATCTTATGTTTAAAGACTGTTCTCAACCTTCAGTTTTATCACAGGAAAAACTTTTTAATTGCTGTACTCCTTTCATGAAGCTTTTGTGTAAATACATGTTATCTCAGGAGAAAAAGCTTTTTCACAGGACTATTAATTAGAGGTTCACAGACTCTCCTTACAGTCAGGAGTCAGTACTGGGAGAAAAAAAATAATTAATATATATATACATATATATATTAATTATTTTTTATAATGATAAAATTACATGTATACATAAAATTTTATAATTATAAAATTATATAAAATACATGTATATATAAAAAATATATGTATATACGTGTATACGTGTATATATATACACAATATATATATACATGTATATATATACATGTATATATATACAGTGTGTATATATAATACACATATATATAATACATGTGTGTATATATATATATATATATATATATATATGGAGAGTTAGATACCTTGAAAATTTCTTGTATTTGAAACAACTAATATACTGGATAAAACATTAAAAGATGAAAAATTAAAATATTTAAAAAGCTCGAAGGACTCTACAGATAAAGACAAAACAGAAACCCTTGGATGCAAAAGAGTGTTGGAACCAGCTTTTACCTAAAGGATCTCTGCCAAGCCTTAGAGACCTTATGTGTCCAATAGACGGCTGCACAGTGTGTGGGGCAGGACAGAAAGCCTAGGGCTTATCTAAAGTGGGATGTGTCAGAACAGTCCACTGTATAAGGCGGAAGCCTCAAAGCGCTTACACCCACAATGCACAGTAAACAAGAAATAAAATCTGCCTCTAGAAGGAGTCTGGCAGAAGCAAACACAAATCCTTTCAGGAGAAATTCCACTGTGATCCAGGGCCTCAAGCAATTCCCACAATAATGTTTTAATAAAACTCAGCAGTGCACAATCAAAATCACAAAACATGGAAGGAAATAAGTCACCAAGAGCAAGAACCAGTCAAAGCAACAGACAACACAAAGATTTCAGGTGGTAGAATTATCTGACAGGAAATTTAGGAACTGATTTTAAAAAGCTTAAAAATATGAGGGAGCAAGAGACTGTAAATAATGATCTTTGCAAATTTTAAGATGAAACAAAAAATGTCTAGAAAGTAAAACATTTACTAACTGCAATTAGAAATGCAATATACAAGTAAAGCAGCAGATTAGACACATATAAAGAGAAAAACTTTAAACTGGAAGATAAATATAAGGAAATTAGAACAAAGAGCAGCACAGGATGTAAAATTAGTAAGAGGGGTTAGGAGATATGGAAGATAAATTAAGCCTAACATAAGTTCGTATTGAAGTTCCAAAAGGAAAAAATAGGATAAAGAAAAGAACGTTCAAAGTACAGTTGGCAGAAATTCCCAGAACTGTTAGAAAACATTAATCTTTAAGTCCAAGAGGCTCAATAAATCCAAAGAAGGGAAAAAAAATTTTAATAAAAAAAAAAATTTCAGAACCTCCAAAGTAACTAGAAGCTTCCATGGAGAAAAGACAGATCATGTACCAACGGATGGTGATGTAATTGACGGTTAACAACTCAACAGCAAAAAAATAATCCGGGAAGGAACCGAATAAAACATCCAATGGAATGGGAGAGAGAAAAAAAAAGTCAACCTGAAATTCCATGTTGACAAAACTATCTTTTGAGAACAACAGTGAGATATAGACAATTTTGGACAAAAACTAGGAAAGGTTTCTCAACAAAAGATCCTCACTAAAAATATACTGTAGTAGGATTCTCACACAGTCGTGACACCAAGACTTTTCTGTCCAGGAAGCAACTTTATTCCTGCCGGCCCCGCTCAGGCTCAGTTGGGTTCCTACCTGAAGAACTGAGCCCCACAGGCCACGAGGTAGCCTCTTTTATATACATTTTCTATTTCTTTGTCTCCCATATATGGTAACACACAAACATGCAGTCTGATCAAGTGGTCTCATGTTACAAGGTCCTATAGCCAGGTTGCCTTGAGTTGTTTGTTTGTTTCTTTGTTTGTTTCCTCTCCTTAGGGAGGGAACTCTGCCACAATCCCTCAAGCCAAAGAAAAATTTTCCCAGATGGAAAGTCTGAGACACATGAAACGATATTGAGTAAAAATATGTTTTTAAAACATCTTTTTAATGTGTATTTCTGAGACAGAGAGAGACAGAACATGAGCAGGGGAGGGGCAGAGAGAGAGAGAGACACAGAAACCGAAGCAGGCTCCAGGCTCCGAGCTGTCAGCACAGAGCCCGACGCGGGGCTTGAACTCACAGACCGTGAGACCATGACCCGAGCCGAAGTCGGTCGCTCAAGCCACTGAGCCACCCAGGCGCCCCAAGTAAAAATATGTTAATATGTGGGTAAAGCTAAACAAACACTGACTTTAAAAATTAATAATAATAACAGTAACATTAATAATAATGCTTAATTTGAGGAGTGAAAGCTAGGCTAGAAATAAAATACTGGATCACAGGGAGAAGGATCAAAGCATGCTCAGACCCTTGGATTGTCTAACTCAGTAGGATTAAAATGTTGATTAACTTTAAACTAGCGAAGGCATGTTAAAATAACTTGCTAAGAAATAGACACAGAGGGGCGCCTGGCTGGCTCGGTCAGAGGAGCGTGCAATTCCGGGTTGTGGGTTCAAGCCTCGTGTTGGGTTTAGAGAGTACTTAAATAAGACTTAAAAAAAAAAAAAAAGAAATAGATACAGAGTATATAACTTCTAAACAAGTTGACAAAAAAATTATAATAAAAAGAAGAAGAAGAAAACAAGGAGGAGATTGTTGGGCATTCTGCTAGGAGAAATAAGTCAGTGGGAAAAAGATTGCACCTACATGAGGCACCCGGAGTAGTGACTTCATACAGAAAGTAGAACGGCCGTTGCCAGGGGCTAGAGGGAGGGGAGAACAGGGGATTGTTGTTTAACGGATACAGAGTTTTTTGCAAGGTGAGAAGAGTTCCGGGGATTTGGTCTCACGACCACGCGAATGTATTTGACGCTTGAACTATACCCTTAAAACGGCTGATGGTAAATTTTATGTCATGTGGATCTTACCACAAGTTTTTTAAAAAGAAAAAAGAACGGAGATTTTCTTTCTTAACAAATTAGAAAACAGTGCAGTATAAGAAGAAAACAATAATGTAGTAGAAATGTATCTTGGTATATCAGAAATTACTGTAAAAGTGAACAGGGCTCTCCAGTTTCAAACTATGTTGTAATATTAGATTTAAAATTAAAACTCCAGGTGTAGGCTCGTTTTGAGACATGATTAAAACATAAGGAAACAGAAATACTGAAAGTCAACCAACAAAACACACATACCGTGACAAACCAAGTTTCCATAGTTATGAGTATTGTTTCTCGCTTTTTACACACTCGAAGCATCCACTCACACCCCACAATAGACGTTTCTGCGTGCAGGGGACATTACTGAAGGTCTTGGGAGATGGTGACAGGGCCTGCACATTGCAGATATACAAACCTTTTCAAACCAAAGTTTGAACAGTTCTTTGGTCACCCCTCAAAGTCCCATGCCTCAAGTGACCTCAGTGGCTTAGTCCTTCTCCCTCCACCCACCCCTCTGTTTGGCAACCAGGGTCTCCAATCCTCCCTGGTCTTTGTTCTGAGCAACTCAGTTTTCTCCCGTCCCTCTGTCCAAACTCAGAGGAGCCTTCCTCCTCAGAAGGTAGTGACTTATCACTACATGTAGAACTAGAAGTGGCCGGAGAAATAATTTAATATCCAATACGGCTCACAGGGTGTAGATCATTCGAGAGCAGTGGTTCCTAACTAGGGTTGAGAAGCAAACCCTCTGAAAGCCTCCCTTCAAACCCTCTCAATCAGATGTCTTATGGTGAATTTGGATCCACGTGCATTTCTGCTAAGAAAAAAAAAAAGGAAAAAGAAAATGACATGAACAAAATTATTGTTGCTGAGTACACAGTGATTACTCCAAACAAAACGAAACGAAACGAAACAGTAGGTTTCTGCTTCACAACGAATTTCCACCAGGCTAGTCTAGCGCTCATAGTTTGTCCGAAATGTTATGGTTTCTTCCCTGGCCATCGCGTCTCGGCCTTTTGGCCAAGATCGAGTGCGGTTTCCTCCCTGGCCATCGCTTCTCGGCTTCTGTTCCTCCTCCCCTCCATCTGCCCCGCACACAAGCACTCCTGAGACCACAGCTGCTCAGAAGGCTTGGAGGACCTCGCATTAGCTACTGAGTTAGAGTTGCACAACCTTGAACACGTCACTTAAGCCCTCTGTGCCTCAGTTTCCTCCTCTGTGAATTATAGAAAACAAAACTCACATGAGGCATGAGGCTGATAGGAGAAGGAACACTTAGTGTTTGAAAAGCCTTTCAAACATTGTCTGACACATCATAAGCACTCGACAAATGTCAGCTGTTACCACTGCTGGTTATTTTATTTTCTTTTTTGCTCTGTCTTGCTTTGCTCACAACTGTCCGCCCTGCAGATAAAGCTGTGCACTGTGGCCCTACCCTCACTGACGCTTCTTGACTCATTGCATGCTGTGACTCAAACTGGACCATCTCCATTGCCCCCAAACATGCCCATGAGTTCCTATCCCTGCACTTTAGATCACTCTGTAATTTCCACTTGGAATGCATGCTTTTTCTCTCTACATATTGGTTAATAGGCCGATGGGCCATTTTCTTAAAGGTGTAACTCAAATATTACTTTCTCTCCAGACGTTCCTCTTGTTGCTACCATCCTGTATCAGATTTGCATCACCTCCAAACGGGAATATTTGCAGAGTCAAACAACCCTCATCCTCTCTCCACCAATGTCACCATCCTTGATGCTTCCAGAAAATTCTCTTCTCCTGAGACGAACATTCCCTGATTACCTGGGATGTGCCAAGCACCGCTAGAACCTTCTACAATATTTCAGTACTCGTCCCAAGCACCCTCATGAAGCGGGTATTACCATGCTTATTTTACAGACAAGAAAACTGCTACTCAGAGCCAAGGTCACAGAGCTAGTGGTGGAGGGGCCAGAATTTCGAACCAGGTCTGTTTCCTCAGTGCCACAAGTATGGTCTCTGAGCTGCGTTTGCAATGTTTGCCATTTCTGTTTACCACCTAACTATTAACTTACCATTTTTATTTAAATCAAGCCAAATTTTAGTCTTAAATATGTTCTTCTGAGAAAATCTGAATGTTACTACTATCCAGTAAAAACTAACAACACTTGCCACAGATAGAAAGTAATCCTGAATAACAATACCGGGAAGGTGCCACTAGGCCCCGCCTGCCCCTCCAGCCTTGAATCCCTTCATGCTTCCCCTGCCCTTTCCACTCTGGGCCCAACAGTTTGCTTTCTGTTCTCAGTGCTTGCCATGCCTCTTGAAGCCACAGGGTATTTGCACATGCTGTCCCCCCACTCAGAACACTCTTCCCCACTCTCTTAGCTTACTCTTAAACTCCTTCAGGCCTTGGGGCACCTGGGTGGTGCAATCAGCTAAGCGTCCGACTCTTGATTTCGGCTCAGGCCATGATCTCATGGTTGGTGAGATGGAGCCCTGCGTCAGGCTCTGTGCTGACAGGGCTGAACCTGCTTGGGATTCTCTCTCCCACTCTCTCTGCCCCTCCCCACTTTGTACAAGCTCTCTCTCTCTCTCTGTCTCTCAATAAACTTAAAAGAAACTATGAAAAAATTCCTTCCGGCCTTCCAGATACCAGTGTAAAATATTTCCCTGGGAAAACCTTCACAGACCTCCCTGAGTGAACTGAATCCCCCTACTCTCAGGTCTCAGAGCACTGCTGGTCTCTCCTCAGCACTTCTGCCAGGAACACTTTTCTTTTCTTTTCTCTTTTTAAATTTTTTTTTAATGTTTGTTTATTTCTGAGAGGCTGAGAGTGACAAAGCATGAGCAGGGGAGGGGCAGAGAGACAGGGAGACACGGAATCCAAAACAGGCTCCAGGCTCTGAGCTGTGAGCACAGAGCCCGACCTCACTACCCGTGAGATCACGACCTGAGCCCAAGTCGGACACTCAAACCGACTGAGCCACCGAGGCGCCCCATCCACCACACTTTTCCGTTTGTCCACTAACATCGGTCTTTCCCGCCGGCTCATGTAAATTCCACCAGGGGTATGCACGCTGTTGGTTTTGCTCACCACTGCATTTCCAGAGTCAAGCATAGGCACTTAATGGTATTTGCTGAACGAATGACTCGTTGAACGAATGAACGATTCCTGGATTTTGGAGATAGCAAGTAGTGAAGTCCTGCAATTCTTTGTGGGTGTAGCAGGGAAGTCTTCTGTTCCCTGCTCAGCTTCTGTGTCTCTGATTGGACGGTGAGGCATGGATTTGCCTGACAAGCCTGCAGGGTGGTCCTCTGAAGCTTCTGGATCTCCCCGTCTCCACTGCCGACCTCTAATGCGTGCCCTCATCCTCCGGCACCTGGACCATCATAACACGCCCCTCCAGTCCCTGTCGTCTTCAACCGATTCTCCACACAGTCAAAAATTCATAGATGAGGGGCGCCTGGGTGGCGCAGTCGGTAGAGCGTCCGACTTCAGCTCAGGTCACGATCTTGCGGTCCGTGAGTTCGAGCCCCACGTCAGGCTCTGGGCTGATGGCTCGGAGCCTGGAGCCTGTTTCCGATTCTGTGTCTCCTTCTCTCTCTGCCCCTCCCCCCTTCATGCTCTGTCTCTCTCTGTCTCAAAAATAAATAAACGTTAAAAAAAAAATTAAAAAAAATTAAAAAAAAAACAAAAATTCATAGATGAGCAGACTGTCTCTTAGCTGAAAAACCCTCAGTCCCCAAGATGTCCTCAAAACCCCCCGGCAAACATTTAAGGCCCTCTTCAGCGCGGCCCCAACCTCACATCCAGCCTCTGTGAAGAATGGGAGAAAGAAGGGGCTCCTTTCCAGGGGCAAAGTGGTTTTTAAAACATCTTTCCGGGGAGGGAAGTTAATGGGCGAGCGGCACAACAAAAGACCCATAACCACCGCAGGCAGCCGTGGCACGGCGATCTCAGTCATTAGTGGGAGTCAGGGGTCACCGCTACCACGCGCCCTCCCTGCAGGGACTCAGGCACGTCCCTACCCGTGGACTCTCTGAGTCCGTACCAGGATCCGCAACAGATCGTAAACTGAATGCCACTGGAAAGGCAGGATGACAAGGAGAAACGCGTGAGAGGCTGCTCTAACTGTAACCGGGCTGCGAGGGCATCCGAGCCCAGGAGAGATCTGGGGGCTTTTCGAGTTTCCAGTAGGTGCTGGTGTCCAGCAGGGAGGAGCTCACGGTAGAGTCAGGTCAGACGCGGATTTTGGTCCTGAGCTTTGCTGCATCAGGAGCATTTCATTTATTAATAAAACAGTTGTGACTGCTATCCTGGGCAGCCTCTTCCCAGCATCAGGATTCCAGGGAAGCCAAATTAGTACCCAGAAGTTCACTCACTGGGTGGAAGTGAGCCGGAGGGGACCAGACAGTTGTAGACATATTTTTGTTTGTTTGTTTCATAACCAAGACTACACAGGGCCTGGGATGTTCGATGTAGTGGGGAACCGGCCCGCCTAAAACCCAGCGTGAGGTACTCAAGAACGCCAGACGCCTGCCTCCCTCCCTAGGCTGCAGCTGAATAAACCTTGACGTTGGTTTTCTCCCATCTACCTTCGTCTACCCTCTCTGTGGGTACATGTCTGTCATTACCATGTCACCGTTTCTAAGGCTACAGTTTATTTGATGTGGCTCCTTATCTTCGTCATTCGGAAAAACCGGAATCTCAAATCACCCATGGGTTTACAAGCCTTCTCTGGCATTGGGCTGCCCATCTATTAGCCAAATTCCTAGTACCCAGGGATGTCGCTTCCTGACCTGAGGGACAAATGCAAGGGTGCAACTGTCTCGCCTTGCACCTTAATTCTATTTCCAAGAAGTGGTTCAGAAAAAAAGAGACCTGGAAAATGGCTTCAAGTCGGCTCCAGTATGAATCAGAGCTCTGTCTGCTGAGGAGAACTGAAAACCAAGGGCAGCCAGTGCCCCCCCCAGCCCCAGCCCTATGGGGCTGTCTTTAGGGATCAGTCTCGAGTCTCTCTTTCTGCACCCTTATCCACGGTCTTGGGAAAGGGCAGCAGGCCATCCGACTTATGGCAGGCTTTTGAGGTTCAAGTGCCATAGTGGCCATCCTAGGGCAAAGACGAGGCTAGCTACAGGTCAAACAACAGGAACATTCCAGTTCAAAACATGCGAGGGATGGGGAGTGACCTCACTCAACCTCAGACTTCCCAATGAGTGGGATGAATCTGACACAGAGTGCAAAGTGAGACACGACTGACTCAGAACTGTGCGAACGAGTATAAGACAAACGTAGGGACTGGGGTCAACACCAGGCCCTATTTAGAGCTGTGATGAAGGACCAAAAAACTGAGGAGGAAACAGTAGCCCTGACACCTGGTCTGTTGGGATCACACCTGGAGCAGCCCAGGATGCAGAATTCCTGGAACTTTTAACGAGTATAAAGGGCATTTTCCACAGAGCAAGAGGAAATGAGCTTTATTGCCAGCAAAGTGCACAGATCGTCCTGGCCCGCTAAGCATCGCTGCTCCTAATGGTTTAATGGGCCCTGGTGAAACAGTAGGTGAGCCCCTGACTTAAATGGAAAAGTCTGAGTTTATAGAATACAGCCCCACAGAGCTAATGAAGCAGGGTGGGGAGCTACTTTAAAGTTGCTACTCCTGCGTGGACCTAAAGGGACACCAAAGAACCCTATGGACTGTTCTACTGGAATAAGCCGAAAGAACGGTTTCGTTTATTAAGGGAAGGAGATTCCCGTGAAAGTAGGCAATCAGCAGAAATACTGCATGAGAGCTACAACAGCAAAGCATTATGCGGTTACCTGAAATGTGTCGTGCTACATCATAAGGATGGTTGATGGCTTAGGAAAGGGGTGACGGCAGGAGGGGGAAGCCGGGAAGGAGGGCCCTGGCCCAGGGTCGGGAGCCTGGGCTGTCATGTAACATCTACCTGTTCATTGTAAGCTTGGGGGGCCCCATTCTGGGCCTTGGCTTCTACATCTGTGAAGTGCTGTAATAATAATAGCAACCAACACTTGGTTCCCTCCAGATGGCAGATGCACGTTCCAAGCACCTTGTATGCAGTTATTTCGTGTAATTGTCACAACGATCTCATGAGGTAGGAGAAGAAAATTTCTGATTTCTCTGAAAAACAAATCAGGAAGCCTGACAATGTTGGGCGCCAGTCCAACATAGCAGAAAAAAGCCAGAGCTGAGTAGAAGCTGGGCTTTTTTAAGTGAGACCATCAGCCACACCATCACACTCCTATCACACTGTTTATTTTCTTTATGGTGCCTGGATGGTTCTTGCAGCAGGTGGGCTTGTGGCTCCTGGGTTCAAGGTCTCCATGATCCCGCCCTCTACTCCTGAGAGTTGGTGTTCTTTGCTCCGCATCACCCCGCCCAGAGTGATCAGGCCGCTCATTTCTCAACACTCAGGCCTCAGACAGAGGGTGCTGGGTGTTGGGCCCCCCCCATTCAAGGACTCCAAGGTAGCAGGCACTGGGGACAGAGGGCGGGCACTACACTGCCCTGTAAAGTGATGTTTCAATGGACACTGGGTCCTCTGCAGCCTGCCTACCCCTGAGCCAGAAGCTTGAGTCTCATTTGAATGGGGAAAGAACGTAGTAAAGAACAAGGACATTCTGAAACCCCCAGGCACTGTGCCGGATGAATGAGGACCCTCCTATCCTAGAGGCAAGACAAGATGTGACACTAAGGCAAGTTATTCAACCTCTCTATGCGTCGGCTTTCCTCAACTATGAATTAATAATAGTCCCTACCTCATAAGGAGGCTGTGAGAAGCACAGTAAGAACCCCTATAGGTTGCCAAAAACTCTGGTCCCAGTCCTTTGGCCATCATAAGAGAACTGCGGGTTCATAAAACAATGATCTATCTCTATTAAAAAAAAAACAAAAGCAAAAACCTTTTTCTGCTTAAGCTAGCTTGTTTTGGGTTTCACCCACCAGGAAGTTAGAAACCGAACCTACTTAGAGATGAGCTTACACATAAATCCTTCAAGTCTGTGTGCTTCTTCCATTACTCTCTTTCTAAATGGTCCTCTGGTGCAGGTCAAGGTCAGTTCACTGGTTTGTTTCCAGGACTAGCATGGGGTAAAATGAAATCCTGCTCATCACATTTCTAATTCCTTTAAGTCCAATCGCTTTGGGAAGGTTTCCAGAGCAGTCACCATTCCCCAACCTCAACCACCAGACCAAAGGAGGAATCCTGGAGCAGTCTTGCTCTATGACCTTGGTCATATGGTCCTTTTCACTAGGAGCTCTCTCTAACCACATTTCTCCAGTTGGGTTTACTCGTTCTTCATCTGAGGCCCCTGCCCTGGGGCAGGTGCTCTATTCAGAAACTTCAGAGCTGCCCAACGCCTGCTCCTTCCTGGCCCTTCAACACTGCCTTCCGTCAAATTCTGCTCCCCCTGGCTTCTCATAATTGCTATTTTAGCTTAAATAGGAAAGAGTTGGTTTCTGTTGCTTGCAACTCAAGAACCTTGGCTTCAATACGATACCTCACCTGTGAGGGAAAGAGAATAGATGGGGAAAGGGAGCTGTTTATATAGAGTTGTCAAGAAAGGCCTTTCTAAGGAGGCAAAATTTCTGATGATCCTTCAACAAAGTGTGTGAACAAGGCAGGCAAGGGGTTGGGAAGGAGCATTCTAGGAAGGCAACAGTAAATGCAAAGACCTTGAGGTGGGAACATCATCAAGGAGTAGCAAGGAGGTCAGTGTGGCTAGAGCCAAGTGAACAAGCGAGTGGAAGGAGTCGAGGGCAGAGAGATAGGCAGGAGCTGGATCCTGAAGCGTCTCTAGGCTGCAGTGAGGGGTTGTGGTTTTATGATATGGTAAGAGCCCCTAAAGGGCTTGAACAGAGTGACCTATTCTGATTTAAAAACCAAACGTATTTCTGGCTGGTTGTCTTGAGAACTTCCCATGGAAGACAAGTGTAGAAACAGAAAGGCCAGCGAGGACACTATTTCAGGAGTCCACAAACACACACTATTTCAGGAAGTGACTGTGGCTTGGGTGCGAGTCAGGGTAGTGGAGGTGGGGAAGAGTGGACATACTTGTGATAAGGTTTTAAGGAAAAGGTGCCTTAAAAAACGTGTTGATGTGGGGTGGGAGGGGAAGAAAAGAATCCAGTTTTACTCTTGGATTTTGGACTGAGCCACAGAGTAGATGGAGTTGCCATCTGCTGGGATGGTGGAAACCATGGGAGAGAGAGGCCTGTCATTGTATTCGTCATCTAGCTCCATAACAATGACCACAAAATTTAGTGGCTTACAGTAACAATAAACTGTCACTATCTCACTGTTTCTGTGAGTGGCCACAGAATTCAGGAGTGGCCAGCTGGGTGCTTCTGACTCAGGCTCTTTCATGAGGCTGCAAGCAAGCCGTTGACTGGGCCTGCAGCCCCTGTGAGTCCTCTTTGGGGTCGGAGGATGTGCTTTGCAAGTGGCTCACTCACTGGCCGGCGGGCTGTGCTTGCCATCGGTAGGCAACTTCCGTTACTCACTACCTAGACCTCTCTCCAATCTCCTTAGTGTCCTTACAACACGACAGCTGCCTTACTCCAGGCAAGTGATGTAAGACCTCTTATGACTTAGCCTCAGCAGTCATACTCTGTTATTCCCATAGTATCCTGTTGGTTACAAAGGTTGACCCTATTCAGTGTGAGAGGGGCATGATCCCAGGGGGCAAAAATGACTAGGAGCCATCTTGGTGACTGGCTCCCACACCGTCCACACTGATGCTGGAACACAATGCAGACAGAGCAATCAGGGTGCTGAGGGGCCCACCTGGCAAAAGGGACCTGGAGAATAGGATTAGAGCAGATTTTAGAGGTACAAATGAGAAAACGGGAGTGATTCCAGACGTGTAAAAGTGGACTTGAGTGGGGCGCGATGTTCCCCGTTAAGAGGCGAGCTGGGCTAGAGAGACACAAAGCCCTATTTGTCGAAAGGCTTGTGGATTCCTGCTTGGGGTTCAGAACACACGGAGGGGCCCACAAGAGTTAATGAATCATCATACAGGGAGGTGACCGTATCTGCTGAAGGAAGAGGAAACCTGGAGCTGAAGATATAAAAGAAATCGACTAAGGCTAGTGGTCCGTGTTGAGATGCAAGCATCCCCACCCTACAAACACACGCCCCTCTCTTCTTTTACAGGAGTCACTGTTACCTTACAGGCCTGGCTAAAGGCACAGGTATGCCTGGGACCCATATCCCTAGTTTATGCCTTCTGCCACAGGTGATCCAGGTGACAGGATCTCTCCCAGTGTCCGAAACTTCTCAAAGACTTCACCAAGGAACGTGGGTCGAATACTGAGGAAGGTATTAATCTCCCTGAGACACTCTGAGACCAAGAGTTGGCTCCTAAGAGCAGGCAGCACAAGAAGGAAGAAGCTCTCCACCCCTGTGATCTGAAGGGTTGTGACCTCAGCTCCGAGATGGTCACCTTGTGAACACTATCAAACTCAGCCTGGGCACTGACACGTCCATAAATGCTAACTGATCGGATTTACTGAGTCTTACCTTAAAAATGCAAAGACCGGGCTCTGTGAACGCCCAGGTCGGCTCCCTCGGCGAGCCCAGGTCCTGTCTTGCCCCAGGACTGGCCTTAAGGAAGAGTTCTCTTTTTTTTTTTTTTTTTTTTTCAACGTTTATTTATTTTTGGGACAGAGAGAGACAGAGCATGAACGGGGGAGGGGCAGAGAGAGAGGGAGACACAGAATCGGAAACAGCCTCCAGGCTCTGAGCCATCAGCCCAGAGCCCGACGCGGGGCTCGAACTCCCGGACCGCGAGATCGTGACCTGGCTGAAGTCGGACGCTTAACCGACTGCGCCACCCAGGCGCCCCAGGAAGAGTTCTCTTAACAAAGGACCGTGCCTCATACCCATCCGTCTTCGCCAGTGGCAGGACATTTTCCCACCCTGTGCCATCCCCAGCCTCCATCCACAGAAGCACATACGTTCACTTTGCTACCCCATGAGGGATCTAGGCACAAATTCTGCAGCTGAGCCTCTGATTAAGCCTGAAGGCGACAGTCAAGCTGCCCTGCCTACAGGACCAAGTTTATCATTTGCAGCGCCCCGTGCAAATGGAACCGTGAGGTTCCTTGTTCATACATTATTAAGAATTTCAAAATGGTGACAGCAGAGCATTAAACCAAGTGCAAGGCCCTTCGAAGTGCAGGGCTCTGTGTGGCTGCACAAGGCTGCACACACACCAAGCCGGCCCTGCCCACCTGTCCCTTCCCCTGAGTCCATAGCTTTGATGCCTGCCATTGACATTCATCCTGCCAGTCTCCCTGTGTGCCCCCTCCAGCCCTGGGCTGGGCCACACAGGACCCTGAAGGAGAAATATTCTTCCTTCCTCTACTTATTATCCATCTTGTACTCTCTGAGCCTAAGCAATTTCATCTGCCCCCCTCCCTGGCCTCCACATATCCTGTGGTCTCCATCATCAAAGTTTCTGGACCATCCCATCCCTCCTCCTTACAATGTCCTTCCTATTTTGGGGCAGCAGTGGCAGCCCTATAGCCCACACTCACCCTCTCGGATCACCTTCCAGTCTCTTTCTGTCTCCGGTGATCCCACACGTGCCTCTCACCTCTGTCCAGCTCTGCTCCATTTTCCCCACCGTTGCTCTCAAGGCCCTCTACCCATTTCTCCATTGTTACCAAGCTTTTGCCTCACAAGAACCATACACAAATTTGGGGACATTCCAATCCTTTCCAAAAACCCTTTTCAGATCTTTTTTAGGGCAGCTACCTTTTGAAGATATTTTATAAGTGACAAAAGATATCCAAAAGTTTGTTTGTTTTATAGTAAATGATTTTGTAAATGAGAAAATGGAAATTTGGATGGGTTGGGTAAATTGTCCAAGGTCACACAACTAGGAAGTGGCAAAGCAAAGGCAGGATTTCAGCACCTG
Organism: Felis catus; assembly: GCF_018350175.1. Lineage (NCBI taxonomy): Eukaryota > Metazoa > Chordata > Mammalia > Carnivora > Felidae > Felis > Felis catus. Next base: position 151,558,011 of record NC_058376.1, on the reverse strand, counting down.
CTGACTCCGGCCACAGTTTCTAAAGTAATTAGGAATTAGAGGGGGTCATACAAAAATAAATAAATAAAGCAACAACGACATAAAGGAATAAGACAATGGTGGTTTTTTAAAAACGATGGCTGTGTGTTCTTTGGCATTATTGAGTGGTGGGGTATCTGTGTTCCTTCCTTTGAGTCTGAGCACCCTTATGACTGCCTCAATCAATAGAATGGGTCAGAAGTGATGCTAGGTCAAAAAAAGGTCTGTCAAGTGCTCCTGGGAGGCTCACTTTGGGGAAAGCCAGCCCCCGTGTAAGGGTACCAAGTACCTTGAGACTGCCATGCTACAGGGGCCACACGTGGGGCTCTACTCAATAGCACCAGCTGAGCCCCATGATAGCCAACATCAACTGCCAGCCATTGATAAGCCACCCTGGACATCCACCCAGGTGGACCCTTAGAAGATTCTAGCCCCAGCTGTCAAGTGACCCTCGCGGGTAAGTCTTCCCAGCAGACGCCCCAGAAAGAAGACACCATCCTCACTGTTGCCCTGTCTGAGTCCCTGAGCCACACAATCTGTGAACATAATGAAATGGTTGTTGCGAGACCATTAGTTCTGGGGTGACCTGTAATGCCGCGGTAACCAGAGACGTAGACAGGCCGTACATCTGTCCGCTGAGGTTTAAGTCATAAATTTCACATGACTTCTTCTAACAGTGTTCTCTTAATAGACAACAAGGAGGTGCTTTTGGAAGATGTGCTTGGGAGAAGCAAGGCTTCTTCCCCGCTCCCCATTCACACTCCTCGCTCCAGCCAGCTTTGCTTTCTGGAAAGAAGTGGACAAGCTGGAGTTTCACATCCAGTGCTGTATTAAGGTCTCTGAACTTCAGTTCCTCTTCTATAAGTGACAGATGGCGTGTGATTTTCACTTTGTGGATCTGGTGGGGGGTGAGGGAGGGTCCAGGAAAGTGAAGGCATAAACCTATTCACTCTAAGGGGATCACAGAGGCCACCTACCATCTGTTCCCCGTCCCGCCTACTCCACAGCCCCCCTCGCCTTGAGGCCTGGGAGATACAGCTTGACTTGGTCCAAACAACGTTCCCAGCCCAAGCCATTAACTCGAGAGCCTCTCGCAGCTGCCATCCTTCCCCTCTAGTTTGCACCTTTCCAATAAAAGCATTGCCTCTTTTGATTACAAGAGAATTCTCCGCTCTAATTGACTTCCAGGCATTAAAGTTTTACTGAGATGATCTCAGAAGCTCCCCGGGGACAGGAGAAGTGCCGAGCAGTGCCGCCCTGAGGGCCCTGGTGCGAGGGAAGAGTTTCTAAAACTGTTTGCTCTAAATTTTGGCAGGGCACCTTCTGGGGCATATAAAGAGCAGCTCAAAACAAGAGAAGCCCTCCATTTTCCTCTCACCCCAAGCCCTGGACAAGAGGGGCAGCTGGGTCCCAGGTCCCTGCTGCAGCTTGCTGATCTCTGTGACAGGCGACAGAGCAGGACAGAGATATGGAGGCACCTGTGTTCCTGCCCCAACTCTGTTCAAGCGGTGCCTTTACAGAGACACAAAGAAGAGGCGTGGCCCCTGCCTTGACAGTCAGCAGGACACATGCACATATGACAGACGGTGGGACAATACGAGGCAGTATAATTGAGTGCCAAATTAAATGGCATGATTAGCACTAAAAGAGGTAAACTGGAGGGGAGCAGGGATTAGGGCTAATTGAAGAAGGTTTCCTAGTAAGGAGGAAACAAGTGCTAGGCTTTTGAGAAGAAGAAGAAGAGTAAACATGTATTTATTTTTTTCATGCACCCATTTTAATGTTTTTATTTATTTTTGAGAGAGCGAGAGAGACAGGGTATGGGTGGGGGAGGGGCAGAGAGAGAGGGAGACACAGAATGGGAAGCAAGCTCCAGGCTCCGAGCCGTCAGCACAGAGCCCGACGCGGGGCTTGAACTCACGAACTGTGAGGTCATGACCTGAGCCCAAGTGGGACGCTCAACCGACTGAACCACCCAGGCGCCCACTTATACACCACTTGCTTTGTGCCAAATCCTGCCCCAAGCCCTTTATACACTTTAGCATATTTTACTCCTCGTAACAACCCTTTGAGGTGGATTCTGCTTGTAATCCCCTTTTACAGATGAGAAAATCATGGCACGAAAATGTTGAGTAACTCAGCTAGAATCGGAGTTAGCAAATGGTAGAGCGGATGTGCAGCCAGAAAGTCTGACTCGGGAATGTGTCCTTTACCACTACATGGTGCCGCCATTCAAGGCGTTAATACAAAGAGGTGAGGGGACAGGGAAAGGAGGAGACCCTACAGGTGAAAGGCACAGAGGTGGGGCTGCGCTCTTCATTCAGTGGCCAATCACATCTTTCCTCTGACTCCTGGGAAAAAAAGGAAGCGTGCGTATGGCTTTATATGCTTAGCAAATTTCTGCAACGATACACACAAACACATGTTATCAGTGATTACCTCTTAGGAGTGGAAATGGAAGCGAGTAGGGGGAAGGAAGAGGAGCTGTTACTTTTTACTTTGTACTTTCCAAATGTGGGAAATTTTTGTCTTGTGTCACTTTTACAATTCTATATTGTTTGGTTAAAAATGAACAAAGGAAAGACTCTCCTCCACCTGCCCCCACCATTCCCTTAAGGGAATGTCAAGAGGGGGAAAACAGATCAAGCCAGAGCCAGCCCTTGGGCTACGGGAGTAGCCAGGGACCATGAGCCTCTGTATCCTGTCCTCCCCAGAGCGAGCTGGGGACCCGCCCTCCTGCCATGCAGAGGGCCCATCCTTCGGTCCCAGGATGCCAAGCTTACCCCCACCACTCCTTTCTCTAGGAGCCCCCCCCCCCCCAGCTTTCCACTCACCACTACATGTTTGCAAAGATCCCAAAGAGAGCTACAGACCCATGTTTTATAATTTTTTTAATTAATTGAGAACCTACAAAAATTCAGAAATTCCATATTAACATCTGGATTTCTTATCTCTTTTGACCAAACCAGAAGACCTGGCAACCATAGGCCTTCATTCTCGCTGGGCAACTTGGGAGCTGAGCTGAGGTTCCTGGCCCGTTCAACAGGACCCATGCTGTTTGCCTCTGTCTTTACCACCCCCCCCCCATATTTTCTTATTAAGTCTAAATGCCATCAATATGGCATCTATGCATTTCTTTCTCTTATAACTGGTGTCCTTCCTCAGCTATGTCACCTGCTGGGCCCTGATAAGCAGTCGAATTTTCAGTTCGTGGTTTAGATTGCAAATAATTCCCAGTTGTTTCACAACTCTATTCTCCCCACCATCCTGGAGCACAGGAACAAAGTCCAACACATCCTTTCCATTCTGTGCGTCCTCTATCAGTGAGACGTTTCATTGAGGGCCTGACGAATTGATCTGTCAAAGTTAATTTCAGGGTAAAGACCCAGATTTCAATCTATCCAGGATGGGTCACGGCCAAATCATCCATACAGTTCCCCCTCATGAATGCTGTGCTTTTATGCCTCAAAACGTTAATAGACAACACACCGCTCACCCCGAGGCCTATAGTTTTGCTAAATATAACTGCTGACTTCTGTTATGTCTTTACAGACAACCTGCATCCCTTCGGCTGATCTCGTTTCCCCATTGACAGTCAACTCCCCAACACCTCTCTCCTGCTCGTGCATATTATATAAATGACTCACACCCTTACCTTCTACTTATTTTAATAGTAAAAATGCCCTTACAGTTATTCTGTCAAGCTAATATTCTTTCACACGTTTAATCTCACTTGACTCTTACAGCAACCTCATTAGAGTGGCATGGCACTATTTTAGAGATTAGGAAACCAATGCACAGACAGGTTAAGTGCCTTGCCAAGCATCATACTGCCCAGATGAGGCCCGACTCTAATCCAGTGCATTTTCTTGATTTTCAAAGACAGGTAGAGTTGGCTGATTTTTAGGAGCAGTGGTTAATGCTGCACTTGGCCCACTGAGCCCCAGAGAATGGGTTGCAGTGAGAGGAGGAAAGGAAAATTCGATTTTTCCAAGGCACTTCTCTGTCACAGATCAGCTGTGGCTGGTTGGTTGTTTGGAGTGACTGACTCCCAAGTGTTTGGGTATCCACCTGGACTTCTTTGGGGTGCCCATGAGAGCAGAAGGAGGCTTTCTAAAGGGCCTTGAGAGGGGCAACAGACCCCAGACTGGGGTTACTCCTTGGAGTCCTACTCATTTAAGAATCCAGGATCAAGTCTACGAGAAACCACAAAAATGGAGCCCTACCAAAAATGAATCTTCATTGCCACTTAGAGGCACTGAGCCAAAATCATGTCTCGCCTTTTCTCAGCCAAGTTACATCATATTTAGGTGTCCCAAAGTTATGCTGCTTTTCTTGGTCATCTCAGGCTTCAACAAATACCATAACTAGGTGGCTTGAACAACAAATATTTCTCACAGTCCTGGAGATGGGGAAGTGCAAGATCAAGGTGCTGAGAGATTCAGTGTCTGGTGAGAGCCCACCAGATGGTGGTTTACAGACGGTCACCTTCTTGCTATGTCTTCACGCGGTGAAGAGAGAGAACATGGAGCATGAGCTCTGGTCTCCTCTTATAAGGGCACTAATCCCATCATGAGGGTCTCACCTCATGACTTCATCTAAACCTAATTACTTCCCAAAGGCCCCACCTCTTAATACTATCATACTGGGGGTCAGGGCTTCAATATACTAATTTGGGCGTACAGGGCGGAATAGGGACATTAACATTCAGTCCATAAAACTGACCTTGGCTCCTTCTCCTCCTTCTAAAATTATTAGTTCCCAATCAAATACTTTTATACTAACCAAGAGAAGGATGAGGTTCACTACAAGAATCAAATTATCCACTGATCATAAAACCAGGCCGATAGAAGCTTCTAGTCACTGAATGACATTTCATAAAATTACAGGGAGACACTGTAAACCCAGAAGAAACAGAGGTCTGAAAAAAATCTATACATTCAAAGAAAGAAAAATCCAAGTGGAAATACCTCTCAGAACACTGGTAGTTAAACTGGTAAAGATTCAGGTAAAGGTTGGGATAACATATATTTAAAAAGTCAAAATGGCCCCAGGACCACAACAGCAAGAACAGAAGTCCACCACAGCCTCATTAATAACATATGCAGTAGAGAGTAGGTAGATAAAGGGCTGGTCCACAGAGAAAACATACTCAAAAAGCAGAGTCCAGAGGCACCCGTATAGCATTATCCAGAGTGGGGGATGCCTAGTAGACAGGATATTTCAATCTGTCCTTTTCAAGGATGGGTGCATCTCGCTGTTAAGTTCCATGACATCAGTCATCAATTACCCAGTTAGTCCCTTTTGTTGGAATCCCAGGCTTCATGGTTGGGTGGCTTCCATGAAACAGTCCCCTAAAGGAGGACTCTAGAAAGGTGCCATAAAGACCTAGTTCTCTAAGCAGTTTTGTTGTTCATCGTAAATGAATAAATCAACATCAGCCTGGTGTGAGCTTCGAACTTGAGACCTTAACTTAAGGAAACTGAAGCACTCAGAAGAGAATTCCCCAGAGTCCCACAATTATATCCGTTTACCTACTGGGATCTGCATTCATATTCACTGCCTTCTCTCCTGTCGCCAATTGCAAAAATGGCCACAAACTCTTCCCCTCCCTGAATCCATGTCCCGTTGGAATGTACTTACGCAGCTTCTTCTATCAGGAGATAGAATGTATTTCTCTAACATTTGAATCACTTTAGCCAGGAGGACATTAGTCAGTGTGATGCAAATAGAGGCTTGAGAAATATTTGCACACTGGGGTCTGCCTTCCCCTGGAAATCTGAGACTACCATGTCAACAAGTTCAAGTGAGCCTCCCAGCAGAGTGGTGGCCACGTGGAAAACCACCGACACACTCCGGTTGACAGCCAACTGCCAGATAGGTGAGCGACGCTTGAGTTCCAAATGATGATCTGGATCACCCAACTTCTAGCCAACCCACCAGCTGACCCACAGCAAGCCCAGGAAAGACCATTCAAGCCAGCCCAGACAGGAAGAACCACCCCACTGATCCACTAATCCATCAAGCTTCGGGGTGGTTTGTTTGGCCACAAAAGCTAACCAACACACTCCCTATTACTTTGGATGGACTCTCTGCGACCCATCTAAAGCCAGCCCCTCCACTTGCACACCTGTCTTATCCCCTCTTACAACTTTAGAGCCACAATTTCATCATTTCTCCCCTCTCTTTTCTGTACCCCAAATGTTTCCCACTTTAAGGAATCATCCCTACCAGCTTGCAAACATGCTGATATTTCCCCCACACCAAAAAATAAATCAAAACCTTCTCTTGACTCCACTTCCCCTGCCAGTTTCTGCCCCAATTCTCTACTTCCTTTTGCTCGAAACCTCCCCAAAGTGCCATCTCTTCTTTCAGTCTCCTGTTCTTTTCCTCCTGCCTTTTCTGAATCCCATTCCAGTCAGGCTTTTGCCTCGATCCCCATGACAAAACCTCTCATGCCAAAGTCACCGCTGCATCCCAAGTTGTTAAACTCAATGTCTAGCTTTCAGCCATTTAGTGACCCGTGATAAAGTTGGCCATTCTCTCCTCTTATATCCACTTTCTTCCCTTTGTTTCCAGGTCACCATACTCCCTTGGTTCTCCTCTGGCAGCTCCTTCTCAGTCTTCAGTTCGGGTCCTCCTATTTTTCCCAACACCTTTACATGTTGGTGCCCAGGGACTCCATCCTGGGCCCCTTGTCTTCTTTACTACCCCTGGCAACCTCCTCCATCAACGTGGCTTTAATTATCATCTATCTGCTGGTGACAGTTTATATCTCCAGCCTATACCACTCTCCTAATCTCTAAACTCTATTTTCAACTGCTTATTTACCATCTCCACGGGGATGACTAGCAGACATCTCAAATTTCGCATATCCAAAGCTAAACGGCTAAGATTTTCTTACGCTTGAAACGGTCTTCCCTCATCAGCTGATGGAAACTCAGTCCTTCCAGGAGCCAAGAAACTTAGAAGCATTCTTTGCTTCTCTTGCATCACACATCCAACGTACCAAAATACATGTTGGATCTACCTTCAAAGCGAATCAGTTCTGAACACTTTCTTTGCCTCTACCTCGGTTTAAGTGACCATCATTTCCTGCTTTGGTTATTGCAGATAACTGACCTCCCCGCTTTCACCCTGGTCACACAGTTTAAAAAATAAATACATTAAATATCTATAAATTAGGGATAGGGAGGGGAAGAATTTTCAAAACATTTCTCTTCCAAAAAAGGAGGAATTCTTTGCTCCTAGTATAACATGGGGATTCTCTGTTTTTTAAGTATGGACTTCCCCCCTCCCTTAGAATTGATTCACTTGATAAATATTTTATTTACATGTATCACTTTTTAAGAAATGTGGCTGCACCAGGGGTGCCTGGGTGGCTCAGTTGGTTGAGCGTCCGACTTCAGCTCAGGTCATGATATCACGGCTTGTGAGTTCGAGCCCCACATCAGGCTCTGTGAGGACAGCTCAGAGCTTGGAGCCTGATTCTGATTCTGTGTCTCCTTCTCTCTCTGCCCCTCCCCCACTTTTGCTCTGTCTCTGCCTCTCAAAAATAAATAAATGTAAAAAAAAAAGAAAAGTAAAAAAAAAAAAAGAAAAGAAATGTGGCTGCACCATTAAAGGAAGGATGGACAGCCAGTTATATCAGCAGCTGAATTCCTCACAAAGCCCAGAGAGTCTGCAATTTCCACTAACCAAACACAGAGCACATCTAAAATGCTCTCACGCCTAGTGGGCCCTATAGGCTCTCACAGGGTAGAATTAAGGAGTTCCTTAAGAAAAAAAAAAAAAAAGGTTTTTGAGGATAATTGGTCCTGGCAAAAGGTCACTTTAAGTGAATCCACTTAAATGGAAAGCAACATTTTATAGCAAATAGAGGGGGTAAATGGGAATGCGGATTAGAGATTTATCTCAAAAAGAACTAAAAATGATGAAAGTAAATTTATTTTATATTTAACCACATTTTGATTATAACTGCAATGGACTAATTCGTGGAACAGAAAAATGAATCCAGACTTGTTTGGGGCATGCTTTTTTTCTGAAAAAAAGAAATTGTAACATAGCAAAATACAACATTCATCATTTCTCACTGGAACTACACAGTGAGGTTTTAAAGAAAGTAAATTTTGCAAATAGTCGAGGGCTTCATGACTTTTCCCCAGGGCTGCTCCTAATTTTTGAATTTCTCTTCACCCCCTTCTGAAACCTCCATTATGTCATCATCATTGTTGAGTTTCTTTTTTTCAGTTGTAACCAGATAAACTCTGCCAGACCCTCATTTCTTGGAGGCTTTGTAATAATTACTGAATCAGTCCTCCACCAACACTTCCATTATCTTAGCGAAATCCTACATCTTTGGCGAGACTGGCAATTTCACTTTGCAATTGTTTGACACAGTAGTAATCACAATGAAAACATCTGACATCAAGGTTGGGTGGGAGTAGATTGTCAGCGTTAAGCCACAAGGAGATGTGATGGGGGACTGGCTTTAAGGGATCTGTCTGTCAGTGAACATTTCATGTTGGGAGGTTGCTTCCCAACTGGTAATTATGGGTACTCCGATAACAAACACTCTGATAATGCCGTTCCTTTGCACTCAAAAACAGGAATTAGCACTGCAGTTTCTGGGTGAAAGGACTCCTCTGGGAGAAATGTGAGGAGTCTACCACGGGTGAAGGTGGTCAGCTCTGATGTAAGTGATGCTGGCTGAGAGGCTGACTAGGGTCCCTCCAGGCTCTGGCTTCCAGACCCTGCATGGTGAAGCCCTAAGGCTATGGTCAACACCTACAGCCAAAATCCTGGGGGAAAAAAAGACACAAGTATCTGCTTTGTGAACACTGCCACCTATTGAAAGTAAGCGTCATTTCCAATGTTACTGTTGTAGACAATATAAAGGACTCTAGGGGGCAATGCATTGCAGTCTATGATTTGCGTAGATTTGCTTAGGACTAGTCAGGGCTGAGGAGTCCCACTGAGGAGGTCTGGCAAGGCTTAAAACCCCTTCCTCCTAATGGGAGACTGTTGAGAGATTCTGGTTTTGTGTCTGGTTTGCTCTGGACTGTGTTGGGTGTGGCTCTACAAGCCTTCAAGGCTTGCACAGTAACAGGGAAATCCATTCTTGGAATATGGCTCATTCTTTCATATCTGACTTTGCACACGTTCTTTATACTACTGGTCCAATCAGCAAACTGTTCTTCAAGATCAAGCTCAAATGTCCCCTCTACAAAGACTTTCTCAACTTTCCCAAAGTTGTTCTCCCTTTCCTCTGTGCTTCAAACAGGTTTTAGTTCTGTTGACAACACTTAACCACATGCAACCTAATTGTTTAATAGTCCATCTCCTCCTCTAGACTCAAGCTTTTTGAGTATAGCTGTCATGATTTAATTTTATTAGCAGGTGTTCCACTACCTAGCACATGGAAAACACTCGCTCAAAATTTATTAAATGAATGAATCCTGTGATTGTGTCAAACAGCCCAAGGTTTCATCAGTCTCCTGAAGTCAGTGTTTTCAAATGGGGTAAAATTCGTGTAACACACAATTCACCATTTAAGTCCTCTTAAAGTGGACAATCAGTGGTTTTTAGTATATTCGCCATGTTTCACACACTAGATATAGCCACCCTAGTGAGTATGAAGTGGTATCTTATTATGATTTTGATTTGCATTTCTTTAATGACTAGTGATATTGAGCATCTTTTCATGTGCTTGTTGGCTATTTGTATGCAGTGGCTCAGAATATATCACCTCAAGCTTTGCCATTTGGCATACTGATTATTTTGAATTAAACTTGAGAAACACCAAGCACAAGACAGATACTCTTACCTGTCTTTGTCCTTCTGAAAGCAGGAGATAAATCTCCCCTATGAAAGGAAGCATCCTTATCACTAGAGACAGGGAATTTAAGGCCAAAAAGGATCCTTAAAACTTGTTACTTCTTCTCCATTTTACTACCCTCAGTCCAAACCCCTTTACCAGTCAATTCTTCAGAAATTTATTGTTTCCTTGTCTAAAAGGTAAAATGCTTCCTACTTTGGTCACTTCTTTATCCCAGATCTTTGTGGGGCTCCTGTACATACACATGTAATTAAATATGTTTTCTCTTGTTAATCTTTTTATTATAAGGGATCTCAGCCAAGAACCTAGAAGAGTACAGGAAAACTACTTTTCCTCCCCTACATGTATATGTTCTTAGAAGAAATATCTATTTCTATTGGGTTGTCTCTTTGTTGCTCAGATGTAAGAATTCTATGTTCTAGATATGAGGTCCGTATCAGATCCTATAATTTGCAAATATTTCCCCCATTCTGTGAGTTGTCTTTTCACTTTCTCGATAGTATCTTTTGGGGCACAAAAGTTTTAATTTTGATGAAGTCCAATTTGTCTATTTTTTTCCTTTTGTTGCTTATGTTTTTGGTGTCATATTTAAGAAACAATTGCCTAACCCAAGGTCATGAAGGTTTATACCTACATTAGCTTCTCAGAGGTTTATAGTTTCAGGCCTCACATCTAGGTCTTTGTTCCATTTTAATTTTTGTATATGGTGTAAGGTAAGGGGTCCAACTTCATTCTTTGGCATGTGGCTATCCAGTTGTCCCAACACCATTTGTTGAAAAGGCTATTCTGTTCCCAATGAATGGTTTTTGCATCCTTATTAAAAATCAATTGACCAGAGACATATGAGTTTATTTGTGAACTTTCAATTCTATTCCATTCATCTACATGGTTATCCTTATCCTGGTACCACAATGTTTAGATCACTGTAGCTTATAGTAAGTTTTGAAATCTCACCAGTGATTCTTAAGCAATAAGGCATAAAGAAGTTTAAGTGAAATACAAAGACTATGAAAGCATGAACTTGTAAGTTTATTTTGCCCATAATACGTCCCATGACCAGTGCTATCATAAATTCTCTTTACTCAAAGATGTTTTGTGTGAATGGAATATGTTTATGAAGTAAAAAGAGAGCTGAGTTTCACCATTTGGAATGATTCATATGAGCAAAAGCACAGAGGCAAAAGGGATCATGGAAACTTGGAAGCAAGTGAGAGGTCCTTTAGTCAGTGAATGGATAAATCAATTACGGTACATCCAGAAATGGAATATTACTTAGTACTGAAAAGAAATGAGCTATCATGATATGAAAAGAGAGGAACCTTCAATGCATACTACTGAATGCAAGAAGCCAATGTGAAAAGGCTATATGTGGTATGATTCCAACAATGTGATATTCTGGAAAAAGCAAAACAATGAGGACAGTAAAAAGGTCAGTGACGTCAGGGGTTAGGAGTCAGGGAGGGACGGATAGGTCTAGCACAGAATACTTCTAAGGCATTGAAGCTATTTGATACAACACTACAGTGGTGCATACATGACATTATATATTTGTCAAAGCCCATAGAATGTACAATATCAAGACTGAAACCTAACGGTAGCTACAGACTTTGGTCGATACTGATGTGTCAATGTAGATTCATTGACTGTAACAAGTGTACCACTTTGGTTTGGGGTGTTGATAGTTGGGGAGAGTATGAATGTGTGGCAGTAGAAGGTATTTGGGGAAATACCTGTACCTTCTACTTGATTTTGCTGAGAACATAAAATTGATCTAAACAATAAAGTACAGGGGCACCCTGGTGACTCAGTTAAGCGTCAACTCTTGATCTCAGCACAGGTCATGGTCTCATGGTTTGTGGGATTGAGCCTCATGTCAGGCTCTGTGTTGACAGTGTGGAGCCTGCTTGGGATTCTCTCTCTCCAACTCTCTGTGCCCCTCCCCCGCTCATGCTCGTGCTCTCTCCCTCTCTCAAAATAAATAGATAAACATTAAAAAAAATAATAAAGTATAGGGGCTCCTGGGTGGCTCAGTCGGTTAAGCGTCCGACTTCGGCTCAGGTCATGATCTCATGGTCCGTGAGTTCAAGCCCCGCATCGGGCTGATAGCCTGGAGCCTGGAGCCTGCTTCGGATTCTGTGTCTCCCTCTCTCTCTGCCCCTCCCCTGCTCATGCACTGTCTCTCTCTGTCTCAAAAATAAATAAAAACATTAAAAAAAAGTTTAAAAAAATAAAGTATATTAAAAACCTTAAAGATTTGAGGGGCATAGGTGAACTAACAATGTCTGCAACAGGCACCATTTTGAAATTAGGAAGACTGAATGTTTGCTTGCTGAGTGCTAAGATGCCCAGTGCTCTTCCCTCCAGAACAGTGGTAGCCAGACCTGTGTATATTCTTATGAGATTGTAATATGTAATAAATATGTACATTTGGTCTTTGTCTCGTTCCTGGAACAGAGCCCCTAAAACATCCTGAAGGATAAAGAGTGATGGGAACATCTTTTGCTATAATATTTGGTCTTTTGTCCTTGCTTCCTAAAACGGCTCCAAAGCGGTAAAGATTTTCACTCATAACAAGCCCCTTTCAACCACACCTGAGTTCATGTTAATGACATAATTTTTGTAAAGTCCCTAGATAGACTCAGGATGGGGGATGGTTGCCTGGGAGCACCAACCATGTGACTAGAGGGTTGGATCTAGCAGTCCCAACACCTGACCTGCAGATAGAGGACAGGGACTAGAGGTTAAGTCAGTCACTAATGGCCAGTGATTCAACCAGTCATACCTATCACAGGTCATAGGTCTTCAGGTTACCTATCCTTCTGTCTGATTTGGTTACAAAATGGAGGTTCCTACAACTCTCTCCTCAGGTTCAATAATGGCTCACAAACTCAGGGAAACACTTTACTTAATATCACTGATATATTATAAAGCATACAGATAAAAAGCCAGATGAAGAGGTACATTGGGCAAGGTCCAGAAGGGTCCCAAGCACAGGAGCTTCTGTTATCATGGAGTTTGAGGTGCACCACCTTCTCAGCTTCACCAACCAAGAAGCTCTCCAAACCCTTTCTTTTAGGGTTTTTATGAAGGTTTCATTATGTAGGCATGGTTAATTAAAAATTGGTCACTGGTGACTAACTCCATTCATAGCCTTCCCCTCCCTTTCCCCAACTCCTGACACCCCAGAAGTCAGGGGGTAAAGCTAAAAGTTCCAACCCTCCAACCACAGGGTTGGTTCCTCTGGCAACCAGCCCCCAACCTTCGAGTCACTTCATTAACATAAACTCAGGTATGCTTGAAATGGATTTGTTATAAATAACAAAAGATGTTCCTCTCACTCCTACCACTCAGGAAACTCCAGTGGGCTCACACCAAGATATATCACTGTGAAATTTCAGAACAGGGGGAACAAAGAGAAAGTACTAAAAATTCCCTGAGGATAAAATACCAGGATCAGGAATCACAATGGCTTTTGACTCATCAGCGAAGACAACGTAGGAAGCTAAAAGAAAAGATGATGGAGTAATGCATTCAAAATAATGATGGAAAGATAATTTCCAATCATTATAAATTCAGCCAAATTCCAATGGAGTATGAAGGTAGAATATTTTTGGACATGCAAGGTCTATGAAAGTGTGTTTCCCATGCATCATTTTATTTTATTTTTTTATTTTTTTTTCAACGTTTATTTTTTGGGACAGAGAGAGACAGAGCATGAACGGGGGAGGGGCAGAGAGAGAGGGAGACACAGAATCGGAAACAGGCTCCAGGCTCTGAGCCATCAGCCCAGAGCCTGACACGGGGCTCGAACTCACAGACCGCAAGATCGTGACCTGGCTGAAGTCGGACGCTTAACCGACTGCGCCACCCAGGCGCCCCACCCATGCATCATTTTAAAGAAAGCTACTGCAGGATATACTCCACCAAAACCAGTAAGAGGAAGCCTTGGGATATATGAAACAAAGGATGTTTCCTTTGGAGACAGGTGAAGGGAGATCCCGGGATAATAGCTAAGCACTTGACATAGAGGGAAACCAGGCCGTATTGGAGAACACAGAGGATCCAGAAACACCTGTTGCATCTGAACATATTTAAACCAGTAATTCTCAAAATGAGGTCCAGTGACTGTAGAAGGTCCTCAAGACCCTGTCAGGGAATTTGCAAGGTCAAACTATTTCCACATGGGCATACGGTGGAGTTTTCCAGAGGCTACTTAACATACAACATACAGGGGCGCCTGGGTGGCTCATCGGTTGAGCGTCCGACTTCGGCTCAGGTCATGATCTCGCGGTCTGTGAGTTTGAGCCCCGTGTCCGGCTCTGGGCTGATGGCTCAGAGCCTGGAGCCTGCTTCCGATTCTGTGTCTCCCTCTCTCTCTGCCCCTCCCCCGTTCATGCTCTCTCTCTGTCTCAAAAATAAATAAAAACATTTAAAAAAATAAAAAAAAAACACACAACATACATACAACAGATTGAATGCAGAAGTAGAAATGAGAAGCCAGATGTCCACTGATAAGCCCAACATTAAAGATACTTGAAAATACACAAAATAATACCACTCTTCTTATTAAATGTATTTTGATTTGGAAATATAGTTATATTTCATTAAAAATATTATTTATGTTTACATGAAATAGATTTACTAATTCTTTTGAATGTATATATAAATATTTTTTTCGGTTTTGATTTCCAATATGGCACATGTCAGTGGATATGACCTACATAAACAAAAACTCTTTGGGATCCTTCATAATATTATGAGACCAAAAAGGTTGAGAACTACTAATTTAGACAGCTAGTGGAGTGTGTGGACTGCATTAGCATTAAGTAGACCTAAGCAAACGAACAACTGTAAACTCCAGAGAAAAGAGAAAATCAAATAGAAAAGGAAGGTATCCATAGCATACTGCATGGCTCAGCTGAGGAAAGCATTTATTTGCATAGACATATTAATGTAAACTGATATTGTCTAATCAAAAGTATGGCATAACTGGGGCACCTGGGTGGCTCGGTCAGTTAAGCGGCCGACTGTTGGTTTTGGCTCAGGTCATGATCTCGTGGTTTCATGAGTTCAAGCCCCATATCGGGCTCTGTGCTAGCAGCACAGAGCTTGCTTGGGATACTCTGGCTCCCTCTCTCTGCCCCTCTCCCACTTGTGCTGTCTCTGTATCTCTCAAAATAAATAAATAAACTTTAAAAAAAAGTATGGCATAACTATGTTGGGGGACTAGGGTCAGGACCGGGGGCTAAAAGGACGGTAGGCAAAAGAGCGCTAACTCCCACAGTAGAAAGCCAAGAGATAACATAGTAAATTTGGGATTTTAAATTCTGAATTGAGAGGTGGGAGATTATAACATGCTGGTTTTCAACTGGGGAAGGGAACATAAGAGAATCACAAGAGTCAGAACACTGAGGAGGGTAGGTGTGGTTTGAAGACAAACCACTATTTGAGAGCCGCTAGTATTTATGGGAAGCAGTGAAGGTAGAATCAAGAGGGTGGTTTGTGGTCCTGGCTTTGCCACTTACTCGCCTAACCAAGTCACTTGGTCTCAATTTCCTATTAAATTAGAGGGCTGCACTTGATGGTCACTAAGATTACAATTAAGTCTAAAAACCTATTGTAGGCTCTACCAGTAACATTCTGGACAGCAAAGGCAGGTCAGATTGATCTGAACAAGGAAACTCTTTTATCTTTAACACAGAAATGAAAACATTTTGGAGAAGAAAATAGCATTTGATTTGGGCTTCAAGATTTGCCAATTAAATAATCCATAATTCTATTCATCTAGTAAAACTGGCGTTGTGGATACAGTTTCATTACATGCAAATGCCATGGTGTTTTTATCTGAGCTCCTTGTCAACAGCTTCTCTGCTTGGTAAAT
Organism: Felis catus; assembly: GCF_018350175.1. Lineage (NCBI taxonomy): Eukaryota > Metazoa > Chordata > Mammalia > Carnivora > Felidae > Felis > Felis catus. The sequence continues at coordinate 151,542,274 of NC_058376.1, read as the reverse complement.
TCTATTTAAGATGCTGTTTTCTCTTCCTGATCTCTGTGGCTAGAAAAAAGGAATTATGCTTAAGTAATAAGTGATGATGCTCTTACTTTTTCTTATGTTCATTTCTATGGTTTCTACTGCAATTATGTTTCTTTACTGAGGATAGCTAAAAATGTACCTGGAGCAAGAGCCTGTAAATGCAAGGTAGATGCTTGATTAGCTGCAATTAGGCGTGCATGAAAATAAATACCAGGTGACAGTTTGCACTATTCATCAAAGAGTATTAACGGAGGTGAGAGGGGGCATACTGTTTTTTCTTTTTTAAAAATAACCAAATGAAGAAAAGTCATCAATAATGCTACCACTTAGAGAAAACCACCTTTAACAGACTGCATCGTTAATAGTGTCTTCCAATCTTTTTCCTTAGCAGCTCTAGCAACCAGAGTGACCCAGCGACACATTTCAAAGGCACATTTTAAAAGCGCGCGCGCGCACACACACACACACACACACTGTCACAGACATAAAAGGGTATACATGTCATAGCTGTTCTATGGAGGAGACGTGGCCCCCCGCCAGAGATGATGCCCAGAACAGAGAAGAAGACAAAGAAATTCCCTGGCTTCCTCCTTTCTTTTCTTTCCGGGTTCCCAGTGGTGCCAAACGCGGCCAGAAGCCAGCAGACATGAGGGTCTGGAAAGTGTGGCGGGCGGCAGGCAAGCCCCCATCAATCAGGGAAGGGGCCAGGTGAGGCATGGACAAGAGCCACATCAGCACAGTCCACCCCTTTTGCTACTCAGCATTCGTTCCCATCTTTCTACCCATGCTTAACCCTCTGAAACAACTTCATGCCCCTGCCTAACATAAAACTGCAGTGTATGTGCCTGGCGTTAAGCTTTCGATTGCTGAGGCATCCACTTTCAAAGACATCCATCTTGAATAGACATTTTGCCGGCTGTGTGACACAGCTACTAGCAAAACAGCCAGATAAGGAATCGAGCCACCACTACCCATGAAGTTTCCGCTTTCAGAGAGCACTGGGTAACCTAGACAACTGACCACTCAATTCTGATTCTCTTGTCAGAACCTTGTCTGACCCTGATTCTCTTGTCCCATGCCCTAATTAATTCCCACTCTTCAGTGTTAAATTAGCCAATGAAACTTATGAAACCCCAGACAACCCACCCTTGGACCCTAATAAAGGCAGAGCCCTAGGTCCTCTCTCTCCCTCTCTTTTTCTCTCTCCCTCTTTCTTTCCTTCCCTCCCTCTTTTCCCTTTACCCTAGACCTCACTATATGGCCCTCCAGCACTTGTGAGTAATAAATCCTGTTCCTCAAAGTTCTCTGATCATTTCTTGCCGAAATGCATCCTACAATCATGATAAGAATCACAAGGGGCACCTGGGTGGCTCAGTCGGTTAAGTATCTGACTTCCACCCAGGTCATGACCTCGAGGTTTGTGAGTTTGAGCCCCGGGTTGGGCTCTGTGCTGACAGCTCAGAGCCTGGAGCCTGCAGCCTGCTTCGGATTCTGTGTCTCCCCTCTCTCTGCCCCTCCCCTGTTTGCATTCTCTCTCTCTCTCTCAAAAATAAATAAACATTAAAAAATAATAAAATAGTAATTAAAAAATAAGAAGAAGAATCTCAAGGGCTAATCCAGCCACAATGCTGGCCCTGGTGGGGACTGTCTGTGGGGTCTTGCTAACAATAAAATAGGTCTGGGCAAGTGCTTTAGCATTCCTAGCCAATAGCATCACTATGAATCGGCTGGAACCAACACAACACAAAGGGTTGTCAGCCTATGGGTTTCTGGAGATTAGGCTAGGCAGAAGATGTATCCTACAAATGAAGATGCTCTCACCTTCTCCCCAACAAGAGGGAACACAGTTCCATCTACCAGGTTGTCCGTATCAAGTCTAGGATCTCCAAGGGATATGCAGCACCATCAGGCCTGAGTGTGATGCCTCATAACCTGGTTGCCTATAAAGTTTGAAATTATAAAATTATAAACACTTTTTTTTTAGAGAGAGAGAGCGGAGGGGTGGAGAGACAGAGAGAGAGAGAGAGAGAGAGAGAGAGAGAGAGAATCTTAAGCAGGCTCCATGCTCAGCATGGAGCCTGATGCAGGGCTCGATCCCATGACCTTGGGATCATGACCTGAGCTGAAATTAAGAATCAGATGCTTAACCAACTGAGCCCCCCCCCTCCACAAGCACTGCCAAAACTCTTTATGCAAAACCACAGGGAAAGGAACGGGGTGTTGAAATCACTCATTAAAATACACATAATAGAGCAGCCTTAGTTCTCAACTTCATAACTGATCACAAGGCCACAGCTGATTATTTATCATATCCTTCTCCCTCTACCCATTCCATGTTGCCCTTGACTTCATTCAGAACCTTGGCTGCTTGGAATTCTTTACCTAGTAAGGTGACCCCAACCTTCATTCTTAATCATCCTGCCTTTTGGTGTTGCTATTATCCCTTTCCCCTATAGTGACTGACCTTTCCTATCGAATTTGCAGGTATTAGGAAGCACCTTAATGAATCCCAATTCCAGACAAAGTCTTATTTATCTCCATTGTGTAGAAATGCCTCCACATCAATGGAACCGTTGCTGTGTATTTCATTGTATAGATCCAGATTTCTATGTGGCATCATTTTCCTCCTGCCTGAAGGACATCCTTTAATATTTCTTCTTGTGTGTGATGTAGTAGTGATTAATTCTTTCCACCTTCGTTAAGTTTAAAAACCTTTCACTTTATTTCACCTTCTTTTTTTTTATTTAAAAAAAATTTTTTTAAGAGACACAGCATGAGTGGGGAGGGGCAGAGAGAGAGGGAGACACAGCATCCGAAGCAGGCTCCAGGCTCCAAGCTATCAGCACAGAGCCCGACGCAGAGCTTGAACTCACAGACCGTGAGATCATGACCTGAGCCAAAGTCACTGGACGCTCAACCGACTGAGCCACCCAGGCGCCCCTCACCTTCATTTTTGAAAGATATTTTATTGAGTATAGAATTCTAGGTTGATGGGTTTTTTTTTCTTTTAGCGCTTAAAGCTATTGCTCTATTATCTTCTCACTTGCATTATTTCCAACAAGAAATCTGAACTCATCCTTACCCTTGTTCCTCCATATGTAGAATGCCTTTTTTCTCTAGTTGTTTTCAAGATTCTCTCTTTATCACTGCTTTTAAGCCATTTGATTATTTTTTTTTAATTTTTTTTCAACGTTTATTTATTTTTGGGACAGAGAGAGACAGAGCATGAACGGGGGAGGGGCAGAGAGAGAGGGAGACACAGAATCAGAAACAGTCTCCAGGCTCTGAGCCATCAGCCCAGAGCCTGACGCGGGGCTCGAACTCACAGACTGCGAGATCGTGACCTGGCTGAAGTCGGACGCTTAACCAACTGCGCCACCCAGGCGCCCCAAGCCATTTGATTATTGACGGGGTTTTGGAGTAGTAGGGGTCCAGATCTGATGACCAAGAAAGAATTCTTGAGATGTCTTTGACGCAAAAAGACATTATTAAAGCACAGGGACCCTACCCATGGGCCGAAAGAGCAGCACTGGGGTTGTGAAGAGCAACTGATTATATACCATGGATTTGAGGTAGATGCAAGCAAAAGGGAGGCCTCCAAAAGGACTTTCATATGCTAATGAGGACTCCTAAGACACCAGAGGCCTTGCTATTGTCAAGCTAAGATTGTTTTCCCTTTAGTAAGGCATTAACCTTAGGACAGTAGAGGGTTCCCAGAGAAATGTTCTCTCTGTATTTGCCTCAAGTATTTGTCAACGGACTGCAGGTTACAGAGAAATTTAATTTTACCTGCCATTTCCTTCTTGTCTTTGTTCCCCATCACTATGGAGGGGAGGGGGCTCCAGGAAACTGAGTCTATGGGTTTCTCGAGATTAGGCTATTGATAAGATTGCCTTTTTCTTATAATTTGCTAAGACATTTGTACATTTGTAAACTGATGGAAACTCACGTCCTGCAGAACCGTGATCTCTCAGTTAACCATTTATTTTCCCCTTTCCTTTATTCTTAGGCAGCCAGGAGTGCCTGAGGAATGTCCCACGTATCCCTACTGGGAGTGGAGGGGGGGCGGGGTGTGGGGGTGTCAGCTTGCCTTACGCTCCCTCATCAATTATGATGGGCGCCAATGTTGTTTTCTTCAACTTTGTGCTTGAATATTTGTGAAGTTTCATATGTATATGTTTATAGTTTCCCTCAAGTTTGGGAAATTTTCAATCATTATTTATTTAAATTTTTTTTTTGTCTTCCCCGCCACCCCCGGAGACTCCAACTATATTTATATTAGGGTACTTGAAGTTGTCCCACAGCTCACTTATTAATTTTCATCTCTGAAAGCTCTATTTGAGTGTTTTTTAAAACATCTTCCATGTCTCTACCTAACTTTTTGAACATATGTATATGGTTATAACTTTATATCCTTGTCTACTAATTCTTATATCTGTGTCCATTCTGGGTGGTTTCAACTGAATAATTTGTCCCTTCATCACGGGTCATACTTCCTACTTCTTTGCATTGCCTGGCAGTTATATATTGGATAGCAGATATTATAAAATTCACTTGTTATGTATGGACAATTTGTCTTCCGGTAAATATTTCTGAGCTTCGTTCTGGGCCACTACTAAGTAACTTGGAAAGCGTTTGATCCTTCGGTCTTGGTTTGATGATTTGTTGGGTGGGACTTCCGCAGTGCTCATTCTAGGGCTGACTGTTTCCCAGTATGGAGGTTAAGACTCTTGTGTGTACCTTACCCAGTGCCCTGTGCGTCTTGAGGTTTCCCAGTCTGGCTGGTGGGAAGAGGCACCATTCCTGGCTCTGTGTGAGCACTGTGCATTGCTACCTCTCACACTTTTGGGTGCTGCTTTCCCTGTCCACAGGTTATTTCTCTACATGCATTCACTGACCAGTATTCTACTGAAGACGTGAGAACACTCTACATGTCTCTGGGTTTCTCCCAATGTGCAGTTTTCTCCTGTTTCGTAGCCCATCCTGAGAACTCCAGCTTTCTTATTCTCCTCCAGACTCCGAGTTCCTTCCTCCTCAAGGAGTCTGCTGGGCTCTGCCTGGGTTCCCCTTCTTCCACCAAGGCCTGGAAACTCTCTCAAGGTTGGGCTCACCTCGTTTCCCATCAGGGATCACTGTCCTTTGTTGCCTGATGGAGTGTCTTGAAAACCTGTTTCATACGTTTTGTCTGCTTTTTGATTATCCAGGCAGGAGGGTACATCTAATTCCCGTTACTCCATCGTGAGCTGAATTGGAAGTCCTCTCTATTGTTATTTTTATTAATTCCTTACTTACATTATCCAATGCTGATTTATTCTTTTCCTAACCTTTTGAGCAGAATGCTTAATTCATATAATGTCACTCTTACTTATAATGATATTCCTTTTCATCACAGCTATAACCAGAACTCATCTATTTGGCCATATAGGGTTTTTCTTATTGGCGTTTTCATTTTCTCTATAGAGAAATTTTTTTAATCCCCAAACGATAGGAGTATTTATTGTTGGATCGTTATAGCATTGTTATTATTAATCTGTAGTTTTCCCACATTATGATTAAAGGCTATGTGGAAGCATACCGCGGAGCGATTAGCACTGTTTTCTGGAGTCAGGAGGCTGGGATTTAAATCCCTGCTCTGTCTTTCCTGGTTGTATGACCTTGGGCAGAGTATTTAACCTGAGGTTCAATTTCTTCATTTGTAAAACTGAGATAATAATCATACCTATTTCAGGTGTTGCCCTGAGAATTAAATGAAGATAATCCATGTAAATCCTTTAGCACAGAGTAAGTATCCAACAAATCTTAGTTAAAATGTCTGTGGGAATTTATAGGGAATCCTTTGTGGCCAACTTTTGCCATTCGATTGGCACTCGCCAGAAGTGAAAAGGGGTATTCTCTGTAGGTATAAAGTTCAACACAGTAGCACACGCTCTTGATTCCAGTTCCCTACCCCTCGGACTTTGCCTGCAGCTGCAGGGGACAATGTGCTGATGGTCCCCTCAAAAACCTATACATTTCTGCTTCTCTGCTTGAAAGTGCCCAGCAAAGTTTGGGACTTAAAACCCTCAGAGACAACTGCTCAACCAGTGAAGGACAGGAGAAAGCGGATAAATACTCCAGCTTTGCTGTCCCTGGAGAGGTCAAATCTAACATACATTCTACATGTTCTTCCAAGAGTCCCCCAAAGGAACTAAGTTTCAGTTACCCATAGGTGAAACCTGCTCGTTGTGCATCGTGGATGGGGTTCTCCTCCATCCTGCTCTCTCTCTCTTGTGCTTCCTGAGATTACCTCCTAAATAAACCATCTGCACAAGACCTCGCCTCAGAACCTGTTTTCTAGAGGAACACAAACACAGATATACATGTATTAGATTATCCTCATAATTGCATGGTTGACATCTGTTAAGCAGTGGTTCTCAAATCTCATTTCATATTATAATCAATGGGAGATAAATATATCAAAATTTCTGGGAATTGTCAAATAAAAAAACAAATCCAGATTTAGTAAGGAGAGACTCCTGGAAAGGACTAATGAGAAGGAGCTGGGAGGGAGGGATTGGTGCTGCAGGGAGAAGCTCTGACCATAAGATCTCGAGTGTTAGGCAAGAAGAATTCTGCCTTTATGGAGAAGAATAAACAAGACTGGAAGGAACTAGATGTGGGGAAGTGGGGTGAAAGGGTGACCTAATGGGACAGTAGATCAGAGAATGTAAACCCTGAGGAGAGGCTATTAAGGAGGAGTTATGTGCTGGCTCAGGCTAGGGGTGGGGCAAAGCTCAGAGACTTGAAGAGACTCTTTACCAAAGTTTGGTTAACAAGGATTTTGTTCTGATTGGTCAGCGGGAACAAGCGGGTCAGCTAATCATCTATGAGGCCACGGCTGGGAACTGAGAGGGTCTGTGCCTAGCCCTGTAATAGGTAAACAAGGCAGCATGCATGAGACTTACCTAAGTCATATGGGAAATGATGGTTCTTTGTAGTAAGCCTTTTCCAGAACACAAAAGAGATTTTGTGCGTGTGCGTGCCTTGACTGTCACTGTTTTCCAGAGCACTGGGCTCAGGTAAAATTCAACACTGTCAGGATGGAGCCTGGACAACAACAGTTTCTAGAAGCCCCCCAGATAATGTTTAGATTACAATAAAAGACTTGAGAGATGGGTCAACTAATCAAAATGTGTGGACCTTATTCAGGTCCTAATTCAAACAAAACTGGTTTTTTTTAATGACATTCATAAAACAATCAGAGATTTTAACACTGAATCTTTGATGAAGTTAAAGAGTTGCCGTTTATTTTTCAGGTGTGATAAGAATACTGTGCTTGTGATTTTTTTATTTAAAAAAGTGATAATGGCATTGTGGCTATGTTTTTTACAAGATTCCTTACATTTTAGAGATACTTGCTAGAGAAAATGTTTGTATATGAAAGCATATGATTCCTGGGATTGCTTCAATATAGTATGCAAAGAGGGAAAGTGGAGGGAGAATTAGCTGGCCATGAATTGGTAAAACTGTGAAAGGTGGGTGCTGGGTCCCCTGGGTTCATTAGGCGGGTCTGTCTGCTTCTGCATAGGTTTGAAATAAAACAGCTTTTCCAAAGAAGCTCCCTAATTGGTCTTAATATGCAATCCGTGCTGAAGGCTGCTTTTCATTGCTTTATCTATTTTTTGTCTGATCAACAATCAAAGCCCGAAAGAGGTTTGTTAAGGACTCCCCTCCCCTATTACATTTCTATGCATTTCTCCGCGTCGTACTTCCTGTGATGCTTGATTTATACATGTTATTGCTTTATTATTTGTCACACGGAGGTTTACAAAAGATTGCCTTGGAAAAATAATACATACTCGTGGCAAATGTAAAGGAAAAAAATCAAGCAATATATAAAGGTGGACGGTGAAAAACAGATTCCTCTTTCGCTTCACATTCCCAACTTTCAATCCCTCTCCTGAGTGTCAGCCACAATCACCGATTTCTTCTGTCTCCGTAGAGGAACAGTCGATGTGTATGTGCATATATACATGTGCCCATACTTCAACGTCCTTTTTGGAATATAATTGGGCCTCCAGTGTTTTACACTCTATTAGACTCCTCGCATTTATCACTTAAGTCACTTAAAGCTCGTACAGAAAATAGCTACCGTGGAAACTGCACCACAGCACACCCTGCAGCCTAACTGATTCTGTTTCTGAGAGCTATTTTACAACTCTGTAAATCACAGATAACAATGCAAAGTAACTCCTGTCTACCCACATGCAAATCAATGCTGGCAGGTGCAGGGACAAGCTCCCCCACCTGTGGAAAACCCACATTTTGCACATTCATTTCAACACTCCTTTACTCCACATGAATTTGTCCTTCTCTGACTTCTCCTTTGAGCCAGTTATGACATCTGCCTAGTTCCTTCGTTATGAGCAAAATAAAATCTGGAACACGTGTTCATTTTATATCTGCATGAGAGTCATGATTTTACTTTTTTTTTTTTTTTTTTTGAGAATTATCCTTTAACAGTGTTTAGCCAATAGGCTGAACACACAACTCATGGGGTGTGAGGAAAACCTAACTTTATTTTTGTCTCTGTCTGGGTAACTGTCTGATTTATCAGTAACTCATTTAATCTATTCATCATTTGCTTCAACAAGGCTCCGATAAATATGATTTTACTTGTGTTTTTAAGTCAAATGTAATTACACTTGTAGGATGTCTTTCTAGAAGAAGGACTAAATCATTCTCCAAAGAAATTATACCCATTTATCCACCCACTAAGAGTGTATAAAATGATGGTTTTTCATATTCTCTGAACACAGCACATTATCAAACCTTAAGATCTTTTCCAGGGTGGTAGGTAAAAAATGGAATCTTTATCTAATTAAGTACATATCTCTTTCATTATGAATTAGATTGGCATATTTTCATATAATGTAAGCCATCAATTTTCTTTCTCTGGGAGCTATTTATGTCCTTTGCCCATTTTTCCCTATTGTTTTGGTATTGTTCACATTAACTTGTTCGGGTGTTAAGGAAATTGACCTTTTGTCATGGGTGTTGCCAACATCTTTTCCCACAGTGGGGCTGGGGCAACCGTGTAGAGATGGGACCAGGCGAGCATAGTACAAGTCAGCGGGTTCACAATGTATCTGCATCTAGAGAGGCTGCATCTAGATGCAGCCTCCTGCCCTCCAGATGTGACCGAGTCCTTACCTTCTCATTCACAGCAGCTCAGCAATGAAGATCTAATTGAAGTGCAAGGAAAAGGGTGCACTGAAAAGTCACCATGGAAACTGCCCCTCCCACAGCATTTACCATTCAAAGGCTTCTACAGGCATTCATGTACAACAAATTAACAAAGAAAGATTTCCAGACTCACCGCCCTGATTTTGAATGCAGTTGGAAGGTGCTTAGAGGCATGAAGAATGCCTGTGGTTTCCATTGGGAGATTACTAGGCAAAGAATGGTCTTCAGCTCCAGCTTCTGCGGGGATAATTTGTTAAGACATTAGACTGTATTTTGGTTTTGCTGCAATTTTCCTTCCTTCCCCACCTTCTGCTGATGGTTGCCAGTCCCCAGTGCTTAGTAGGCCTTATGCCTAAAGACTACCTCTGGTTTTGCCTTCAGTGAAAGCCGGGGATCACTGAAGAGGTTAAACTATGAATCTAGGTGGGAAAGGGTGAGTAGGGGAAAAAAATCATTCTCTTTGGAAGGCAGAGAAGTCAATGAAATCAGGAAAGGTTCTGCAAGGGGTGACGACCTGCGACCACTGTTGAAAGCGTCCAGGTTGGTGACTGACTGTAAAGGATGCAAATCTGCCTCCCCAAAATGTTTCTCTTTGGCTTGTGGATTATTTTAGGCTGGTTATTTTTAAGAAACAAAAGGCTGAGGAAGAAACTTTGACCTTCCCACTGACGGCCTAAAAGAATTTAGACAGAGGACCCGCTCCAGGAAGGGAGCAATCACCATAAACAACTACAGTACAAAACTCCTCTTTATGTCCCATTGTTTCTGGATGGCCCAACACACATTTGTTTACCAAACGTTTATCTCTTTTGTCTTCCTGGGAATTATCTTCCTTTTGAAGTCCCAGACCCCTAGCCCTTTCTCCTTAGCTCTGGATAAGCCTCAATTTCCTGACTGCCTGTGGGTTTCATATTCTTATGGAGTCCCCCTATGTATGTAATTAAATTTAAATTTTTTTCCTGTGATTCTGCCTCATGTCGACTTAATTCTTAGGCCAGCCAAGAGAACCTTGAAGGGTAAAGGAAAAATTTTCCTCCTAACAGTGACAGAACCTGATCAATGATGGCTAGTGATCTCAGGGAAACAGGGACCAAGGCACCGGGATTTCCAGCTATAACAAAAAAAAATCCCATTTCCTGTGCAGGAAAAAGCCAGAAGCCTGGCTACTTTCAAAGGGCACTGGGCATCGCAGACCTAACCACTGTGGCCTGGGACTACTGTGCCTCCCTATATATAACTCCTGAAATCTATGAGTGATTTACTTGGATCAGGGTGACTAGGGGAGTCTAAGAAATGACTTAAGTAGACTTCGCCATCATTTTGGCTGGCTGGGTGCTCAAAATTATGGTTGATATAATTTTAATAATCTAATGTGCTATAGCAGAGTTTGTGGAGCAAGATTCACATCCAATGTACTTTTTAGGACTAGCATTTTGGGAAGTTTCAGCCAGTCGGCTACAAAAATCCCACCGCAAACAAAGCACATTTGTGATGTAGTTTTAATTTTTTCCACTTAGTATATGCTTATAAATGCAAAACTTTTGCTCTATTTTCTTTTATTTTTACAATAAATTATGGCTTTTTTATGGAAGCATATTGATTTCCTGAAAAGATACTTTGATTATGACATTTTAGCAGAAGGAAATAAGTATTAGGCATTTTAAGATTTAATTTGTCACATTAGAGCCAGGGAGGTCCAAAATCAGTGATGGTCTGGATGGTTCTCTACTGCCCTCCAGTGGGAGGTTGGAAGGAGGTGGAAACATTTTTGGAGCTCAAGAGACTGGTGTATATTTCCAATATTGGCATGTGGAAAATATAGACAAAAAGTAATAAAAAGAACCAAAGGCTATTTTTTCCCAGTGTGTTCAGAAATAAGTGAACTGTTGCATGATGAGTCACTTAGTATCATACCTTCTAAGACTGCATTTAAACCTGAGGAGTTACTGACAAGGCATAAAATAGCACAATTTTTGATATAAACATCTGACGCATTCTGAGTCTCTGTATGTACTTATATAAAATTGACTTACTTATGCATACTTACATAGTTATGATGTTATAATGTTATGATATTATAATGTAGTTATGATGTTATGATGTCTGTTATATATCAAACTCTTAGTAGAGAATCATTAAAGAGTTACAGGAAAATTTATGCAGCTTCTCAATTTCCCCACATTTCTGACTGATGTCATGACAGGCTTACATTAAAAAGCTTATTTCGCACTTCCATGTGAGGCTGAAAATTTTATACTTTTTAAAATTCATCTTTCAAATATCCAAATTAATGCATTAGGACAGCAGTAGTTGCAAACCAAGGCTCTATATGGTTTCGTGTTTGTAAACAAATTTTCAAAAACATATTAATTCTTTGGGGCACCTGGGGGGCTTCAGTCAGTTGACCATCTGATTCTTGATTTCAGCTCAGGTCATGATCACACAGTTCATGGGTTCAAGCCCCACGTCTGGCTCTGTGCTGACAGTGCAGAGCCTGCTTGGGATTCTTTCTCTCCCTCTCTCTCTGCCCCTCCCTGGCTCATTTTCTCTGTCTCTCTCTCTCTCTCTCTCTCTCTCTCTCTCAAAAATAAATAAATAGGGGCACCTGGGTGGCTCAGTCGGTTGAGCATCTGACTTCAGCTGAGGTCATGATCTTACGGTTCATGGGTTCGAGCCCTGTGTCAGGTTCTGTGCTGACAGCTCAGAGCCTGGACCCTGCTTTGGATGCTGTGTCTCCCTCTCCCTCTGCCCTCCCCTGCTTGCACTCTGTCATTCTATCTCTCTCAAAAATAAATAAGCATTAAAAAATTAAAAATAAATAAACATTAAAAAAACATAGTAATTCCTCTTAAATAATTAAAACAAAAAACAAGACAACATTCATGTCTCCCCCTAGTGATGATAAGATGGCAAGTTGGGGGTATGGTACAAAGGCATATCTGTTTACCTTCACTTTGTTCAATAAATGGATTGATCACGGAGCCAAAAAAACAGGGATTTAAGCATGAGGGTGCTCACGCTTTAAAAACACCTTATCATCTCACAACTCTTTTTCCAGTCTGTTGAGAACAAGAGAGGAGGCAAGAATAAAAGATACGAAATTTTTAGTTGGTCTGAAAACTTTAAAAAGTGATAGAGCCTACATTACATAAAACTTCTGAGACAATCTACCCTCGGAAAATACGGCACTTTGGCAATGCTTCCTGAGCAAGGTGATGATTAAAAATGATACCTAAAATGTACTGAATATTCCCTACATACCAGGTAATATGTTAGCATAGATTATTTCACTTACCTTCATAAGAACCATATGAGATAGATACCCTTGTTATTCTATTTTACAGATATGGAAACTGAAGAGAGCAGTTAGTTAACTTGCTCAAGTAACTGGCAGGATCAACCACCAGAGAGATTTAGAAAGAACATATCTGGTTTATTTGGATGTAGAAGCCTTCTAGAACTCTAATTTACTTTTTACATTTACTGCATTTTTACTTAATATGTGTGAGGATTTTTCTTGCAGGACAGCAAAGTTTTCATGTTGCCTAGGACCCTAGGCAGAGATCTCAAAATCTGAGAACAATATGATAGTTGTCAAGCCTTCTTACATTTTGAATAAAGTTGCGAATCTGCCCATGCCAGAAATGCTAAGAGATTGATGAAGGAATTCTTCCAGGATAAGCCTCCTGGCAGTTACACAAGACAAGACAAAGAATGAAATAGTGATTGCGGAGACCGATGATGAGAATATCTTTGCACAGCTGTGTAGGTACTGTGACGTGTCCCCTCCTTATGGAGAAGGGAGGATGTATCAGCTATCTATTGCTGCATAACAAATTCTCCCACAAGGAAGGTACCTAAAACAAGAAACATTATCTCACACAGTTTCTACAAATCAGGGATTTGGGAGCATTTTTGTGAATGTGTTGGCTCAGAGTTTCTCATAAAGTTGAAGTCAAGGTGTCATCTGATTGATCAAGCCGAGGTCACATGCATACACTCTCACTGTTAAGAAGGCTAGAAAAAGCGAGTAACCGTCTTTCTCACTTTCTGTAAGCAATGCTCATCACCACCAAGAAACACAGCGGGGATTCCCCAAACACAGAAAAAGAACTCAAATGGTAAACGGCGGAAAATAACACCACACAAATGTCTAACTCAAAGTCATCTCTTTGGCTGCCCAACACTGATACAACCGCTGCTTTCAATGCTTATACTTCAAAAAAGGTGCTACTTAAAATGTTGCAAATGTCCTTCATACAATCAAAGGCGCCCTTCACTCTACAACTCTCCGAGAAAGTCAGCCAATGTTTCATCAGTTACCACATCCATCTGTCCATGTCTAAGTCCAGAACCTCTGGTTGATATCCATTCCTTTGTAACGTGTAGGCTAAATAAATAATGAAGTTTACCAACAACAGCACACCCTACACAGAACAGTGGAGTAGAGGGCAAAGAAATAAAATAAAAATTAAAACACATAAAAGTGTACATGATACTCTTCAAGAAAGGAGATACAGGGATAGATGCCAGCTCTCACTGCTTCCGCTGATCATGAGGACTTCACCACCTTAGTGACTCCCTTTCTCCACAAGCCATTCTGAGTTCCCTTTACTTTCAGCCAGTACCTTCATTGCTAAGGGATCTGTGTGTCTGATAGAACTATCTGCTCGACGATCAGGGTGACTCACTGCAGCTAATACCATAACCTTGTTCTTCTCCTTTTCCTTCTCTTGCCTCTCCAGTGACACAAGGCGTGCCACACGGTTAGATGGCAGTCTTACCCCCAAATCAGTGGCACCATTGCTCAGCCTTTGTTGGAAGAATTCCTTTCTTTGGTAACAAACCCTTCAAACCAGCAAAACCTCCAAACCAGAATCTCAGAGAATGGAAGTTCAAAAAAAATTTAAGTTCCATAACATCCCTTTGTTCCTAAATCCATTAATTTGGCCTATGGAAGCCTGAGAGTTTTAAAACATATCCACAGGGCACCTGGGTGGCTCAGAGGGTTAAGCGTCCAACTCTTGGTTTCAGCTCAGGTCACGGTCCCACAGTTCATGAGATGGAGCCCCATATGGGGCTCTGTGCTAACAGTGCAGAGCCTGCTTGGGATTCTCTCTCTCTCTCCCTCTCTCTCTGCCCTTCCCTCATTCTTGCTGTTTCAAAATAAACTTTAAAAAAGTTATTGGACTTCCACTGTTAGTTTAGAAAAGACATTACAGTTTCCACCCACATTTCTCTCTCTGGGGATGCTTGCCCTTGGAACCCAGATACTATGTTGTGAGGAACCAAACAGCACTGTGGAAAGGCCATGAGTAGATGTTCTGGCCACAGATTCAGCATCAGTCCCCAGATATGTGAAAGAGGGAGGCTTTAGATGATTTCAGCCCCCAACTTTTTGGCTGCCCCAGCTGGCATTAAGTGGAAAGTGAAACAGAGATAAGCTGTCCTCACGAGCCCTGCATAAATTATGGATTTGTAAGCAAAGTAAATGCTGTAGTTGTTTTAAACCACTACGTTTTGGGATAGTTATACAGCAATAGACAGCAAGGACATGAAGGAAAAGTACCAAATATTGGACACTAAGTTCAAAGCATATGCTGCAAAAAGGGCTATCTCCAAGAAAGCACCATAACTAACATCTTCAGTAAGACATGTGCTTCCTGGGGACAGACAGTACAATTAGACCAATGAATTCTATGGGCAATAGCCCAGTGTGCTATTTCTTTCATTACAGAGTGAGTTTCCTGGTCAGAAGCTAGATGGCATCAGACACAATGATTGTATGTAAAGCATTCATTCAATCCCCAGATGGTGGTGTTTACACCAGCACAGCAAGCAGGGAAACAAATGGAAATGTAGGGTAAGTATATTGCAGAGAGGACATAACTCCTCTCTCTCTCTCAATGACTGGGTAGGGCCAAAGGAAATGACTTGCCTCCAAGTGGTTGGTTGATCCTCCTGGAGCAGGGGCTATCTCACCAACTCAGAACTGGTCATTGTTGCTGGCAACCTGAACGTCTGACAGTGCTTGGTGGTCCTAGGCAGAGCTCCAGTCCTGTTATCCTTTCTGTTTCATTCATGATTCCACTGAGCCAGTGCTGAGCCTGGAAAAGGAGGCTGAGCTTCCTCCACAGAGCAGAAGTTTCATTTTGTTAGGTCCATCGGCATATCCCATCCCAAATCTTCCTTCTCACCAGTTCTCCAGTCTTGCTCTTTCCAATGTCCTTGACCAACTGGCCAAATGATTAGCCTTGCACCATCAATTATTATTACCCAAGGCCATCTCTCCTTTTAGGCAAAGTGAACTTCAAGACATATTGCTGGATATTCTTTTCTTCTTCTTCTTCTTCTTTCTTTTTTTTTTTTAACTTTTCTTCCTGTTTGTTCTATTTATTTTTGAGGGAGAGAAAGAGTGCACGCAGGGAGGGACAGAGAGGGAGACAGACAGACAGAATCCAAGGCAGACTCCATCCACTGTAACAGCACAGAACCCAATGCAGGGCTTGAATCTACAAACTGTGAGATCATGACCTGAGCTGGAATCAAGAGTCGGCTGCCTATCCAACTGAGCCACCCAGGTGCCCCAATACTGTTGGATATTCTGCACACTAAAAGGACATCATGACTTCACTGTCCTTCAGGACCAAAGTAGGACCGCTGCAATCTAACAAACCATTTCTGGCAGGTACCACAATATTGCGCAGAGCAACAAGCCTGCACAATGCTTGGCACTTCATGGATACACAACTGGCATTTTCTGGGTACGGCCTCTGCCTGTCTTTCTCCTTGTTCTCTGTACGCTGAGCACTGGTCCTCAATTCTTGGAATGTTCCATGCTCCCTCCTGCCACAAGACCTTTGCTCACACTGTTTCCTCTCCTTGCCAAATTAACTCTATCCTCAGATCCTGACTCAAGGATTCTTTCCTGTCTTATAACCATTTTTCTGCATTGTACTTATTCCATATTCACTTATGTGTTTAATTAAATCCTGCCCTACCCTGGGGTTCTAAGTACTATGATTATGTGCACTCACCACTAGATGCCCAGCACCTAACATAGTGCCTGGCAGTTAACAGATGCTAAATAATATTTTGTTGAATGAACACATTAATAAATGAGTGAATGTGTCATAATAAAATGCAGTAATGGTAACTTATCTACAAGTTATCACTGCTAGGGGTGCCTGGGTGGTTCAGTTCGTTGAGGGTCTGACTCTTGGTTTTGGCTAAGGTCATGATCTCGTGGTTCATGAGTTGGAGCCTCGTGCCAGGCTCTGCACTGAAAGTGTGGAGCCTGCCTGGGATTCTCTCTCTCCCTTTGTCTACTCCTCCCCTGTTCATGCTCTCTCTCTCTCAAAATAAATAAACTTAAAAAAAACCACACGTTACCACTGCAAGTTTTAAGAAGCTTCCTGATATCAGTTTCTACTCTTCTAATCCACATTTATTAACTTAAAAAGGCATTTGTCTAGACAAGAGCTTTCTAAAGCATCATTCTATACTGGCACTATGCAATAGAAATACGTGAGATATGTATGTAACTTCAAATATACTAATAGCCACATTATACAAAGTAAAAAGAAATAACCTATGGGCGCCTGGGTGGCTCAGTCGGTTAAGCATCTGACTTCGGCTCAGGTTATGATCTAGTGGTTCATGATCTCGCGGTTCGCGGGTTTGAGCCCCACATAGGGCTCTGGGCTGACAACTCAGAGCCTGGAGCCTGCTTTGTGTTCTGTCTCTCCCTCTCTCTGCCCCTCCCCTGCTTGCGCTTTCTCTCTCTCTCTCTCTCAAAAATAAACAAACATTAAAAAAATTTTTTTAAAGAAATAATCCATCTTATTTTACCAGTATTTCCAAGACATCATTTCAACGTGAGATCTATATTAAAATTATTAATGAAATATTTTATTCCTTTCTTTGAAATCTGGCAGGTAGTTTAGTTTCAGCCTGTTTGAAGTTGCTAATTTCAAGTACTCAGTAGCCACACGTGGCTAGCGGATGCTGTGTGGGACAGTGCCGTTCTAAAGAATTCACTTTCACAAGGAAGAGCCTGGCGCTCTTCAGCACCTATAATTAGTGTCAGGAAAGCGTCCTCAAGGCAAACTTTCATCCAGATCTAACCGTCCCAGTGTAAGAGATGCCTTGAAGCAGATACAAGAGTGAGCCTCAACTCCTTCAGGATTTGTTAACTTAGAAAAGTTATCTCCAGGACCAATTTTAATGTTCGCCTTCTTATAGCACCCTTTTATCTCTTATTTAAATAGAAATTTTGCTC
Organism: Felis catus; assembly: GCF_018350175.1. Classification (NCBI taxonomy): domain Eukaryota; kingdom Metazoa; phylum Chordata; class Mammalia; order Carnivora; family Felidae; genus Felis; species Felis catus. The sequence continues at coordinate 151,524,750 of NC_058376.1, read as the reverse complement.
CTCCTGAAGATACGGGCCACTTCTTTCCGAACCTTCTATTTCTCCCCTCCCTCGAGACCAATTTAATAATTCTACAATTTCAGGTACTTCGTGGCAAATCGGTAGGTTCCTTTGGCGGCCTAGGAAAGCTGGGGCAGAGAGGGGAGACGTCTGTCCAAGCCTCCCACGTCCAGCATTAATTCTTTCAGCGTTTTCGTTTTGCCTGCTTGGACCTCTGGAGGAGGCATCCCGAACGGAGGGCAGCGCAAGCCATGGTTTAAGGCCACGCAGCTGGAGTCGGACTGCTCCTTCGGCTCAGAAAGCGGCGCTCTTTCCGCCACCACTACACCACACAACGGTTTTTAGGTGCTTCTACCTCACCAGAGAGCCGCCGGCCACACGGACAAACAGCATCAGGTGAGCACAAGGCCAGGCCAACTTTGGCTCCACCACCTGCCCTTGGCTAAAGGGGAAGAGGCGGGACATCCGCCCGGTCCCAGACACTTCCGGAAGTGACGTAGGAGTGTCAACATGCAAGATGGCGGCCCATCACCGGCAGAACACGGCAGGGCGGAGGAAAGTGCAGGTATGGGAGCCCCGCTCCTCGACCTCCCGGACGCGGCCTGCGGCCCCGGGCCCACCTCCAACGAGCAGCTGCCTCGGGCCGCGGTCGGCCAGGGTAGCGTCTTGGGGCGAGCGGGACGGGGCGCAGCCAGCGGCAAGGGGTGGGGCCGCGGCGTTAACGGCTTGAGGAAGGGGCGGGGGGCGGCTGGCTGGGCCCGCCTGGCCCGGTCCCAGGACCCTCGGGTGCGCGGTTCGGAGCCCAGGGTTGCGGGTCTGCAGCTCTCTTGTGGGCTTGCGGGATCTGGATGGGCTCGTTCCCCGCCCACCTGCCTCCCCCTTCCCTTGCTTTTCTTCAAAGCGCTCTGCCCTAGCCGCGTCTGAGCAGAGGCCTCCGGGCAATTCCCCGGCGGGCGGCCACGGAGTGGGCTTGTGCGGGGGCGTGGTGGGGCAGCGGGGCGCCCACGGTCCTGCGGGGTTTCTGCGGAGGATTCTGCTCGGAAGCCCCCTGCCTTCCCGACCCTCCCCCCACCCCCGGAAGCTTTGTCCCTTGTGAGGTGGAAACGACGTGGGAGTGTGCCAGTGTTAGTGGGGAAACGATCATTTTTATTAATTTTTTTCATCTTGTGCATCCTTGAGTCTTTCTTTCCTGTTTCTGTAATTTATTCTCCAAGCGTAGAGTTTTCCAACCCTTCGGTGTGTGCTTTATGCCTTCGTGAATCCACTTTTATTTTGGGTACGTTTAAGAGTTATTGCTACCTATTATTTTAAACGGTGCGAGGAGTAAAAGCCCTATTACAGGTGTTTGCCTGCAGGTGGATTGTATGTAGGAGTGAAGGTTTGTGTACTTACTCATTAAACATTTCCTGAGCACTTAGTTTAGTCCCAAAGATGTGCAAAGAATTGAGACAGTATAGGAATAAGTAATATGGAACACTGCGTATGTAGATCTACAGGTTGAAATCGAGTATGTAATAGGTAAAAACAAACAAACAAAAAACCCCTTATCTTCAGTAAGGTAACCCTTACTGGCTGTAGGCCATAGTCTTCTGGGCAGTTTACTTGTTTTATTGATCTCATTGATCAATGCAGTGTCCTGAGTTAGAATCTACAATTGCTTACCCTGTTAGGTGATTTTTAAGTGCACCAGTAATGGGATTATATAACCCCAGCATCCAAGCCAGGTGGGTGAGAATGACTGCTCCTGACTAAAATGCAACTCAAACTTGTCTTAATTGTATTCTAGACACTGGAGTGGTACACCGTAAGGTAGTAAATAAAGGAGAGTTAATCAGCCACCTCAGTTTCTTGTATGTAAATTTAAAAAGCAATATAAGGGTGCCTGGGTGGCTCAGTCAGTTAAGTGTCTGACTTCAGCTCAGGCCATGATCTCACAGTTCATGGATTTGAGCCCTCCATCAGGCTGTCTGCTGTTAGCACAGAGCCTGTTTTGGATTTTCGGCCCCCCACCCCCACCCCCGCTTGCTCACTCACTCTCTCTTTCTGTTTTTCTCTCAAAAATAAGCATTTAAAAAATTAAAAAGCTGGGGCGCCTGGGTGGAGCAGTCGGTTAAGCGTCCGACTTCAGCCAGGTCACGATCTCGCGGTCTGGGAGTTCGAGCCCGCGTCGGGCTCTGGGCTGATGGCTCAGAGCCTGGAGCCTGTTTCCGATTCTGTGTCTCCCTCTCTCTCTGCCACTCCCCTGTTCATGCTCTGTCTCTCTCTGTCCCAAAAATAAAATAAAACGTTGAAAAAAAATTAAAAAAAAATTAAAAAGCAATATAAAAGTGCAAGATGAGGAAATGTAAATTCACCACAGTGTGTATGGAAAAATTGAATGTTTTAATAAGCTGAATGTGAGCCATCACATGTTTAACGAGGGAGATAATTCCATTCTTTGCTGATCAGAGTACAAAACTACAATTTGGGGGTCAGCACTTAGTACCTTGTTCTTGATAGGTCTAGCCATCAGATCGGTGAAGTAACCTAAAACTATTTCCTATGAAAAGCATTCAGCAGAGCTAAGATTAGTCTGATGAAGAGAATCTTCTGTGAATCTTATTAGCTGCTTTCAGAATTTGTCCCCAAGAGACAGAACCAATGTGAGAAGCTACAGAGATTGATTTTATCTCAACGTGAGAGAGAACTTTTATTTATGGAAGTGTTTTTTTTTTTTTTTAACTAGTGCATGTTTATTGCCAAAGAACCCCACAAAACAATATAAAGGTAAAGATGATAATTGTCCTCTACTCTTCAAAGAATGCTACTTTGGACCATGTGATATATAATCCTAGACCAGTTTTTTTTTTTTTTTTTTTTTTTTTTTTTTTTTTTTTTTTTACTCTGTGTGCTGTTGGCACGTTGGGCTGCATGATTCTTTATTGGGGGGGGGGGGTTATCCTATGCATTGTAAGTTGTTTTGCATTATCCTGGCTTCTGTCTACTAGATGTTACCATCTTCCCGGTTTCAACAACCAAAAATGACTAGATCCTTTCAAATGTCCCCTGGAGGGCAAAATTGCCCCTGGTTGAAGACCAATGTTCTGGGGCCCCTGGGTGGCTCAGTCGGTTGAGCGTCCGACTTCGGCTCAGGTCATGATCTCACAGTCCGTGAGTTCGAGCCCCGCATCGGGCTCTGTGCTGATGGCTCAGAGCCTGGAGCCTGCTTCGGATTCTGTGTCTCCCTCTCTCTCTGACCCTCCCCTGCTCATGCTCTGTCTCTCTCTGTCTCAAAAATAAATAAACATTAAAAAAATTAAAAAAAGAAAGAAAACCAATGTTCTATACCTCCTTGTGCGTGTGTACCCAACTTATGTGATTTTTTAAAATTCTAAATGTCATAATATTTGTTTAGTGTCTTGCTGTTTGTCAAAATTTTAAATACACATTCCCATTGACCCAGCAATTCCTCGTCTGTTTTACAAAAGTACAGGAGTGCCTGGGTGGTTCAGTCGGTTAAGTGTCTGACTTCGGCTCAGGTCATGATCTCGTGGGTTGTGAGGTTGAGCACCACATCGGGCTCTGTGCTGACAACTGTGAGCCTGGAGCCTGCTTTGGATTCTGTGTCTCCCTCTTTCTGTGCCCCTCCCTTGCTCACATTGTCTGTCTCTCTCAAAAATGAACATTAAAAATATTTTAAAAAAACAGAAGCGCATATGCATGTATCTTTCTCTAGTTGTGCTAGCGGGTTTATTTTTGGAATGCTGTCATTGTGAAAAAAATCTAAATGTCTATCGGTAGTCACTTGGCAGGTAACTTAGGTACAGTATGTAGTAGATTAATCTATGGTTGTTAAAAAGATAAGTTCAGTCTGTATTACTAAAAAGGAAAAGTGTCCAGAAGTAAAAAAAATAAGTCAACATTACATAGTCCCATTTCCACAAGGAAATAATGTATTTCAAAAGTCTGAAAAACTATTAACAGTGATTACCTCTATGTTTTAGATTATGTGATTATGGGTAAGGCAGGAAATGGGGTATCTTTTATTTTAAAATATGTATTTTATACTTTTGAGCTTTTTAAAACATTCTTTGTTCTCATAAAATCTTTCCATTTTGGAAAGCATATATATGGCTACATAAATATATTGTGCCTCTTGGCTGTCTGTGTCTTGTACCAGGAGGCAGTAGCCCTGAGCTTCGTGATTAAATTGTAGGCCAGAAAGAACCTTGAGACTTATAATATTGATAAATAGACAGTGGAGAGGGGTCCAAGCATACTGCTTATTAATTATAGACATAATGAAGAATGAACACATGTCTTACCATTTTCAACTTCTAAAAAGCCTGAAAGTGAGTATGAGGGGTAGGGGTGGATTTGTGATTGGCAAAAACATTATCAGACTATCAAATTGGTGAATTCAGATATATGATGCAGATTTTTTTCCTGGTAAAGTATCAAAGCAAGTCATTTCACTCCCTGGTGGTCCCTTGGTGTTACGATTTTCCAAAACCTGAGTCTTTTGGTTGTCACGCATATGCGTGCACGCTCTCTCTACCCCCCCCCCCCCTTTTCTCCATCTTCCCTTCAACAATGACCTTTTTCCTCACTTGCTTCAGAATTCTTGGGGTGAGGTTGTCACTACTATTACTGGTTTAGGAGAAACAACTATGCTGACTATGCCATAGTACTCAGTGATGGTTCAAACATATAAATACTTGGCCTTCCATTAACAGGAGGACTCTTTTCCTTGGAAATGACCCCAAATCCAAGTTAATCCGGCTCCCATAATAAAAGATATGTATTGGCTCATGTAAATGAAAACTCAAGAGGTAGTTCTAGTTTCATGCAAATCTTGAACCAGCAGGCTCACTGTGACTCTCTAACCTAAGAAACTTTACCATCGGGCTGCTTAGGAGTTCTCTTCGATTCCCAAACTCCCAGCTTTGGCCTTTCCACTTGGTGGCTGTCCCATCCCAAGCCTCATGTCCTTTCACGCAGTATCCAAGATTACAGTGTCTTAAGTAGCTCCTATACATTTTCTCCTAGGATTTGCTTGCCTTAAGGAAAATATTAGGAGCAGAAATGGGGAATGGAGAGGCAACCAACCAAGTTCTCTTCTATCAGTACTTACCTTCTTTCTCTGCTAACTATTTAGTTATTCCAGACCTATTCAAAGGTAGTGTGGGTCCTTACTTCTGAGTCTGAGTCCCAGTTTTGGGTTGGTTGTTTAATCTTTGAGACTTTTTAAAAGAAGTACAGTGAATCCAAATCCTGGCTTCTCAAGGAAAGACCCTTACAAATTAGCCAGATGTCCAAGATGAGTTACTTTTTATACAGGATGGATAGTAAAAAAAAAAAAAAAAAAAATGTACCACTGTGGCATCCATTGGAACAGAGGTCAATAAACTTTTTCTCTAAGGGATCAGATGGTAAGTATTTTAGGCTTTGCAGGCCACATTACTGTGTCATAGCCACTCAACTCAGCCATTGTATATGTGGCTGTGAAAGCAGCCACAGGATTGAACAGGGAAAACAGATGTGAGAATTACTGAAACTTGGCCAGTTTTTCTTGGCCAAATTTGACCTGATTTAACCTGGATAGCTGGAAGTATCCTTCCACAAAAGGGCTGTGAGATTCCACTTACGGATTGTTTTAGAACAGACAAAACTAATCTATGGTGAAAAAAGGTGAGCTCTAGATTGCCTAGAAATGGCATGTAGAGGTTGGGAAGCAGAGGAGGGAGCTTCCTAGGGTGGTAATGATGTTCTGTATGTCTTCGTAGGGGTTTGTATCATACAGATACATGCGTTCGTCAGAAGTATCTGTGTACCCTTAAGATTTCTACATTTCGTTGTATGTAAATTCTACCTTAAAAAAGGAACCACTAAAAAAAAGCCATAAATAAATAATGGAGTCTAGACAGTGATATACACGTTGAAGTACTTAGGGGGAAGTGATGTTGATGATGTGCAACTTATTTTGAAACGCATTGAAAATAGCAGATCATATGGTTGGATGGGTATGAGATAAAGCAAACATAAACAGTGTTCATTGTAGAACAGATGTGGGTATACAGACACTGGCTGTGTAATTCTTTCGATTTTTATATGTGTTTGAAATTTCCGTAAGATAATGTGGGGGAAAATAAGTTTCAGATGTAAAAAATGGTTAGTGGTGAGCAGCGGAGGGGGAAGTGAAATTTTAGTGGTGGTGGCCAGAGAAGGCCTTGCTGAGAGGCTGCCTTTTGAGTCAGGAGCTGAAGGAAATGAGATTGCCATCTGGGAGAGCATTCCAGTGAGAACATCAAATGCAGAAGTCCCGAGTGGGAATGTGCCTGGCCTGCTTGTGGAGTGCTCGAGATGCCTTTGTGGCTGGCATGGAATGAGTGAGGGAAGAGGAGCAGGCGATGAGATCAGAGAGGTCGTTGCAGGCCAGATCTTTTAGGAGCGCTGCGGGTCATAGGGAGGGCTTTGGCTTTTTACACTGAGCGAGCTGGGAAGCCCTGGCGAATTTGGAGTAGAGGAATATACATGATATATCTGTGTTTTAACAGGACCAGCCTGGCGGCTATATTTAGAGCAGGGGCAGAGCAGGGGGACCAAGAGCTGTTCAAGAAACCCGGGTGGGGGTGGGTAGGGACTGGGTGGCTCAGTCGGTTAAACTTGAACGTCCAGCTCTTGATTTGGGCTCCAGTTGTGGTCTCACGGGTTCGCTGGGTCGAGCCCCGCATCGGGAAGGGGGGAGCACTGGCACACAGCGCAGAGCCTGCTTGGGATTCTCTCTCCCTCAGAATGAATAAATGAACAGGAAAACAAAAAGAAATCCAGATGCTATGTGATAGTGGCTCCACACGGGGTGGTGAGAAGTAGTTAAATTTTGCAAGACTAGACTTGCTGACAGGATGTGAGATGAGACAAATTGAATTAACCATGGCACCAAGGTTTTTGGCCCGAGCGACTGGAAGAATGGAGTTGCCGTTAACGCCTCTCAGTGAGGAAGACTGGGAAAAACTAGTTTGGAGAGGACTGTTAGGAGCGTGGTTTGGGCAATGGCACGATTAAGATGCCTGTTAGACATCCAGCTGGAGGTGAGTCAATGCACACTGAGGGGGGGGGGCGGTGCAGGGTAATAGCTCAGAGTGCCTCCATTGTGAGCCTGAAATGCCGGCAAGTACCCCTTCTTTTCTTAAAAGGATTATGAATTCTGTACTTATTACATGATACATCTATATTTGTTTTCATATAAAAAATTGTTACTGTGATAGGCAGAACCCCCCCTCCCCCAGCAAATGCCCATGCCCTAATCCCTGGAATTTGTGAATATGTTATGTTGCATGATAAAAAGGACTTTGCAGATGTAATTAAGGTTACAGACCTTAAAGGGGGGATTATCCTGGATTATCCCAGCGGGCCCAATTTAATTATATGATCCCTTAAAAACAGAGAATGTTCTCCCACTGGACGCAGAAGTCAGATTTGAGGCACGAGAGAGTCCCTCTTTTGCAGGAGAGGGCACGTAGAAAGTTTGAGAAGGATTGCAGGCAGCCTCTAGGAGCAAGGATGGACCTCTGGCTGACCGCCAGCAGGGAAACGGCCTGCAGGCCTGCAACTTGAATTAGCTTAGAAGCCAACTGTCCTAGAGCCTCGGAGAAGGAACGGACCAATCAAATTTTGACCAATCAGTTTAGACCTTGTGAGAGACCCTAAGCGGAGGACCTACCCAAGCTCATCCTGGACTTCTGACCTTCAGAACTGTGAAATAATCAATGGGAATTGTTTGAAACCACTAAATGTGTAGTAATGTATATCTCAGCGATAGAAAACTAATCTGATTATCTTGAAGTAAAATAATCAAGGATAGTGTTTCCTCTGCCCTCTGGCACATTACCAAATACTCTAGGGGTATTACCACATGAAGTTTAGTGGATCGTCCCCACTCTGATTTCTTTGTTTTGGGTCCCACATAATTGCTAGACAAGTTAATCAAACAGTGCTTACTTATTGAGCCAGCTACAAACACTTACAGTGCAGTCTGGCTGGGTACTTCCTGCTAGGGCACTGCCCTAGTCTTCTTCCTGTCAGTCCCTTTACTTGTCTCTTCCAAAATGCATAGTTCCTACCGAAGGTCTATCTTCCCATTCCTTGCATTCTTCTTACAGTACCCTATGCTCCTTGCCTTGCCCTTTTTTTTTTTTTTTTTTTTTTAAGATATGAGTCTTCCTCTTCTCTGCCTTTGCTTGTACTCTTGACTCTGTCTAAATGAGTTTTTCCAGGACGTTGTTCACTCATTCATTGCTTCTGTCTCCAGTACCTTCTGCTTTTGTCTTTCTTTTACTTCCATCTCATCTGCCTACACAGCTTGCCTGTATCCTGCAGGGGGAGGGCAGCCAATGTCACTTAACTTGCTGTGACTTGTATTCTCTAGCCCCAGCCCCCACTAGAACGAAAGCTCCAAGCGGACTTCTGTGCTTGCTCACAAGATCCTCAGCATTTAGAATCGAGCCTGGCCACCGGTGGATGCTTCATCCGTGTTTGTTAAAAGACCTGAATCCTGTTTTCCTGATCTCTACAGCCAATATTTTTTTTCTCTAACAACAGGTTTTACTGTAATAGGTCTTGGAGCCTTTCAGTGTTAACAACAGGTTTTACTGTAATAGGTCTTGGAGCATTTCAGTGTGTATAGTTCATGTTGATTCTTTAATGACCACCTGGGACGGATGTGCCATAATTTACCAAGTCATTCCCTTTTTGAAGATACCACCTCTGTTTTGTCCCTCATACTGAAATTTACTAAAAAAAATAATAGCAGTTAAAAAGAAAGGAGGTATTACAAAAGGAAACAAAAGGGCAAAGATCGATAATATAGAATAAAAGATGAAGAATCAGTTTGAAAGTTCCAACATCTGCGGAGCCTGGGTGGCTCAGTAGGTTAAGCATCCAACTTCAGTTCAGGGCATGATCTCGCAGTTTGTGGGTTCGAGCCCCGCGTCGGGCTCTGTGCCGACAGCTCGGAGCCTGGAGCCTGCTTCAGATTCGGTGTCTCTGTCTCTGCCCCTCCTCCACTCCTGTGCTTGTGCGCGCGCGCGCGCGCTCTCTCTCTCTCTCTCTCTCTCTCTCAAAAACAGACATTTTTTAAAAATTAAAAAAAAGAAAGTTCCAACATCTGATTGATGGGAATTTAAGAAGGAGCAAAGGAAGCAAAGATCATTATTAGTGACTTGATACAAGAAAGTTTCTCAGAGCTGAAGTGCCACAAGTTTCTAGATTGAAAGGGCTTTCTCAAAGCATAGGAAACTTAATGATAAAAGGAAAAAAAGAAATATGGAGTGTGGTAAGAACCACGGGAGAAATAAGTAGGGTAAGTGACGAAGGAGATCAGGGGATGCCTTTCGGAAGAGGTGACCTTTCTGCTAAGACACGAAGGGCCAGAGTGAGCCAGACAAGATAAAAGCAGATAAAAGCCAGGGGGAGGGTATTCCTGTGGGTGTTGTAGACTCAGGGGATCTTCTTGGCGCAGGCAACACTAAAAGAGTTTGTTGTATCGGAGGAACAAAAAGGAGTTTGGGGTGACTCTCATGAAAGACGCTGGGGGGAGTTAGTTAGAGGTGAGTGTGAAGGCACAGGATAGATCCAAAGCACGTGAGGAATTTGGACTTTCAATGCAGTGAAAAAATCTTTGGAAGGCTTCAACAGAGAAGTGCCATGATTTTATTTTAAAATGTCTCTTATGAGTCACGACTATATATATTTCTTGCCCTTGGGCTCTGGTAGATATCCTTGTATCTCTATGTTAAATTATCTCTCTCTCTCTCTCTCTCTTTTTTTTTTTCAATTTAAGCTCATTTGCAAATTTCTATTACAATTACTTGTACCCAAAAGACTAGGCCAAAAACAACAGTCTTGTTGTCTTTGTGCATACAACCCTGGCCTGTTTTGTGACTTTATTTATGCGTTTGCTGGCCATTTTCTTTTCTTTTTTAAAAATTTCCCCTTTGTGATCTTTGTTCCTCTTTCTGTTAAGGAGTTTGACTTTTTCTTACTGTTTTGTAAGGATGCTTAGTATGTTCTCAAGAGTGAACTTTTGTCTTTCATATCTGTTTCATTATTCTCCCAGTTAGATGTTTGCCTTTTAACCTTACTCATATTATTTTTTGACATTCAGGTTTTTTTTTTTCCTAAATAACAGCTGTATTGAGATAAAATTTACAAGTTCACCCTGCTAAAGTATACAATTTAGTGCTTTTTAGTAAACTCCCAACATTGTGCATTGATCACCTAGTTCAGAACATTTTATCACCCTGGAAAGAAACATCATACCTGTTAGTAGTCACCCCCATTTTCCTGTCCTCTAAGCCCCTGGCAACCCTCATCTGCTTTCTTTCTCTGTAGATTGATTTACCTGTCTGGATGTTTCATATAAATAGAATAAAATAGGTGGCCTTTTGTAACTGGTCTCTTTAACTTAGCCTAATAATGTTTTTAAGATTCTGACTGTGTCATAAGCTATGTCAATACTTCCCTGCTGTTTATGGCTGAATAATATTCCGTTGCACAGATATACCACATTTTGTCTGTCCATCCGTCAGTTGGTGGACATTTGAGTTGTTTCCACTTTTTGGCTGTTGTGAATAATGCTGTTGCGAACAGTTGTGTATACACGCAAGGTATAGACTTGTGTTTGCTCATAGCCGCGTTGGCCTTTTTCTTTGAAAAGATTACCCTGTTGCTTTTCATGTTAGCAGAGCCTTCTCTCTCTAGAGATTATAAATATTTGCCTGTCTTTTTAAAAAGTATTTTTATGATTAAATTGTTAAATTTCAATCTTTAGTTCATATAAAAATTCAGTTTGGTTTCAGATTTGGAGAAAGGATATAATTATTCCCGGTGGAATCATTAGATGCTCCTAGATAATTTATTAAATGACTTATCATGCCCTCATTCATTTGACATACTATGTTTATATCAAAAATTAAACATTTATAACAGGAAAATATGTTTCCAAATGTTGTTTCATTCTAGTGATCCTTTTTTCTATATTCCTGTGGTGGTATTCCATTGTAATTCTAGTATTATTTACAATAATACCTCTTAAGATCTCTAAAGAATATCTTCTCATTTTTAAAAATGACTGGGTATTCCCTCAGAGACAGTATACTGTATGTACTTTGTCTTCTAGGAAGAAATCTGACAGGATTCTGACCAAAGTTGGGCTAAATTCACAAATTTAGGCAAGAATTACTAATTTTGAATCTTCCCGTACGGCATGTCTCCTTTATTCAAGTCGTTCTTTTACATACCTTGTCCTGCCGATTATGTGTCTCCCTTGCAAAATATATTTCTGGGTATTCATTCTTGTTCCTATTGTAAGTATCTCCCCCCCAATTTTGTCTTCACTGGTTATTTCATTGGATTAGAAACATTTTGCTTTTGGCTGCCTTTTTCTTAGCTGTAATTGCTTTTGGTTGATTCTCCTGGGTTTTCACAGTGATCAGACAGGTTACCGACGGCGGCGAAGTAAGGCAAGGTACTCTGTGAAGGAAGGTGTTAGTGTATTACAGGAACACAAAACCTCACTTTGTTTGGCAGGTCAGACGAGGCCTTTTGAGGAAGCGTCATCTAAACACGTGTAAAGACTGCGGCAGAGTAGGAAGGAGAGCTTCCACACAGAGGGGCCGGGGCACCGATGGTCTGGAGGCATGGTGTGTAAGAACCGCGAGCAGAGTGTGCAAAGATGGGTGGCAGGAGAGATGAAGGCGGCACTGGAGACCAGCAGAGGAGTTCGGGTCAAATGACGGGTCTAGGAGGGTGAGCAACTGAAGAGGTTTTTGAGCAGCGGTGAGACACGTTCCAATTTACAACTGCTTTGTAGAAAGTGGATTCGAGAGACAAGACTGGGGAAGAGTCTGGTTAGGAAGTTGCGGGAAGTTAGCCTCATTCGTGCTTATCCTGGACTCGGCTGTTATTGGTGTCATTCTTCTCCACTCCTCAGCGTCTCAGCGGGTTGAAAAATAAGTTTTATATTGGGAAACAAGGGATTTTGAATTTCAGATTGGCCACTAGTAGGCTACATATTGTTATCGCATGTCTTACAACTTTATAAAAAGCAAATTTGGACGTATTTCTCAGGTTTCCTATGTTATTCGAGATGAAGTAGAGAAGTACAATCGAAATGGAGTCAACGCCCTGCAGCTGGATCCAGCACTGAACAGACTTTTCACGGCCGGTCGAGACTCCATCATAAGAATATGGAGTGTCAATCAGCACAAGGTAAGGCAGGGATTGAGTTTCACGTTTCACATTTACTCAGTAAATTGTAGTCTGTCCAAGTGGCACCTTTCACAGTTTCAGACTTAATCTCTGAGCAGTGAGGTATTTGGTCCGCTGCACCCAGAATTCTGTAAGCCTCTGAGCAAACAGCCATAGGAGAGTGTTCAAAAGTGTTTTAGCCAAGGTAGGGACTCCATAAACTAGGTGTGTGAGAAGAGCTCTCTCCTACAAAAGAACAGAGAGATTTGTCTGGTGGGAGGATTACTCTCAACAATTTATTTTTCTGTTTTAAGTATGCTTCCCAAAAGCTTCTTGGCAACCCTTGTCAGTGCTTTAAAAAAAAAAAGAAAAGGTCGAATATGCTTTTACATTTATAATTAATCTTGAACAAACATTTGGTTTCTTTATTTAAAAGTGAGTAGGGTACCCAAAAAGAAATCAATAGGCCTCATTCGTTAATGGAAAGTTGATATAAAAGTATAAAGACAACATGTTCCACTTCTTCGGGAGATTGAAGGTCTGTTTTCTTAAACAGGGAACAGGACTTAAATCTATGTAAAGACAAATCCCCAGTCAGATGGAAAGGAACTGTTCCTGTATTTTGTTTGAATGCATGTATTGTCAATGACATAGAAAGGAAGATTCAGGGAAGGAGAAGGAGCATTTAGAGCCCCTAGCCATGTACCAGACAGTCTTAGCGCTTTCCTATCCAGTGTGGTTTTAACTCTCACATCAACCTTCAGGGCAGCTGTTATGATTCATTTTCATCGCTGGGAAGATAGGCTCAGAGAAGCCCATGCTTAAATAGCTAGTAGGTGACAGAGAATTAGAGCACAGTTTAACTTCAGAACCCTGGTGCTTGACCTTGTGGTTTTAAAAGTCCGTGTCTCTCTAGCAAGCTTTGCAAGTCTGATGTGCAGTCTGGAAAAAAAAGCCACTGCTTTGCACGGTTGCTGGATAATGTTTCTTTAAGTGGGCTTTGGTCCTGTGGGTTTTGAATTTTGTGACCAACGGAAACAGTGGTGGCCCAGTGTCAGAAACATAGAAACTAAGAAAATAGGACTTTGAAATGCTTTTTGGAACTCACATTTGAATTGGAATGTCACCATTCTGGGAACTTACAGTATTTCAGGCAAATTACGGAAAACGCTCACAGGAGTTTAGGCCTGGAAGAATAAATATTGTTAAAATGTCAATACTACCCAAAGCTATCTACACGTTCAATGCAATCCCAATCAAAATTGCACGAGCATTCTTCTCGAAGCTAGAACAAGCAATCCTAAAATTTGTATGGAACCACAAAAGACCCCGAATAGCCAAAGTAATTTTGAAGAAGAAGACCAAAGCAGGAGGCATCACAATCCCAGACTTTAGCCTCTACTACAAAGCTGTAATCATCAAGACAGCATGGTATTGGCACGAAAACAGACACATAGACCAATGGAATAGAATAGAAACCCCAGAACTAGACCCACAAACGTATGGCCAACTAATCTTTGACAAAGCAAGAAAGAATATCCAGTGGAAAAAAGACAATCTCTTTAACAAATGGTGCTGGGAGAACTGGACAGCAACATGCAGAAGGATGAAACTAGACCACTTTCTTACATCCAAAATAAACTCAAAATGGATAAAGGACCACTTTCTTACATCACAAAAATAAACTCAAAATGGATAAAGGACCTGAATGTGAGACAGGAAACCATCAAAATCCTAGAGGAGAAAGCAGGAAAAAACCTCTCTGACCTCAGCCGCAGCAATTTCTTACTTGACACATCCCCAAAGGCAAGGGAATTAAAAGCAAAAATGAACTATTGGGACCTCATGAAGATAAAAAGCTTCTGCACTGCCAAGGAAACAATCAACAAAACTAAAAGGCAACCGACGGATTGGGAAAAGATATTTGCAAATGACATATAGGACAAAGGGCTAGTATCCAAAAATCTATAAAGAGCTCACCAAACTCCACACCTGAAAAACAAATAATCCAGTGAAGAAATGGGCAGAAAACATGAGTAGACACTTCTCTAAAGAAGACATCCGGATGGCCAACAGGCACATGAAAAGATGCTCAACGTCGCTCCTCATCAGGGAAATATAAATCAGAACCACACTCAGATACCGCCTCACGCCAGAGTGGCTAAAATGAACAAATCAGGAGACTATAGATGCTGGCGAGGATGTGGAGAAACCAGAACCCTCTTGCATCATTAGTGGGAATGCAAACTGGTGCAGCTGCTCTGGAAAACAGTGTGGAGGTTCCTCAAAAAATTAAAAATAGATCTACCCTATGACCCAGCAATAGCACTGCTAGGAATTTACCCAAGAGATACAGGAGTGCTGAGGCATGGGGGCACTTGTACCCCAATGTTTATAGCAGCACTCTCAACAATAGCCAAATGATGGAAAGAGCCTAAATGTCCATCAACTGACGAATGGATAAAGAAGATGTGGTTTATATACATAATGGAATACTACTTGGCAATGAGAAAGAATGAAATATGGCCTTTTGTAGCAACGTGGATGGAACTGGAGAGTGTTATGCTAAGTGAATTAAGTCAGAGGGAGAAAGACAGATACCATATCTTTTCACTCTTACGTGGATCCTGAGAAACTTAACAGAAGACCATGGGGGGAGGGGAAGGAAAAAAAAAAGAGAGGCGGGGGGAGCCAAAACATAAGAGACTCTTAAAAACTGAGAACTGAGGGTTGATGGGGGGTGGGAGGGAGGGGGGGGGGGGAGGGTGGGTGATGGGTACTGAGGAGGGCACCTGTTGGGATGAGCCCTGGGTGTTGTATGGAAGCCAATTTGACAATAAATTTCATATTTAAAAAAAAAAAAGTTTAAGCCTGAAAGAATCTAGAAAACCTACCCATCCTGCCCTTAGACATCTTTTTTCCGGTCTTCATTTTACAACGAGACTGAGTAGCATCACTTGTCAGATAGACTTGTAGAGAACTGTTCTCTTCCCCCTTGAAGTGTTGGGTGTAGCATGTAATGAAATACTATTCTTTAACTCCTGGTAATTAAGCCAAGAGAGACGAGTGGAAGAATCTCAAGTTACTGAATTGATACAGTAGCATGGGGAATACTCTTATAGCCTTCTGAAGGACTGCAGATACCATGAGGAAGACATTAATTCAGAAAGTCAAAATAGCAGTAGGATGTTAGGCTGGGCTCCTCTCTGCTTTCATCAGCCTCATTTTCATATCTGTGTCTGTGGTGAGCCTTCACCACCACTGATTCAGACACCGCCAGCCTGCAGATCTGCTCATGTCCTGTCCTAGGAAACCCCTGCCTGCAGCGCTCTGTGTCACGTGCGGTGCCTAGCCCAGATCTTGTTGCCTTCACTCACTCGAGGCGTAAAAAGGAAGCATTTGCCCTAGGAACCCAGGCTTTCGTCAGTAATAAAACTTCTGAAACAAAACTTCTATTCACATCTGTAATACAGAAGCATCAACTGTTTGATGACATTGTACTCTGAATTCAGTTGTCAATTTTACGACCCGAGAGTAACGGGTCACATTAATTGAAGAATGCAAACATATCTATAATTTATAATATATATTTTGTCCTCTAATGTAAACTAGTGACATTCTCACAATTTTTCTTTTTATTTTAGCAAGATCCATATATAGCATCTATGGAACACCATACCGATTGGGTAAACGACATTGTGCTTTGTTGTAATGGGAAAACATGTAAGTACTTCTTTAGATTATTGGGTTTCTGGGAGTTTTTCACTCAACTTGGTATGTTTTTTTATTTTTCATGTGCCTTTTTAATTGAAGTCTGACATACATGCAGAAAAGCACACACCTTGAGAATACAGCTCAGTAAAATTTCCTAAGGTGAATACCCGTGTCTAGGTACAGATTCCCAAAATCCCCCTTGGACCACCCTTTCAGTCACTCCCTCATGCCCCAAGATAACTGCTCTCCTGTCTGCTAAACACTATAAATTAGTTTTGCCTACATTCAAGCTATATATATGTAAACAGATTCATACAATATGTAGTCTTCTGTTAGCCTTATTAATGTCTCTTTTTGTTCTTATTATGGTAAGATCCATTTCTTAGTTTTGCAGTCTGTGTTAGAAAAATTTTTTTCAATCAAATTAGTTGTGCCTTCAACTGGAACATTAAAAAACTTTGCCCTGCATATTTAAAAACATGTTTCAAAAATAGGTTCTAGGAAGAGCTTTTAGATGTGTATGTGTGTGTGAACATTAACAGATACTGGAATTAATGTTACAAATACTGTAAATATTCAAGTATACGTGTGTGTCTATGAATGTCAGTTTGAAAGCATGTTACGTTGTTATGAGTCCTTAAAATGATGGAAAGTCTTACTAAGGGGTTCGTTTATTCTTTGCCTCTTCTAGTAATATCTGCGTCTTCTGACACAACAGTGAAAGTGTGGAATGCACATAAGGGATTTTGCATGTCAACACTAAGGACACATAAGGTAAAACGACAAACAATTTTCAGCGTCTTTAGTGTAACGTTGAGATCTCAGTACTTTCTGTGACTCCTGTTCTTACCGATCTAGTAGATCATCATGTGTGTGTTCTGTTACAGGATTATGTAAAGGCCTTAGCCTATGCCAAGGATAAAGAACTGGTAGCTTCAGCTGGGTTGGACAGACAGATATTCCTTTGGGATGTGAATACCTTAACAGCATTGACTGCCTCAAACAACACTGTCACAAGTAAGGTGTTTGAAAAAAATTTCTTTGGAAGTGATTCAAGTTGACATAAATAAAGAATGGTTGATGAAACATCTTTGATAGGTTTGCATCGAGACAGTGGTTCATATTTTGAGAGTGCTTCTACCTACAGCGTTCTAGCCCCCAAGAGTATGATTGAACAACAAGGAGCTAGTTCCTCACTGCAGTCTAAAAATGGTAACTTCTCCAGGTGTAACCTGGCTATTTTTGTACATGTGCGTGTCTTAGCTCCCTAGCTAAAGTGTAAGTTCCTGCAGGGCAAAAGAGTCTGTCTTATTACCACTTTGTACCTCCCGTAGCATTGCCTGGTCCAGGGTCACAATCTCAGCAGACACTGTTGATGGAGGTGGTGATTACTTGACAAAGCAGGCAGTTTCTGACTCTTAAAAGTGTTACTATGAGCCCTTGAGTTAATGGCCAACATGGAAAATACACAAAGAAAGAAAAGGCTCCCTGCACTGATTTTGCAGGACCCTTTCAGAGCCACCCTAAAGAATCCAGCCAATTTCAGAAGAGATCAGGAGAGGCTAGGGTGCCTCCAGAGGCATTTCAGAAACATTCACAACACGTTAATTGCACAGATGCCTCATCAGCTAAGAGATCTGAGATTACCAGGTCAGACCCATAGGAGTCTAAATTTGACACTGAGCCTCACACTTGAGCCAGCCCACTAGCGTCCTCTAGGCCAGGTGTCAGAGGGCTTTTAGGAGCACATTTGTGGCTAAGGCTGGCCTGGCAGGTCTGTGTTCAGGATATAGGCCTGAACTATCTAGATCTCTACATACAGGTCCAGCTTTTCATGACTGTGGAATACTCACATTGACATAGCTAAAACAGGCCTAATATAATCTAGGATGTGCCAGGAAGGGCAGGTTGGGAGACTGATGTTTATAATTTCTTGAATATTGTTCCCACCCTTTTCCCTAGGAAGTATGCAGAGCTCTAAACACTACTGGCCCCTTGATCTCCTTGATTTTTCACCAGGGCATTACTGTAGTGATCCAGCAGCTGATCTCTGCTGGAGGCTGTCATGACACATTATTTAGCTCTCTAGATGTAGGGCCTGACCCAAAGAAACACTAACAAGAGGGAACAAAGCAGAAGAAGGCAGGATTGTCCCCAGGTCAGAGACCGGGCTTAGGGTTACAGATTCTGCAACAGATACATCTTGCTTAGAATCGTTTAGAGAGGATATCACACAAGCTGATTTATGATTATAGAAGTACTAATAGCTAACAGTTTTTGAGCACTTACTACATAACCTGTTACTTTTCTAAATATGTATATTAACTCCTTTACTCGTAACTTCTCAGTATTTTTTGCTTATATTTATTCTTTATTGAAAATTAGGATGATACTGTATAGACAGTTTGTATGTAGCTTCCTTCAATTCAGTGAAACTGAGTTCTGAATTGTAGAGCATGAACATGATTCTCACTAAACATTGCCTAATATCCTTCCAAGAGTTGTACCAAACAAGTTGTACTTATCCCACAAGTGATGTGTGAGAGTACCATTGTACTGTTTTTTGAGAATTAATTATTGCCTCATTGAAAATCTGATTTGATAGGTGAAAATAATATTTTTTGTTTTGGCTCGTGTTTCCTTGAAAACGGTGAGTTTGGATATGTTGTTCATATTTATTGGCACGAGTATATCTTTGAAAATACATTACTTATGTGGATAGTTTTTAAATGGCAGTGCAGTTCAATTTAGCAAATATTTATTGAGCACTTTTGTGTCTCAAATCTAGACAAGATGTAAATTTTGAAAACAGTATTGTTGTTTAGAATGATCTCCCTCATAGCAAGATTTCTTTTCCTTAGAACACTCACAAAGATTTTCTAAGCCAAATAAATAAACTTAATTTTTTGCTGGCTAACTGCTGAACAGATGATGATTTTG
Source organism: Felis catus (assembly GCF_018350175.1). Classification (NCBI taxonomy): domain Eukaryota; kingdom Metazoa; phylum Chordata; class Mammalia; order Carnivora; family Felidae; genus Felis; species Felis catus. The sequence goes on along the minus strand of NC_058376.1, from coordinate 151,505,868 downwards.
TTAACATTTAGCTTTGTTTATCCTTAATAGCCTCTTCTTTAAGTGGGAACAAAGATTCCATTTATAGCCTGGCAATGAATCAACTGGGAACAATCATTGTATCAGGGTCCACTGAGAAGGTAAGGGGGAGCTAACGGGTATATTTTAACACCGGAAAACAGAGACACCAAAATAATTCGATCCGTATAATTACTAAATACACAGACAGAGATTTTGTTAAGGGAAAGGTTTTATTTGAACAAATAAGAATGTAACTATATAATTACTGTCGTTTGTGGTGACGGGGGTGGGCTGAATGGGTGGGGGAGGCCTATTCACGTTTTGACATTAGAAGGGGTTCCTCCTACTTGAAAAGATCGGGAGCCTCAGTCGGTGCCCATTGGCAAAACAGTATTTCCTTCACAGTGTAATGGTTGTCATTTGACCTCTCGGTCATTTATTATTGAAATTTGTTCAGGTGTGTGTTCAGTTGATGTAACATTTTGTTAAAATACACAGGTTTTAAGGGTGTGGGATCCAAGAACATGTGCGAAACTAATGAAGCTGAAAGGGCACACAGACAATGTCAAAGCACTGCTGTTGAACAGGGATGGTACACAGGTACGTACTTGCACGTGGATGTTTACCTAGTGACCTTGTCTCAAATTTCATGCACCAGAAACTTCTGAAGAGTGGTCTACTTTCCAATCCTTAAAATACCCCAGTTGCACCTAATAGTAATCCACATTTTGAAATTAATTCTGTTTGCCTCACTTAAATAGAGACCAAACAAGAGGTTCCCTCAGAATAACTGTAATGCCAATGGCTATATGCAGTTACGATGGGTATAGGATAAAATAATTTATTTTTTATTTATTTTTTAATGTTTGTTTTTGAGACGGAGACACAGAGTGTGAGCGGGCGAGGGGTAGAGAGAGAGGGAGACACAGAATCCAAAGCAGGCTCCAGGCTCCGAGCTGTCAGCACAGAGCCCGATGCGGGGCCCAAACCCACGAACCAGGAGATCATGACCCGAGCCCAAGTCGGACGCTTAACCAACTGAGCCACCCAGGCGCCCTTAGGATAAGATAATTTAAAATGTTACTTTGTGTAAAGCAGAAGGAAGTTTTGCTATTGAATGCTTTCTGCTAGTGAAAATTTCCTAACAGTGGGTCTGACTTTGGGCCAAATCCTGTCATTTGACTCCGTAGATACAGTCTGTAAGTTTAGACATCTGACATAATACTTACAAACATCTTGGTAATGTTTGAACACGTACTGGTACCCTAGTACTTTGTTGGGTACATGATTTGTGGATTATAAATCACAATTCAATTTGTTCTGTAGCAGTGGGAAAATGATCTTCCATCAATGTAGGTAATAAAAACAAAAACCGAGCACCGTTTGCAGCTAGGGCCTACTTCTGCCCCGTGCCCCCGTCTCCCCAGCCATGTTTGCTCACGGGCCAGGGAGGAGCCCGGAGCTAGCTGGAATTGATTGCGAGTGGGTTAGGAAAAGCAGAGTGGGGAGGTGGCACAGTGAGAAGCGCCATCGGTCTGTCACTCCTGTGGGAATTTCGTCATGCAAGTTGCCTCCCATGTGAATTAGAGGAGCCTTTGTCTCCGGAGGTGAGAGGAAATCATCCTTCAGAACCAGGCAAAGAGAAGTTAGACGATGCCCACGGAGGTCTTTGGAGCTACATCCCAGTGTTCATGTACTTACTGTGTGGCCTCGAGGAGAGGACTTCACTTTCCTAGTCCTTGGTTTGCTCATCTGCAAAGTGGGGATCATAATGTCGGTAAAGTTAGAAGTCGTAAGTATATTCTTGTCTGTAAGCTGTGGCATTTTCTAGAGCTCTTGAGTTCCTTTGCAGCCCTGTTTTCATGGGAGTCTGAGAAGCCCGGTTCAGTCCGCTCCTCACTGTTTTTGCAGTGTAGCTGCTGAGCTCCACGTGGGATGGCTGACCCTGCCTTGTTCCGTTGGCTTTGTTCGGGATGTGACCGGGTCCCGTGGTCTTTGTGCACCTGCCCCGAAACAGGGGATGTGGATAAGACGGTTTTCAGAAGGGGGCTGTGGGCTGGGCAGATTTTCTAAAGCTCCTCTTGCTCCTATACTCCTTGCTTTGTCTCCTGTGTGTACAGATAGGAGTGTGCTTTTACCTAAGGCAGTTTAGCACACGTGGTTACAGACGCACTTCACGTGAAGTCAGCTCCACGGACTGTACGCAGACCGCTTGAAAGGCTGCCGTCAGCCCTGGGGTGCGTAATCAGGCAGAGACGCCTTCTCCCTTTCCTCCTCCATCCATTGTCCTTACTGGCAGCTGGAGGCTAAATGTAAATTTAACCACCAACTGCACAACATATTAACATTAGGGAATCTGATCAACATAACAGCAATGCTAACTAGTTGTTTGGGTAAAAGGAAGGAAAAAGAAACCTTGGCATACTGATTCTCAAACTCTTGTAATAGATGAGAGAAATAGTCAACAATTACCGGACCAGGGTATGTACTGTATCCTGCGGAGTTGCCCTGTAAGCTTCTAACACAGGATCTCCGGTGTCATTGTAAGTCAGGACTAGTGATAAGATAACGTATAAGGGTCACCTTCATGGCTCAGTGGTTCAGCTTGAGTCAGGATCTTGTAGTTCGTGGGTTCTAGCCCCACACTGGGCTCAGCCCTGACAGTGCAGTCGGCCTCAGATTCTCTGTCTCCCTCTTTCTGCCTCTCTCTCAAAAATAATAAGCATTAAAAAATAATGTGTGTGCGTGTGTGTGTGTGTGTAATAGGCCTGTGAATCCTGTGGACATCCTCTTCCTTTGTTGTTGTTATTGTTTAGCAAATCTTACTGTTTGAGGTCTGTCGCCACTGAGCTTGTTTTGATCGGTGCCAACATTACTGGGCCGAGCCACTGGACATCTCATCCCTTGTACTTGCTCAGGCAATTGCTTGAGGAGCTGGGACCATCTGCCATCTTAGTTTGAGTCAGTGACATCCTTATGTGTCCCTCAGACGGTTTTCCTGGTAACCTAAGTACTGCGTAACCTTATCTTATGGGCCCAGGGGTCTTTAAGCATCAGGCTATTCCTTGCCAGCTTACCATGCCCACGTGGCTGCTATTGGGAGTTGAGTTATGTATGAGCGACCATCCCAGAAACACTCGTGTTGGTCAACAGCAGCCTGGCTTTGGTACACTGGCCCCTCTACTTTCTCATTCAGGAGCACAGACCCCCCTGACCAGGGCTTTAGACTCTGTGCCCCTAAGTCTGATGTAGCAGAACCATTCAGGGCCTCCTGTCCTAGTCCCAAGAGCTACCTCCTAATGACAGGGTCTTCACGTGTATCTGCCGGAATGGTGGAGATAGTTTGGTGCACGACTCTAGCTCCTGCAAGCTGTCAGGCACTAGAAGTCCTATAAAATAGGCACATCCTTCAACCACACTACCGACCACTACAAGGAAGTTCACCAACATTAGACTTTAAAAGCAATCGTTGTCTACTTGGGGGCCTGCTTTTTAGCAGTCTCAGAATACAGTTACCATCAGAGATTATTTTGTCTTCCATATCAGGGTTGCTACAGCTCTGTGTTCCCTCATCGGCTTTCAGCTCTACACTTTGGGTTTGGGAGTAACTGCAAGTTGCCCAGGCTCTGAGGACTTCCAGCCCATCACCTTAGGGTGGGGTTTCCTCCTCCTCAAGTTGTCAGACTTACTCTCTGTAGGTACACGGCCTAGGATCTGAGGGATCAGAGCTGTACTGACAGCTTCACCACCTCAGAGTAGCGTCTCTTCGTGGAAGGCGAGCCCTTCCTTGCCCTTCCTCCATTAGATTGTGTCGGTCCTCCCGCGCGCACGTTGGAGGTCTGCTTGTAACTTAGCTGGGGCAGTTTCTTTGTTGGCTGGTCTCTCGGTTGCCTTGTAGACCAGTTGGAACAGGTGATTCAAACACCGATGCTCCCGGCCACTTATGGGGGAGTCTCCCGGTACGTGTTCATTTGGTTAACCTTGTCCAGAGTTCTAAAGGGTCCTTCCAGTCACGGGGCACACCGGTATATCTTTAACATTCCTGAAGGCCTCATCTATTCGGACACTTCCCAAATCTCTAAGCTTTTTTGCCTACTTGATTTCATACACCAGCACCAGCACTTGCTTCTCCTCGAGGCCATTTGTTCCCTCAGAGGAGTAAGGTTTATTCTCTTTGGCAAGTCACCATGGGAACTGGTAGCGAACACCAGGCATGTGGCTGATTCAGCCTCCTTCTGTCGGACTCACAGCGTGCTCGGCCCTAATTCGTGTGCCAGCAACTTCTACGCAGTTGATGCTCCGGAACGTTTAGAAAGCGTCAGAATTGCTAATGTTAACTCTGAGTGCTGGAGGTCCCCATTTTATATCAATAGACATTGAACTTGAGGCTCAGATGGGAAGTATCCAAGGTCACAGAGAGTGAGTGGTAAGCCTGGGACTAGGATTTGCTTCTGACTCCTATTAGTAGAATCTCAGAGACCTGGCAGGCCATCAGGAATCCATTGCCATGAGCAGGGGGATGAGATGGAGTGTGACCCCTAGCTCTAACAGGCTTGCTGGCCTAGTGCAAAGCTTGTCAACCTTAGAGTACCAGAATGACCTGGAGAGCCCATCAAAGCATGGATTGCTGGGCCCCACCACAGTTTCTGCCACATTAAGTCTGGAATCGGACCCAGGAATCTGCATTTTTAACAACTTCCCAGGGGATGCTAATTCTGCATGTGGCCAGGCAAGAGAGGACCAAGGCAGTTTTTTCCCCCCTGCTTGAGCAGGTAGTGTTGCCTTCGGTCATGTGAGCCTATTGTGTGTGCTTATCAGAAGTCTTTATCAGAGGCAGAAATACAGGTTGTCAGACATGTGCGTTTGACAGTGTAGAGTCAACAAGGACAGACACCGGCTACAGAACACAGGAAAGCAGGAACCTTCTGGCCAGAACTTTTTCTAACGTTAACTTTCTCTGTTTTCAGTGCCTTTCGGGCAGTTCTGATGGGACAATTCGCCTTTGGTCCCTTGGCCAACAGAGATGTATAGCGACGTACCGAGTCCATGATGAAGGCGTTTGGGCTCTGCAGGTCAATGACGCCTTCACACACGTGTATTCTGGTGGAAGGGACAGGAAGATTTACTGTACAGACTTAAGAAACCCTGACATTCGGGTACTAATTTGTGAAGAAAAAGCACCAGTTCTCAAGGTATGTCCTGTGTTTTAGTTTTGTGCCTAAGATTGTTACACGTGCTGGCCAAATCCAGCAAAATCTGTATTAGAACACAACTCACACAGCTGTGGGGTGGTGAAAAAAAGATATTTTAAGTTTTATTAGTCATCTGTAGAAGAAATTGTGACTTTTTGGGCACGTTCGTGACACGTAGCTCTCCCGCTAGCGAATCCTAGTACGATTGCCCCACGTTGCTCCTGAGCTCCCCCGGCTTTCCTAACCTGTCCTCAGTGGAGGAATGTGACAAGTTCAGGTATCTGCGAGCAGACAGCAAAGCAGAAAGACCACTGCCTCAGAGGGAGGATGTGGAAGAATGCTTCGGAAGAAGAGAACGAGCCAGTTCGTACTCCAAACCTGATGTTTCTACCTCACAGTCGTCCCGATTGCTGACCAGCGTCCGGCGTGTTGGTGAAAGAGTACTTGGGAAGCCGTCCATACTGACACCTGCTAAAAGTGAAGCCTGGACCGCAGAATGGCCTGTCATCACATGACCGCGCGTTCGGCCTCACTGATCACCTCAGCATCGCACGTTAAAACCGTACTGAAGAGAACTCCAGGTTTAAAATGGAGGCATAAAGGCAGCACGACTTCCTTTTCACAACAATCGTCCAAAAACAATCAGGAAAGCAAGAGACAAAACTGCAGACACCCACAAAATTGAGCGACATCTGACACCCAGACCACAGTAGAAGAGGAAGAGCTGAAGCAAAGGAATGGAGGTCAAATGAGACGGTGGAGGGGATGCTTGTGGCCTATGAGCACACACATACTGGCCGAGTGCAGCTCTTCAGAATAGGTGGTGCCCCCCAGGGACACACCCAGTAATCCTAGAGAAGAAGGGAGTTGCTGCAGTCAGAGCCTGTGTGCAGGAAGCAGGCTCCTGGGGGCAGACGGCAGGGAGGAGAAACACGGCGTTTTGCAGTGCCAGGGGAGAGGAAAGCCTGAAAGGACTTAGCGCCCACATAACTGTGTGTTACAAGAAACGTCGCTCTGAACTGAGGGGATTCCTTCTTGCGAGGAGTCCAGCCTGTCCCACAGCTCCCAACCTTCCGTTTCCTGGCACGGGAAGAATAGTGGTTGACTGACTACACAGTGATTTTGTGTGCAGACTATGTACATGGGTGCAGGGATGTGTTTCTATACGTGTGCTATTTTAAAAATACAGAAGACGCAGTAAGCTATTCACAGGTGTACTATTCTTAGGTGGGGGGGGCCTTACTTGCATATTTTTCACTTTTGCTGTATTCTCAGGATGTTTTTTTAGTACAAACATCTTCATAGAGAAAGATCTATTTCTTTATCATTAAGAAAGAATAGGGGCGCCAGGTCGGTTAAGCATCCAACTCTTGATCTTGGGTCAGGTCACGATCTCATGGTTCGTGAGTTTGAGCCCTGCATCAGGCTCTGCACTGATGGCATGGAACCTGCTTGGGATTCTGTCTCGCCTTTTCTCTGCCCCTCCCCTCCGCCTTGTGTGCACACGCGTGCACGCTCTCTCTCAAAAAATAAAATAAACTTAAAAAAGAACAGAAAAACAAAAGAGCAAAACCAAAAATTATGTAAGTCATCCTTTTGACTGTACCTGTTTGGATCCCCTGATTAATTAATTAATTTAAAATCACACAGACTTTAAGCCACTGTTTTCGATGAGAAGTCACCCCTATTATACTTTCATGAGGCCACGCTTCCTTTAGCAAAGAGACTGCCTCCCTAGCTTTTCTCCCTCTTTTTAAAAAATTTTTATTTGAGAGCAAGCAGCGGAGAGGGGCAGAGGGAGCTAGAGAATCCCAAGCAGGCTCCACACTCAGCACAGAGCCTTCTGTGGGGCTCATTCCCATGAGCCTGGGACCACGACCTGAGCTGAAATCAAGTCAGACACTCAACCAACTGAGCCACCCAGGTGCCCCTGTGCATCCCTAGCTTTTTTTTTTTTCTCCTCAATGTTTATTATTTATTTTTGAGAGCGAGAGAGAGCATGAGTGGGGGCAAGGACAGAGAGGGAGGGAGACACAGAATTTGGAGCAGGCTCCAGGCTCCGAGCTGTCAGCACAGAGCCCAACACAAGGTTTGAACCCACGAACCATAAGCTCACGACCTGAGCCGAGGTCAGACACTTGACGGACTGAGCCACCCAGGTGCCCCTGTGTATCCCTAGCCTTTTTTTTTTTTTTTCTCAATGTGTATTATTTATTTTTGAGAGCGAGAGAGAGCATGAGTGGGGGGAAGGACACAGAGAGAGGGAGACACAGAATTTGGAGCAGGCTCCAGGCTCCGAGCTGTCAGCACAGAGCCCAACACAAGGTTTGAACCCACGAACCATAAGCTCACGACCTGAGCCGAGGTCAGACACTTGACGGACTGAGCCACCCAGGTGCCCCATGCCCCCTAGCTTTTTAACGCATGCCAGGGTACCGTCAGCAGGAGTCGATATTTAATAATACATAGCTAGTCCCAGCGACTCAGGAGAGTGAGCACTCAAGAAAGCAATGTTTCTGTGCTTTGTTTTCAGATGGAGCTTGATAGGTCAGCTGATCCCCCTCCCGCAATCTGGGTCGCGACGACTAAGTCTACAGTAAATAAATGGGTAAGTGAGCTTCCATACACCTGGCAAAGGTGTGCAAACATGTGGTTTGTTATCACAGACCTGCCGGATACCAGTAGCAAATGCTCAAGATGAAAAAGCCCAGCATGCTTTTGAACAGTGGCAAAAACATGAAAGCCTGTGTGTATCATCCTAAGGATTGTACTAAAATTAAGGTAAAAGTCAATATGAAGCTTCCGACTTCTTTGTCAGGAGCCAAGATGGACATCTGTTGTGCTTAGAATAGGCACCGTTGCCCGGTAAAACCAAAAAATATCAGTATAGCTTCTGACCTCACAGAACTGCATTTGAAGGCAGCCTGGGTACAGGTTTCCCCCACTGTCCAGAAGTTTGCTTTATACTACTTCACTTCTGCAAATTCCTGTGTTACCCAGTTTCTGTAACCAAAAGAAATCGGAAGAGGGTTGTTGGTTTTATGAAATGGCGATTGCTTCCTTGTCTTTACAGTTTCGGCTTATGGAAGTTTTCATATGAACGCTTCATTTTTGGAAAGCAGGGAATCCCTGTACCAACACGGCAGGGACACTTGGCTAGGATTCTGTTTTTCTAAGCATAAGAGAATTAGAAAATGGTGCTTTCAAATTCATTTCCTTTTCCCTCATGGTTTGTAGAACAGGGATAGAATTAGAGGATACGCATAGAGAAGTCATCAAAAATACTACTAATCCTTAAGTGTTATTTAAAGAACATTTAAGTTTTCTTGCTTATCAGATTATGTGTGGATAACAAAAGAGAGTGTGTTTACGTTTATTTGTTGATATGCCAGTCAAGTGGGCTTTCTTGGTATGGTAAAAAATGTTATATATCTTGTCTAAATTTCATTGTCCCAATTTGAAATCAACAATAGCTTTACCTGGAAAACGGCTTATTTTTCTCTCCAAGAAGATAATGTTGACATTCCCTTCTTAATACTTTTTTTTTTTTTAATTGTGGTACGTAATTGTACTTTGTCACTAAATATTTTGTGGTTGATTTTACTGTTTTGTTTTTTCTTGTTCTTTGTTTTTCTTGCCACTTGAAACGGATTGGCAAATTATAAAGCGTAAAATGATTAAAAAATGAATTTTGTTCCTTTAGACCTTGAAGGGAATTCATAATTTCAGAGCCTCCGGAGATTATGACAATGACTGTACAAATCCTATAACGCCACTTTGTACGCAGCCTGACCAGGTTATTAAAGGTGAGTAGGGAAGGTGGAAGGTACGATACTTTTTACTAAGGTTAATTATAGTTACTAAGAGATAGACAAAAAGGAGATGACTTTCCTTTCAATGTAATTCTCCTGTCAACAGGAGACACAGTATATAGGTTTATTTTTAATAGAGAAATATATTTTTTAAATGCTACTTAGTGTTGGGGTGCCTGGGTGGCTCAGTCGGTTAAATGTCTGACTTCGGCTCAGGCCGTGAGTTCAAGCTCCGCATCAGGCTCTCTGTGGTCAGCGCAGAACCCGCTTCAGATATTCTGTCCCCCTCCCCACTCATTTTCTCTCTCTTTCTCTCTCTCTCTCTCACTCTCAAAAATAAGTTGTTGTTTTTTTTTAAATGCGATTTAGTGACTTTAAAAAGTGGGCTTTCTTGAGGTACAGTCTTTTTGCCTAGCATCAGAATAATGATGGTGTTGGAAAAGCCAAACCACTTTGCAAAATCTAGAGAGTTGAATGTTGTCTCTCGGCACAAGGCAGAAAGAGTCAGGTCTGATCCTTGTATTCTCTGTGCTGCCCCTGGAAGCGGCAACTCTGTCTTGAATGCTGGAGTGTGGGGTCAAGGTACTTACTGGTGTCTTCGTCTGCAGTTCGATGTCCGTGCAGGTGGCATCAGAGAGAGAAGGAAGACAGGAAGCAAAAGTTAGCCATGGGACTGATTCAGAGATTTTCTGTCACCGATTGAACTTTTCCCAGTGGGTATTTATAGCAGCCCTTTCAACAGTAGCCAAATGATGGAAAGAGCCTAAATGTCCATCAACTGATGAACGGATAAAGAAATTGTGGTTTATATACACAATGGAGTACTCCGTGGCCATGAGAAAGAATGAAATCTGGCCCTTTGTAGCAACGTGGATGGAACTGGAGAGTGTGATGCTAAGTGAAATAAGCCATACAGAGAAAGACAGATACCATATGGTTTCACTCTTATGTGGATCCTGAGAAACTTAACAGGAACCCATGGGGGAGGGGATGAAAAAAAAAAAAAGAGGTTAGAGTGGGAGAGAGCCAAAGCATAAGAGACTCTTAAAAACTGAGAACAAACTGAGGGTTGATGGGGGGTGGGAGGGAGGGGAGGGTGGGCGATGGGTATCGAGGAGGGCACCTGTTGGGATGAGCACTGGGTGTTGTAGGGAAACCAATTTGACAATAAATTATATTAAAAAATAACAATAATAATAATTGTGAACTTTTCCCACTGGGTAAAACTGTTTGCCCTTAACAATTTTCCACTAGAAGCCCCTCGAAGTAGGGAGTTTTTAAAGCTATAATCTGTTTTTAAGATGAGACAGTTTTTCTTTGGCCTTAAATTGCCTTAGATATAATTATATATATTAATATCTATGTATCTTTTGACTCGTCTTCTTTCTGATGGATGTTATGATTTATGTTGTTACATGCCAATTAGTGATTATTGCCATACTGTGAATTTAAATAGAGAATTGTTTTGCTAATCGTGTGGGTTTCTTTTTTCCTTTAGGGGGTGCTAGTATTATTCAGTGTCACATTCTTAATGATAAGAGACATATATTAACCAAAGATACCAATAATAATGTGGCATATTGGGATGTATTGAAGGTGAGTATCTTTTTGTATAAAACGTAAGTTATTGGATCGTGTATCACCTGTATTGTTTATTGTAAAAAATATACGTAGTAACCAAGATAGTAAGTGTGTAAGTTAAGATTTGATTGCAATAATACCTTATTTGGGGGCACTTTTTAATACAAATAATAGATAAGGCCATAGTTCATCTTTTTAAGCACCTAAAATTTGAATGGAGCCTTTCTGCTATATGCTGCCTTGCCTTAACAAGAATACATCACAGTTCCTGATCCTTGACACTATTGACATTTTGGGCCAAATAAGTCTTTGTCGAGGGAGGCAGGGTAGAGTGGGATCTGTCCTGTGCACTGTAGGATGTTAGCAGGATCCCCAGCCTCTACCCAGGGAGAGCGGCCACAGAGGTTGCCCGGTGGAATGAGGGAACGGGGTAGAGTATCCTGCAGCCTCAGAGAAATAGGCATCTCTACGTGGAGGCGAGGGAATAAGTGGTCTCCATGTGCCATCGGGGAGGCACGGGATAGAGGAGAGGCAGCAGAGTCAGCCTTCGAGAAGACAGCTGACCCTCAGGAAAGAGCCACGTTGATGTGACAAGGTGGTGGAAGGAGTATTCTGCGACATGGATAGGAATGGAGGTGAGCTGTGATGGGAAACGCCCCAGGGCTCCCGCGGAGGTCAGGACACGCCTCTGGGGAGCACTCGAGGGCAGTGAAGGAGAGAGAGGGCAGTGAAGGAGAGATCGGAAGGGTCAGGAAAGAGAAACCTTACCGGGCTGCCTGTAGGGTAGCTCTCATCTTCACAGCAGCTGCCCGGGTCTCCTAGGGTGTTTAGTAACCGTTCTTTGTTCCTGGAAGATTGTCTGTGCCTCGTTTAACATTGCTTCCAGGTCAGTGTGATGATGTGTTTTATCAGTATGACCAACATGACAATTCCAAAAAGAGAACGTTTTGGGTTTTGGGTTTTTTTTTCTTTTAACTTAAAAGTGTAATAGCGGATATTTTTGTCTTAAAGCATCTACCTGCAACTATTTGGCCACGTCCTTGTTGAAATGTTTCTTTGACTCCATTTTGTTGAGACAGATGTGAATATGTGTAAAATTTTGAGTACCTAAGTCGGAATCAAATCAGTTCACCACTTATATGATAATTCCCATACTTTCTTTTTGCTGTATAGGCATGTAAAGTTGAAGATCTGGGCAAAGTGGATTTTGAGGATGAAATTAAGAAAAGATTTAAGATGGTGTATGTGCCAAATTGGTTCTCAGTAGACTTAAAAACAGGGGTGAGTTTGCAACTGATATTCGTATAATTTGGGATAGTTGAAAGTTTCTTATGTAGCTCAAAATTAAGTATTATTAAGTACGGAGTCCTGTGTTTAAGTATGAACACGGTAAGTTTTTCATGTTAATACTTGCCAAATGCAGTTAAAAAGTGCCTTTTGGTATCCCAGGAAATTAAACTGTAGCTCCAGTGAATCCCGTGAAACACATTTTGGTCCTGAATCTGTGGCTTAGCACTTAGTACAGATACGTAGGGGCATATTTGGAGAATGTGTTGAAATGGAATGCTGCTAACAGTGTTTTTATTTTGACAGATGTTGACTATTACTTTGGATGAGAGTGATTGTTTTGCTGCTTGGGTTTCTGCAAAAGACGCTGGCTTCAGCAGCCCTGACGGGTCAGATCCAAAACGTGCGTTTAAGTGTCCTTCCCTCCCTCCTTTCGAAAGAGAAGGTGGATCTGTGCTGGGTTAGGTTTTTTTGTTTGTGTTTGGTTTGCTTTGCTTTTCTTTGCTATGTGCTCCCTTTTTTTTTTTTTTTAACAATATTTGGGCATTTTTAAATCGCTTTTCAAGAAATACATATATTCCCTCATGGAATTTGAAAATACTGTACCGTTTTAAATGTTTTGGGGGTCTTGGGGCGCCTGGGTGGCTCAGTCGGTTAAGTGTCCAACTCTTGATTTTGGCTCAGGTCGTGATCTCACGGTGGGTGAGTTTGAGTCCTGTGTTGGGCCCCACGCTGACAGCACGGAGCCTGCTTGGGATTCTCTTCTCCCTCCCTCTCTCTCCCCTCCCCAGCTCAGGCTCTCTTTCTCTCTCAAAATAAATAGATAAGTAACTTTGAATAAATTGGTTTTAAGATAAATAAATGTTTTGGGGGCCTGGGTTTTTCTCGCAGTCTGTGGTTTACCTTTAACAATTAAACACACAGCACACTCTCTACCCCTAATCCTTTCTGGAAATCTGTTAGGGTAGGAAAAGTGAAGCTGGGAAACAGTTCTGGTGTCTTCCTTTGTTTTGTTTGTTAGTTTTTAATTGAGGTATAATTGACATGTGACATTATATTACTTTCAGATGTCCAACCTGATTCAATATTTGTATATATTGCAAAATGATCATAAATCTAGTTAATATCCATTACCACAATACATAGTTACACATTTTTGTTGTTGTTGTTGTTGCTTATGATGAGAACGTCTAAGATCTGCCCTGTTAGCAGCTTTCAAATGTGCACAATAGTAGTCGCCGTGACTTACTTACGTGATAACTGGAAGTTTGTACCTTTTGATATCCTCTTCACGTCACTGCTCCCTTCCTCTGGCGACCACCAGTCTATTTTGTCTTTTGTTTCTTTTTAAGATTCGACATATATGTGAGATCATCTGGTATTTTCTTTCTCTGTCTTACTCCACATAGCCCTCAAGGTCCAACTGAATTATCACAGATGGCAGGATTGTGTTCTTTCTTGTGGCTGAATAACATTCCGTTGTACCTACGTACCACATTTTTTCTTTATCCGTTCATCTATCGATGAACACTTGGTTTCCATATCTTGGCTACTGTAAATACTGCTGCAGTGAACATAAGGGTGTGTATATCTTTTTGAGTTGGTTTTTTTCATTTTCTTTGGGTAAATACCCAGAAGTGGAATTGCGAGATAATACGGCATTTACTATTTTTAATTTCTCGAGGAGACTGCATACTGTTTTGCACAGTGACTGCACCAGTTTACGTTCCCACCAACAGTGTAAGAGGGTTCCCTTTACGCACATTTTCATGAACACTTACCTTGTATCTTTTTGGTACTAGCCATTCTAATGTGTGTGAGGTTGTGCTTTTGATTTGCATTTCCCCGATGATTAGTGATGTTGAGCATTTTTTTTCATGTACTTGTTGGCCATCTGTATGTCTTCTTTGGGAAAATGTCTATTCAGATCTTCTGTCCATTTTTTTTTTTTAAGATTTTATTCTTAAGTAGTCTCTGTACCCAGTGTGGGGCTTGAACTCACAATCCCTGAGAACGGAGTCACATGCTCCACCAACTGAACCAGCCGGGAGCCCCTTTCTGCCCATTTTTTAATTGGATTGCTTGTTTTCCATTTTTGTTTTTGCCGTTGAGTTGTATGAATTCCTTGTATATTTGGGTATTAACCCCTTATCAGATCTATGATTTGTAGAGATTTCTCCTATGCCGTAGGCTGCCTTTTCATTTTGTTGATGGTTTCCTTTGCCGTGAGGAGCTTGTTAGCCTGATGTAGTCCCACTAGCTCACTTTTGCTTTTGTTGTTTTTGCTTTTGGTGTCAGATCCAAAAAATCATCACCAAGCTTCAGGACCTCGCTGCCTATGTTTTCTTCTAGGGGTTTTTTTTTTTTCCTTAGTTTTTAAAATTTTTATTTAATCTTGAGAGAGAAAGAGACAGAGCGCAAGCAGGGGAGGAACAGAGAGAGAGGGAGACACAGAATCCGAAGCAGGTTCCAGGCTCTGAGCTGTCAGCACAGAGCCCGACACGGGGCTCGAACTCACAAACCATGAGATCATGACCTGAGCTGAAGTCGGTCACTCAACAGACTGAGCCACCCAGGCACCCCAAAGTTTTTGTTTTTTTTTAATGTTTATTTATTTTTGAGAGACAGAGCGTGAGCGGGGGAGGGGCAGAGAGAGAGGGAGACACAGAATCCGAAGCAGGTTCCAGGCTCTGAGCTCTCAGCACAGAGCCCGACGTGGGGCTCGAGCTCACAAACCACGAGATCATGAGCTGAGCCAAAGTTGGACGCTTGACGGACTGAGCCGCCCAGGCACCCCTTCTTCTAGGAGTTTTATGGTTCTGACAGTCAAATCTTTAATCTATTTTGAGTTAATTCTTGTGTATTGTGAGAAGAAACGTATAAAAGTCTATTATATTTTGTTGATGACATCTGTGGTTGCTATTCTCCTGAGAATGTAGTATGTAGACATACCTGATGTACATAAATATAGTTTTAGTGGCTCCGTATGGAAATAGTTCTTTAAAGAATGTAATTCCCGTTTTTGTTCATTTTTAATTTTTTTTAAGTTATTTATTTATTTTCAGAGACAGAGACAGTGTGAGCGGGGGATGGGGAGAGAGAGAGAATCCCAAGCAGGCTCCCCACTGTCAGCAGAGAGAAATCATGTGAAATCATGACCTGAGCCAAAATCAAGAGTCAGACGCTTAACCAGCTGAGCCACCCAGGCCTCTGTTTTTGTTCATTTTTTTAAAATGGTCCTATTTGGGGCACCTAGGTGGTTCAGTTGGTTAAGTGTTCGACTCCTGCTCAGGTCATGATCTCACTGTTCATAGGTTCACGCCCTACGTTGGGCTCTGCTCTGACAACACGGCATCTGCTGGGGATTCTCTGTCTCCCTTCCTCTGCCCCTCCCCTGCTCACCTGTTCTTTCTCTCTCTCAAAAATAAACATTAAAAAAAAAAAAGAATGGTTATATCTGAACAACCAGATAGCTCCATATTATCAGAACAACCAGTTAATTGCTCCGTATTATCACTGCTGAAACGTTCTAAGATAAATTTTAATAGACTTGGCAAAATCTTTAAAGTCTTTTAAACATCGTTGGCATTGGGTTACGAATGTAACATCTGAATATGTGGAAACAATTTTTCTTTCTTTCCCTCTGTTTTTAGGTGAAAACTAGTAACTCTCTTTTCCATGTCTTTTCATTTTAACTCTTTTGCAGTGAACTTAGGAGGACTTTTACTGCAGGCACTCCTAGAATATTGGCCTAGAACACATGTGAATCCAATGGATGAAGAAGAAAATGAAGTAAACCATGGTTCGTGTTTTTATATCCAAATAATTGACTTAAAATTACTCAGAAGTTTAAGATGCTTGGAGTGTTTGTTATTCTAAGGATGTTTAAGAAATGTTTGGAAGCATTTGCTAAATCGTGACAAAATAAATACTTGTGATGTGCCCAATTTATCACCCTTCCACGTATCAAAGAACGTCCGGTCTTGACTTGAGATTCCAAGAGCACTTTCCGTGAAGCTGCTCAAGATGGGTAAAAAAAACCCCTATGTATCCAAATGACCTTCTCCTTAAAAGCAAGCGGCTTAGCAGTCTTCTTCCAAAGAAGACTGTTCCTCAGAGCATCTGTGGTCCTGCTGGACTCACCTCCAGAGCTAGCTACTTAGCTGCATCAGGAAGCCATTTCTGTCCTTACCTGGTCATAATTCATGCCGGCCTGAAACACAGGCATTACCTAGTCTGATGATCTACCTGATTTTGGCTCCAAACGTTTCAAAGAATCAAATTTCAACCCAGAAGTGTCAGGATAAGCGAACGCGTATTTGTAAAGAATTAATGTCACTGAGGACATTGAAAAGTTATGTGTGCCTCAAACAGTGGCAATAACTTTCTCTAGGCAGTAGAAGAGAACATGTTTCAAGTTTGTAATTTCAGTTCAGTTTGACTGAATGAAGAGAAAAAAAAGAAAACAATTTCACAGCTCATTTGTCACCTATTAGCCAGTTGAAGAATCCCTGAGTCCTACCTGCCAAGGGCTCACTCTGTTGAATATTCTCTGAATTCTCTGAAGATTCTGCTGAAGAGCGCCCACTTCTGGTGGCCAGTAATGACCAGGACCTCCTGCCAGAGCCTTTGTTCTGGCTGATTCATCCATAATCAGTTTAAATCTCTTGTGCGCAAGGTCTCTTGTGCATGCTTCTCTGCAAGCCAGTCTTCTGATATCCCTGTCGCAGAGGGCGCCGACCCCACCCGTGGTGGCTTTTGTTCTGTGTCATCTGGTGCACGCCCCTCCCCATCAGAATCGTACAGGGGGCTCTGAGCCAGAGAAACTCAACGGAAAGATCTTCAGCAGAGGGTGGAAAAAGCCAGGTCTCAGTGTGGGCTCTGGCATTTATCAGCTGTGTAGCTGTGGGCATGTCATTCCCAGCCATGCCCGTCCCTCTCCACCTGCAGGGTGACAGTTAGAATGCCCTAGAGGCCCAAGTAGACGATCAAGATCAAAAACTAGTAGGACAGTCTGCACCACTGGCGTCCAGGCTTTGGCTGCGGGAGTAAGGAAAGAGTCGCAGGAATCCGGGTCATCCTCAAATCAAACTGCCGTAGTAAGGGCGGGGCCCACCCCCCCCACCCCCCCCACCCCCCCCCACCCCACCCACCCCCACCCACCCCCACCCACCGTGCAGCCAGACCACTGCTTGCTCCACCCGTGTGGTGATCAGCATCAGCACCGTGGGCTCTCCAGAGTCGTGTAGATGCCCCTCGGTGAGCAGCTCAGGCGTCCAGAGGCCTGTCGTGAGCTGCTGGCAGGGTTGATAGAGATAAATGGGCACGGACCGCATCCTTTCGGGCCTGACGTTCCGGCAGGGCAGAAAGCTCCTTGGATGGAGCAGATAGAGCATTAGGAGATCGCAGGGAGGTGCCGGGTGCTGTGGGAGAGGGTCTGAAAGTGCTGTAGGGTCAGAGGGTGACGTGGCTTCCAGATTCACCAGAGGTGTCTCTGTGAACAAAGTGGCACTGGAGTGGGGCTCAACCGCACTCGTCAGAAGGTTACGAAGAAAGCAGGGAAATGAAATCTGCAGGGAATTACAAGAAGGAGATTCGGGCCGCTTTGGGGGTTTTACTTTTCGCTGATACCTCTGCCATCGGCTATGGCGGCCGTTAAAACATAAATTTGTTTCTGGCCGCAGAAATTTTCCTGATCTTGGTGTTCTACCCACGTGCACAACAGCGGACCGCCGTTTGTAAACAGGCTGACCTAGACTTCCCTGTGGCTGAAGTAGATGGTTCGCTCTTTATTTCAAATCTCAGATGTTAATGTCTTCGATTAAAATTCCCTAAAAGTATACAGTCATTTCCCATGAGGTACACCCCAAGTTGCCGTCCTTATTCTTTGTGGAAATGTAACTTTGATTGGTTTTGTCCCTTTATCTGACTGGCTGACTTCTCAGACTTTGAACTTTAAAAGCTTGGCGGTTTGAAGCCTGTAGAAACAAAATGTTACATTTGAGCACTAGCTCTGGATACTGACACCATGTGCATCTTTTCCTAGTAAATGGGGAGCAGGAGAACCGAGTGCAGAAGGGAAATGGATATTTTCAAGTCCCCCCCCACACTCCTGTGATCTTTGGTGAAGCTGGGGGACGCACACTGTTCAGGTATGGGTAAGGAAGGTCGGAGACCCTGCCGAAGAGAGCATCCCATTTGCTAAGAGATACGGACTCAAACATGATAAACTGGGGTTTGTTTGTTTGTTAAGATTTTACTTTTTTTAGCCAATTAATTATTTTTAAAGATTTTATTTTTAAAGTGATCACTCCAACATGGGGCTCAGCCTCACAACCCTGAGATCAAGAGTCGCTTGCTTTACTGACGGAGCCAGCCAGGCACGTCCAAACATAAGTTGTTCATTACTAACTTTTATGGGTGTGATTCGGAAGCTTTTCCATCTCCATGCGATAATTCAGTGTCTGATGCCAGTCGGCCCCATTCTAACTGAGAGCTGAGCGTCTCGTGTGACAGTAAGGTCGGGACCTTGCTTTCAGGCAGCTTCTCTGGTGGTTTCTGCAGGAAGCTCTCCCTCTCTCTCACTGAAGCCAGCGTGACTGAGGGGTCAGGAATCCCCAGGTGTCCCTGCTCAGAGCATCAGAGCAGGGCACTTCCCTCGGGCTGGGCCCTGCAGGACCGCCTGGGCTGCTCCTGAGAACCGTCGTGCTCGGTGGTGCCCCGGCCTGAGGTGCAAGGCGGTCAGTCCCTCGTGAGGCCCCGCGGGGAAGCTGGAGTAGCTTCCCCTCAGGTTGCCAGCGAGGCCCTGCTGGAGCCACGGGGGAGCTCACTAGAGTCTCCTCTGGGCCAGAAGTGAGAGGAACGCTTCTGTTGCCCTTGAGCTCAGAATCCTCCGAGGGTCATTACCAAAACCGCCCCGCCCCCTGTCAAGTGCCCCGGGGGGGGGGGGGGGGGGGGGGGCTGTGCCGTGCACGGGAGCCCAGGCAGGAGAGCTTTCCGGGCTGTTCTGCCTCCACCCAGGGTTCCTGTCGTCACCTGACAACTCAGAGGAGCGGCGCTAGTGTGCGCCTGACCTCGACGTCTGGGGCCCTGCTCTCCCTCCCGGCGGACTGAGTCAGGCCGCCTGGCTGCCATCAAGGGGGGGTTGCCCGGAATGAGCTCCGTAGGGTCCCTCCCTGTAATGTTTGCTGACGGGGGTTTGTCATTTGTGCTGCTTGTGTCACTTACTACCTGACGGGTTATGTTTAGGCTGCTCTGCCGAGACTCCGGGGGTGAGACTGAGTCGATGCTTCTTAATGAGACAGTGCCACAATGGGTCATTGACATCACTGTGGATGTAAGTGTCCTTCGCTCCTGCTTCGCCCTTTTGTCCTTTCCAGATCACGAAGGCACGAGAACAGCCTTAGACCGTGCCGTCCTAAACTTGAGTCAAAACTAGGCTCCAAGTGGAATCCCCCTCTGCTTCCCTGCAGCTCCAGGGCTGCGGAAGAAGTTGGTAATGAGTCATGTCAGTTTATATCTCTGTTGGATTGAGTTATAAACATGTCATGTGCTTATTAAAGAAAATAAACGAATAAAGGGAAACGCCCACCTCTTTCCCAGTCATCCCTTTCTTCCATCCACTCCTGTCCTTCTCCCTAGAGCGATAACTTTTCGTAGTTTAATGCACAACCTTCAGGACTTTTTTCTGTGCGTACACAAGCAGGTACTATCCAGGTGTCTGTGTAGGTGCCTCTGTGTGTGTGTAGATACAGACACACACACACACACACACACACACACAGTTCATTATTTTGCACAAAATCTTATTATACATTCTGTTCTGCAACTTGGTTTGGTTTTATTTTTTGCTTAAAAATATGTCTTGGATGGTTTTTCATGTCTGTACGTCATACGGGTCATTCCTTTTTAATGATTACATAGTATGTCTTTGTATAAATGTGCCATAATAAATTATCTGGTCCCTGATTGAGGGACGTTAAGGTTGTTTCCAGTGTTCTCTATCACAAACAATGCTTCTGTCAACATCCTTGTATGTGTATCTTTGTATACTTTTTGGGTAAATTCCTAGAAGTGGAAATCCTGGATCCAAGGGTCTGCATGTTTTAAATTTTACGATACAGCCCATTTGCCCCCACAGAGGCTCCAACAGTGCATGAGTGCCCGTTTTTCCACACTGACCGACACTGTCGGTCTTTGCTTTGTCGGTCTTTAATGTGGGTTGGTTTGTTTGTTTCCATCTGTACTGAGGCTAGGCATCTTTTCGTATTGGCTGTTTGTGCTTCTCCTGTGAATTGCCTCTGTATCCTTCACTCCTTTTTCTGTTGGGGAGTTTGTGTGTCTTCCTGATTTGTAGGACTTCTTCATATTGAACAGTCACCCTTTGACTATTATCTGTGCCTCTCAGTTGAAGTATTACTTTTTCGTGGCTGGTGTCTTTTACCAGGCAAAAAGTTTGAATTTTTATGTAATCAGATTGATCTTCATGGCTCTGAGTGTCACATCTTGCTTGGCTGTTCTCTAGTACGTCTGTGATCATTGTTTTGTCTAGATCTGTAATTTATGAGAATGTGTGCTGTTTAGTGTGAGGTAGGATGCTAACTTCCTCCAAACAGATAGCCAGTGTGCCAAAACAATTTTTTTGAATAACCTATCCTTTTCTTAGTAATTGGAAATGCTGTCTTTATCAGGTACTAAATTTCTCTATGCACATGGGCCTGTTTCTAGACTCTCTTATGTGCTGTTGATCTGTTTTATATATTCCTAAAGCCTTATGAAAAAAGATTGAATCTCTAGAACCTCCAGAAAATGTGTTTTCTGTCCAGATATACCTCCAAGAACCTAAAGCCAGTGTGACACCTGATGGGTATTCTGTGCTCTTAGCTCTGAGTCCGAGCTCCCCATAAGCACTACTTTCTTTGAGTATGAAACTCACCTGGGATGCATTGCTGACGTTCAGCCTGTGGCTTATTCCTGAGAGGAGACACCCAGACAGGATATGACATGGAGGCTTGAAGGGGAGTGATACCCAGAGAAAAGATGACCAGTTAATTTTATCCTTCATCTGAGTACGTGGTTCACTTCATGGTAGACACCTAGGCGTTTGGCTGAAGTTTCCACTCTTGATTAAAACCTCAGACCTGATGTGAGAGGGAGAGAAAGTTGGAGGACCTCAGTGACCTTTCCAGCTAGATGATGGGCCTCACCAGCCTAGAGTGTGTGGTTTTGCTCAGAAGTGGATGCTGTGGGTTTCTCTCCAGACACTGAATTTTCTGTTTGGGCCCTTAAGTATCAGCCCCAATGTTTTAATGTGGAATTGAGATTTTGCTTTAAATAGCAAGTAATATTTGTTTTCCTTTAATACCTTGAATTGTTATTTGGGAAGAGCCATACTGCAGTTTCACACTGCCACTGACGTATCATTTATCTCGTATACGTTTTATTACGAAACTGAACGCGAGACTTTTCTGGATACATTTTCACTAGGCTTAGGTGATTCGATAGCTTACTATAAATTTCATAGGAAGTTCATTTGAATTGTAAAATAACTATCAACTGGTAAATCATGTTTTTTATTGACTTCATTTTCACTCATCAGCTAATAGAAATGATTATGCCTTTTTTACTTTTAATATTTCAGAAAAACATGCCCAAATTCAACAAAATTCCTTTCTACCTCCAACCTCACGCATCTTCGGGAGCAAAAACCTTAAAAAAGTAAGTAAATGTAGTGTCATGTGATGCCGGATCTAATCAATTGCCAGAGATTTTTTTATTCTTTATGATTGCTTTTATGGCAAAGGAGACATGTCGTAGATCTAAAGCTAGTTTCATAATACTGAAAGTTTACACGATTTACCCTTTACCAAGTACCTATGTGGTAGGCCACAGAAGTTCAAAAAAGTAAGACTTGGATTTTGTTTCTTGCCACAGCATAGTTTAGGACAGTTTGTATATAAAGACTGCTTTCACAGACACTTGGGGAATGAGGAGAGAGGGAGAAACGGATTTGGGGTTGGAGCTTTCTGGAAAGGCTTCTTGAAGGGCATGGAATTTGAGCTGCACATGGAAGGATGGATAGAGTTTCAAAAGAGAGGTATTCAACAAGACTTAAAAACCTTTTGTTAGGGAAATTTCCAGACATAACAAAAAGGAGATTAGAATGAACCCCGTTACCCTGTCAAACAGCTTCAGGGTTATTGACACATGTCTGAACACTTTCCTTCTTCTCTGCCTCCCCCACTCCCACCCACCTACACACACACACACACACACACACACACACACACACACACACACACAGGACTATGTTAAAGCGAGTCCTAGATTCCGCTTGTAATGACTGACGTTCAGGATGGCTTTCCGAGTTTGAGCCTGAGCTGCTTGGGTTGGCAACCTGACGTCAGTGATACAGAAATAGGTTTGGGAGCGAGGAAGCTGATGAATGTAGTTTTGGACACGGAGAGTTTGAGGTTCCTGCAGGACGTCCATCTGGAGATACCCGGCTGGCTGTTGGGCTTGTGGGTCATCACCGGGGGCTGCCTTCCCTCCCAGGAGCATTCAGTCTGCTGCTGTGCTAGGAAAGTCTTTAAGGGAATAAAACCCGGAAGGCTGTTCTTTATGTATGTGTAAGTCTTAACGTGCATTTAATCTCAGTTACCCGCTATCTGTGTCTCAGGAGGACACTATAGAGAATATGTTGGTAATTCTAAAATAGATGAAGGCAGTGACTGAAAACATCTATTGGTTTATGCTTCTGCGGTTTGCTTTATCTTTACCAAATGGGGACACCAAAGAGCATGTAAGAC
The DNA here is from genome assembly GCF_018350175.1 of Felis catus. Classification (NCBI taxonomy): domain Eukaryota; kingdom Metazoa; phylum Chordata; class Mammalia; order Carnivora; family Felidae; genus Felis; species Felis catus. The sequence goes on along the minus strand of NC_058376.1, from coordinate 151,483,188 downwards.
AACGTCCGGCGATTGGCTGACGTCACACTCTGCCCTTGCTTTTTTTTTTTTTTTTTTTTTTTTGTTTGCAGAGACAGACTCTCCGCCAGTGACATGCTCCAAGTCCGGAAGGTAATGGAACACGTTTACGAGAAAATCATCAACTTGGATAATGAGTCGCAAACCACTAGCTCTTCTAACAATGAAAAGCCAGGGGAACAGGAAAAAGAGGAGGATATTGCTGTGCTGGCAGAGGAGAAAATCGAACTTTTGTGCCAGGACCAGGTAAGTGCACTCGAGGACCGCGGCCCCATTCTCTCTAGTGCTGATGCTCAGAAAGCCAGGTGTCGTGTGATTACGCTTCCCACGTCTGTGGCCTTTGGGGGTGCTTCTGCTTTTAAGGAGACTCTGAGGAGGGAGTGCTGGGTCTCTCCCACCTACCGGTGAGGCCCCTTCCGAAGGGGCTCTTCGGCCCACCCTGAAGCTCCCGTTTACCCCGGGGAGGTTCTCCGGAAGAGGACACAGAGACGGTAAATGTGAATGTGCCGGTGGCTGTTTCTTTCCCCGACCGGAGAAGGACAGCCGCTGGCCTCGGTGCGCAGAGCGGCACCTGCTGTGCTGGGTGGAGACGTGCAGCGGAGGTGGGTGGCGCCCCGGGGGAGCTGTTTGAAGTAAAGGTGCACTCGAGGCATTTCCTCAGAGGAACGGCTGGAGTTGGGATTTCTGGCCCAGCCGCACGAGCTGCACGTCTCTCGGGGCCCCGGTTTGTGTCCACGTCACGGCGGCTGAGTCAGCACGAGCAGGCTGGCAGGTGGGGACGAGCTGGGTCGCCTGCTGAGAGTCTGAGTTCACAATAAAGGTCTTAGGTATCACACAGTAGAGGCTCTGACATTTTTTATGACCTGTTTTTTTGCCGTTCAGGTTTTGGATCCAAACATGGACCTCCGGACGGTGAAGCACTTCATCTGGAAGAGCGGGGGCGACCTCACCCTCCATTACCGCCAGAAGTCCACGTGAAGGGCGGGCAGGCGCTCCTGGGTATGCATTTACCGACCTTCCTCCGTGGCCCCGAGAGTAGTCCTAGGAAGCCCGCTGAGCCCCAATGGGAGCAAGACTTCTAGCGGCCGATTTGGTATGGACCGAGATTCTCTTTCAGTTGAAGCGACTAATCGAGATGTAATATAGAAACCAGTCTCCATGTGTAGATTAAGCTGTCCCCAGGGAGGCAGAGAGCGAGAGCAGGACAACCCCCCCCCCCCCCGCCCCCGAAGAGGACTGTGTCTTGCAAGATGTACAGAGAACGGACGACAGGCCAGCACAGACTCGGCTTCCTCCTTTTGTTTCAAAGGACCTTATCTTTGTCTGTTAGCACTTGTTAGAGACACATCGGTAGAGCCACCTCTGTCACTGTGTTTCAACTTCAAACCCACACGCTCTGTAGCTTTTCTAAGAGAGTACATTCCATCCACGCAGCACCTATGAAGGCTTTTTCCGAGTTGGTCATTAAAAACAAACACAACAAATGTTCTCACACTTACGACAGTTATTTTTAATAGGAATTTGCTGTTGTACAATTCAGGAGCCAGCCCACTTCAAAATAAATTCTCCTTCTTGGGCTCGTTTTAACCCTGCATCTCAGATGCGTTCTTTTAGGAAGACCTGTAGAGATTCCGGGTGCCGGACCGCAGCCCTCGGACCGCCAGACTGGAGTGCGCCCCGCAGTGCCCCGCGGTGCCGTGGGCCGCAGGGAGGTGCGGCTGTTTCACTCCTCCTCACGGTGCCCGGTTTTGTTTATGGGCAAAAGCCAGGCGACGCCACAGGCTCTCGCTCTGGGTGAACAGTGTGATGCCATCAAAGCCCAAGACCGTGATGGAACGGTAGCTTCATTTACACGCGACCTAAAACGCCTGGTGTCCCTGTGAGCTGACTGGATACTCTGTCCTGGGAGTACACATACTCGTTCCTCCGGAGTTTCACGGGCAGGGCGGTGGTGTGGTACCTGCACCCAGAGTTCTCTTCACTGTTCTTTCTAACGATCTAAAGCTTTCCTAGAATCCTTTGAGTCTTGTACAGAATGTAACTTATTGGGGATAAACACTTCAACTTTTGGCAAGAAGAAATACTTTGGATCCTCCCCAAGGTCATTTGTATTCAGCACAGAACAATGGTCCGCCCCATAAAACTACTTAAGACAAGCCTCCTGTATGAAGCCAGAAGCACAAGTGCCTTCGGAGGGCAGTTTATTCGGGTCCGGTCGCCTCCCCCTCTCGTGTGCGGTCAGTCCCCACGGCAGCAGGGGCCGGGGAGGGCGGGGAAGGTCTTCCCTCCTCCCTGTCCTCTTCCCAGGCTCGGCTGGAGGCAGCTGACGGGCCCGGGGCCAGACCTGACCATTTGAGATTCCCTTGCCTGCACGACTGTAGGGACAGGGCTCCCTCACCGCCGGCCAGGCTCCTTTGGAAAGTGGACAGGTCACTGCCTCCAGCACTTTGAAGAAGTCAGCAAAGAGGTGCCACGTTCCCAAGGAGTCTTTCCCCCTCACGCACAGAGCCACCGGCTTCTTTTTTTAAAGTCCTTTCTATCTGTTGGATACAACGGTGCACTTTTGGTGCACATTTTTTAGCAATAGTTGTGAATTGATGACAGAAACACAACAACCAAAAATCCCCACAGCTCATCTACCAGCCCTCAGCTGTGTCTGCGGGAGGGGCCTTGGGCCACAGGACGGGTTTTGCTGGGCCGTTTTGCCCTGTGTGCCGAGGCGTGAGGGGCGGCTGCACTCCCTTCCTGTCATCCATCTGACCCTCGGCATGCTTCTACTTCTTTTTCTCCTTCCAGTCAAACCAGTAATAGTTTCCAGAAAATTTGACAGCCTGCAATGCCAAAAGGGTAAAAATCTGTATTTCACGGTTGTATAGAATAAAGGCTTTAGTTAAAATATTTAAAGTGTAGTACACATTTATTTCTTTCACCTGTCACTTTCCTTCATAGCAGATTACAGAGAAACTTCTGGTTCCATGTTTAGTGTTTATCCCGACAATAATCAGCATCAACGCCCATTTTATCACCCAGTTTAAGGAGGGGAGTGCGTAAAAGGGAGGGAAGAGCCACAGCTCTGAAGGGAAGGGCACTTCGGGCCAGACTCCCAGGCTGCAGTTCAGGGAAGCTGCTCTCAGAACGGTCCCGTGGTGATGCTGTTCCGCTGCCCGGATTCCCGCAGGCGGACAGACGCTGGGCTCCCAGACCATCCAAGAACCAAGCCCCGGCGCTGGTGTCTCCGTTCTGCAGCGTATCGGCTGCTCCGGTAGGTTTGACAAGGGCTTGCTTTCAATGCTGTCACAGTGCCAGGAAGTTGAAGTGTTCGCTAACCGGGGGCCCGCCCTCCGTATACTTGACCTGTGCCGCCCAGAGCAGAGTCCCCGTCCCGTGGGCCTTGGGCCTAACAGAAATCTGGGCCCCGTTAAGTGCAGACGTTACACATCAAGCGGCAAAGGTGGCACCTCCCGCTGGGTGGCAGCTAGAAGACAAGGCCAGAGGCAGCCCGAGTGGCAATCAGCAAGTAGGAAGGGGAGGGACTGAAGCCAAGTCAGGAAGCACTTCCGTGGAGGGGAGGGCCCTTCCTGGATGGAGCCCTCCCTGCCTGCAGGAGCCAAGTAGAGCAGAAAACCTGGCCTCGTGTTAGCCTCTCGGGGCACCTGGAGGTGGAGGGAGCCGCCTCCTCCCGAACTGTGGGGAAGAACGGAGCGGCCCTTACCCACTCTTGTCCAGGCCCCCCCCCCTTCCCCCGTGGAGCGGGAGCAGTGTCTAAAGAGGTCTGGTCAGGACCCGCTTTGAAAGAGTCTGCTTAGGATGGTGACCTTAAATTTGTCATTTTTATTCACCGCTGGGGCTGACAAAGCCTGTGTATTTAAAAGAGATGGTTGTAGAAGTTTGGGAGCTGACAGGAGGCACCACTGGGTCTGAGGGGCGTCGGCCCTGGGGAAGAAGAAACGTCATGATCCAAGATCAAGGGAGTCTCTGCTGCAGGGCCTAGAGTCTCCACCCCTCCTCTCCCAGGAGAGGTGGACACGTTCACTGCTTCTCTCCTCCAGCTGGGACTGGCGTATGTCAGCCTGAACCGCCCGTGCAGTGTAGCACGGAGGAGGGCACGTGACCGAAGAGACCGTGATTGCGGCTCCAGGGGTCCCCAAGGCACGGGGCTGCCTTCTAGTACACGCAGGGCCAGCCGAGCTGTGCGGGCCGAGTCGAGGCCAGCCCCATGAAGTGCCAGGCAAACACTCCACACCCGTCCCTTCCTCCTTCACTCCCATCTGCACCCCTGACCCCGCCTGGATGCTGTGGCCTCCCGGACAGCCACAGCGACCAGAGCAGGAGAAGCGCCGCACTTAAGGGTACGTGGCCTACAGATGCCAAGGCCCACGGCCTCCCCTTACTACCCACTCGCTTTGTCCCACCCAAGCAGCAGAGTCCTTTCCTCTCCCACCCCAGCTCCTGCAGAACTTAACCTGGGTGCCGCTCCCAGCCTCCCACCGCCCCAAATGGACTCGTTTGAGACTCTCAAGTGCCCGATTCCCCAAAGCCAGGACCGTCGGGCAGAATTAAGGCCAACACGTCATCTCTTCGAGACCGGTAGGGTCCGAGCGGACACAAGAGCCCTTGCCTGCCGAAGTCCCTGCACGTCACTGGGGGCTGCAGCCTGGGAAGCTGGACACACCGGGCCGGAGGCTGGGCCGCGCGGCACGGCCCAAGCTGCTGCCCCACACCGAGGCCTCGTGAAATGCCACCAGGCCTCGTCCCACCCTAGGGCGTTATTTCTGGGGTAGAGAGCCGGGCCTGGCCGGCCGCCCCCTCAGCCTCGGCCTCCGAGTCCGGGCTCTCTGTGCTCGCCGGCTCCTCCTCGGCCTGTGCTTCGAGCAGCTCAGCAGACAGCCCGTCTTCCGGTGAGGCCGTAAAGGTGAGGCTGTCGGGAAGGGTTAGCTGAGGCAGGTGGTCTGGCTGGGCCTGGGGGCCTGGGCTGTCCGGGAAGGAGACCTCAAACTCTGACCCCGACCACGTGGCCTCACCTGAAACACACAGGGTGGGGCTCAGGAGGCCTGCGGGACCCGGGGCCAGCCACTCCTCTGACCCCCAACCCCCAGCCCAGGCGGTGATGGGGAAGGGGGGCTCCGGTACAAATGCCTTGACGAGGCTCTATCTCACCCCAAAGCCAGCCTCCCTCCCAGCTGAGAAACTCGGGGCAGCCTTCCCAACAGCCCAGGGTCCTTCCCAGAAAGCTTCCGCGGGCGTCGGCCACTCACCAGCCCGCTCGTGAGAACCGCTGCTGGAGCAGACGTCCTCGGGCCCTGCGGCTGTCACGGCTGTGGGGGTCGGCTCCGTGGGAGACGGCAGGCTGGGCCACACGCTGGCATTGCTGCTGTCCAACAGGGAGATACCCGACACGTCCAGGAAGCCTAGAGGAAGGGGCGCGAGTCTTTCCCAGCACAAAACCCCGACCACCGGAAGGCCAGTACCCTGGGGCACCTGGCCCGGCCTAAACCTGCAATGTCCTCAGCCCGTGGGGGCGCCCCCACCCAACCCCCACGCGGTCCCCACTGCCTACCGCCGAGGAAAGAAAAGAATCCGCGTTTGGGCCTCAGGGGACTAGCACTGTGGCAGGGAGCCCAGACCCTGCCTGCTCTGTCCCCAGAGTGCCGCGTGACCTTGAGCAGGCCACCTCCCTTCTGCCGTCCCCCCATCTGCACGCGGCACTGGCTCACCTGCAACCATCCTCACATATACGACATAGGACATATATGCCACAGGACGACAGATCCAGGGAAGGTTTTGGCACTTGGGCGAAAGCCTCGCCCTAAACCCGACGCCCACTCCAGCACCGAGGGGTGGCAGGCCCCCGAGCCTGCCGTCCGGGGCCCGCTCGCTACCTGGGTCCATGACTCGCTGCACTGGAGGTGGAGGCTGAAGAGGAGTCTCCATGGGACGTGCAAGTCCCCCAAGGTCTGGAGCACCACGGCTGGGACTCCCAGGCTCAGAAAGCTGTTCCTCCAAGGAGGAGCCGGGTGCCTGCAGCAGGGCCTGCAGGGGACAGGGACGAGGAGGGAACAGGGCAGGGGCATTTCAGGTCACACAGTCCACCCTAACCCCTGGCCCACGCTTGCCAGGGGATCAGCATTCCGCTTGAAGGCGCAGACAGCCTCGATGACCTGCCCCCTCCCCGTCCAGGTGATCTGAAGTTGGGCACGAGGGGCCTGGTGTGGCCTCTCCCGCAGTGCTGACAGGAGGAGCCCCTGGTGTCCACCCGGCCGGGTCCTCCCATGACCCGCCAGAAGAGAAGGCCCTCCCTGAACTCCAGCGTGCCTGGGGAGCGATCCTTGCATGCCCCCCCGGTACAGACCCCAGGCACCAGCCCGCTGCCCCAGAGGCACTCAGGTGCCTCTTCCAACAGCCGAGAAGGCAGGTCCGGCGCTCTCCTACGGACTCGGCCAGACACCCGCCCAGCCCGGGTTCCGCGAGCCCGGCCTCTGACCCGACGTCACCAGACTCACCGAGGCACGGGACGAGGCTATGCCCACCTCCGAGCCTCAGTTTCAAATGAAAATGACAACTAGTGCCTTGCCGTTACTCTCACCTCCAGACCCAAGTGGCAGGAGAACCCAAGTGGGCTTCACTGTCCCAGGACGGGACCGTCCGCTTCCACTAGGTCCCAGAAGCAAAAGGTCCTCCCCAGAGCTCCACAAACGGGCCCCTGGCGATGCCAGAGTCCTCTTTTCCCAGGTGGCAGGCCCCTCTGCCCACAGGAAGGTCCCCCCACTGGCAGATGCCCCCCACGCACCTCCATGTAGTCACCCTGCCTGGAGCCGGTCTCTGGGCGAGGAGGGGCAGGAGAGTCCTGGGGGGTGGGTCCAGGTGGCGGGGCATCAGGCCGCGGGGCATCAGGCGGCGGGGCATCAGGCGGCGGGGCACCAGGTGGCTTCTTGTGGTGGCTGGAGGGCTGGGTTGGGATCCGGTGCAGATACCCGTAGCCGATGCCACACCCCAGACTGCCAAAGTCCAGAAACAGTCAATCCGAGGGGTGGTCCCCTAGTCGGTCCTAGATCCGCCAACCCCACCCACGACTGGCAGTGGAAGAGCGAAAAGGGCGCCTCCCGGCCCCGTGTTCACCCTCAGCATCTCTGCACCCAGAGCCCAGCCTCCACACCCCCCCCTGTGCGATTCTGGTCCTCGGCCAGCGGCCAGGTCCCGCCCCGCAGCCCTCCCACTGAGCAAGTACCTGCCCTCTCCACCCCAGGCTGCGTTGGGAGTTACAGTCACCTCCCGGCAGGAGTCCGACTCGCAGTTGTAAACCATCAGCTTCAAGGGCTTCCCCTCGTGGGACTCGATGAGCGTAAAGAAGTCCTCGGACTACGACAAAGCCAGCGTCTGAGCCCTGCTCCCGGCACAGGAATCGGAGGCCCCAACAAAACGAGGCCCACCCCGCGGCCAGCACCCATCTCCACACCGGCGGCGACAGCCTTCAGGGACCCGGGGAGGGCAAGCCAAATCCTGCTCACCTCCTGGAGGATCTGGTCTGAGCCAACCACATAGTCTGTGTAGGGGCGCAGGCCGGCAAGGGAGGCGGGTGAAGAGGGTTCCACTTCCTGCGGAAAGAAGCACCAACTGCCTGTCTTGCTCCTGGAGCTGGGGGCGGGGAGGACGGAGGGGCCTGCCTCTCCAGGTACTCAGTGGGACTTCTGTCCTCTGTCCCCAGGCCCTGCAGGACCTCAAGCCCAGACCCTCCTACTCCACCCCCTAATTTCCGCAGGCTGTCCAGCAGAGGGCAGCACCGAGGCGCCGCTCAGGGCCCTGAGCTCTGCGATCTTGACCTGGGTTAACTCCTGACTCCACCAACCCCGAGCCAGCGACTGTGGACAAATACTTAACCCCTTAACATCAGTTTCCCCACATTTAAAAGTAAGATACACAGTACTTCCCCAGGGGCAACCTCAGGGTTGCCGAGAAGATTAAAAATAGAACACGCATGAAGAATGAAAACCACACGTCGGCCTCTGGTAAGTGCCAACTGTGGTTCCTGCTGCGGGCCTGCGGCTGGAGACCCCTGCCGAGGGGCTGGAGGCGGAGGCAGTGAGCAGGACTGGGTCCGAGGATTGTTTTCTCCCTGGGGGGGTGGGGGGTGGGAACTCTACTATTCCCAATCTCCCAGTCGCCCCCGGGGGAAGTGCAAAGGGATCACCGCATCGTCACCCCCACTGCGCTCCTGGACCAACCGAGGGAGGCTGAAAGAGAAGCCTCCCGCGAGAAGCTAGTAAGCGACAGTGGAGGCCACAAATCGGATCAGTCCACTGCCAGCTCAGGAAGCCCTCCGCCCACCAAGCTGCAGGACTCCCTCAAGGACGTGGGCACCACCAGGGAACCCACGTGTGTGTCTGCGAACAGACCTTAACAGCAACACCTGTGACAGCTCAGTCGCTGAGATTCGTCAACACCCAGCCCCCCAGGCAGCAAGCCAAGGCCCGAGGGGGCCTAAAGCAGGGGACCCGCCAGCAAAGACGAGATCCCGGCAGACCACCGAGTGGACCGGAAGACACGCCATGAAGGGCGGCCGCCTTCTGGCAGCACGACCACCCCTCCAGGAGAAGGTACCCCGCCTCTCAGAACAAGAAACCAAGGTTTCGGGGGTAAGAACGTGCCCAGAGTCACCTGGCTCACAAGCGGGGTGACGAGGAGCTGACCTCCGGGACTGACTCCTCTAACAGAGAAGCACTGGCTGCTGGCCTCTCCCGGTTGCCCCACCCCCACCCCCTACCCTTCCCCCGCCCCCGCCTCCCCCTGCGCGCGGGCACCACCTCCCCCGCACGCCCACCCTGGGCCCACTCACCAGCACATGCCACACGTGCTCGCTGGCCCTGCGGAAGCTGCAGAAGCGCACGCTGGCTCCCAGCAGGCCCTGGCCGCCCCACATGTTGCTGGGCACCACCTCCACCTCGCGCACCTTCATGGTCTTCATATTGAACACCTCCAGCTTCACGGGCTTCTCCACGTTGGCCTTCAGCAGGGCCTTGAGCGTGTCGTTCTCCTTGTTCTGCGGGGGCAGTGGGGCTGACGCCGGGGCCCCACCCCCCACCCCCACTCCCGGGTCGGGGCCCCTCGGCCTGGTCTGGGTCTGAGATGAGGAGGGGCCTGGGCGGCCAGCGGCCCCGGTGGGCTCTGGGCCGGCGACCCCTGCAGCCCCCACAGGGTGCCCCCAGGCACCACTAAACCCGCCTCCCTCAGCCCCTGGGGAACACAACAAAGTGGTCCAGAGCGTGGCAGGACTGCCCCTCTACGAGGCGCCCCTCGGCCAGAGCCTTCGCACCTCTCAGGCCCCGAAAGGCAGCTCCAAGAGCCCCCTCGCCTCCTCCCAGAAAGCTTAGGAGCAGAGCCCTGGGAGAGCCCCAGTGAGGCTAAGTAGAGGCCTGGAGAAGGAGAGATGGGTTGGGCCTCCCTCCAGAAGAAAAGGGAGGCAGAGCAGGGTGGGGCCTGCCGTGGGACAGGACACACACACACACACACACACACACACACACACACACAAGCAAGGCAGACAGCCGTCGTATGGTGGAGCCTCACCAGCCTTGAGTGCCCGATGGTGATGATGAAGTCAAAGTAGGGCTCCAGGCCTGCCTGCTGGGCTGGGGAGTTCTCCTGTACCTGTCCCACATTAGAGGCCACCGTCACCACCCCAACCCGTGCCTCTCCCAGAAACCCCCAGCCCCCAATTTCAGAGGCCACGCATCACGGATCCCTGCGTCCCAGCAGGGACACGTGCACTGCACGAACTGTTCCAGGCAGGCCACACATGGGCACGGTCGAGGTAACTCAATCCTCTCTTGCCGCCTTCCGGGGCACAAATTTTCCTCTATAGGAAATGGCTCTTGTCTGATCATTATCTGCACAGCATGCTTCCGGACAGGCCTCCTAGGAGAGCTCAGGGCAGCCCTGGGGGCTTCTAGAAGGCCACAGAGACACAGGGTGGCACAGGCCTGTGGGGAGGCTTAGGAGACAGGGAAGCCGGAGAGTTTACCAGAAAGGTTTAGATGTGGACAGGAAGGGAGGGTCCCAGGACGGAACCAGGGTTGTGCTCAGAAAGAGGGGGAAGGCAGCCTGTGGCCAGATCTGTGGCCAGATCCCAGGGCCCCGGACCCTGTGGTGGCGGACCCAAGACCAGCCGGGGAGGCGTGGCGGCAGCTGAGGAGTGTGGCTGAGGGAAGCAGACTGGAGGGACTGCCCCAAGGGATGAGCCTGAGCAGGGCGCCCAGTGAGCAGAGCCAGATCCCGGCCTCACAGCCTAGTCCCCACTGCACGGTACACAGGTCCCCCAGGAGCCACTCCTAGCCCAGGGGGGCCCCCTGCCCTGTCCTCCCGGAACTCACTGCTGGCTCCAAACACACAACAACCAGGCCTCCCAGCTGGGGTAGAAATCCATCTCAAAGGCCCCATTTACAGAGCCTTGCGCAAACAATGCAGGCTTTATACCCCGGGCTGGACCCTGCGGTGGCCCCCCCACCCCGCACCCACACCCTCAGGCCTTTGGCTGTGAGCACTTGATGTCCTGCTGGTCAGGCATCAGCCCAGAGGACACTGGGCTCCTGTGGCCTCCACAATGGAAAGGCCCTGTGGCTTCGACTACCCACCAGCCCCTAGAGTCTTGGATCCCCCCAGCTGAAGGAGAGCTCACACTGAGCCTCTGGATCAAAGCTAATTCGGCCCTGGAATTAGGAACCCCTCCTGGCTGTGACACCACCAGCTGGGCCCCTGCTCACCACCTCCCAAAGCTGCCATGGTTTCCCATGACAGTGAGCTCAGGAAGCGACTCCAATCCCAGCTGGCCCCTCTCCCAGCTGCCTCCTGCACCTCTACTCAGCCTCGGCTGTGACCTTGTCCTCTGGCCGTACTCCACTGCCTTCGCCCTGGGCTCCGCCATCACCCACTGTGGCTCTACGGGACTAATAATCTATGCCGCTGCCACAGCACCCCCACTCCTGCACCCCCACTCCAGCAGCAAGCGCTGCCCTCAGTCCCACTCTCCCTGGGGGGGACGGGGGGGCTCTCATCACCCCCACCCCACAGCCCCACCGGGTGTGCTTTTGTAACACTTTCCACTGTGTCCCCCAGCAGGGGACCTAATGTAATTAACGGTGACGGCAGCTTACCCTTGCCGAGGACAGGCTCCGTGCCAGGGGACTAGGACACCTGCTCTACCTTGCATTTAACCCTTAAACTCATACCGACTTACAGAAGAGGGGAAGCCCCAGGAAATGCAACCCAGAGCCAGCTCTGTTCCACCATCCTGTAACAACCAGTGCCTGGGAACCCTCCGTGGCCCTAAGCTCGCCGAGGGCAGGGTCTTCTCCAACGCGCCTGGCACACGGTGAGGACGCCAATATTGACAGAGGGCGGCACACGCGTCCTCCATTTTTAAAGAAACGTTAGTAAAGGGCGCCTGGGTGGCCCAGTCGGTTAAGCATCTGACTGTGGCTCAGGTCATGATCTCACGGTTTGCGAGTTCGAGCCCTGCGTGGGGATCAGAGCCCACTTCGGATCCTCTGTCTCCCTCTCTCTCTCTCTCACGCACACAAATAAATAAACATTAGAAAAAAGAGGTTAGCAGGAAATGTCGCACCTCCACGTAAAACGTCCCGATGGCTCCACAGGGCAGAATAAAATCCTAGACCTTCAGGACAAATGCCAGGCCCAATATAATCCGGCCTCGTCCTTTACCGCTGCCCTCCTTACAGGGGCCGCCCTGTCCATGCACTTCCTCAACACAACAAGCCCAGCCCACCTCAGGGCCTCCCTCTGCCCAGAAGGCTCTTTCTTCCACCAAGTATCCGTACTGCCCACTCCTTCCTTCCGAGGTGCTTTGATGAGAGGCCTGTCCTGACCCATCTGTCACTTCCTCGGCTTTATCCTCCACCCCAGCAGTGAGATCTATTTCGTCTGTGCCTGCCTCCTCTCAGGGCCAGCAACCAAATGTAAGCTCCATGAGAACAGGGACAACGTCTGTTCTGTCCCCTGCTTTATCTCTGGCACCCAGAACTCCGCTTGCCAGAGCAGGTGCTTACAAATGTCCGTTTGGGGGAATGGAAGACCTCCAGTCCTCTCCACTCTGCCCTCTCCAGCAGCCCCCTCCTGTCTTCACTGCCCCCATCGCCCCACCCCTCCCTCTTGCCAAATCCTCAGTTCCTTCCCTTTCCATCAACCTGCTGCAAAACTCTCCTGGATGCATCCCAACGTCCACCTTTTCTGTCAGGGGCCTCACCGTGATGCCAACCAGAGAAAGCCCATCACCCAGGCAGAATCCTGAAGCCCGCCTGGCTCTCCTTTTAGGAAAACCCTCCTCTAGCCCTCCCCTCTTGCGGTTGTTAACAGAGCCTCCCACCAGGATACAGACACGCCCTGCCTACACTCAGCCCAGCATCTATCCACGGTGCCCAAGGGAAAACACAGGGTCCTTACCCACTGCGCTCTGGGGTCAGAGACCCTCCTGTCCCAGCCCTCCTTCTCTGGGGTACACATTGTCACCCCAACTCTCCATCTGGCTGCTGGCCCCTCTCCTCCTCTTCAGACTCGAGGAACCCCACTCCGTCTTCACTTTGCCCAGAACTGCCAGTCCAGACCTCCTGGTCGCAGCACCAAGACGACTTTCTCGGTCGCGCCTCTCCGCGGGTTGCACCCGAGGTCCCTCCCCTGCTGCCAGCGCTCTCCCCGTGCCCTCTGCGCCATTCTCCTGACTCTCCCGCTCCCGCTCTCCCTGGCTGGTTCGCGCTGCCCCTCGAGCCCCCGACCCGAGGCCTGTCGACCCCATGACGGCGGCGCGCGGGCCGGCCGGCTCCCTGGCAGTCGGCGTCCTCTCGGCCACCCCGACTCCCTGGACCCGAGGGCGGCGAGCTAGCGTCTCGGTGTCGCTGGCTCTCTCCCCAGGTCCAGCCCGAAGGCGACCGCAAATAGGACCTAAGTGCACAAGTGCCTCCCGGCTGAACCTGGTGCAATCTTCATCCGGGCGAAGTGCCACTCCGGGACCAGGAAACGCTCCCGCTTCCTGCTTGGCTGGCACTCGGGGCCGGGGCCGGCGCCGGGCCGACCGCGGCCGCAGACAGGCCGGGGGCCGGAGGGCCGCGGCGCCGCCTCCCGGAGGAGGCTCCCACCGGGAAGGAGGCACATCCCGTCCCCGCCCCCACCGACACCACCCGGCGGCCCCTCGGGGGCCGAGACCCCGCCGCTGCCGACCTCGGGCCGCCGATAAGCGTCCCGTCGCTTCCGTGCGGGCGCCCAGCCAAGGTCACCGGCGCCGCGCGGGCGACTCACCCCGTGCAGGTGGAAGCCCTCGGCACCGCCCGCGGGCTGCTCCGCGCTGGCGCCCAGGCCCATGGCGGCGGCCCGGCGGCGGCGCTCACCCGGCGGCCCGGCCCGGCGCCATCAGCGCGCACCGGCCGTCTCGGCGCTCGATTGCCCGCGCCTTGTCACGTGGGCGCCTGCCCCTCCCACCCTAGATTCTGACGCCCTAGGCAACCGGCCCGCCCCCTGCGTTTCCAGGGACGCGCTCTTCCAACTTCCGGCCGCGAGAGGCGTGCCCAGGACCCTGACTCCGGAATCCGGCTCAGCGCGACTCCCCCTGAGCCGGGCTCGGAGCCCCGAGCGCCGGAGATGAGCACCAGCGACTCTTCCCTTATGGTGCGTGGCCCGAGCGCTGCCCAGCCTTGCCCTTCGGAACTCTCCGCCTCTGGCCCCGAGACCTTCGCGCCCGGCTGCTCTCCTGCCACCTCTCCGACCCTTCCTGCTGCGCCTTTTACCCGCCTTTCGCTCCCCGCGCCGGCCGCTAACGAAGGGCCTGGCCCCCTCTGGCCTCACTGTTCCTGGCGAGCGCATCTTTTTTTCTCTGGTGTTCTCTGTGCACCCTAAGCCCCAAATCGGTATCCCCACCCAATCCTGTCCTCGAGTTCCCCCAAACCAAAGTATCCTGAACCCATTCTGTCATCTTGCCATCATCTCCCTCTCCCCTGCCTCTGCCTCTTCTGCGTCCCCCATGTCAGTTATGGCACCGCTGTTTGATCCTGGAGCCTTAACTGTAACCCATCTCAGGTCCTTTCTAATCAGCAGGAAATGTCAGCTCCTACATGTCTCCTGACATCACCCACTGCTTTTTATCTCCTAGTCCAGAATCACCACCGTCCCTCCCCAGGCACCTGGAACAGTCCCCCCACCCCCACCCCCACCCCACATAGTTCTCTGCTTCACCTCTCTTCACGAGCAGTCCCTGCACCAGAGCCACTGCTCATCCATCCGCGCGCGCACACCTCCCCACACACACACATATGAACACATCCCTCCTCCCGCTTAAACCCATTCTGGCTGCTTCCTATTACCCTGAGGATGACGTCTGAGCTCTTTCAAATGGCCCACGAGGCTGTTTACAACCCAACCACATCTCTCCCCAACCCCCGTACCCACAACCTTTAGGGGAAGTGAGACTTCACTTTGACATCTCAGGCCGTCTTACTGCATGACCTTTGTGAAGCCACACTCTGCATGGGCTTTAGCTTCTTTAACTGTGAAGGCTATGGAGAGAATAATCCATAGGATAATGGATGGAAAGCCCTAGATACAGTTCCCAACAGGCGATTAACCCACAATAATAACTTGCAACTCTCACGAGTGGCGTCACCATTCTTATCATTTGTCCTCTCTCTTTCCCCTTATTCCCTTCCTGAGACAAAGCCTCAGTTGAATTCTCCATCACGTTGACGCATAATCTGTGGATAATTCACAAACACCTCCAGACTCCTTCCTAGGGAATGGCATGGAGTTGCTCTTGGGGCTGGGGAAGAACAGAATGAGGCCTGAATGTCCTTTCTCTCTTCCTTTTCCGGAACAGAGGAGGAGCAGGGAGCGGGGGAGAAAGTGGGTCAGAACCGAGACAGAGAAGGGACTGGGGCTGTTGCAGCCGTGACTTCCTCCTCACAGGCTGGGATCATTTACTACAGCCAGGAACAGTATTTCCACCACGTGCAGCAGGCTGCGGCCTTGGGCCTGGACAAATTCAGCAACGACCCCGTACTGCAGTTCTTTAAAACCTATGGGATCCTCAGAGAAGGTAAGAACTGGGCGGTGTCGGCCTCCCGACCTCAGGCACCAGCCCAGCACTGTCGCTCTGGCTCGGCCTGGATGCCTGCCTCCACCCCAGTCACCTTCCCACGGAAGAGGTCTTACGCTCAGTAGCTAGACTCCCAGGTTAATCCGCAGATGGCTGTGTGATCCGTATCTAGTTTGGGCGCAGGGGGATACATGTAATTTGTGGCTCTTGGGCAGCTGGCTGGGAATGCCCTGAGGCCGTTCTTCAGAAATGGCCCCCAGCCCGAAGTCCCAGCCTGCGAGGACTCACAGGTACATCTGAGCTCCAAGCCCTCCAGCCGCCCCTTGCAGCCTGGACCCTGGTACCAACAGCCCCTTCAGGGAACTTGGGCCACTGGGGACGTTTGGGACCAGTTAGCCCAATGATTCTGGCTGGAGCCAGGTGGTGCCAAGTGTTGGGTCAGCTCCGCGACGGGTTCCCACGTGTCTGCCGCAGAGCGTCCTGCCCTCTGGGCCTGGAGCCCCAGAACGTAACCACGTGGGCTCTTCTTTGCAGAGCGCATCCAGGATGCCATCAGCAACCTGGAGAGCATCCGGAACCACCCAGACGTGTCCCTGTGCTCCATCATGGCCCTCATTTATGCTCACAAGTGCTGTGCAGCTGTCGGTGAGTGCGGCCGTGCCCAGCGGGGCAGAGACCGCCCCGCTCCAGAGATGCAGCCCCCAAGGGCCGCCGCAGGAGATACGTACCCCGATGACAGCACATGCTGTTGGCCAGTGAGGAGGGGCTTCCATTCCCTCCCCAGGGGCCTCAAGGAAGACCCGTGCCCAGGCCCGACTGAGTGGGAGCCATGCGCAGAGAGGGTGACAGCGGGAGGGGTCCTCCTTCCAGCTCCCAAAAGTTGGGAAGACACCCTCTTTCCTTCGCCAAGATCTTGATGAGGGCGAATCGAGTTGGTGTAAATAGTCCCACCCCTAATGTCCACCTCTCTAGAGGCAGGGAAAGATTCCAAGACGCTACGAACCACGATGTCCCCTCCCAGGATGGACTGTGGGCCTGAGGTAGGCGATTCGGTCTGGTCTGTCTGCTCAGCAAGCTGCCAGGCACAGAGGAGAAAAGATAAATCTCAGCCAGCAAAGCCAAGTGCAGGCGTGGGCGGCTCCTGGGGTTTCCAGCGCCCGGGCTCCTTGGAGTCTCCCGCGTGTTAGAGGAGGCTCACAGCGGCCAGAGAGGTCCCCGAGCCCTCAGTGCCTCCTGCGGGGCCAGGCCGCCCTGCTCACTCTGCCTTGCCCTCCTCTCCCTCCTCTCGGATTCACAGACCGAGAAGCCGTTCAGGACCTGGAGAACAGCCTGAAGGAAATCCGCAAGACAGCCGGCGGAACTGCCCTGTACTATGCCGGCCTCTTCCTCTGGCTCGTGGGCCACCGTGACAAGGCCAAGGAGTACATCGACCGCATGCTGAAAGTTTCCAGCAGCCCCAGAGAGGTACCTGCCTCGGGCATCATGAGGGCAGCAGCTGCAGAAAGCAGCATCCAAACACATCAGCCTGGGGTGACCGTTACTCCCCCCGGGGCACCCCGGGGACCGGGAGAGGGCCGCACCTGGGCACGGACGAGACCCTGGGTCTCACAGGGGCCCCTGCCCACGTTGTCTCAGGGTTCAGCCGAGTACACGCTGGCACGTGTCCGGAGTCTAATCTGCAGACAGGTGTTCCGTAGCCGGTGCCGTATGTTTTTAAAATCTCGGATGAGTTGCTGACATTGAGAAACCAGAAGGTTTTTACCTAAAAGGCCAGATTTCCTGGTTCTTTTGGCAAACTAGATGAACGGTCTCCACCGTGGGCCTACCTTGCCTTCGTGCAGGGGTCTGCTGGCCGTCAGCGGCAGCCCATACCGTGGATCGCATATTGGATCTCACATGCTGTGGATCTCACACGTGGGGGATCTCACACGTGGGGCATCTGTACTAATGGTAGAGTTTGAAGCCTCAGTCTAGGCTCAGTCTAGTCACCACCGCAACAGGGGTGATGTCACCCCCCCCCAAAGGGGTGAAAATTGGTTCCCGGAGGAGGGGGTGAAAAAAATCTTACTATATAACACACAGAGGGGCGGGGGCAAAAAAAAAAAAAAAGTATAAAACACAGATTTACACACTACATAAACAGATAGTATATCTGTGATATTAAAATGTCTTGGAGGGAGGGGAAACGATTCGGGAAAATGTCTGGAAAGGCTCCTTAGGAGGAGAGTAACGGTAAAGAGTGAGAAACCCTGGTCTAGGGCAGAGGGATGTTTCAGGGCAATGTGGTCCAACTACACCTCGGACCTCACCTCCCAGGCCCGGCTGCCTATCCAGCAGAGACTGGGTGAAGGCTGGAGCAGAACTGGCAAGGCCCCCGAGCTCACAATGGCCCCTGCTCGTTCCTGCCTCCATGCAGGCCGGGCCCTGCGCTGGGCTAGGACATGGAGAGGGCTGGAGTGGTGGCCCCCTGATCCCAGTGTTGAGTAGACAGCCAATGACAAGATGGGTGGGAGTGTGTCAGTAGGGGTAGCAGAGCCACAGGGGTCCAGGGAAGGGCCCAAGCCCAGCCTGGAAGGTCACGGAAGGCTTCTGACAGGAGGGCCCTCCCAGGCTGAGCTTTAGAGACCAGTGGTAGTTGACTGGGTGAGGGGGCTTTGGTCGGGAGGGCTGGGCTGGGAAGGAGCAATCAGAGCGAAGTCCTGACAGTGAGAGAGAGCAGGGCCGCCCTGGAGTCTGCAAGTAGGTGTGCCTCGCAGGGCCTGGGGGTGGAGAGTGACAGGGGTCGGACAAGAGGCTCTGCGCGGCCAAGGACTTCATCTTCTGTCTTGTTCTGATCCCAGGGTTATGTGCTCCGAGGCTGGGTGGACCTCACCTCAGACAAGCCCCACCTCGTGAAGAAATCCATCAAGTACCTGGAACAAGGAATGCAGGACTCCAAAGATGTGCTGGGGCTGATGGGAAAGGTGGGCAGCGGGGGACGGAGGTGGGGCGGGGGGTTGTCTCTGCCTGGGCCATTGGAGCCAAAGATCCACCAGGGGCCTTCGGGCCAGACGCTCTGTCTCCAGGCCCTCTCCTGGCCGATGAGGAGCGGGGGCCCAGAGACAGTCAGGGTCACACGGCAGCCCAGGGCCCACTCGGTTCTCACAGTCCTTCCGGCTCGGTGTGGGTTCCCATCTCGTTCTGCATGGGTGGGGGGGGGGGGTGGGGGGGGGTCTTCTCAGGGTCTGTCCTTTTGTCTCTGCCTCTCCTTTCTCACCCGTTAAATTCAATGGGCCGTAAGAGGAGGGAGGTGCGTTGCAAGTTTTATGTTTTCTGATCTCCACTTAAGTGAAGTTCCTTTTTTCTTACGTGACCCTCACGGAATCAGCCTATGAAAGAAAAACTAGCCTCTTATTCCCTTCTCTTTGTATATATCTTAGAAAAGTGACCGTGTCCTCATTTAAAAACAAAACAAAACAAAACAGAAGGCTACTAAAGTCAAAAAATGAATGAAAAGGACATCCTCAGCCCCCCTGCTCCAGACAACTCACGTGGCCATTTTAGGGCAGCGTCTCCCAGTCTTTCTTCTAGGCATGCGGCTCCGCATGTGCCCTCGCCGGGCTTTCTGGGAAGCAGGAGCCAAGGGGATCCTGGAGCAGGAGGTTTATCGGGGGGCGCCCTTGGGACCAGCACCTGTGGGGAAAGGGACAGGAGCAGGGCTGGGTGACAGAAGTGGCTTCGTGACACGGCGCAGGCCTCAGCCGAGTCGGGGTTCTAGGGCTGGGGCGGCCCCTCCCTGACCACGTGCTGGATGGGGGCTGCCCCCTGGGGACGGGTGTGACCTGGCACGAGGCCGCTTCCTTTAGCCACGGATGACCCCACAGGGGTCAGCTGTCAGCTGCCAGCTCTCCTGGTCCTGAAAGGGTTCCCACTGAGCACCTCCGCAGGGCAGGAGATAGCGTTGTTTGGTATGTTTAATATTGACATCTTTAATATGTTTAATACAGCTGTAATCACAGGGCATCCTGTCATTTGGTTCCCTTTTCTTCACATAAGATTCCACCATATGTAAATGTCACCTTGAACATCTCCATCAAGCCAGTCCCCTGTCGCCTGGGCCGAATATAATTGGTCACCCCAATCTCCTGGTGTTTGGACCCTGAGATCGTCTACAGTTTATACTTAGAGTGCTGCAGTGGGGTCCCTGGGTGGCTCAGTCGGTTAAGCGTCCGACTCAGGATCTCACGGTTCATGGGTTTGAGCCCCGCGTTGGGCTCTGTGCTGACAGCCCAGAACCTGGAGCCTGCTTCGGATTCAGTGTCTCCCTCTCTCTCTGCTCCTCCCCGACTCACACTCTCTCTCTCTCTCTCTCTCTCTCTCTCTCAAAAATAAATAAACATTAAAAAGAAAGAAAGAAAGAAAGAGGGCTGCAGTGAGCACATGTATGCATAAACCTTCATCTAGAACAGTCCTCCTCTTGTTCTTAATAAGTCGTGGAAGGGCGGGTTGCCGAAGGTCTAACAAAAGCTCCCCTCAGAGCCCAGTTTCAAGTCCTTTGGGAGCAGTGCCCTCTGCCCCTCAGGCACATGTCGTGCCTCACTCAGGAGAACCTGGTGGCTGACACTGGCCTGCAGAAGCCAAACTCTGGCCCAGGGGGCCCTGACAGAGAAAAACAAGACGCTTTTTAAGGGGGTTACCTGCAAGCACTAGCCGCCCCTGGGCCTGGGTGAGCGGTTTTTTTTTGAGCGGTTTTCAGCGATAAGCTTGAAGAAAGCGAACGGGGTTCAGCATCTGACTTCGGCTCAGTCATGATCTTGCAGTTCGTGACTCCGAGCCCCGCACGGGGCCCTCCGCTGTCAGTGCAGATCCTCTGTCCCCCTCTCTCTGGCCCTCCCTCACTTCACACCCTCTCTCTCTCTCAAAAATAAACATTAAAAAAAAAATTTAGAAAAGAAAGCGAATGGGAAAAGAGTGGGCCGTTGGTGGAACTCAGAAGTGCCCGGCACCCCCGGGCCTCCCTCTAGCGGGTCCCCTGGCGTGGCCCTGCTGGATCCCACGCCTGCTCGGGGCTCACCCGTCTCCCTGGAGCCCCTGCCTTGCCTGTCCAGGAGCCCAAGTTTGCTGTGGACCCTGATTTGTCGCTCTGAGCGCTGACTGCTTCCCCAGGGCCTTCGAGGGGGCCTACAGTGCCCACGTGTCAGGCTCTGCTCCTGTCCTGGCCGAGACACTGACACCGCCCCCTCCCTTCATGGGCACCGATGGAGACTCCTCTCTTGGGCTTTCAACAGGCGACATACTTCATGCTGCAGCAGAACTACTCCGAGGCCCTGGAGGTGGTGAACCAGATCACCGGCACCTCGGGGAGCTTCCTGCCCGCCCTCGTCCTAAAGATGCGGCTGTTCTTGGCTCGGCAGGACTGGGAGCAGGCAGTAGAAACAGGACACAGGTGAGGGGCGGGGGTCGCTTCCTTTCTTTGCCAGCCGAGGGCGCCGATAGGGTCCCATCGTACGAGCTGGGGAGATAGGAGACGCCATGTATTTGACGGAACAAGACAAAAAAGTGACTATTGTTGACAGCGGAGGTATGAATGGTGATGCGATCACACGGGGAGGGCAGGGAGGACGCGGTCTGATGGGCACACAGAGAAATGGGCATTATCTAGAGGCACGAGCTGATCGTGTAGGAGGGCGCTGGAGGGAACGACCCAAAGAACCCAAAGCAGCCAGGTTATGGGACGACAAGCAGTTGTCTCTAAGGAGAGGAGGGCAGGAGGGGAGTAAAGGGACCGCGGCACTATTTAATTGTTTTCAACTACGGGTATGATATACTGTGATAAAAGCTTCAGGGGGAGAGGTCCCCGGTGACTTAGCTGAGGCTGGGCACGTCAGCCAGACAGCCAGCTCTCGGGAGTCCCTGGGCCACATGGAAGCCAGGCACCTCGTCAGGGTGACCTGGGAGTGCTCTCCTCGTCGATAGAAAACAAGACCACTCCAGGGGAAGGGTTGTCTGATGGAAGGTTTTCTGAGGATGGGATTTTCTAGATAAACTGAAGCCTCTCTCTTTAAACTCTTAGCGCCTCAACTATTTCTATTAAGTAATTCTAAATGTTCTCCCCCAAAGAGAGTCGCAGGCTAATTTTATTTTTTTTCCCCCGAGCGATCACAAGTTATCACTGTGAAGTGTTACTGAATTGTGGTAATACACCCCACACAGTTCAAGAACAAAACAAATCGCAAGTAGACCCCTTGCCCCGCTGTGGACGGATGGTCATTTCTCTGATGATCTTCACTGATATCTGCGTCTCCGAGAGAGGCGGCCGGGTCACAAATGAACGGGGTTCCTGCCAGCTCGGCCCGCGGGGGCCCCCACGTGCAGTGCCTGTGTGGGCCTGGCTGATACCTGGCCAGGGTCCTTGGCGGGAGCTGGCTCAAGAGCTTGCTCTGGAGGCCTGGCCTTCGGCCAGCGGGATACTTGGGGACACCTGGCCGAAAGCCACAACCTCGGTGTGCACCACCTCCCTCGCCCAGCCCCCCTGCCCCGGTGGTTAGTGCCAAAGGGCTGAGGCCCACACCCGATGCCTGCCCTCCTGGAGGTTTTCCCAGGTAGTGGTGCTCCCAGAACTTATCTTTTTAAGTTTGTTGGTTTAAGTAATCTCTACGCCCAACGTGGGGCTTGAACTCACCACCCCAAGATCAAGAGTCTCATGCTTTTCACACTGAGCCAGCCGGGCGCCTAGCCCCCATTGCTTCTTTTTTTTTTTTTTAAATCTCTGCCCCCCTCTACGTGTGTTTCTCTTTCCATCCCTAATATTATTTATTTTTCCCTGTACTTTTGTTTTCCTTCGTCAACATTAGAATAAGTATTTCTTTTATTAGTCTTTTCAAAAACTTTTTTTTTATGCTTATTTTTAAGAGAGACAGAGCAGGAGCAGGGGAGACAGGGAGAGAGGGAGACACGGAGAAAGAGAGAGAGAGACACGGGGCGGGGGGAGACACAGAATCTGAAGCAGGCCTCGGGCTCCCGATGTGGGGCTCGAACTCAAGAACCATGAGTTCACGACTTGAGCCAAAATCAGACGCGTAACCGACTGAGTCACCCAGGAGCCCCCTTATTGGTCTTTCTAAAGATGCAGCTTTGAGTTTTGTTAATGGTCTCTACCGCATCTCTGTTTTCTACTTCATTAATGTCTGCTCTTTATGATTTCCAGCGACTTCTTCCTTTGGGGCTGTTCTGCTCTTGTTGGATCAAGGGCTGTTCAACTCTTGAGGTGGATGCCTGGCTGATCCATTCTCAATCTTCTTTTAGAATATCAGTGTGTACGTCTGTGGATGTCCCTCAAGGCACCATTTTTAGTAGTATCTACACATTTGGATGCATATATTTTCAGGATCGTTTTGGCTCTAAGAATTTTCTAATACCCAGATTCTTCTTTAGTGCATAAGTTATTTAAAAGTTTTTGGGGGGGACGGGGCGCCTGGGTGGCTCAGTCGGTTGAGCGTCCGACTTCAGCTCAGGTCACGATCTCGCGGTCCGTGAGTTCGAGCCCCGCATCGGGCTCTGGGCTGATGGCTCGGAGCCTGGAGCCTGCTTCCGATTCTGTGTGTCCCTCTCTCTCTGCCCCTCCCCTGTTCATGCTCTGTCTCTCTCTGTCTCAACAATAAATAAACGTAAAAAAATTTAAAAAAAAAAGTTTTTTGGGGGGAGACATCTGGATGGCTCAGGCGGTTGAGCATCTGACTCTTGATCTCAGCTCAGGTCACAATCTCAGGGTCATGGGATCGAGACCAGCTTTGTGCTGAGCACTGAGCTTGCTTGGGATTCTCTCTCTCTCTCTCTCTCTCTCTCTCTCTCTCTCTCTCTCTCTCCCTCTCTCCCTGTCCCTCTGCCCTTCTCCTGTTGGTTCTCTCTCTCTCTCTCTTTAAAACAAAATTTTTTAGGAGAGCCTGGGCGGCTCAGTCGGTTAGGCAACTGACTTGGGTTCAGGTCATGATCTCACGGCTCGTGGGTTCGAGCCCCGCATCAGGCTCTGTGCTTAGAGGTCAGAGCCTGGAGCCTGCTTCGGGTTCTGTGTCTCCCTCTCTCTCTGTTCCTCCCCTGCTCGTTCTCTGTCTCTGTCAAAAATAAATAAACATTAAAAAAAATTTCTGAATAAATATATTTTTTTTTTAATTTTGAGTTTTTTTTTAAATATCCAAATGTTTTTGGTGAGTACCTTCAGAATCACCATGAATGGTTAGAACTGTTTGAATGTTAACTGTGCCTATCTAATCATGTTAGAATTTTGTGTCTTCATTAGAGTAACACTCTTTTTTCTAATGTTTATTTGAGAGAGAGAGAGAGAGAGAGAGAGAGTGTGTGTGTGTGTGTGTGTGTGTGAGAGAGAGAGAGAGAGTGGGGGAGGGGCAGAGAGAGAGGGAGACACAGAATCGGAAGCAGGTCCCAGGCTCTGAGCTGTCAGCACAGAGCCCGACGCGGGGCTTGAACTCACAACCTGTGAGATCATAACCTGAGCTGAAGTTGGACACTTAACCACCCAGGCGCCCCTAAAGTAACCCTCTATTAAGCAGAAGGCCATCCCTGACCAGGCTGAAAAATATATGAAGTTTCCTATAAAGAAACAGAACATCGAAAACCCCACAGTACATATGACCAGAAACCGCATGTTCACAATGAAACACATGATGGAAAGCGAGGTTCCCTTTCCATCTGACAGCACGGATTGCCCCCTAGGCACCTCTCCACCACCCCAGGACCATGGTACGATAATCACGCCTGTGTTCACTGCAATATAAATGGCCTCTGTCACAAAGACACCCCAGACATATGACTTAAATAACGTGAAAGGTTATTCCTCTGTCAGGTAAAAGATCGGGTGGTTGCCCGGGACAGGGGCAGCAACTTCACTCTGGAGGGTCCCGCGCCCCTTCTTTCTTGCCACTCTACCTAGGATGTGGCTCACATGGCCCACATGACAGCCAGTAGGAAGGAGGAAAGAGAAGAAATGGAAGGCATATGCTGTGAGGGTACAGCTGGACGTCACATGGGGCACTTGCATTCACATCCTGTTGGCCAGAACTTAGTCACAGGGCCACACCTAAGCTGCAGGGGGAGGCTAGGAGATGTAGTGTTTATTCTGGGTAGCAAGTGCCCAGCCAAGTGGGGAGTTCTGTTTGTTTGTTTGTTTGTTTGTTTGTTTGTTTGTTTGTTTGTTTTAAGTAGGCTCCTCACCAAGCATGGAGCCCAACACAGGGCTTGAACTCACAGCCCTGAGCTCAAGACCTGAGCTGAAGTGACACCTGGGTGGCTCATTGGTTAAGCATCTGACTCTTGATCTCAGCTCAGATCTTTTTTTTTTTATGAATATAATTTATCGTCAAATTGGCTTACAAACAACACCCAGTGCTCATCCCAACAAGTGCCCTCCTCAATGTGCATCACCCACTCTCCCCTCTCCCCACCCCTGCCATGCACCCTCAGTTTGTTCTCTGTATTTAAGAGTCTTTTGTGGTTTGCCTCCCTCCCTGTCTGTTTTTTTTTCCCCTTCCCCTCCCCCATGGTCTTCTGTTAAGTTTCTCAAGATCCACATATGAGTGTAAACATGTATCTGTCCTTCTCTGACTGACTTATCAGCATAATACCTTCCAGTTCCATCCACGTTGCTGCAAATGGCATGATTTCATTCTTTCTCATTGCCAAGTAGTATTCCATTGTATATATAAACCACATCTTCTTTATCCGTTCGTCAGTTGATGGACATTTAGGCTCTTTCCATCATTTGGCTATTGTTGAGAGTGCTGCTATAAACATTGGGGTACAAGTGCCCCCGTGCCTCAGCACTCCCGTATCCCTTGGGTAAATTCCTAGCAGTGCTATTGCTGGGTCATGGGGTAGATCTATTTTGAATTTTTTGAGGAGCCTCCACACTGTTTTCCAGAGCGTTAGCCCAGATCGTGATCTCAGGATCGTGAGTTCAAGCCCTGGTC
This sequence comes from Felis catus, assembly GCF_018350175.1. Classification (NCBI taxonomy): domain Eukaryota; kingdom Metazoa; phylum Chordata; class Mammalia; order Carnivora; family Felidae; genus Felis; species Felis catus. The sequence goes on along the minus strand of NC_058376.1, from coordinate 151,458,123 downwards.
TCCCTCCACGCTGGGGGTGGAGCCTATTAAAAAAAAAAAAAAAAGATCTGAGCTGAAATCAAGAGTCAGACACTTCACCTACTGAGCCACCCAGGTGCTGCCCTGGGAGTTCTGTTATTAGAAGGAGAAGGGTAGAAAGGATAATACAAGACAATTAGAAGTGGCTGCCACATCACCCTGGCCTTGCCTGTGAATACTCTTGATTCATGGGGCTCCTCTTCCTATTTCAGAATCCTAGAAAAAGATGAAAGCAATATTGACGCCTGCCAAATCCTAGCTGTGCATGAACTTGCAAGAGAAGGAAACATAACCATAGTAAGTTCTTTCAAGACTCAGGAGTCAGACCTTGAAACACGCACAGCCTGAGAGGAAGCCCTCTTAGTGCCCTCATCCCCAGGGTCTTGGAGGGTGCTCCCTGGATCTCAGCTCCTTCCCCCCCCCCCTCCCTCCTACTCCCTGTCAAGGGGAAGTCCTCTGGTTTGCTCTTTGGGTCGGCAGTGAAGTTGACTGTGGTTCGGGTTCACCTGGATAAGCCTTGGGATCCTCACTCATAAAGTGGAGAAAATTCCCACCGCTTTGTGAGGTTGTTATAAGGATTAAACGGGATGACAAACGGGAGAGCTTGGAACAGTGCCTGATGTCACGAAATGCCATTTTTTTTTTCAACGTTTATTTTATTTTTGGGACAGAGAGAGACAGAGCATGAACGGGGGAGGGGCAGAGAGAGAGGGAGACACAGAATCGGAAACAGGCTCCAGGCTCTGAGCCATCAGCCCAGAGCCCGACGCGGGGCTCGAACTCACGGACCGCGAGATCGTGACCTGGCTGAGGTCGGACGCTTAACCGACTGCGCCACCCAGGCGCCCCACGAAATGCCATTTAAAAAAAAAAAACTGTTAAGTCAATAAATGTTTATATAAGGATTCTCACATGTGATTCCTTCCACTGCCAATCACCATAGTTCCTCCTAAGTCCAAATCTAATCTTCAAAATAACCCAGAGTTCTTTCTGTTGGGCATCTTTGATCTCCACTTGAATATGGACGTACCTCAGAAATTCCCCACCTGTAATCTTTGGGATCCAATTTTTGTACTTTAGGGGTCAGAGTAGATACATCTGCCTCGTTCTCAATTTCAAACAGCCTCTGAATGTGAATGAGTCCAAATCATATTCACCCCTAAACCAGCCCACCCTAGAATTGTACAGATTGTTGGGATACTCCACTACCTAAGATTTTTTAAATGTGTTAGGTCTTTCGCAGAGTTTTAGCAGATAGATGTCTTGTCGAACACATAGTTCTGTGAATAAAGGAAACCCCGCATATACTCTATTAGGCGTTTCCAATGATGTAGGTCTGCCGAAAAAGCAGGTATTGGCCAGGTAGAGCCTAGCCCCAAACTTGCTCCTAAGCCTTGTAGTGTTCCACAGAAACCCAAAACAGCCCCCAAACACAGAAACAGTTCTTCGTGAAAACCTCAATACCAGGATAGGTTTTTATCTTTAAGAAGAGTTTGCATTCTCAACCCATCACATTGCCTTTTGAGTAAATACACTGCTTCTGTGAAAAGTGTGGCAAATCTGGAGTCGCTAAGGGGTCATGATAGGAAGAAGAAGCTTCCGGTTCCTTCTGCGCAGCTCTGAGATTGTGCGTTTTGTGCGGTGGGGTGAGACAGAGGGTACAGTCCATGTTTAGAAGGAACCCTCAAAAGAGGCCCCAGCACCATCGCTGGGTAGGAACCAGAGAACAGATGGGCCTGTCTTCAACTTCATGCAACCCAGGAGCCTTGGGCAGGCCTTCCCGGGGCCTGAGGGTTAATCCTAGGGGCAGAGTTGTCTGAATGCCCGTCCTTCACCCCCCACCTCTCCCTGGCCCAGGCTGCTCAGTGCTAAGCTTGCTTTGCACTGACTGAGCAGAGTAGACCTGCCCCATCCGGGGTTTCACTCCTGCCACTTCTTTGCAACCGGGAACTAAGAACTCCCCGCTCCTCGGTAGGGAATGGACAGAGGAGTCAACCAGAAAGGACAAAGGCTTTGGAGTCAGTCACCCGGTTGGCTGAGTGACCTCAAGCAAATTACCTAACCTTTCTGACCCTCTGTCTGCTGGGCTGGACAATTCAGACAGCTCTATTGACTTCCAGGGCCTTTGAGAGGATTCACTGGCATGACAAGGGGGCACCAGTGTGGTGACTCACGTCACCATGGATCAGAGGCTCGAGGCCAGGGACTCGCCATGACCATCTGCTCTTGGGCCAGCCCAGGTGATGTGCCGCCGGCCTGGTCAGCCGCTGTGTGGGCGCCATGACAGCTGGCTTCTGGCTCTGGCCGGGTGGGTCCGAAAGGGCAACTTCTCTTCGCAAATCCGTGAACAAAGGGGCACTGCCAGCTCTTGGGTGCATAAGCTCCTGAAAGTTCCACTACGGGGCTTTGAAATCATACTGGTGCCTGGGCCCACCCCAGTCCAGTTGAACCCAAATCTCTGGGGCTGGCCTCTGGGCATGGGTGTTTTAAGATCTCCCAGGGGGTGCTAAGGGACGGCGGGGTTGTGAACCTCTGCCCAGCTTCCACTTTATATATTGCCTCTGATGTTGTCTGTTTTGTCCCCACAGGCTGCCAATCATGTTAGAAACCTGATTAAGGCACTGGAGACAAGAGAGCCCCAAAATCCAAACCTCCATCTTAAAAAAATCCTTGTGGTTAGCAGGCTGGTAAGAAGGCTCTTTTCCAGGTTTCTGAAATCATGCTTCTGGCCGGGTGTTCCTAAGGGGAGTCCTATGGCCCCCCTGGGAGCCCCCCGGGGACCCTGCCCTCCCCTCTTTGGCTCCAACTTGGCCTCTCAGGCCGATGGCCCATACCCAGCGGCCCCTACCCGCCTCTGAACAACACCTGTGTCTCATACACTCCGTTTCCTTGGCCCAGATGTCTCTCAGGGACGCTGGAAAGATCAGAGCCATTGGGTCTGACAGTGCTTTTAGAGTAGGAGGCTCCTTATTCGGGGGAACAGAGCAGTGTTGTGGCTGTTACACGGCAGAGCTATGCCTGCCTCTAGCTCGGGGTGCCAGGGCACCCAACTGCCATATTGTCTCTCTGTGGAAGTGACCTGGAAAGTCGGGCCTGCCCGCACCCCCTCTGCCATCAGGCAGGTGCAAACAGACTAGGTCGCGAAACAGTCTGTCTCTGTCAGACCCTTCAGCCCCAAAGCAGATTGACTAGAAGGAGTTGCTGCAAAATCTGGGTTGGCTGTGGGGCCTCAGGAACCAGAACCGTGCGGTTGAATGCCACTGGGACGCCATCCCTCCCTCAGGGACACACACCTGTGTCTGCTTCTCTGTGCTCGTTCTCCACACACGGCCGGGAACATGGCTGCCCTCGGGGCCACGTCCCACCAACAGGGCACAAAGAGCTCTGCCCCCCCTTCAGTTTTTGAAAAACTTCTTGGCGACTCAGACAGGAGGTGGGCCCTTTGGAGGGCCCCGTGCCTGGAGGCAAATTCCACAGATGTGGCCAGTGTGAGGCTTTGGGAGCTGGACAAGTGCGCAGCCCCGGCTATATGGGTCATGGGCCCCTCTTAGTCTCTCCTAAGCACCCGAAACGGCACTGCCAAAGTGTCCCCCATTTCTGACACGGCCTTGCTCGGACAGGCTGGACTGACGGGTCTCCCTATTCCCACGTGTCCGTTCCTTGCAGTGTGGAAGGCACCAGGCGATTCTGCAGCTGGTGTGTGGCTTCATTGAGCGCACATTCGTGGCCACAGCCGCCTACGCCCACGTGGCCACAGAGCTGGGCTATCTCTTCATCCTACAGGACCAAGTGAAGGAGGCATCTCTGTGGTACTCGGAGGCCATGAAATTGGACGAGAGCAGTGTGGCTGCCTTGACAGGTCTATGCGGTCCGGGCAAGGGAGGGGGTGGGGGGTGCGGGAAGGCAGGTCGCAAGGTAGCCTCCGTGGGTCCAGAAGAGAGGCTCTGGGAAGCATCTTCCCTAGAGGGTGTGTGAGTTTTGGAGTACATTGTATGATGGGGTGCCTTTCCATGAATTGGTGTCTGTTTGAGAGAGAGAGAGAGAGAGAGAGAGAGAGAGTGTGTGTGTGTGTGTGTGTGTGTGTGTGTGTGTGTGTGTGAGTGGGGGAGGGGCAGAGGGAGTGAGGGAATCTCAAGCAGGCTCCACATATGGGGCTCGATCCCACAACCCTGGGGTCATGACCTGGGCCGAAATCAAGAGTTAGGCACTCAACCAACTGAGTCACCCAGGCACCCCATGAATCAGTAAGCATAGATGTAAGAGACACAGGAACTGTCAGAGTGTGGCCGCAGCCACTCGGATCTGCATCAGACCTCCAATGTCCACACTGTGACCCCCTGGAGGACCAGCAGCCTGCCCCTTCCGCTCGGGGGCCCTGCCTCTTCTCAGGCCCGGCAAGGCCAGTGGTGGAGAGGGTCCCAGTCCGGGAGCACCCCAACCCAAAGCCCCTAGACTCTCCCTCTGCAGGCCCTGAGCTGAAAGGCCACCAGAGCAATAGTTTTGAGAGTTTTACTTCCCTGTCTGTCCAGAGGCCCGCCCACCCCGCTCTAGAGAAAGGTCAGTAAATTTCCCAGACCCCAATTTTCATTTTACGCATTTTGTTTTTAAGCCTTCAAATCTATGGCGTCTGGTGAACTCTGAACCAGCAATTTAATTTTGGTTGAGGAAACTGTATGGTCCCAGGCTCAAGGCAGGCTGGCTCCTTGCCCCAGCTCTCAGGAGCCGTGTCTTTTGGGTCCAGCCACTTCTCTCTATGGTCCAGGCTCTTTGCCAGCACAGCACGGTTATCTGAGAGGTTGTTCACCACGTCAGCTGACCCGTGAGCCCATGCATCTTCCTCCACTTCCAAACCCATAAACTCCTGGAAGACGTTTTGAAAAGATAACGCAGCCCTAGAAACAGAGAAAGCTGCCTTTGGTGGACCAGAAACTTTGAGAACGTCACATTTCTAGAGGATATAAAACAGATAGCATCAAAAGTAAGGAAGTGACAAGCCACTCTGGAAAGCCGTATGCCAACATGGTACACAGACGGGGCAGCTAAAGAAACGAGTAGACCCGTTTTCTCCCAAAGAGCTCCAAGAAAAACAAAAGTTGACAAATAACAAGGGGCGCCTGGGTGACTCAGTCGGTTGAGTGTCTGACTCTTGGTTTCGGCTCAGGTCATGATCTCACACTTTGTGAGATTGAGCCCCGCGTCGGGCTCTGCGCTCCCAGCGGTGCTGGGCATTCTCTCTCTCCCTCTCTCGCCTCTCTTTCTCACTCTCTCTTTCTCAAAATAAAAAAATAAACATTAAAAAAAAAAGCAAAAAAAAAAAAAAAAAGCAAGCTGATGGTCGCTGGAGGCTGGGAGCTACACAAGCCACGGGGCAGTCAGCGAGCTGACAGGGGGACCAGAGAATGGAATCAAGGAGACCTTTCAAGGCGGTGGGGCAGGAGGGAGCAGAGCAGAGCCCCTGTTTCCCACCACCACCAGGGACATGAAGGACAAAAAGACTTGCTCCACACACAGGCCACACCCCCTAGGACAGCCCCCACCCAGCTCAGTCCTTCCCCACTTCCTCATTCAGGGGAGCCCCCTCGCCAGTCAGCCAGAAGGGAAGTCCAGGGCCCAGAAAAACAGTGACCTTAACAATTTGGGAAATCTGCCTCAGCTGCTAATACTCATCAGTCTAGTCCGTTTGTAAATCTGCTAACAGTTTGAAAGAGGGGCCAAGTGGACCATGCAAAGCCAAGGCCCTCTGAGGAGCCAAGTTTAAAGCCAGATACAGAAAAGACTTCGCCACCCCCCACTAAAACACCAGGGTTTTCAGAGGCTACAATGTCAGTCAATAAGTAAAGAAGAGGCTACTATGGCAAAGATTGTAGAGAACGAAAAAGTTACTGAACATTACAAATACGATTGCAAAGTAAATTAACTCCATAGATGAGCCAAATAGCGGGATGCATATAAGTGAAAAACCAGGATGTTCATTAGAAAGACAGTCAGGAATAAATACACCAAAATGACCAAGAAATATCTATAAAAGGGATTCCTCTTTTATAGTAGTAGTAGGAGTAGAAGGATTTGTCTTCCCAAACTCAAAACACATTACAGAACGCCAGTAGGTAAGTCAGCTCCAAGTCAATGCTGGAGTAAACAAGGCGATAAACAGAACAGAAACAGGTCTTACAAATAAAGTGACATTTCAAACCAATATGGCGGTAGGTTTCAACAATTCATGGTTGGACATCTGGCTATCCAGTAAGAAAAATGTAAAGGGAAGTTCCCAGCTCACGCCATATTCAGAAATAAACTTCAGGGGCGCCTGGCTGGCTCAGTTGGTAAAGCATGTGACTATTAATCTTGAGGTCGTGAGTTCAAGCCCCACATCAGGCTAAAAATTATTTTAAAAAATGTTTTTTGAATTTAAAAGCTCCAGGTGAATTAAACATTTAAACATAAAAGTTCAGTTGGACTTGGGTTCCCTGGAGGAAACTCAGAAGCCCTAAAAGAAAATATTTTACTGATCTATGTAAAACTTTAGAACTAATGGATGGCAAAAGACAGTGAAAAATAGTTAAAAGGTGAATGGCAAACTGGTAGAAAATGTTTGCTATAAAGGGTTAATAATCTTAATATTTATGAAGAGAAAACAAATCGCCCTAAAATAAAATCAGGCTAGGGGCGCCTGGGTGGCTCAGCCGGTTAAGCGTCTGACTTTGGCTCGGGTCATGATCTCACGGTTCGTGGGTTCGAGCCCCTCATCGGGCTCTGTGCTGACAGCTCAGAGCCTGGAGCCTGCTTCAGAACCTGTGTCTCCTTCTCTCTCTCTCCTTCTTCCCTCCCCCGCTCGTGCTCTGTCTCTGCCTCTCAGAAATAAATAAAAATTAAAAAAAAAAAAAAAGAATCAGGCTAAAGCTAGGTACAGGAGATTCACAGGAGAAAGGAAAGGGGCATTAAATGTATGGAAAAATGCTCCTTTCCCCTCTTGGTAAAAAAAAAGGAACTAAAATGAGTTGTTTTTCACGTTTTCACTGGCAAAGAGTGAAGCACGTCGTGGAGGTTGTGGGGAAAGGCTACTTTCAAATTCTTGGCAGTAACACTAATTCAAACATCTCCAGAGGACAAGTTGGCCTTATCTATCCACATTTTAGATATACACGCCCTTTGACCCATCAACTCGACTGCAGGAATTAGAACGCGGAAATATGTTTACCGTGGCACTGGAGCATTTAAGCATCGAAAGCAAACTAGATGCAAAATGAGGTGTCCTTCAACGGGGCAGTAGTTAAATAAAATGTCCCAGCCACGGTGCATGGTTAAAGGCAGAGCACGAGCTAGGGATATGCTTCCCTGCCTGCCTCGAGCCTCGAATTCTTTACCAGGAGTGAGCATCGCTCTTTACGTTTGCGGAGATGTTGGGAAAGGCCCCCTGCACAGCCGCCCGTCCTTCCGCTGTCTCATCCCTGCTCTTGGCCCGCGGGCCCGCTGGCTCCGTGTCCGAGCTGGCTCCTCACGCTTGTCCTGCCCCGTTCCCAGGGATCATCTGGTGCCAGGTCTTGGACGGCCACCTGGAGGAGGCTGAACAGCAGTTGGAATTTATGAAGGAGGTGCAGCAGTGTCTCGGGAAGTCTGAGGTCAGAGCTCCCTGGGGACGCGGGCCGCTCCAGGCTTGCGTCCCCGGCCCTCCCCTCGCCCCAGTTTCCGGCACCCAGCGGCCAACACGGCCCGGACTCCTGCTTTGCGCTCGCCTCCCCACGGCCCGGCTGGCGTTGGTGCCGAGACCTGGGCTTGCCTCCCCCAGGTGCTGGTTTTCCTCCAGGCCCTTCTGGCGTCCAGGAAGCACAAGGGGGAGCAGGAGGCCACCCGGCTCCTGAAGGAGGCTGCGGGGCTGCACTTCGCCGGCATGCAGGGCCTCCCCCTGGGCTCCGAGTACTTTGAAAAGCTGGACCCCCTCTTCCTGGTCTGCATCGCCAGGGAGTACTTGTTCTTCTGCCCCAAGCAGGTTAGAGGAAGTCCCATCTGCACGGCGGGGGTCTGGAGCATAGGCCTCGACGGGGGCAAAGACCTCGTCTGGCCCCGTCAGCAGGCGGCTCTGAGCCCCTGAAGTTCGGGGACCCGTTGCTTTTCAATTTTTTTTTTAATGTTTATTTATTTTCGAGAGACTGAGAGAGACAGAGCGTGTGCAGGGGAGGAGCAGAGAGAGAGAGAGAGAGAGAGAGAGAGAGAGAGAGAGACACACACACACACACACACACACACAGAATCTGAAGCAGGCTCCAGGCTCTGAGCTGTCAGCACAGCCCTCAGGGGGTCCCGCTGCTGCTGGCCCACAGACCACACTCGCGGGGAACAGGGCACTGCTCACGCCTCTGCCTTTATCCTAGACAATAACCAGCTCCCTTTTTCCCCACAAGTCTTCTAAGAAGTCTGTTCGTCTCTACTTCTTTGCCCGCTTTACTTGTTTGCCTATTTGCCCAGCCAGTCAAGATTCTCCGTGGGCAAGGATCTTATCTTGCTATCGTAATGTCCCCCCCAGTGCCACGTAATGAGGCATTCCACAAATATCTATTAAGTGCACCACCGTGTGCCGGACACCGTGGTAGGTACTGGGGACACAACCGTCAGCAAAACAAAGTCCCCGTTCTCTGCAGCTTACGCGGTAGCACTAGATGGCACGGACTGGATAAGAAACCCGAGGAAGAAAGTAAAATCCCTTCACTGAGAGAGTGTTTCCTGAGAGCTTTAGGAGTCTCTCTGGAATGGGGCAAACCGTCCAGCCAGGCCCCGTGTTCCTACAGCCCCGGTCGCCGGGCCAGATCGTGTCTCCACTTCTCAAACAAGTCGCTGTGATCCTGAATCCTGTCGTCAAAGCGGCGCCAGCTCTGATCGACCCCCTGTATGTGATGGCTCAGGTCAAGTACCTCTCAGGTGAGCCCGCGTCTGCTCATCCGTTCAGCCACCGCCCCCGGGGGGTGGGGGGTCGCAGCCCCTTGCCTCAGGCGGTTTACACAGACACACACACACCCTCACCAGGCCCGGCCACATCCCTGGCCTCCACTCCCCAGAAACCGGCCTGACTTCCCTCGCCAGCAGGGGTCTCTCCCACCCGCCCTGCTACTGGCGGCTTCCTCGCTCTGCGCGGGGTACCGCGGCTGAAGTGGCTGAACTTCAGTTCCGCACAGGATCCACTGGTCCTCAGGATAGGCAGAAATGCCCTCATGAGGTCTGCATTCTAGTAAGGGGAAGTAGACGATACGCGGAACAGAGAAGCACGCGGCCTGGTTTGTTAGGACACAGGAATTCCGTGGAGGAAACCAAAGCGGGGGAGGGGATGGGAACTGGCAGGGTCGCAGTTGTTAAAAGGTGGGCCGGAGGGCATCACGGGGAGGTGGGACCCTGTAGCATTCGGCTCTCAGAGGCTCAGGGTGGCCAGAGCAATGTCCTTCCAGCTTCTCCTGTCTCGAGACCCAGGTCCTGGAGAGAGAGGGAAAGGGGAGACGCGCCCCTGGGAACCTTGCTGTCCCCTCTGAGGACTCTCCACCTGTGGCCTTGCACCCCAGTCTGCCTGGAAGGCAGGCCGATCTCTGGTGCGCTGGGGGCTTCCGAAGGATCCCAAATGCCATGGCATGTGTCCGGCTTCCGGCACGGCCTGGCGTGGGTCACACCGTGCAGAGACAGCCCCTCCCCCGACCCTGTCTTCATCCGTGGGCCTCCCCGTTGTCATCTGGGTTTCCAGGTTTACCCACGAGCTTCAGGGGCTCCTGGGTACGAGGCAAGGGCAGGAGCACTCCCCCAGGGGTGCGGGCAGCTGGCAACAAGCAAGTTGAGGGCCAAAGCAAGGTCTCCAGCTGCTTAGGTTGCCATAGTGACATCTTTGCATTTCTGCAGCAGCGCACAGGGAAGGAGCAGGGAGTTTGGGACCCAGAAGCAGCTGCTCCCCTCCCCGCCAGGTTATGGGCCCTGAGCGGGAGCTGTTGAGGACCCTGGATGGAGAGAGAGGGGGACTCTCCTACCAGCTCACTGCACCCCACCCCTGGGCTTGCACTGCCGCTGGCTGTGGGTCAGCCTGGCCACACGGAGAGCCCTCAGCCCCTGAGCGCCAAGGCAGGCAGAGCTCAGCCTCAGGAGCCGATGGCCCCGGGTCTAAATGCTGACTTTGTCCCTCGGAAGCTGAGTTACTCACGTAACTGGGTTCCAGTCCTACATCAAAAAGACAAAGACAATACCGCCCATCTTGCAGGGCTGGGCACATAGTAACTCCGACTTTCCAAAAGTGCTTTGCATAAAGCAAGTGCTTCGTAAGACGGGGCTATTACAGTTGCTGCTATTGTTAGGTTCCGTTCTGCTCTGAGGGGTGGGACTCGAGACTGAAGCATCCCCCGGAGCTTCTGGACAGAGCAGTGACGTGCCTTAGCCATCTCCTCGAGGGTTGCCCCACAGTCTGAGTTTCCAGGCTCTTGTCTGGGTAGTTGTAATTTCAAGAAGAGACCTCTGAGTGAAACAGAACAGAACTGGGTGAAATGGCCAACTCGTGTATTTCTGGGTAACGGAACACACGAAATTCATTCTGCCTCTACATACTGGGTCCTGGGAGTCCCCCAGGGACCCCTGGATGTAGAGGTCTGTTTATCGTTTCTAGGAGAGTTAGAGAATGCCCAGAGCACCCTGCAGCGTTGCCTGGAGCTGGACCCCACCTCCGTGGACGCCCACCTCCTCATGTCCCACGTCTACCTGGCGCAGGGCAATTTTGCCATGTGCTCCCACTGCTTAGAGCTGGGCGTCAGTCACAACTTCCAGGTGGGGGTCCTCTGTGCCCGGTCGCCCCGCCCCCGCCTCCCCAAGCCCAGCTGGCCAACAGCCCCCACTTGCCCTGGGAGAGGCCCCAGGAGCTCCCGGCATCCCTCAGACCCTTCTGCGGGCCAAAGGCCAGGGCAGGCTCGGTGGGCTTCCGCGGCCTTCTCCAGTCCGGGTGCCTTGAGCAGCAGCCGTGAACCGGGGCCCCACACTCCACTCTGCTCCTCTAGGTCCGAGACCACCCCCTCTACCACTTGGTCAAGGCCAGGGCCCTCAACAAGTGTGGGGACTATCCAGAAGCCATAAGGACGCTGAAAATGATCATAAAATTACCAACTCGGAAGACGGAAGAAGGCAAGAAACTCCGCGGGCCCTCCATGCAGCCCAGTGAGCGGGCGTCCCTCTTACTGGAACTGGCAGACGCCCTCCGCTTGAATGGGGAGCTGGTAAGAAATACCACGCTCTCGTCCCTGGGGACTGGGGCATGTTGGAGGTCCGGGGTAAGCCTGGGAACCAGGCTCTTTGGTTCTGGCTGATGTTTATTCGTTCTATTATTCGAGCCTTTATTCATTTGGGAGCATATCTTACCCGCGCCCAAAGGCCTCGATGGCTCCCGGTGCCCTCTAGATAACGTCCAAAGCCTACTGAGCCCCACCTGATCTGTCCCCTGCCTGCCTGCCTCACTGTCCCCATGAGGATCTCACAGAGGCAGAGCACACAGTCCCATCAGGACAGCCACGGGTGGTTGTGCAGATTGGGTAAGGCACAGCCCCGGTAGACGCCATAATCACACCACAGTCTTTACGAACTGTGTCCCCTTGGGAGTTTTGTGGTATATAATTTGCTCAACTGTATGAGGCAGCCCTGGGGCCTTGGCAGGTCTGGCTTGGCAAAGACAGGAAGCACCTGAGCGTCCTACGCTGGTGTGAAGGAGCAGCGGGGAACACGGGGTGGGGGTGGGGGGTGGGTAGAGCTGACTCCACAGGCTCCCACGGCCTCACTGTCCTCACTCACTCACCTGCTCAGCGGAGAGGGTCGGCAGAGTTCCAGGATCATCTCTAATCCGCCAGTACGGGGGCATCTGGCTGTGATAGAGAAGGAACAGCTCGCGAGGCCCTTTTCTCCTTAAAGTTAAAAACTGCCTTCTGGGGGGCGCCTGGTTGGCTCAGTCGGTTGGGCCTCTGACCTCCGCTCAGGTCGTGATCTCACAGTTCGTGAGTTCGAGCCCCGTGTAGGGCTCTGTGCTGACGGCTCAGATTCTGTGTCTCCCTCTCTCTCTCCCCTCCCCCCATGCACGCTCTGTGTCTCTCACTCTCTCTCTCTGTCTCTCAAAAATAAATAAACATTAAAAAAGAAAACCGCCTTCTGGGTAGAGGTGGGGATGTGGAAGCCTGTTTGTTGTCCTCTCCTCCTTTAAATCTGCCCAAAGGAGCACAGGAATTAAAAGTAGGGAAGGAATCTCCACCTAGAGCAAACCTAGGGAACGGCCACATCCCAGCACAGTCGATTCAGTCAGTCGATTCAGCTATTGATTGAGGGCCAGCTAGCTGCCAGGCACCATCTGGCAGCTGGGGATAGAGGAGAGAAGCTAGCAAGGTCCTTTTGGAACTTACCATCGGTGGGCGAGAGAGAAAGCAGGGTGCAGTGAGGCGGGGCCCGAGGTTCCTGCCTTTGCTTGAAACCTTCTGAACTGGAGATGTGCTCAAGCGGGGAGAAGCAGGGGCATTCCTAGAGGGACTCGGGTCCAGCCGGTGGAAGGGCAGGGCCACTGAGCAAGAACTCCCTGCTCAGATGCCTCCTTGCTTCTCTCTGTCCGGGCTCCTTTCTAGGAGACGTGGCCCGAGGAGAGTAAGGAGGGAAATAACCTGAAAGAGTTCTGCAGCGTGCTTTGCTAAGATGACAGGTCTGCAGACTGGGGCCTTCGCAGTGAGCCAGGGGTTCTGTCCGGACCCCAGCTTCTCATTAAGCCCACCCCCAAAAGGAAGACCCACAGAAAGCTCAGGGGAAATGTGAGCCTAGGGCAGCTGTGCTAGACCCTGTCCATCCCCAGCCTAGTTCTCCTGGGCAAAGGGCCAGGTTAGGGGGGACCGGTCCCATTTGAGGAAGGGGCCCAATATGGTGATTACAGGGAAGGACAGAGGTGAGGGAGGGAGGAGAAGAAGGGAAGGAAAGAAGAAAGGGTGAGAGGGAAGGAAGGAAAGGAGGAAAGAGGGGAGAGGAAACAAAATCACAAGCAAAAGACAAGTGAAGATTACACTTGGGGAGAAAGAGTTCTATAAAAAATGGAAGAGATACTTTTTTAAAGTTTATTTATTTTGAAAGAGAGCGTGTGATCGCTTCTTGGCCTTTTGGCTAAGATCAAGTGTGAAAGAGAGCATGTGAGCAGGGGACGGGTGGAGAGAGAGGAAGAGAGAGGGAGAGAGAGAGAACCCCAAGCAGGCTCCACACTGCCAGCACTGAGCCCAACATGGGGCTCGAACTCACCAACCCTGAGATCATGACCTGAGCTGAAATCAAGAGTCGGACCCTCAACCAGCTGAGCCACCCAGACATCCCTAAGAAGAAAGACTTCGAAGAGAACTTGTCTACATTCGATGAAAATGGAAACATGGAATCTTGTAAAACCAGCTCAAAGCAGAGCACCAGAGATCCCCAGAGGTGTTCAGCTGGCAGAATTAAAGCAAGTAAGCATAGAAAACAGTGATGCCATTAGGAAATTATAGTCCCACGAGACAAAACAGAAAGTGGCTGAACCCTTGCTGAAGCTCTCTGATGCAGGAAAGGGGTGAGAAAATCATTGAAGTGATGTGAGGGGATGACGGGTGAGAAAGAGAGAGACCACAGACATCCAACCAAGGCAAAATAAACGTTCCTGCAGAAGAGAGAAGAAATGGATCAGGGGAGAGCCCCACGTTGGGTGTGGAAATTACTTTTAAATAAATAAATAAACAGATAAATAAATAAGTAAATAAATATTTAAAAAATCCTAATACTAATACCCTAATGGAGTCATGGGAACCAAGGATTAACGGTCACTGGGGGCGCCTGGGTGGCTCAGTCAGTTGAGCGTCCAACTTCAGCTCAGGTCGTGATCTCACGGTTCGCGAGTTCGAGCCCCACCTCTGATTCTCTGCTGTCAGCACAGAGCTCACTTCGGATCCCCTGTCCTCCCACTCTCTATACCTCTCCCCATGTACCTCTCTATACCTTTGGGCTTGACCCAAAGCCAGTATAATTGCTAAGTTCTTAAAATAAAAGTTATTAAAATCAAAATAACAATAACATCCTATAAAAAAAATTCAGGGAGAAGGTGGCATTATTATAAGCATGCTAATTGTTTCCACTTTATAGAATGTGGGGAAAAAATGTACACGAGACATTTCTTAATAGAAAGATGACTCTTGGTAGAATTTAAGAGGCGATCTCCACCACATTAATCAAGAGTTAAGAAGAAAAGAAAGGATCAAGCAGGTCATAAAGGCAGAAATAAAGCCAAACACAACAGCCTGTGAAAATGAAAATGGGCACCTGGGGGGCTCAGTCGGTTAAGCATCCAACTTCAGCTCAGGTCATGATCTTCCAGTTTGTGAGTTTGAGCTTTGTGTCGGGCTCTGTGCTGACAGCTCGGAGCCTGGAGCCTGCTTGGGATTCTGTGTCTCCCTCTCTCTCTGCCCCTCCCCTGCTCATGCTGTCTCTCTCTCTCTCTCTCTCTCTCTCTCTCTCTCTCTCTCTCTCTGTCTCTCTCTCTCAAAAAATAAATATTTTTCAAAAAATGAAAACAGAAAGTTTTCTGTTGCCAGAAAACCCAAGAATGTATCTGTGGTAACAAAATTGTAAATGAAATAAATGTACCTCTTAAATAAAAGAGGCATCAGAGTGGTTTAAACTAGCAACAGAGAGAACCCTTACTCTCTATACTTCAAACACCAAAGGGCCCAGGATGAGAGGAAAAAGATGATACAAATATACCAAGCAAACAAAAAGAAAGCAGAGATTGAGGAAGAAATGTCTGGTAAGGCTGAATCCCAGTCCGAAAGTACCAAAATGGGGAAAGAAAGCAACTTTGTTAAAATAACCAAGGGCATGAATATAATGAGGAAATAATTCAAACAGACCGCTAACGTGCCAAATACAATAACATTAAAATACTTTTGACCGAAAGCAGGAAAGTACAAGGAGATGCATCCATCGGTCTCCCACAAGAAGGAATTGCCAACAGATGTAGAGGTGCTAAGGAACAGTCGAGGGTTTCTGTACCCCCAGCTAGCCGGGCACCTTTCCCCTGCCCCAGGAAGAGTGGTGGTGGACACTGAAGGGATCTCTCTTCTTTCCGCCACTGGAGCCTCTCTGCAGGTGGATGTGAGCCATCCTCCCCTCGCCTTCCGTGGAGCAAGGCTGCTCCTGGCTGTCTCCATATTTCATTTCTCTCTGGGGGCAGGAGTGGGAAGAGGGATCCCTTTAAGTCGCCTCCAGGAGATTTCAAGTGTTTTCAGGTCACCCGTGGTGGGTGACAGCTAACGGAGGTCTGTTGGGTTCCCATGCTCTAGCATGAGGCCACCAAGGTCATGCAGGACGCCATCAACGAGTTCAGTGGCACACCGGAGGAGATCCGCATCGCCATTGCCAACGTGGACCTGGCCCTGAGCAGTGGGAACGTGGACGTGGCCCTGAGCATGCTGAGGAACGTCACACCCAAGCAGCCCTTCTACGTGGAAGCCAAGGAGAAGATGGCCAACATCTACCTGCAGACCCGCAAAGACATCTGCCTCTACATCGGCTGCTACCGGTAAGCCCCAGGCAGCGCCCTGACAGCCTCCTTCCCAGTGGTGTTTTAGGGAGTGGCTTCTCCAGGTTGTGTTTCCTCAACCTGAGTCTCCAGTCTGCACCCTCCAAGTGTGTTAGATGCAATGCAAGTACAGAATTTCCCATGGGTCCGCATTTGAGCGAGATAGCTTAGCCAGGCCGGCTCACTGCCGAGTTCTGAAGATACAGAACTGAATCCATCCTGCTTGGCCTCCCCCGAATGGCCCACATTCTGGTGGGAACCACGGGTATGCACTTTTGCCCTGGCCCCTGACTCTGCCTGTCCTTGAAGAAATGTCCAGTGACTCGATGTGGCCAAGGTGAGGTGCAGGAGGGTGGAGAGCTGTCTTTATGATTTGACCTTCCCAGCCCCTCCCTCAAGCAGAACTCTATCTAGGCAATCCAGGTGGGAGGCAGCGCTGGGGGGCGGGGGTGGGGGGAGGCAAAGCCAAGAGCCGTGGGACACTAATAAACAGTGGGGTGGGGTGACGCGGCCACACCGGAGTTTTAGAAAGAGCAGGAGTTTTAGAAAGTTTTAGAGTTTTCTAAGAAAAGTTTTAGAAAGAGCAGGATGCCTGCTTATGCAGAGGGGCCTAGAGGGTTAGGACTGGAGGCCAGAAGAAAGGGTAGACGTTCTGGCATGGTCCAGGTAACAGATAAGCAGAGCTTGGACTAAGGTAGCTAGCACAGTGCCTCGTGCACAGTGGGCTTTCAGTAAGTGTTAGGTGAATGAATGAATGAATGGGAAAGAAGAGTTAGAGATGAATTCAGAAACACAAAGAGTGCATAGGTTCAAGCTAAGTCTTTGGTTACTTTTGCAGGGAACTCTGTGAACAACTGCCTGGCCCCCACACCAGCCTGCTACTGGGGGATGCTTTCATGAACATTCAGGAGGTGAGTGAAAGCCTCGTGGCCTTGCCAAGTGGCCCCCCAATCTCACGTCTCCGGTGGGAGAGAAGAGAGACCGAGACCTTTGGACGCTTTCCCCACCAGCCTGAGAAGGCCCTGGAGGCTTATGACGAGGCCTATAGAAAGAACCCACATGATGCATCGCTGGTCAGCAGGATCGGGCAAGCCTATGTGAAGACCCACCAGTACACCAAGGTCAGGCTAGGCTGGGGTGGGGAGAGGTGTGGGCCAGCCCAGCAGGGAAGAGGGAGGGGGGTGCATGAGTGGAAGTTTCTGGATGGGAAGGGAGTGGCTGCGTTCCCACCATAGCTCCCTGTTGAAGTAGGTGGGTGAGAATTCAGAAGCTATCCACACACACACACACATACACACACACACACACGCCGAGCCTGAGCCCTCTGCCAGCTGGGAGGGCCTTCTCATCGCAGGCTTCTGTGTTCTGGAGGGACACACAGGTGTGGTGGCCACCGAGGAGAACACGGTTTGAGGCACTCAAGGTAGAACCAGACCCCGAGGCCAATATTTCCTGTTTGCCCAAAGGCAATTAATTATTATGAGGCTGCGCAGAAGATCAATGGACAGGACTTTTTGTGCTGTGATCTCGCTGAACTCCTCCTGAAGTTAAAGAAGTTCAACAAAGCAGAAAAAGTTTTGAAACAGGCACTGGAACATGACTTTGGTGAGACCCCCTTCGAAGTCACTTCCCTAGCCTACTGCCCCCGCCCTGCAGTCTCTTCCTGCGGAATAGGGATGGGCGCTAGCTGGGGTCCTGAGCCCAGTCCCCTACCTTCCCCCATCCCTGGCTTCCCAGGCACCAGAGAACACTGATTTGAGTAGTTTCTACTCTTTGCAGCCAAAGACCTCCCATCCATGATGAACAATGTCAAGTGCTTGCTTTTGCTGGCAAAGGTTTACAAGAGTCATAAAAAAGAAGACGTGATGGGAACTTTGAACAAGGTAATCGACATTAGACAATAGACTCAAGCTTTTTATTGGCCATTTCCTGGTGGGAGCTATAAAAGGAAGGATAGGACTGCAGGTCTGGAAGGCTCCAGGGCTGGCACTCAAAAGAGGACCTGGGTCACACCTCTGACCTCGGCCTTCCATTTATTCCCCGACCTGTGCTCTTTGTTGATGGTGCCCCGGAGTGCCCCAAGCCCGGCTGGGCTGGGTCGGAGAAAGCAGGGAGTCGGCAGGGATGCCCGTGGGATAATAATGGACAAGGCGAGCAGCTCCCGGGCACTGAATGCTCTATGGTGGGTTCTGTACTGGGCTTTTTGCTTTCTTATTAATTCTCACAGTAGCCCTTTGAGATACGCACTGTGACATTCCTATTTCACAGATATGGCTCCAAGAGGTTAAGAAATGTGCCCAAAGTCAGACTGCCAGTAAATGGGGGAGCTGACAATTGAACCAGGTCTGGCCTGTCCCAACCTAAGCTCTTTTCTCCCCTGGGCTGCCCCAGTGGGACAGTTCCTGGCCGTTCCTATCCCACCTCCCTCGCTCTTTCTCCGCAAGGGTGTGGCTGGCTTCTTGTTCCTGAGATGCCTTCTGCACTTGTACCCGGAAAGCCCACTCTGATGGCTTGAGACGATTTATTCCCTTGTTTCCCACTGGATTCCCACTCCCGTTTGGCCCTTGGAAAGCCGAGTGCTGATTTGTGCCCACTTCCCAAGACTTAACCCCGGCATCACCAATTCTTCTTGTCCCGATGCTCCCTGGTTACTCACTTGATCATTTTATGTTGTGGATATTTGTGGAGGCTGCCCCCAAGTTCCCAGCAGGGCGACGTTCAGAGCAAATGCATCCATCAAAACGCAGCCTGCCCTGCGCACCTACTGTGTGCTTCTTCTAGCCCATAGGAGGGCCAGAGCACATTAGACACGGTAAGTATCAAGGCGTGATGGAAACAGGTAGACAAGTACAGGCACAACAGAGTGTTTTGTTTGAGTGCCTTTGCTTCCGATCTTGCCCCAGGGGCAGAGCCAGCTTGCCTCCTGAGTACTCAGCCAGGGGCCTTGCCTGCCCAGAGTGACCCAGATTTGCTCAAGGGCACTTGAGATGCCCTTTCTGATAATCTGCTGACACAGAAACGAGAGTAGGGATTCTTTCTGTGAATTGGCCTGAGATCTGGTACATCAGGCCCCGGGATTCTGATCCCGAGTTTGCTGGTTTCCCAAGGCCCTGGACCTCCAGTCTCAGATCCTGAAGCGTGTTGCACTGGAGCAACCAGAAATGATCCCCTCCCAGAAACAACTGGCAGCCTCCATCTGTGTCCAGTTTGGGGAGCACCACCTGGCAGAGAAGGAGTTTGCCAAGGCAGTACGGTCTTACAAGGATGCCCTCTTCTACTCGCCTGATGACAATAAGGTGGGGTCCTCAAAGCCAGAGGCTGCTCCTTCTCTTGGGCCCTGCTGCCTTGCGGAGTCCCCTGACTAGGGGCAGAGGCCGGGTCCTTCCCTGTGCCTCCCTGAGGAGCTGCAGGTCAAGGGGCCCGGGACCCCTGGTGTGGGGAGCCTGCTCTGGCTGACCCCAGGGCCCTCGGCCATCAGCCCTTGGACCAAGACTGGGAGGCCTCACTTCGGACAGCTCCTTGTGCGGGGTAGAGCGGGGAAGATGCTCCCAAAAGTCATGTTAGTCTGGCATTTTCAGGTCCCCCTTGGAGGCGCGGGCACAGTGACAGCCGTGGCTGC
This sequence comes from Felis catus, assembly GCF_018350175.1. Lineage (NCBI taxonomy): Eukaryota > Metazoa > Chordata > Mammalia > Carnivora > Felidae > Felis > Felis catus. The sequence goes on along the minus strand of NC_058376.1, from coordinate 151,438,921 downwards.
CAGGGGTCTTTGGGCACGAAGCCAGACTAAGCTTCCAAGGAGGTTTAGAGTCGTGAGGGGGGCGTGGCCCAGATGAGGCAGTGGTGGCTGGAGTCCACACTAGGAGAACCGATGAAGAGCTTAGTGACAGCCATTCATTCGCTCAACACGCACTCATTTAAGAGACGTATCATATGCGCCAGGCACGGTGCCAGGCCCGGGGGGCCACGGGGGGCAAGACAGGGTCCCTGCCCACAGACTGCCTCAGGCAGAGGGACAGATGAGCACATTTTTAGTTCCATTGCCTGCATGTGGGTCTGCACACTGTGGGAACTCAGAAGACGGGTGCCTGGCCCAGAGGCTACCACAGACGGCTGCCCAGAGGGGGCTAGGTCCAAGCCAAAGGAGGAGGACGAGTTGCCCAGGCCCCCAGTTTCAGAGGTTGGTTGGTAAGACACGTGGTATGATTGGGGGAGAAGGGGTAGCCAGGGACATATGTTGAAGGCGCAACGAATAAAAATGGACTAGGCGAGAGTGAGACACCAGCCCGAGTTTTCCCATTATGCTCCCTGGTTGATCACATCCGGCCTCGTCCCAGGTGTTGCTGGAGCTGGCCCGCCTCTACCTGCTGCAGGGCCACCTGGACTTGTGTGAGCAGCACTGTGCCGATCTCCTGCAGACAGAGAAGAGCCACGAGATGGCCTCAGTGGTATGGGGCCACAGGACCTCCCCCCCCCCCGCCCTCCCCAGGGTCCCCACCACCGCGCGAGGGCTGCTTCCCGGCCCCATAACTCCGATGCTTGGCTGACCCACCCCCAGGGGCCACCAGGCAGAGGGGACTGAGCACTGGGCCTGATGCCCTTCACGTGGTAGGGATGGGCCGGCAGGCAGCCGGGGCAACATCAGCCTCCCGGGGCCAATCCAAGGGGAGGCGGGGAGGCTGATCGGCTCCAGGGGAAACCACACCCACAGTGGGTGAAGGCAAGGGTGGACAGGTTCCTGGGTTTAAAGAAATACGTGGGAAAAGGCCTCTCCAGTCTGACTTCTCTCCCTAACACCCAGACCACCGCCAGGGCCGCCCCACAGGAGTGGGGAGTCATTCTGCCTCCACTGCCTGCGGCTGGCAGTTCTCGGACACGGGTGGAGGGTCCGGCTCTGCTGGCTGTCAAAGGGACCCACTGGTGTCTACCCCTGGGCTCACCTTCCCACCTGTGACCTCACCCCCCCACTCCTCCCACCCCAAGCAGGCCCTGTCTTCTGGGTTCCTCCTGTGGCCGCTCCTCCCAGGGCCCAGAGAGGCGACCTTGGACGTCCTTGTCCACCTCCTCTGCTTACCCCCACGCCCACCCAGCCTCCCCACCACAGCCAGGCGAACTGTCAGGAGTCCCGGAGCATTGTGTGTTTTCTGACAGATGATGGCTGACCTGATGTTTCGAAAACAGAAATACGAAGCTGCCGTCAATCTCTACCACCAAGTCCTGGAGAAAGCACCAGGTAACGAACTGCCCACATCAAGACTGCCCACTGAGATGGCCTGCGTCAGTTCCCACCAAGCAAGGGCTGCTCTCCCCCACAAGGGTGGGCCGCCTCCCCTCCTTCCTGACTGGGCAGAGGAAGCCCCTTCCTCTCTGATTGTTCCCAGAGAGACAGGAAACTGATAAAGCACCGATGGAACATGCTGGCCCTTCCCGAGTCCGAGGGGCCAGTTCCTGGTCTCAGGCAGGGCAGTGCTTGGCCCTGGACCCAGGAAAGCCTGTCTGTCTCCAAATCACGGCCACTGGACTGGACATAGCCCCCTTCTGAAGTGACAGCCACCTGGAGGTGGCTAGAAACTCTCCCTGTTAGGTAGCTACATTCCCGCCACACCTGAGGCTCAGACGACAGCCCCTGCGGGCCCACAGCTAACTCTGCCCCGAGGCCCAGCAGACTGCGGCCCTTAGGAGCGCGGGGTCCTGGAGCCAGACTGCCTACGTCTAACTCACGGTCTTCCACTCACCAGCTGTGTGACTTTTGGCCGAAAACTTTCGTGTCTCAGTGGAAAGGGAAAAATAGCTACCTCGGTGTGTGTAGGTAAAGCCCTTAATGCTTAACGTACTGTGTAAGCTCTAGCTGCTACTTTTCAGTGTGATGATTATCCTTTGCTCAGCTTTGGAGACCAGGGGAGACATTGAAGCTGCTGGGAGGTCCCCGCTCAGCCCAAATAGGTAGTGTCTGCTGGGCCCCTCACTTCTCCATGCCAGGCCACAGCGCCCAATCGGCCTTGGCCGTTGGTTTTCACAGCCTGGCATCTTCTCTCCTATTGTAGACAACTTTCTGGCATGGAATAAACTAATTGACCTGCTATGGAGAAGCGGCAGACTTGAGGATGCCCCTGTCTTCTTTGAGTTGGTCAAGAGGATGTCCAGCCGTGTTCCTTTGGAGCCAGGTTTCAACTACTGCAGAGGCATCTACTGCTGGTGAGCTGGGGAGTGGGGTGTCTTCGTCTTCGGGGCAGTTCCCTGCAGGGGGCCCTTCCTGGCAGGCAAGCTGGGCTTCCGCTCAGCACTGGGGAAGCAGAAATTCGACTGACTTGCGGGCAGGCGTTTGGGAGACCAGCCACCCAGCCCCGCTCCGTGCAGACTCCGGGAGTGGCGCCCGTGTGTCCCTGCACTCCCCGGACCTCAGTTTCCCTCTCTGGTTCTTGGTATCTGTGTCTCGTTTCCACTACAGGCGCATAGGGCAGCCCAACAAAGCACTGAAGTTCCTCAACAAGGCGCGCAAGGACAGCACTTGGGGCCAGAGTGCCACCTACTACATGGTGCAGATCTGCCTGAACCCGGACAACGAGGTCGTGGGCGGAGAGGTTTTCAAGAACCTGGTGGCGGAGAGCAAGTAGGGGCCCGGCTGACCTCGGGGCGTGTGTGTGGGGGGGAGGAGGCGAGGTGCAGGGGCCCGGCCCCTGGGAAAAGCGGGGAGAGCCACGTGGTGGGGTAGAGACCACGTGAGGGCCCGCAGGCGGCCTGCCAGCCTGCCACTCTCACGTCGGACGCCCGTAGCTCCACCGACAGGAAGGCCCTCGAGCAGCACGCCGTGCGCACCGCCGAGAAGCTGCTGCGCGATTTCTACCCACGCTCGGACTGGGGTCAGACCCAGCTGCGGCTGCTGCAGAGCCTCTGCCTGCTGGCCACCAGGGACAAGGCCAACGTGGAGGCGGCGCTGGGCACCTTCATCGCGATGGCACAGGCCGAGGTGGGCCGGCTCGCTGGGTGGGCCGCGGGGGGCCCGGCTGGGGTGGGGGGGCCCAGCGCGCCGACGCCCGCTTCCCACCCGTGTGCAGAAGGACAGCGTCCCCGCCCTGCTGGCCACGGCGCAGGCCCACGCGCTGCTGAAGCAGGTCCCCAAGGCGCGCACGCAGCTGAAGCGTCTGGCCAAGGCCCCGTGGACGCCGGACGAGGCCGAGGACCTGGAGAAGAGCTGGCTCCTACTGGCTGACGTTTACTGCCAGGGCGGCAAGTTCGACCTGGCCTCGGAGCTGCTGCGGCGCTGCGTGCAATACAACAAGGCAGGGCGGCGGGGACGCCCCGTCCAGGCGGCCGGGAGGGGCGCGCGGGGCGTGGGGGCAGAGGAGATGCAAGGGCCGGGGCGAGGCGAGAGGAGGCGCGCAGAGTCGGGGAGCCGGGAGAGGGGGATGCGGGACGGTGAAGAGAGATGGGAAGGGTTCATGAGGTCCAGGGGCCTGCAGGTCAGCGCAGAGCGCTGTGGAGAGAGGGGCCGTGCAAGCATAGGGGTATCCTAGAAGGGGCGCACAGGTGACCCCTCCCCAGCAAAGGTGGGGGGTGCTGCTGGAGTCGGTGAGAGGTCGGCGTTAATGCGGCTCCCCACCCTCCCTTGCCCCGCCCCCCCGTGTCCCCTCCCCCCACCGCTGGTTCCACCCTGTGCTGGGATCGGGTATGGCTTTCCCTGCAGTCCTGCTTCAGGGCCTATGAGTACATGGGCTTCATCATGGAGAAGGAGCAGGCCTACAAAGACGCAGCCGCCAACTACGAGCTGGCCTGGAAGTACAGTCATCACGCCAGCCCGGCCGTGGGTAAGGCCACCGGCCAGGGCCCATGTGGGTGAGGAGGAAGCAGGGTGGGAGGACCACCACCCTGGCTCTTGGGTGGTCAAGGTGCCACCGTGTGAGTTTCCTCTGCCCCTGGACAGGCTTCAAACTCGCTTTCAACTACTTGAAGGATAAGAGATTTGTGGAGGCCATTGAAGTCTGTCACACGGTAAGCCACCATCAGCGGCTGGGGGGCACCAGGAGGAGGGGCGAGGGGGCTTGGTGACAGGGCCCTGCCTGATGCCGCACACCCTTTCTCCCTCTGTTCCCAGGTCCTCGGAGAGCATCCTAACTACCCCCAAATCAGAGAAGAAATTTTGGAAAAGGCCCAAGGGTCTCTGAGGCCCTAGCTGTGGTCAGTGGGAGCCAGGGCGGGGAGAAGCCATCAACCTACAGACATTTCACTTCTACAGAAGTAGAGGTCGGAAGTGGGTCAGTGAGAGGAGATTCGAAACGACGTATTCTTCCCGTGTCTGTATGGTGTGTGGTTTCTTTGGATGGTACCTCGTCTGATCTAAGGGGCATCCCAAAGCTTTGTGTTTTTCAGGCACAAGAAGCAGTTTTGCTCAGAGGAAAAAAGGGCCTCAGCCAAGCTAGTTTATGCCGGGCTCATTGGGCACCTTCTGTTGGGCTCCGTTTTTATTCCACACTCTGTGAGGGAGCAAAGAGGTGATTTTTTAAAAAATCCCCACAGCGATTTTAATATGGTTAGGTCAGTGCCTCCCCTCTCCCGTCTGGTCCCCAGAGCCCCCGAGCTCAAGAAGTGACTGCTCGCCCCTGTCCTGCTGCCCGCACACCCTTCCCGGCAGTGGCACAGATAGGAGAGCCGGCTCAGAAGGCCCCGTAGCTGAGGTTCTGTGCGAGGGACGCCATCGTCCTGCAGGTTCTGAGGCTCATTGGCTCACTCTGTCCATACATTCTGATTCCTCGTCAAGTCCTCGGCTGGCCTCGGCTGGTCCTCTCTGGTTTGGGACAAACGTGATTCCCCATGCCTGGTACGGGGAAATACAGCCCAGGAAAAAATAGTTCTCACTTAAGATTTTGTAAAAGACACTGACCAACAAACTTCATCCTCCAGAAACCCGTTCGCCACCTCTGGGGACAAAAGCAGTGTCTCTAGTTAGATGACTTGTATTACTTGTACCTGGCAAGAGGGTGACAGCGGTCACTTTTGGCCGGAGCTCCCAACACCTCTCTTCTGTGTTTCATGACGGCAAGAATGGGCCAGTCAGGCCTCAGGGGAAGGACCTCTGAACTGGAAGCCCGGAGTGTGACCTTCCCAAGAGTTTCTACTCTTTGGGCCTCCGTGTTCCCCTCCGTGGCAGGAAATTAGACTAGATCTGTGTTCCCAAACCATGATACAAATCCCTGCCACTGATATACAGCAGACAGCTGAAGTTGAATAACTGTGTGTTAAAACATCATTCCTCTATATTATATATTCTCTATTAGAGAAAAACAGCACAATGAACTGGTGAACTCATGAGTGCTGTCACAATGGTTCTAACTTTTAAGCACATGGATACAATTGATGTAAAGTGAAATACGCACTTAGCGTGAGTGCGAGGACGCAGCTGTGGTACAGTTTTTATGAGTTGTCGTCCAGTGACTACAGCTTGGAAACTGAACCGGTAGGGGTCCCTTGTAGAACAGACAGTTATCCTTCGTGACAGCAGAACCTTGTTTCTATAACATCCTGCTGATCGGGTGCACGGCCTCTTGGTCTGAGTCAATGACCTGGAACGCCTTCCCCAGGTTACTTAGCATCCTTCCTTTGGGAAACCAGTCCCTTTCCCTGGCATCTGCGTTACAATCCGGTTTCTTGGGGGTGGGTTGTTGAGAGACAGGTTTGCCCGTCTGGAGAATGATGCTGTCATGGATTGTATATTAATCACATTTTTGTGGCTGTAAAACCTAAGTTGTCTTCATTTACCTAAGAAAGAAAGAAAGAAAGAAAGAAAGAAAGAAAGAAAGAAAGAAAGAAAGAAAAGAAGAGAAAGCCAGGAAGTGATCCTGTTGCCCTAGAGGGGAGGTGGGCAGGTCCAGTCCAGCCATGGGCCGTATCCATGGGGCAGGAACCTGTGGGGGTTCCAGCCAGGGACGGGGTGGGGCTGCAGGAGCCTGCCACCTGGACCCCCAGGCTCGTCAGAGCAGGGCCTCAGAGCCCTTGGAGAGACCCAGATTTTGAAGCATCCATGCTGACACAATCTCTGCAAAAGAGCTCCCAGGGACCAGTGAGAGGGGAGGCAGCATCGCTGACCGTATGGGGATACTCCACCCCGAGGAGCCTAAGTCCTGGCTGTCCCTGGCTAAGCTGGTTACAGGAAAAGGCTGCGCACCACGAGCCAGGCTCCAAGCTCTGGGTCCTCTCACGGCCACTGACAATATGGCCACACGGTCACATCCATGCAGGTCCAGAGGCAAGAGACATATACCCAAAGAGTGACAGAACTGGCAAAAAAAAAAAGAGGGGGGGGGGTATAAAACATAGAGGCAGCAATACGAAAACAGAACGGAAGTCACAAACATGCACACAAGGCTTGCACCCTCCTGGTACTCTCCTAAGTGCTGTGTATGCGTGAACTGAAAAAGCTTTTATGAGGCAAGTAGTGTTATTATTTGCACAGCACTGGGGACAGCGAGACACTGCAGTCGTAGAAAGGAAGTGATTTGCATAGGTCACCTTGCCAGGTAGTAGCAGAGCTGGGATGTACCTGGCACTCAGGGTCATGCTCTTACCCCGTAAGCCACAGAGATGAAATAAAGGGGAGCCCAGCCCAGGCCGAAAGGCAGACGATTAGAGCGAGAAAAGGGAGACCCAAATCTGCTGTCCTTGTTTGGTCCTCCTCCCTCCCAGCACTCGTATAAGCCATTATTCCTAAGGGGGAGGTCGACCTTGCTCCTCCTCAGGCCCCACACTTGGGACTCCCCAGGGCAGGGCGAGGCCTGCTCCTCTGGCCTAGGCCGGGGACAGGTCAGACCGCCTGCTGGGGACAGGTCAGACGGGTCCGGCTGGTGCAGGAGGAGGAGGTCCCAGGAGGTCCCGCAGCTTCCGGGGCTCAAGTCCCCAGGGACCCCAGCCGCTGGGCCCCACAGGAGGCCTCTACCAGCTACATCCCACTGTCTGCCCCTAAAGGGGGAGGGTGTGGGGGGGGTGCTTCACCCTCGAAGCCAGGCCCCAGCTCCGCGTGACCGAGTGGGAAAAACCCCGGGCAGATAGCCCTGTCTCAGAAGACTGCCCTGCGGCTCCCACCACCCCAGGTGACCACTGGGGAGAGACGGGTTTACACAAAGAGAAAACTGCTCGGCCTGCCCTGCCCGGCCAGCCTCCCACTTGGCCATGACTGGCCTGCGCAGAAGGAGGCCCACTATGTGGTGTCTCCACCCCTACCCCAGCAGAGGCTCGGCGTCCACGCTGCCCTGCAGGTCCCCCCTCCCCCTCCCTCCCCAGCACCTCCTGAGGGTAGACCCCCACCCCCCCACCCCCATCTCCAGGTCCCACAAACGCAAACCACCGGTTTTAAAAATAGAGCCTCTTTATTGGTACCTGTAAGCTCAGGTACAAGGTGTTCCCACAAGCACGCGGGCTGGTAAGGCCTCCTAGGCAAGAAGGCAGGCCCACAGCCTGGGCTTCTTGGCACAGACATGGAGAAAGATGAATAAATTATATAGCTCTAACACTCAGGGACGATATAGAAATTAGGATGCAAAACTTAACATCAGCAAACGAACGGCATAAAAGCCACAAGGAGCCGCCCCTCACCCCAGCCAGGTGGCCTCAGGGCATGGGCAGGCGGCCCAGGCTGGCATGCGTGCCCAGAAAGCCCTGAGATAGTGGTCAGGGGCGTGCTGCGGGCCCCGAGGCTAGCCCCTTGCCCTCGCTGGGGCTTCCTGCTTCCCTTCTACACTGATGGGCCCAGAATGAAGGCTGTGACCTTTGGGGAGGAGGAAGATATGGCAGAGGACAGGAAAAAGAGGAGGCCGTGTGGGGCAGGTTTTGGTCACGGTTGGTCAGCCCCACCCAGCCCCCTGCCTGGACGCAGTCCTCAGCCACCCGGGGCCAGGCAGCTGCCACAGCAGACCACAGGGCCCAAATCCACACCTGGTTTATACCAAAGCCCAGGAAGGGCAGGGATATAGGACTACAAGGCAAAAGGGACTCACGGGGGTCTGTGTCCCACCCCAACCCCAGCATTGCCCGCCAGCCGGTGGGGAGAGGCCGACACCTCCTAGTCTCCAAATAAATTATGGAAATAAATTATAGTCTTTAGAGTCCAGAGAACGCCGCCACCCATGGGTCTGGGGCTCAGGATGGCAGGAGAAGCCGTAAGAAGTGGCTGATTGCTGCCCTGTCTTGCTGTCTTTGGGCTAAGGAACATCATCTGAGACCGAAAAGGGGTCTGCGAAGCTCCAGGGAAGGCTTACGTCCTCCTGTCCCTGGCACGCACACCGTGGAAGTGGAAGGAGAGACTGTGTGGGCCTGGGGGGCGGGGGAGCAGGGTGGCGGGAAGGGAAGGCCCCCTCCCCGCCCTCTCTTCGGCACAGAAACTTACAAAAATAAATAAATCAATCCAGAGTGTTGCACAAAAATCAGGAGTGCCCGCACGGGCGAGCCAGCCAATGGGAGACCCTTACCTACAGGCCTCAGGGAGCCCCCAAATTACAACAAAGCAGCAACAGGGCTCTTGGGGCCGTGACAAGGTGCCCCGGGGCCTTACACGGGCACAGGCTCCACCAGAGACGCCGGGGCGGTGTCCTCAAGCAACTGGCTGTCTATGAAGGGAGCCAGGGCCTCGGCGGCTGAGTCAGGCAAGCCCATGACGGACTCCAGGAAGCAAGAGCCCGCGTCCCCAGGCGGAGAGAAGGCAGGCAAGGGGAAGTAGGGTGCCTCGAGGTTGTCCAGGCTGTCGGACACCTTCCGGGAGGTGTAGTGAGGCCCCAGACTGTAGTCTGGCAGGGCCTGGAGCAGCTCGAAGGAGTCGCAGGAAGACAAGCTGAGGTCCACGGAGTTGCTCTGGCCAGCGTCCGAGCCGGGCGGCACCGAGGTGCCCGGGAGGCTGCCTTCTCCCAACCCTTCAAGGCCACCGTTTAGGAAGAAGCTGGCATCCAGGTTGGCATTTTCATCCAGGATGCCTGACGTGAGGCCGGAGCTGGAATAGCTGTGGGTCCAGCTGGCTGGGCCACCGGGGTCACCAGTCCCAAAGATGTCAGCTGGGTGGAAGCAGCTGAGGTTGTCGAGGGTCCCCACTCCCCCTTCCTCCTCCTCCTCCTCCTCTCCTCCCAGGTCCGAGTCACTGAAACTCAGGACCCGGGCCAGGCTGTCATCATCCATGTCAGGCTGGAAGCCGGGGCCGGGCAGGGCTGGGCGGGTGGGGCCGCTGGGGGCCTCGCTCGTGCCTGAAGCTGTGGAGGAGTCGGTCATGTCACTGCTACAGCTGTCGTCTCCCAGCTCGCTGCTCGCGGGGGGCTTGGCCGGCGGGAAAGTGGGAGCCAGCGCCTGCTCACCGGGGCTGGCCGGGCCGCCCTGAGCGGGAGCCTCCAGCTCCCCCAGGCTCTCAGCCCCCTGCTCCAGCTGCAGGCGGGTGAGCGTGTGGATGAAATGGGTCTGCACCCGCGCCTGATTAAATTCCACGCGGCCCTTGGGGTTCGCACAGCCCTCCCGGCAGCAGCCGCAGGGGAACGCGGTGTGGTCCATCTGCAGAGAGAGCAGAGCGTGAGAGAGGGTCCCCCCGAGCCCAGACAAGCCCCCGCGCTCGGGCCTCCCTCCCCGGCCCACACCTGGCACTTGATGCCCGCCAGGCTGCAGCTGCAGGTCTCGGGGTCACAGACCCGGTCACAGCGACAGCCACAGTCCTCGCGGGACTGGCGCACGGCCTGCAGCTCCCGCTTCTCCTCGCGGTCGATCCTCCGCACTCCCGCAGCCCGCAGCAGAGCCCGCCGGCGCCGGGCCGGATAGGGCTGTAGGAAGGTCATTTCCTCCAACCGGCCGCCGGCCACGGCCACGGCCAAGTCCTCCTCCACGGAGGCGTCATCGATCGCGTCCACTGTGAGTGGCAGGCCGGCCTCCGTCTCGGGTACGCCAGCCTCCGTGAGCTGTATCCAATGGGAGAGAGGAGGGACGTGAGAGACAGACGGGGGTCTCTGCCCCCACCCACGGCCATCGGTCACCCGACAAGCGCTCTGGGTCGGGCACCATAGATACCACAGTGAGCTGGGAGGCCAAGAACACTGCCTTCGGGGCATTTGCAGAGATTTCCCGTTCCTGTCATTCCCCAGTCCACGGACAAACCCACCCAACCATCAACCAGCCAGACCCAGTGACCCCCAGGGTCACATCAACTCCAGATTCCCGCCCTCCCTGCAATGCTCCTGGCACACCCCGCCCCCAGACAGCTCCCGGCGCCGTGCCCCCAACCCCTGCAGCAAACAGGCCCTCCCACACCCCACTCTGCAGATAATGCAGGCGACAGGCCCTGGCCGAGCAACACTGGCCCCAGGGGCCTCTTTCCCCAAATATATAATGAGCACCCGGGCTCCCACCCCGGAGGCCCCGCCCCCTCACGGCCAGGACTTGCGAAGCTGGCCCAGGCGCGGGCGCGGGCGCGGGGCAGCGGGTCTCCCTACCTTCCACCGCAGGGCTTCCAGCTTCTCCTCCTTCAAGCGCAGGCGCAGTTTCTCCCGCCGAGCCCGGGCTTGCTCCTGTGCAAACTCGGCCAAGGAGAAGCGGCGGCAGGCGCTGTGGCGGGGGGCCATGCCCAGAGTGCAGCCACCGCGGCTGGGCACGCTGGTGAAGCCCTGACACCGAGGAAAGTAGAAGACGGTGATGCCATCGAAGGCGACGCGGCCTGGGCGCTTCCGGGGCGCCCTCTTCAGGATGGACAGGGCTGGAAAGGCAGGGAGGGAAGGGGCAGGGCATTAGTTCTCCGTGAGGGACGGCTTAACCTCCAGGAAGATGGCGAGCTGCCTCTCCTCACACTCCCCCTCCGATCTCCTAGCCCAAAGAAAGCAATGGATCCGAACGGATCTGGAGAAATGGAGCCAGCCTGGCTGGGATGAGCGCTGCTACATTTGAACGCCACTCCTAGGTCACCATGGGCTTACTGTTATTTACCAGTCCAAATGAGAGCATTTGGTGACATTAAGCATCTTTCCCATCTTTATTAGCCATTTATAGGTTCCTTATGCAGTTTTCTGTAGTTTTGTATTGATTTGCAGGAGCTCTTTATATATGACATTAGGGATAGTAATCATCTAGCCTATCTGTGCCAATATTTTAGTCTTTTAATATTTATTTATTCATTTATTTTTTAAATAAAATGTTTATTCATTTTGAGAGACGGAGGGAAACAGAGCATGAGCGGGGGAGGGGCAGAGAGAGAGAGAGAGAGGGCGACACAATCCGAAGCAAGCTCCAGGCTCTGAGCTATCAGCACAGAGCCGGACTCCGGGAATCACGACCTGAGCTGCAGTGGGATGCTTGACCGACTGAGCCACCCTCGCGCCCCTTTAGTCTTTTATTTTTGTCCAGGGCATTTTACAAAATAACTTCTAAGGCTACATAATTAAAAATATATTGATCTGTTCCTTTATAGCTTCTGCATTTTGGAACACACTTAGAAAGGCTATTATTTGGGATTACCTTTCTAAATTATGGATTGTATACTGGGTAGTAAGCTATGTACTTGGTATCTTCTGTACACATATTGGTATACCGTTCCTTTTTATTAGGCAGAACCATAAAGCAGTTGAATACTGACATGTATTTCCACGCAATGTGTTATTTTGTCTGTCTCAATCCAATATATAGAATTCTCATCCTCTCTGCTAACTGGCGAGTACTCACTGAACAATGCTAACTACCAGTGGTGACAGGGTCCCCATCTCTTTCTTCAGATGGACTGCTTCTAATATTTCCTCATTAATCAGAATGCCAGCTTTTTGGGTCGAGACACATATTTTTTAATCATGTAAGGTAGCATCCATTTATTGCTACTTTATCAAGGGTCTTATCCAGAAGGAACATGACATTTTTATCAAATGTCCTTCAACATCTACAGTGGCTCCTATATTTTATAGTAAACTATAAAAGTATAAAATCGGATTTTATAGTATTTTATATTTTGTGATATTTATAATATTAAGCCATTCTTGTATTTCCAGAATAAACCTACAGGAGTTTAGTCAACCTACTGTTAGATTCTATGTGCTACAAATCATGCTCTTTTTCTAGTATAATACAAAGATGTACACCAAGTACATAAACAAAGACACCATATCTGAGGTATTAAAATGTCATGGCAGGAATGTCATAATTAGGAAAACTATGTCTCGGGGTGCCTGGGTGGCTCAGTGGGTTGAGTGTCTGACTCTTGATTTCAGCTCAGGTCATGATCTCATGGTCATGAGATCGAGCTCCGCGTCGGGCTCCTCGCGGAACGTGGAGCCTGCTTCAGGTTCTCTCTCTCCCCCTCTGTCCCTCTCCCCTGCTCTCTCTCTCTCTCAAAATAAATAAAATGAAAAAAATATATACAAAACAAAAAGAAATTAAAAAAGAAAGAAAAATATGTCTAAAAAGGCTCCTTAGGTTTGGGGGCAATAATAATGGAAAACAAGGTTGAGGAATACTACTTTAGGGCTGTCTTTGTCAGTTCGAAATCAAAATTATGCCAGCTTGAAAAATAACTGGGGGAAAGAAACCTTTCCACTATGTTCAGGCAAAGCCAAACAGCATTCTGACAGGAGAGGGACCGGCCTGACAGGCCCCGCGGTGCAGAAGTGTGGGGCGTGGGACTCCGGCGGTTCCGTAGGTAGGACAGGGTGTGCAAGCTGGAGAAATGAAACTGGAACAGAAGGGAGGAGCTGCAGCCGGAGGGCCCGAGGGCCACAGTGAGGAGCTCCGTCCTGCCCGGCAGGACTTCTAAGCAGGGAGTCCCCAGGTCAAAGGTGAATCTAGCCGGCCCGGTGCCTCTGGACAGAAGGCATTCCTGAGTAACCACTGTATTACGGGAAGTGGACAAGGTGGGGAGCCAAAGCCGCGGGGACATGACCTCCAGGGGCCAGAATGGCTCTGTCGGGGGACAAGGTGGGCCTCCCAATTTCATCTTCAGGAAGGATGAAGGGGTGTGGTGGTTCCCGGGAGGGGGGGCGGGGGGAGACTCACGGGTGAAACTCCGGGGGCCACAGAAGTCACGGTCAGGCAGGGGTATCTGATCCCAGGGGCCCTCCTCATCTGAGTCCCAGGCCAGGGAGACGGAAGAGCTCGGGGAGCAGGAGCCAGAACGGCGGCCCGAGGACAAGGAGGAGGAAGAGGAGCAGAGCGAGGAGGAGTCCTCATCCAGCTGGTCAAACTTCCTCTTTAGCGGCCCAGTCATGGTGGCGCTGGGGGTACTCTGGGCTTTGGGCACCGACGGCCTGGACCGGAAAGGAGGGCGCTCTCAGCGGCAGGCCTGAGGGCAGGCGGTGGGGCGCCCGGCCACGATCCCCCGCTCCCCTTGCCCTCCCAGGTGTCCCGGGCCGCCCCCTCGACTCTGTGTGCAGGGGGCCCGGGGGGCCCGGCTCCAGGAGGCTTCCTTCCACCAGCGCAGGCGCTGAGGGCCAAGGCCTCCTCCTGGCGCTTGCAGACTCCCACCACCGCTGCTCAAACGCCTTCCCAGGACACCACCAGGCACCTTCCCCGCTACCTCCCACGACCCACCTACACACATGCATACACCAGACCGACAGATGGACCGGCAGACCTCAGCCCGGCCTCGCTCATTCCCCGACAGGAATCCTGGGGGCTGACTCACTGGCTGGCTGATTCACACGGCTCGCATCTGTGTGCCTTTGTGTGTGTGAGGCCGTCTGCCACAGCCCGCACAGCCCTGTATGGTGGCTTTGCTTCCTCCTCCTCCTCCTCCTCCTCCTCCTCCTCCTCCACCGGCTGCCCCAGCACACCCACCGACACACCACCCTGCACACACACACAGACTCCCTCTCCCTCTCCCTCTCCCTCTCCGGGGCCAGGTGGACCAGGGCACTCCGGGAAACAGGCTGGCTTTGACACTGGCCCCGATTCCCAGACACAGGACTTTCCAGAGCCCCTCCTCTCCTGTGACAGAGCCGCTCAGACTTTCCCTCAGAAACCCCCGCCCCACCGAAGTCCCCTGCCTCCAGGCCTGCCCGTGCTTCGTGCTCCTCTAACAACTCCTGTTTGGGTTTTAAAAACCCATCTACAGGGTGTCTCTCCTCCAATATCTAACCCCGTTTGTTTGACTTAACTTCCTATGGAGATTGTTTGTTTCCCCTTAAAACAAACAAACCAACCAACCCACCAACCAACCACACACACAACTCTTAGTGAAACTGACCGGTCAAGATGTTCCACTCTCTCCTGTTTGTAGCTTGGTGACGTGGGCCACGTCAGGACACAGAGCTTACTGTGTCTTCCCCTTTGGAGGGTCTCAACCACAGAGCCTCCCACAGCCTGGCTGGCCTCGGGTAAGGGGACTGGACTTGGGGCTCCTTCCCCTAAATGCCTCGGCCGCCCTTGGCAGTCCCCAAAGGACTCAGTCCTGAGGGCTGGGCTACCTTGTACCTTGTCTGTGTCCTACAGTGCTCAGGCCTGGGCCCCAGGAGGTCACCAGGAGGAAGGGGAAACGATGCAGAGGCCCCAGTGCTGGGGAGCCCCTCCCCCACTGCCATCACAGGAAATGAGAACAGGAAAAACCAACCAGAAGGCTGCCGATCTCCCCTACTCAGGTGTCCTTTCGAAAGGCCCCTGTCCCCTTTTGGCGAGCCTACCACAAAGTGTCTGGATCCCAGACCTAGGGGGTCCGCGGTCGGCGGACTCACCGGGTAAAATTCGTCCCGGGGACAGCCTCTCCCCGCAGGCATGAGACAAGCAAGAGAAACCCCCCTCCTTGCTAACCTTTCGTTCACACTGGGCCAGGGGAAGAGAACGCACAGGTGCTTCCGGGGGCTTCTCAGCGGGGAGTTTCTCAGGCCGGGCGCCCCCCCCACCCCACCCCCTGCAAAACCACAAACAAAAACAACGCAGCTCCCAGCTGACCTGCAGGCTCTCCCAGGAGATGGGGAAACTCATGACCCGGAGCCAGGCACACACATGCATACACGTGCAGCCCACAGACACACACAGAAACACACACAGACAGAGCATACCCACACAGCCTGCCCCTACCGGCCCCGCTGGGAGACCCCATCCTTTGCCAAACCCCAGATGCTGTCCACAGGGTGCCGAATGCCTAATCCCATGCCCAAGCCCCAGGCCCACCCCCGCCAAAACCAAATGCCCGCTTTTTATCTGTGCCTGGCTGTCCCTTAGAAACATAGAATTCCATAGGCCCCAAATCGAACCCCTTGTCTCTGTTCCCCACCCCCCATGCCATCTGTTCCTCTTCCTGTGTTCCCTATCTTAGTAACGGCACTGCCACCCACCCAGTTACTCAAGCCAGAAACCTGCAGCCATCCCCACTCCACTCCTTCCTCCCGCTCCCTCCGGCCACATCCAGGCACCCAATCCTCCAAGTGCACACTAGCTCACTTCGCGCACGCAAGGCTAGGCACAGACACAGCACTGTGGGGGCCATCAGCAGAGTGTTAAGAACCTTGGCTCCGGAACCAGACTGCCTGCATTTGAACCCTGGCTTGGCTATTGCTTGATCGCGTGACCCCAGTCAAGGTCCTTAGGCTCTCCGTTTCCCCGGTTCTTGGCCTTCAAACCTCCTAGGGTTGGGAGGTTTACGTGAATCCATGCATGCCAAGTTCTTAGACCGGCAGTAAGCGCTTAGTGGATATGTCGTTCCGAACTGTGAGAAAAACGAGCTCCTCGATACACACATGTGAATCTCAATGATGTCATGTGGAATGAAAGGAGCCAGACACGAGAATACACGGGAATGAAGTTCAAGGAAAGGCAAACCCAATCAGTGATGATACAAGTCAGAACGGGGCGGCGGGGGGGGGGGGGGGGGGCGAGGGATAGCAGAAATCTCACCGGGGGGAGGGGGGTGGAATCCTCTCGAAACATTCTGTGCTGACCTAGCTGGGGGTCCCATGAATGTCTAAAACTAAAAATTCACCTAACTGTACACGTGGGATTCGGAGGCTTTATGCATTTTATGTATGTCTCCTTCACCTTTAAAAGTTTATTACCCTTATGCCTCTGTCCCCACTGCTACTGCCCAATGTCCCCTGCCTCTGCTCCTGTCACCCCCCTGCAGCCAGAGTGGTCTTCCTAAACCACATGGCTCCCTGCCACCCCCATGCTGAGGAAAGCTGGCCCTTAGGATCAAGCCTAGAATTCCACGAGAGGCTGAGGCAGGCTTGGCTCCTGCTTCCCCACCCTCCCCTCACTATATTCCAGCTGAACTTGCAGTTTCCCTAATTGCCATGACCTGCCCGCCTCCTGGCCTTTGCACAAGCTGGAACCCAGCCTCGCTCTCCTTTAATAGTCATTTCCAAGAGGGCCTCCCTGAAACCTCCACCCCTCACTCCTGACTATATGCCTCTCTGGGCTCCCACGGGCCCTGGGATTCCCCTATTCGGGCCCTTCTCTCAGTCTCACTGCCCCTCCCTCACACCAGGCTGACGGCCTCTCTGCCTGGCCATTACTGTGCCCATGCCTAGAGCAGCCTGGCATAGAGAAGACACCTCTAGCAGAGGTGGACCTCTGAGGGGTGACTGCTCAGAGTGATCTCCTGGTCCTGTCACAGTCAGTCGGGGCGGGGAGGGGGGCAGGGGGTGCCATGCCCACTCCCCAGCCTGCACCAGAGGGTTTGAGCCACAGAAGGGAGTGGTTCTGGGAGTTAAGAAGCATTGGCTGCAGACAGGTGCCAACACAGACATCTCAGGAGGCTCCCTGTTCCCCAGAAGTAAACAAATAGATATCAAGGAAGCAGGTTTAAGCCTGACACCCTGGTTCTGCCTCAGGCTTGTCTACAGAATGGGAACTCAAGGTGAGGGGGTTAGAGGCTCCAAGGCTGCAGACGGGGAAACAGGGACACAGATAAGCTCCCGCCACACTGTCCATTCTAGGGGTGACCCTCCCCCCCCCCAGGATCTGCACACCCGCAAAGTCTCTGATGCTCCCCTGGGGTGGAGGGAGAGGGGACAGCCCTTGGATCTCAGTGCCTCCCTGTCCCACCTGGGAATCCAGAGGCAGGAGATGAGACAAAAAGGCAGCCAGAGACAAGGACAGGCCAAGTCAGAGAAAGGAATGAAAGATAGTGAAAGAGTCCAAGAAAAGTGTCAGACAGTGAGTCAGAGGAGGGGGGAGGGGCCCTCAGTAGCTACCCAGGAATCAAGATCCCAACCATGGCACTGTTCCCAGGGTGAACACAGCCCCCATCCTAGGGTCCCGGGGGAAGGAGAAGCGATTCCCAGGAGCTGGCTCAGACAGAAATACCACACCCCCAGGAGCCCCAGAGGCAGGCTCTGAATCAAAGACAGCCAGGCTTCTTCCGGGATCTGCCTGGGCCCTGAGAATCAGGCCACCCTCCTGTCACCACGCACAGGAGTTGACAGCTCAGGACCAAGGGGTGACACTTCCCCACTCTACTACCCACAACTATCTACACATTCAGGCCACACTATGTGAACCCAGGGAAGGCCACCTCAGCCTGGGCACCAGGCAAACAAAGGCTCGTTGGGGGTCAGGGGGATATCTCAGGGCCTCTGGGAAGTCTCATCAACTTCTCTGTGCCACTCGTTAGTCCCAGTGCCCCAACCCCCGACCACAGCTGGTATCGGGGAGAGGGCACCTTGGGCTGGCCCTATCCTCCTCTGGGAATCTGAAGAATTATGTCCTTTAACCTCAGAGCCCCAGGCCTTGGTCAGGCCAGTACCCCCAACACCTGGGGGCACACGACCCCGGACTCTCAGGAGCCACTTCCTGGGACAAGGGGGAGGGCACCCCTGAGTCCCTCTGGCCCTCACTGGGATTGGCTAGGAAAACAACCTGGGCAGCACAAAAAGGGCAGAAGGGAAGCCTTAGCACACCCCTCCCCCCCATCCCTCTGAAAGTGATCCGGGCGGGGGGGAGGGCACGGTTCCTCAGCCTTGGCCTCCAGAGCCTGGCACTGGGTAGGTGCCAAATGTTTGCTGGCTACAGAAGGCAACTGCTCCTGCAGAAGGGAAATTGTACCTGACACCTGAGCAGGGCCTCCTTCGTTCTCATTCATTCATTCATTCATTCATTCAACAAACATTTATTGAGCTCCTATAAGATGCCAGGCGCGGTGTCAGGCACTCGGGCACACAGGGACAGCAAGACCTACACTGGCTGCACTCTCCCAGCTTTTGAATTTAGTGGCAAGGAGTGTGTAGTTACAGAATGGTGGTGAGAGCTGGGAACGCAGGTCTGAGGCAATGTGGGGCAGGAGGGGCAAAGCTGAGGGTAAAAACAGTCTCTGGGAGGAAAGGAAGTAGAAAGAGCTCCAAAGGGGGGGGGCACAGCCGAGGAGGGGGGGGAGGGGCATCCAGCGACAGGTTTCTGGAGCCGCGGCTGCCGGGACAGGCTTTAGCCCCAGGGCACTGGAAGCCTCAGCAGGGTTTAAGGAGGGAGTTGACAATATACCAGATTTGCATTTTAAAAAGATGGCTCAGTCGCCGACTGGAGGGGGTGTGACCTGCTGGGCCGGTGCCAGGGCTAGGTGAGAGATGACAGGACAGGGAGGGCACAGGAGAAAGGGGAATAGACTCGGTAACCTCTGGATGTGGAGGTGGAAGAGGGCAGTGATGTCAAGGATGGGGGGCCAGCGGCGGAGGCCCCATCCAGAGGGCTGTGAGCCATCGGCGTGGAGGTGTGGGGTGGGCCGCGGAGCTGGGGAGGGTCCCTCCGGTGTCAGGAGTGGGGGCTACGAGTGTGATTGTGCCAGGGAGCAGGAGTGCCTAAGTGTGTGCCGGCTGCTGTGGCCAGGGCATCCAGAGGTGCGTGCCTGCGGAGGGGCCCCCGGGGAGGGGAAACTGAGGACCTGGGGGAAGTACGTGCAGGGGAGCCGAGAAGTGCGTGGGAGAGAGCCTACGTGTGCCCGCGGGTGTCCGGCGGGGCTGCGCCCGTGACTCACAGCGGTGGCCTCCGCGTGTGACGGTGACTGACAAACAGGTGAGCGCACGACACAATCCCTCCTCCCTCCCTCCCTCCCTCCGCCCTCCCACCCTCCGGGGTCCGTGACTCACGGAGCCTCACTCCTTCTGGCTCTTCCCTCCACTCCCTCCCTGACCCCTGCTGGCCGGGGGCGCCGGGCACGGCACGCGCCGCAGCCCTGGCGCCCGCCCCCGGGGGGAGCCCGAGGAGGAAGGCGACAAATGTCACCTGCTCCGGCCACGCGAGGAACTTCTGAAAAGTTCTCAGGCAACTGGGTCAAAAGGAAACTCTCCCGTGGACGCGCGCACCCCGTCACCCAGCCGCCCGCGCCAACCTGGGCTCGGCCGTCACCCGCACTGAGCTCGGGGCGCCGCGACTTCTCGGGGTACCCTCGGTGGCGCGGGGGAGGGGAGCGGAAAACCTGCCACTCTCGCCTCCCCGCCTCCTCGCCCCGGACGCCGGCCGGGCGCGCAGTCAGGGGCCGGGCCGGGCCGTCCCCCCGCCCCGGTGCCCGCTCGGGGAGGCGGGGGGACAGGTGGCAGGGACCGGAGGGGCGCAGCCACCCCACCCCACCCCCCCGCCCCGCGCGGGACGCCCCCTCCCCGACGTCCCGGACAGCCGGGCCCGCAGCTGCTCGGTGCTCACCTGCGATCCGGACGCTCGCCAAGGGCACCGATGCGACCCGCGTCCCGGCCGGGGACGCCCCCGGTGCCGCGACCCCGAGCGCGCTCCGCCGAGCCGCAGTCGGCCCAGCCGCCCCTCTCTCTGAGCGTCCGGCGGCGGCGGCGGCGGCGGGAGACTGGCTGCGCCCGGCCCCGCCCGCCGCTCCGCCCTCCTCGTCAGTGGAAAACTCCGGGGCTCGCAGCGCTGACGCACGCCCGGCCTCCCGCCAGGCCGCCCGGCAGCCCCGCCCCGGAGGCGCCGCCTCCCCCCCCCCCCCCCCCCCCCCGGCCCGGAGCCCGGCGCGGCGGCCGCGGGGCCTCCCTGCGGACTCTGACCCCGCGCGGCCGCCGCGACCGCCCCGCGCCCTCGGCCCTCCGCCGCCCTCGCCCGTCCCCCTCCCGCGGTTTCCCCGAAGTCGCCGACGCGCCCGGCCGGCGGAGCCGGGTCGCGAGGATCCCCACCTCGCCACGCGGCCCCCGTTCGCGGATGGGTAGACTGAGGCCCGGAGCGGCGCGGAGCGTCCGGGAGGCCGCCCGGCGACGGCGGCGGAGCCGAGGCCTCCTTCCAGGCCTTGACCCCAACCCTGCCTGAGCCAGTTGCTATCGTCCAATCTAAACGCCCTTCCTCTGCCCCCTCCTTACCACCCCCCCCCCCCAGATGCGCCGGAAAAGTAAACTGTGACTGGAGACCAACCTGGGCCGGGAGGGGGAGGGGAGAAGGTAATCGGTGGGCGTGACCTTCACCTCGGCCCCGGGGCCAGAGACCCTGCAGAAGTACTGAGCCGGGGGGGGGGGGGGGGGTCCTGGATACAACTTCCCTCGCCCCCCACCCCGCGCCCCGCAATCCCATCCCTCCCAAAAAAAAAAAAAAAAAAAAGAAGAAGAAGAATTTCTTCTGAGCCAGACCCTAGCCACTTAACATGGCCCACTGCCTTCTCTCCTCCCGCCAAGGCCTTCCCTGACTAGGGGCCAACTCTCCCTGTATCACTGCACAGGGAAAAGTGTGTGCATGCCCCCGCAGCGAGTCCTGGCCGGGAGACCATCCTCTACCCTTCCTCCCAACCTCAGATCAAACCTTACCCACCACCCGTGTCCCTTGAGCGTTTCTACCTTCACACCTTTGCTACAGAGCGTTCCTCCCGCCTGGAATGCCTTTCTGCCTTCTCGCCGCCGCTTACCAGAATCTCATCGCCTTTAAGGTCTGGCTCGCACTGCCTCCTCCAGGGAGCCTTCGTGGGAGCTTGACCCTCCCCCTTTCCAGTCCTGCTCCCGCTGCATTCTGGGTTTTTCTCCGACTGTCCTAGATGAATGCTGTCTCTGACTAGCCCAACCCTCGGGATTCCTTTCTACCTTCCTCCAGGTGGGGGGTGGGGGTGACCTCTCCTGCCTGGACGGCTCTGGGGTGGAGATGATGGCGAAGGTCCTTCTTGAGCCACAGGTGCTTATGTAGAGCGGGCCAGAAGGGGTCTACCTGCCCTGTACCTTTCCAGGGAAGAAAACTGGGAGGAAAGCAGGTTGAAGGAAGCTTCCTACAGCCCTCGTCCTTCCTGCATGCATTGAGTGTGCGCCTGTGTGCGCTAGGTATCTGGACCGCTGGCACCAAGCTTCCAGTGGCTTCCCAGTGTCCTCAAGATGAAGTCGCAACTCTGTGGGGCCTACAAAGGCCAGATAACCTGGCCCGTGCCCACCTTTGCAGCCTGGCCTCTCTCTCTTCATGGTCCCCCCCCCCCTGCACTCCCTTCCCTGCTCCTCCATTTCAGCATCTCTAATCTGTGTACGTGGCCTTTTACACATTCCACGCCTAATATTGGTACGGATGCGTGTAGTTTTAATTTACACAGGAGGTATTCTGTTCTAAGTCTCGTTAAGTTTCTCCCAGCCTTATCCCTGCGCTCCCACCCACGCTCTCGATAATCACTCCAGCCCAGGTTGTCAGTGATCAGTTTTTGGTCTGTGTCCTCCTCATCCTGATTCAGACTTCCAAAGATGCTCCTCTCCAGCCTGCCCTTTACCTTGCACTCAGTTGTGTTTTGCTTGTGGGTTTCCTTGTGTTTTCTAGGAGTCGTGGGAGGGCAGGGGCTGTGTCTCACTCTCCTCGGTGCTCGGTAAGAACCAGCTGAATAAATTAAGTTTACCTAGGAAACGTGCACTTGGCGCTCTAGGGGAGTGCTGGGCTGGAAGTGGAGACAGAAGGGTCATCAGCACACAGCGGTGTCAGGAAGCCATGGGTGTGGCTGAGACAGCTCAGGAGGGAGTTTAAAGGCTACAGAGCTGGGTGTCAGTTGTTAGAGGTGACTCAGCCCTTAGGGTATGATGGCAGGTGGCCACCCACCCACCACCACCCCCTCAGACAGTCAGCCCTGTCCTCCCTGTGGCTGCTGGTTGCAGACCTTTTTGGTTCCAAAGAATCCTTTTTTTCCACTGCCGCCTCCTTCCTGCCTCTAATCCCTTCCCTTGGTCAGGTCCCCAGGAGAAAAGGGGGTTTCTATGATGACCTACAGTGGAGTGGAGTTCTAGTTCTCTCTCTCTCTCTCTCTCTCTCTCTCTCTCTCTCCCTCCCTCTCTCTCTTAACTTCAGTCTTCCAACTTGTAAAATGGAGGCATTGGACCAGAGAACTGCACCAGCTTCAACATTCCTTGAGTTAATTTTCTAGAAGACGCTGCCTGCTGATCAACTCGGCAGGATTGAACACTGGAGTTAATAGGGGGTCTCTCAGGCTGCCCAGGTTTGCATCCTGCTGGGCCGTGTATTGGGGAAACCAGATGAGACAGAGGCCAGGGCAGGGAGTTGGCAAGGGCTGGAGTGGGGACTTAGAGCAGGGGACCCAGTGGGTAATGGGGCTTGGGGGGGGGCAGGAAAGGAGGAGAATAAGAGAAAATATAGGAAAACAAAAATAATCCAATAAGTGATGTGTTTTCTCCAGCAAAGTGTCTCCTTGTCCTGGGATGGGCTCTCCAGATGTTCCCCAGATGTTGTTGGTGATGGGAAACATCTCCCTCTGGGATCCCAACTAAGCTCTTCCTGTTCACGGGGAAGCGCAGGGTCTTTTCCAAGGCAAGGAGGGTGGGGTCTGGAGCAAATCGTCTGTGACTGTGGCACATACATAGGCAGAAACACACCCACACACCCTCGGGGAATTTCTGAATACTTAACAATTGAGTCCAAAAATTTTCTCAAACACTCAGCATCCCTGGGCCACCCGTTTTAGGTAAATAAAAAAATTATTACTAGTTTTAAATAAATATTTTTCAAAGTTACAAAGGAATGGTCCCATCAGAAAAATTAGAAAAAGAATAATGCCAAGATCTGTCATGAATGAGGCAGACCTATCATGCATTTGGGGTGGGAGGGTGAATTTATGCAA
The DNA here is from genome assembly GCF_018350175.1 of Felis catus. Taxonomy (NCBI): domain Eukaryota; kingdom Metazoa; phylum Chordata; class Mammalia; order Carnivora; family Felidae; genus Felis; species Felis catus. Next base: position 151,415,749 of record NC_058376.1, on the reverse strand, counting down.
TGACTTTGGAAAATCGTGTGGCAGTAAAATCGTCTGCGCATAGGTAAGGTCTACAATCCTCCAACTCCATGTCTCAGTGTATACCCAGGAGGGAAACAAAGCGCTTATGTCCACCAAAAGACGCTTACAAAAATTGTATAGCAACTTTATCCCTAACAACCTAGAACTGGAAACAAACCCAGATGTCCAATGGATGAATGGAAACAAACTGTGATTTATCTTGCAATGGAATGTTACACAGCAATGAAAAAGAACAAACGCTCGCCCCATGAAATGACAGGGTGAGTCTTTCAGATATTATATTGACTGAAAGAAGCCAAGCACAAAAGAGCAATAACTATAATTCCATTTATTTCTATGACGTTTAAGCAGTAGAACTAAACAGGGATAGAGAACATTACCTTAGAGGGTATTGATGGGGAAGGGCCATAAGGGACGCTTCTGCGGGGGCGCCTGGGTGGCTCAGTCGGTTGGTTCAGTGTCGACTTCGGCTCGGGTCATGATCTCACAGTTCATGGGTTCAAGCCCCACGTCGGGCTCCGTGCTGACAGTGCAGACTGCTTGGGATTCTGTCTCTCGGTCTCTCTCTCTCTGCCCCTCCCCCACTTGCACTCATGCGCGCGCGCGCGCGCGCTCTCTCTCTCTAAAATAAATAAACTTTGAAAAAAAAGAGAGAGGCATCTAGGATGCTGGAGATGTTCTGTATCCTGATCTGGGCCCTGGTTGGACAGGTACATACATATGTAAAAACTCAACTTCTACACTTCAGGTTTGTTCACGTCACTGTTTTACCTTGATAAAAGCGGGGGGGGGGGGTGCGCAACGATTGTGAAAAGGATGCCCTTGTTCTCAGCCTTCCACCAGGAAGTCAGTCTGCCTCCTGACCAGTGAGGGATACCTGGGGCTCCCAGGTCAGGTTGAGCTGTTTAGATTTCTTAGACGGGTAAGAATTTTCCTCTACCTTGATTCTCAGGCGCAAGGAGCTTCGTGTCGTTTGGCTTCTAAGAGTTTTATAGCATTCGGTCTTGTGTTTAGGGCTTTGATCCGCTTAGAGTTAGTTTTTCTATATGGTGTGAGGTCCGAGTCTAACGTCACCCTTTTGCACGTGAATATCCAGTGTTCCCAGCACCATATTTGGAAAAGATGTTATTTTTCAAAATCGTATCAAAGCAGCTGAGTCCCTAGGAGCACTTTCTACCTCCCTCCCTCGGCTGGGATACCCTCCAGTGTGCCGCCCCAACGTCACCACCTCCAAGGCTTGTGTGAGGAATGGGGGTGCCTTTCCCTGTCCAAGGCGGCCTGGCTCTCTGATTCGCAATCCTTGTTGTCTGCTCACAGCTAACATGCTCCTTACCCTATGGATTTATGGAGAATAGCTGAGTTGGGGCGGGGTATGGGAGAAGTCTTTGTGAGGCAGGGAACAAGGACTAAAGTCCTATCTCCTTAGGTGGCTCAAACGTCCCTCTCTGGGCAGCTCACTCCATCACTTCCTCCTCTACGCAGTCCTGGGTTGGGGAGTTCTGCTCTTCTCCACCTTGCTTCATCCTCCTTCCCTCAAAGGATCTCACCCCCCCCCCAGGTCCCCATCCCTCTACCCACCCGAGTCCCCACAACAAGCTAAAGGCGTGGTGGCCCCCAGACCGGCAGCATCAGCATCACCCAAAACTTGTTAGAAATGCAGATTCTTGGGTTCTCCCCAGACCCGCTAGGTCAGGAACTATAGCGGTGGGGCCCGGCAACCTGTCTCCCACAAGCCCTCCAGTGGTTCTGATGCACAAAGCGGATTTGGGACCCACTGTGCTAAGGCCTTGGGAAGCAAACCCAGGAAAGGTTTGCAAGTGAGGTCTTGAGCACTTGTTTGTCCGAACGCGAAGGTTTCTGAATGGAAATCTATGGATTGAAAACCTGAGCAGTCGAGGGGCACCCGGGTGGCTCAGTCAGTTGGGTTGGTGGGATCGAGCCCCACGTAGGGCTCCACGCAAGAGCCCGCGTGGGATTCTCTCTCTCTCCCTCTCTCTGCCCCTCCCCTGCTCATGCTCTCTCTCCTCAAAATAAATAAATAAATATGAAAAACATTTTGAAAAAAAAAAAAATCTGAGCGGCTGAATTCTGGGGCAAAGGATTTTGACAGATATTACCAAATCACCCTCCCCCAAAGTTGCCCCAATTTCACTCTCCAGGGTATCCGAGTGAGCGTGTTTCCCAACACTCTCTCTGGCACTGGGCGTGATCAAACTTAGTGATCTCTGCCAATCCGATAGGGAAAACAAAGAAGATGCCTTACTGTTTTAATTAGCATTTCTCTAGTTATGAGTGAAGTTGAGACTTTTATAAGCCACTTGTGTTTCTCTCCAAACTGCTGGTTTATATTCATCACGTATTTCGTATACGGTTAAGTCTTTGAGGATTGAGGGGATGAGCCCTTTTGCCTGTCACTCATGATGTACTCATTCCTGCTTTGTTTTCTACCTTGGATTATAGTATGTTTTACCATAGAGAAGTGTAACATTTTTATAAAGTCAAATTTCTTAAGTACTTACATTAGGGATCCTATTGTGTTTCCTGTCCTAATATTATAAATTCACCTGTTCTTTCCTCTAGAGTTTTATGGTCTAGCTTAAAGATATAAATCCTTTTTCCATTTGGAATTTATCGATTTATTTTTAAAAATGTTTTAACGTTTATTTATTTTTGAGAGACAGAGACAGTGTGAGAGCCTGGAAAAAGCAGAGAGAGAGGGAGACACAGAATCCAAAGCAGGCTCCAGGCTCCGAGCTGTCAGCACAGAGCCCGACGGGGGGGTTGAACTCACCAACGGTGAGATCACTACCTGAGTCAAAGTCTGACGCTTAACCGACTGAGCCACCCAGGTGCCCCTGTGATTTTCAATCATGCCGTTTACACGTAATTTTACTGGTCAGTTATGGTTTTGTTTGTTTTAAGCAAGGATAGATGTGGAATATCTGTCAAATGTCTTTTTGGCATCTATTGAATTACTACATAGTTCTCCTGTGATCTATTAATATGGTCTATTTTATTACAGATTCCCTAATATTATTGAACTATTTGCATTACTAGGATCAACTTACTTGGATATGATGAATGATTCATATGAGATATAGCTGATTTGTATCTGCAAGGATTTTAAGGGTTTTTTGCCTCTCAAATTCAATCATGTTTAATTACTATTCAGATTCTCCACATTCCTTCTCACCATTTGTTTTCTTGATAGGTCATGAGCTGATGGGGTCGATTAAAATGTCTTCTTGTGCTTCATTCAGTTTATACCTGCATTATCTGTGTATTGTTAGTCTTAACTGTCATATCTCATTCTTGATTTTGACGCTATGCTATTCGGTACATGGGGAATTCTAAAAACTAGACTCTTAATGTTGGATACTGCTCTCTCTCCTTTTGTCTCATTTAACGTTTTCATTTTTTTTTAAATTTTTTTTTCAACGTTTATTTATTTTTGGGACAGAGAGAGACAGAGCATGAACGGGGGAGGGGCAGAGAGAGAGGGAGACACAGAATCGGAAACAGGCTCCAGGCTCCGAGCCATCAGCCCAGAGCCCGACGCGGGGCTCGAACTCACGGACCGCGAGATCGTGACCTGGCTGAAGTCGGACGCTTAACCGACTGCGCCACCCAGGCACCCCTAACGTTTTCATTTTTAATTTAACCCTGACTCATGGTCACTGAAGCCTCAGCTCAGTATTCTCCTGTATAACTTAATTTATATTACATTTTTAAGGTTTCTAAGTTACTTTGGTACAAATGCCTCTCTTCTATACAACATACATTGGGAGATTGTTCTATGATTCGATGTGAGAATCTTTTTCCTATTATAAGGATGGGTTTATCCTATTTACATCTGTTGATGTAACTGACATATTAGTCTTAATTCTATCATCTTATCGCTGTTATGTTTTCTACTTTAATGCTTCCTCTGTTTTTTGTTTTACTATGTGTGCTTTTTTGTTTTCTTTGATAGGCATGTGTGTGCGCCCATGTGTTTGTATTTTCGTCTGATGATTTGAAAGTTTATAGTCTGTTTCTAATTTGTCGAGTGGTTGCCTTTCTATTGATTTATTTCTCTGCCAAGAGAGGGAAAATCTTCAAATGTAGGGAAAGGGTCATATTCTCAAAGGCTGAGCCTTGGCACCACAGTCCTGTCTTCAAATTCTTGATATCTTATCCTCAACATGAAAAATGGTTGTAGTCTCGCCCTGAAGCCAAAGGTTCAGGGTAATCAAGATACTGAACAGGCGGCTGAGTCGCTGCGTGAGCTAGCCACGGAGAGCCAGGAACCGCCCGTGCCACAAAGCGATGCTGTATGTCCCCTCCTATTTCAGAACCTCAAGTGGCTATCTTTCCCCAACAAGCCGGCACACTTTGTCCGACGCTGTCTTTTACTTGCCGCCCAATTGTCTGCGCAGTATTTTAAGAGACACAGTCAGAGAGGCCGTGAATTGAGTGCCTGGACTCTTCCGGCTACTTGTTTTCACACATACCGAGGTCAGGAGCCAGCCGGTTGCCCGACAGCTGGCCTTTGTGAATGCGGTGGTCTGTGGCCGGTGATCTGATGCCAGTTGTGTGCGTGTGTGCGTGCGCGCGTGTGCGCGTGTTTTCTTTCAAATCTGTGGATTGATGCCGGTAGATCAGCCGGCCTACCGACAGATAAAGGCACGCTTGGAGTAGGATGATTTTAGGAAAACTTGTTTACAAGGGCTGTTTACCAACAGGTAGGTGTAGGAGTACCTCAGGGGATGTTGCAATCAGGTGGGAGCAGCTGTTACCACCCAGGGGCCCGAAGGGAAAGGGGGATGGTCACCAGGAAGGAGAGAACTGAGTAGAGAGAACTGGCCCACCCCCACGCTAAGAGCACATCTAAGGCCCGGAGACTCACAGGCAGGCAGGGAACCCGGGGACCCAATGCCTTGATCTCATTCTGTAGCCTCTCCTTTTCCTGCTGGGGAAGCTGAGCCCACCTGGAAACCGGAAGCGCGTTCAGCTCACCTGGCGAAGGGATTTTGTGGCAAATCGCGCAAAAAGTCATCAGGTACACGTTTCCCTCACGTGTTTTCTGAAACTCTGTGGAGAGCTCACACCTCAGTGGTACACCCACCGGAAATGCCTTCAATGGCCAGGACTAGAGAATCCAAGCCACAATGGCTTTGAACATAGAGGAGTTTACAAGAAGGCTGGAAGGAGGCAGTCACTGACGTTCAATAATGTCAGTGCTGATGTCTCTAGAATTCTCTCAGCCTTTACCTTGTGCTAGGTGGTGCTTCGTATGTGCAAGATGGCTGCCCCAGCACCAGGCATCATGACCATGGTTAAGTTGGGAAGTGGGGGCGGCCCCTGGGAGGCTCAGTCGGTTAAACCTGGCACTCTGGATTTCGACTCTGAATCTCGGCTCAGGTCATGATCTCATGAACCCAACCATGAGATTGAGCCCCACATCTGGCTCTGCATGGACAGCACAGAGTCTGCTTGGTATTCTCTTTCTCCCCCTCCCCTGCTCATTCTCTCTCTCTCTCTCTCTCTCAAAAATGAATAAACATAAAAAAAAAAAGTTGGGAAGAGGGAGAAGAGGGGTACCAGCACGTATGCCCATTTTATTAAAAAACAAAAAACAAAACAAAACAAAACAACCTTTGCAGCCCCCAGGGTGGCTCAGTCGGTTAAGCATCCTACTCTTGATTTTGGCTCAGGTCATGATCTCACGGTTCCTGAGACTGAGTCCTGAGTTGGGCTCTGTGTTAACAGCATGGAGCTTGCTTGGGATTCTTTCTCCTTCTCTCTATGCCCCTCCACCCTCAAAACAAACAAACAAACAAAACAAAACTTTCATAGATGTAGCCTCACCACACTTTCCATTATATTTCACTGGCCAGGACAGTGTTTCATGGTCCCTTATAACAGCTGGGGAGACTGGGAAAGTGGGAAATGGGCTGCCCGTGAGTGAGTGAGACTACTTGTAATTAATTGCCGGAGATTGGAGACGTTGGTGCATGGACCAAAGTCAGGAATCTGCTATCAAGAAAGTAGGGGTGGAATACATTCTGGATCAACAATGAACAAGCCTTACCACAAGTGGTTTCAGTCAACAATAAAGCCCATTGTCTGCTAGCACTCACTCAGGACAGAAATTGTTCTCTCACACTCTGCGCTATTGATAATTTTATGTGACATCCGGAAGTGTTGTTTGATCAAGTAATTTTGCCAAGAGCCTGCTCTGCTTTCCCCCAGTAGCCTATGACTCCATTTGCAAGCCGTGGTTTGAATTGTGTTGGTTTTCACTGCAAATTACACAACTTTGACGATGCTTCTCTGTTGTTTTTTTTTTTAATTTTTTTTTCAACGTTTATTTATTTTTTGGGACAGAGAGAGACAGAGCATGAACGGGGGAGGGGCAGAGAGAGAGAGGGAGACACAGAATCGGAAACAGGCTCCAGGCTCCGAGCCATCAGCCCAGAGCCCGACGCGGGGCTCGAACTCACGGACCGCGAGATCGTGACCTGAGCTGAAGTCGGATGCTTAACCCACTGCGCCACCCAGGCGCCCCGCTTCTCTGGTTTTGATCTTTTCTCTGTCCTCGGTGACAAAATGCATAATTATCACGCACACATGATTATTCTACCCATATTCTGGAAAGGCTTGATTGGTTTTCTAACTAGCTTACAGGGCCTGATGGGAAGATGATGCAAAAGTCTCAGTGGGCCTCAGGCCAGTATTTGACAAAGTTTCATAATAGACGATGCCTCCGGGACCGGAGGAAATGCATTATCAGCTAACAAAATTCTATTTTCAGATCTCCATTTCCCACGTCGGTCTTTCTGATTCACTCTTTTTTTTTTTTTTTCTACTTGTGTAAAATCATCTCCTTCTACACACTCACCTACCCTGGTATATATGCTCACATTTTATATTGTAGCATGTTTGTAACCATTTTCAGTACCACAACTTTGCTTTAATGAACCTCTTTTGAACTATGGATCCATCTTTATGACTGGGGGCCACACTACCCCACGATAGTGACAATAAAATGGAAATAGGGGAGATGGAAACAATAACACGAGAGCAGTTGAAAATATCTTAGCAAGTTGAACTACAGTTAATGGCCCCCTCTCTCTGCCACACACGAGCTGAGCTGAACTGGCCAACTAAGTTCTGGAGGCACAAGTGTACCTACAAAACCATGATAATGATCACAAGGTAATGGAAATCATTATGCACCTTATGAAATGTACATAAACAGAATTGCTTCTGTGTCTGGCAGATCCTGCCATGCCCCGCTTGTGTCCTGATGCTCAACCTGGGGCGTTTCTCCGGCCGCAGGACCACGCTCAGCTGGCACACAGGGCAGGCTGGTGGTGCCAGGGAGCCAGTGCCCCAGATGCAGCCCTTAAGCAGAGCGGGCCACCGTGAGGCTCTCTGGGGCATGTTTTTTGCACACAACATCCCAGAGGCCCCAGGGGGACTGAGCCACACTTGCCCGCCGGGGCAAACACTCATCAACACACCCCGTGTCGGTTTCCTTCCCCCTCCCCACCTCCCCTTCTCTCCACCTCTCCACTAGGATCACTGGGATCATTCCCAAGTGAAAAACTTCTACTCAAATCTTTGTCTCAGGGTCTGCTTCTGGGGGAAATGGGCCCAAGGCAGTTTTTTTTTTTTTTTCCTCTGAAATATCATCCCTGCTGGCTATGAGATTCATGAACCCCACTTTAGGAAAGTCTTCTCCAGAGGACTCTGCTGCTCTCACAAGGGACTGAGCTGGGGCACCTGATGAGCCTCGGGTCGGTCATTCTATGGTCACAGGCAGCCCAATTCCCTGCGTTGGAGGCAGTCCCAGTAAGAGGCCCCGATGTCCTTAGGGGTTGTCTTGGAAGGTCTGACCAGAACTCCTGACCCAGACGTGGCACACAGGGACCTCGAGGGATAAGGGAAAGGGCAGCTGAGGGGCGGGGGCTGGCCGGTCTGCACCTCCACGTCCCCTCCCAGCTTGTTGTCAGCCCCCACAGTTGAAATGGAGGTTCGTCTGAGTCTCTCTTTCCTGGGTCTTTCCTGAAAAAGTCCTCCCCAAATATCACACACACACACACACACACACACACACACACACACACACAGACACTTACTTCTCTCTGGGATCCCAGCTTTGTGGATTTCAAAGACACTATGAGATGGGATTCATGTCCCTAAGCACAAGGGAAGAGATTTCTCTCGGCTTTTTTTTTTTTTTTCTTAGAGAGGCTTGCAACCTTGTCAACCATTTCCAGAAGAAGAAATTGGATTCTAGCCCAACGTTATAAATAATATGATCATCTATTCCAAATGCCCAACCCACAGACCTTTTCTTATTTCCATCTGACAGACTGGGACATCTAAGGCCAAGACAGAAATTATATCATGAGCCCATGATCTGACTCCCAGACAGTGATTTGCCAACCCATCTTCAGAGCAGGCTTGTAAGGGAGTTTGTTTAGGCCACGAACTTACCCTCATGGTCACCCACAGCCCCCAGGATGAGTAGAGGCTGTTGGGGTCGTGGTCCTGGCCTCCTGGCTGTGCCCTGCCCAGTCCCTCACCTCGTTTTCTATGGGACCAACAGGGTGTCATCCAGTGAAGTACAAATGTCCAGGGCCAGCTCCTGTAAGAAGAAATTCACTTCTATAACATTTACTGAACTCTGCAGCAAACAGGGCCCTAGGTTCACTTGGGGAGCAGTGAGGGAGAGGGATCTTAATGAATCCAAAGGATCCCTGTCCTCCTGCAGAGAGCTCATAGGCTAAGAAGTAGGATAATTCACTTACAAGAAACTAGAGTATCCTAAGGGCCACAATAATAACAGTCGTGATGGTTTAAAAACATGCCCATAAATTCTTTCATGCTCTTCTTATCAAAAGGAGGAATCTCATTCCTCTCCCCTTAAATATGGGCCAGCCTTAGTGACTTGCTTCTCATGAATCCAATGTGGAAGAAGTGATACTGGGTGATTTCCAAGGTTAAGTTAGAAAAAGTGATAGAGCTGCTCCCTGGCTGTTTCCTGGGACATTCACCCTCGAAACCCAGCCACCGTCTGGTCTGCGAGGAAGCCTGGATTACGTGGAGAAGTCATTCGTGGGTGTTCTGATCAAGAGCCACAGCTAAGGGCCCTGGCAGCCAGCTTAAATGGCAGGTGTCTGAGTGAACGTGGCTTCCGATGATCCCAGCCTTTACGCTTCTCCAGTTGGGGGTGATCTTTACTAAGTTCTGGCCATATTACAGATTCATGAGCAAAATAAATGTGTACGAAGCCGCTACATTTTGCGGGTGGTTTGTTATGCAGCAATAGAACACTGGAACTATACTAAAGCGTACTGCGTATTTTACTAGAAGCCAAATATTGCGCTAAACACGTTACAGAATTATAATCGCATTTAATCCTCCAGACGATTCCTTAGGTAGATACCATGGGATCTCCACACTGTGGCAAACTGAAGCTCAGAGTGATTATGTGACTTGTCTGAGTCATAGAGCTGGTAAGTGGCAGAGACGAGACCGGAGGCAATAGTGTGCTGGTTAATGTTTGACAATCAGTTGGGGGTGGGGAGGAACCATGATTTGCAGTGTTTGCCAACGTTCATGGTGTAAATTCTCCCACCACGGCTGATTTCAAGCTACTGGCACTGCACACGAAGCTGGGAAGAGATGGGCACACGCCGGGCAGCAACCTTGACTGGAGGCTGCCGACACCGGGAACCATGTTCTGAGATAACAGAGATTGTAGCGAGCGATGGGCAGGGGAGTCTTCTTGTAGGTAGAGCTGTGGAAAAGTCCACTTGGGCAGTCATGCATGCTGTTTACCAAACTATGTGCCAGGCACTGTTCTAGTCACCCCTCCCATAGACACCCCTCCAAGTGCTAGGAGAAGCTTCCTGAAGTTGGCCTGAGGCTCTTCAGGGCTGGTTCCACTGGGACCCTTAACTGGGTCCCTGTCCTCAGGATCTGTGATGGGATTCAGAATCAGTGCCCAATCCTGAAGTAATATCCACTCGGAGCTGATTCTGAACTGGGGCTGGGGGTGGGCAGGGGATGCTTCTAATCCCAAGGATTCTGTGCTGTGCTGGGAAGAACTACCTTATCCAAGCCCAGCTTCAGCGGAGAGAGAATGATGAGGCATCACTCAGTTCCATGATGACGACATCCAAGCTCGTGTGGTTCCTTCCAAGGCAGGGGACTTATTTATTTATTCGTTTATTTTTAACATACAAGATTGAAAATACTTACAGCATGACATGTACAATTATTAAAAAGACACTAGAAGGGGAAGGATTAAGTTCTCCTGAAGTCTTGGATTGTGCAGAGCGGGGTTAGGGCAAGTAACTGAGGGAACAGAACACAGTTCAAACACATTTCCGAGGTCACTGCTCCCAAAGGTGGTGGCTGGACTGACAGGGAGGGGATCCTTCCAGTAACACCCTCCCAGACGCCAGGTCAGTTCTCTTCAAATCCCAAGGCTACCCCAAGACTATCTTCCAGTTGATTGGAAAACTGTGGATCTGCTCTTTCTGTATATTTATCTCTCTCCTGCCATGAGAGACTCTTTAAAAAAATAAAATAAAATTGTATTTTCTTCCCTTTGATAGAAGCCATACATGTACTTTGTTAAAAATATCCAAAATGGAAGAAAATAGAAAGCTGGGCCTCAGTGTCTCTGCCTACCTTGGGTCTCTACTAGAGGCACTATTAACAGGGCTTTTTCTTTTTGTCTTTTTCTAGAAGCAGTCTGTATACATTATTCACACACACACACACACACACACACACACACACACACACACACATATATACCCCCTCATTCTACTTGACCCATGGGGAGCATGTCCCAGCTCCTGGACTCTCTCCCTTCCTCTTTCTGGTGACACACTGGTGTCACTTGGCCAGGAGCATGGCCTTCTTGGTTCCCCTGTCTCATTCAGTGTAGCTTTGGAGGGTCCTTTCCTGTTCTATTTTCTCTCTCAATCTCCACATATCAGAAGGTTCAGGGGCAGCAACCTTTGTCCCTAAGCAGCCCCTTCCCCAGCCATGGCCTTGCCCAGCGGTGCTCACCACGGACCCCAGGGGCGGGTTCTGTGCTTCCCATTTGCTGCCCCAGACCCTCTCTCCACCCTTCTCCTCCCAGCTCTGCGCCCGGGGAATGAACTGTCTGGCTTTCCACGGGGTTTGACCACTGGCCAACGCAGACATGAGTTCAGAGGGAGGAGAGTGAGGTCAGGATGTATGTTTTCCGTGTAGCGTTGCCAGGGACTACCTACGCTCCTCCGCCGAGGTTCTCCACTCCTGGCAGGGTGCAGCTTCCAAACGAGTATCCCCAAAATAAATCCCCTTCCTTGGAGGAAATCACATACGTCTGGATACTGTCCCCTCCATTGAACTCTGTCTCCAGGTACCGGCAACCCTCCCCATTTCTCCCTCATACCTACGGATGGTCAAGTCCCCATTGTACCCGTCCAGGGTCGTACTTTGTCCTGGTGGTTTCCCCTCACTCTGCTACCCTCCTGTAAAGGGCCCTTTTGTTAAACCCTCCTCAAATCTCTCCCTCCAAGTGCTCCAGCTGTTTCCCTCTGGAAACATCTCTGCTACAGATTCCAAGTAACTTCTGGGAGTTCTAGCATCCCTGAACTCCTGACCCCCACAAGCAGCTCAGGCTATTGATCCCTCCCGGGGCTCACCGAAAGCCTGGCTCCTCCCAGGCTCCCCCGCCCTGGCAAATGGGAACTTCAAGCTTGTAGGTTGCGGGGACGCCTGACTCTCCCAGGCGCGTCCGGTCTCTCAGCAAGCCGTGCGGCCAAAGCCGCCTTCAGAATTTATCTCTGCATGCAAGTCCGCAGGACAAGTCAATCCCTACGTGTGCCATTCTTACGTTAAAGGTTGCTGCCTTTAAAATTCTGCTCAATGGGGCGCCTGGGTGGCGCAGTCGGTTGGGCGTCCGACTTCGGCCAGGTCACGATCTCGCGGTCCGTGAGTTCGAGCCCCGCGTCGGGCTCGGGGCTGATGGCTCAGAGCCTGGAGCCTGTTTCCGATTCTGTGTCTCCCTCTCTCTCTGCCCCTCCCCCGTTCATGCTCTGTCTCTCTCTGTCCCAAAAATAAATAAACGTTGAAAAAAAATTTTTTTAAATTCTGCTCATTGGAGACCCATTTGACAATACATTTCATATATTGAAAAAAAACAAAAATTAAGAAAATAAATAAAGCTCGGCTCACTAGTCGAGTTGCTCCCCAACCTGGAAGGCCCAGCCCAGCTCGTGCCCGTGCGCCCCGCCCCCCACCTACACCCCCCCCCCCCCGCCCCCTCCTCCAACCGCGGGTATCGCTCCTGTTCCCCCACCCGCTCTGATCTCAGGCAGGATCAGCCTTTCTGCTCTTGCTTGCCACCCCGGGATACTGCTGTCTAGCCGGCATTCCTACGCCCGTGGGAGCAGCGAAGCACTCTTTCCCGGGGCACCTCCCCGGGGGTCGGCTGCAGGCCGGCGTGGGACCCGCCGAGCCAGGCGCCCCGCCCACGGCGCCCCCGGCTCCGCTCGCTCCCGGGTTTTCTACGCTTCCTTCCCGCCCCAGCCCCCAAGCTTCTGATTCCTGGAACCGGGCTCGGTGACCTCACGCCGGTGACTTCACATCCGGGACCTTCTGGGAATTCTCCGCAGCACTTTTTCGTACGAAATCTAACGGGGGAGGCGCGAGGGCGGGAGGAAGGGGGCGCGACGGAAGGAGGAGCGCCGAGCTTTTGGGGAAGAAGAGAGGGAACCGCGGAGGCAGCTTCCTTCTTCCGATCAGGGACGGGCGGGGCTGGCAGGGGCGTGTGGCCGAGTCCCCGCCCCCGTCCCCGCGGCCGGCAGCCCGGCACCCGCGCGCGCCCTCCCCCGGACGCGGACCCCAGCCCCGATCGCCACTCCCGGGGGCTCCCAGTCTGAGCCTCTGAGTCAGGTCCGCTACAGGCGGGGAGCAGGTACCAAGGAGGGGAGGACGGGGGTGGGGTGGCGATTGATTTGCAGGTGCCAACGGAAGACAGATGCACTAAACCAAAAGGCTACACTCGGGTTTTCCAAGCTACAAAACTGCATAAGGTTGAGAGGTCAAAGAGGGACACTCTTGATGACTTTTCCTTCCTTGAAGAGGTGGCCTCAGAGCTGAGTCTTCCTCCATAAAATAAGTATTTAAAAATAGATTTTACAACCGTGGTGGCATAAAGACGAATCCGGTGATGTTAAGTATTGAGATCATTTCTTCCACTTAAAAATTCCTTTTTACCCTGGGGCGCCTCGGTGGCTCAGTCGGTTAAGCATCCGACTTGGGCTCAGGCCATATGTCACCGTTTGTGGGTTCCAGCCAACCGCCCCCCCCCCATCGGGCTCTGTGCTGACAGCTCAGAGCCTGGAGCCTGCTAAGGATTCTGTGTCTCCCTCTCTCTGCCCCTAACCCACTCGCATTCTGTCTCTCTCAAAAATAAGAACATTAGAACATTAGAAAATAAAATAAAAATAAACAAAAGAGAACAAAAAAAAACCGGTCCTTTGTTTCCCATCTGATTTTAGAAGTGAAAACATTTTCACGGGTCCCTAAAAGTTATTGTGGGCCCCAGACCCCCTGCCTGCTGTGTCCACTGGGTAAGCTGCCTCTGGCCAAACCAGGGCTGTGTGACACAGCCTGGATGGAATATCAGTGGGGGAGCGGATGGAGAAAGGGTATAAACACAGGTAGCAGCTGTACACGAAGAGCCTTGAATGACCTTAAGGAATGTGAATTTTATGGGAGATCTGGTGAGAAGTCCGCTCCTCAGCGGACGGCTGATCAGCCCTGATCAGGACGGCAGGGCTGGACTCGAGGACTTGGGTTTGGAGGTGGCAGTGGAGTTAGGTAGGACACCGGGCTGGCTATTCCCGCAGTAGGACATCCAAGTCTTAGCCACAGTGGAGATGGCAGGGCGGGAGAAGAGACATGCGGGAAGCCAGCAGATTGATGTTTGGGGGTGGGGCAGGGAGAAGCCTGGGCTGATTCTCATGTAAAAGAAGAAAACAAAGAGGAGAAACCGTTCGTGCCTCAGGACTGCAGGAAGATCAGAAGGAAAGTCCTTCACCAATAACAAAGCAGGGAAAATGTGCATACCATAAGAGGCTTGTGGGTGGCTTCAGTGTCACCTCTGGCCCAGATCTCTGCAATCGCTCCTAGGAGGTGTTCCAGCCCCCTCTCTGTTGCCCCAGGCACCTCTCCAAAGCTCTATTTCCATTGGGTCACTTTCCTGCTCCCTGTGGCCCAGAGGACAAACTGCAGTCCTCACCTGGGCATTTCCAGAGTTTACAGTGAGAAAAATCAGATTGAGGTTTCAACACCTTCTCCAGCAGAACATTTCTAGAACTTCATGCGGCTTCCTCAATCTCCAATAACCAACCCCCCCCCCACACACACACACACACAAAGAAACAAACAACTGTACTTGACTCCCATCTTCCAGTGCAAACTGCTGTGGGCTTCCTCCGCAGCAGACCAGGCCAAAATGAAGGGCTGGGTCAGGAAATACACTTTCAGGAAGAGGCTCTGGGCTCCAATGACTCCTTGAAAGATAAACCTTCATTTATTCACTCTGGAACATGGATCGGGGAGCTACGAAGTGCTTTTGTACAATTCTGGCAGGCACAGGGGTTGCAACAATAAATGAGAAGTGGTTTGTCATGGAGATGATATTCCAATGGGGGAAAACTCCATGTGGAAACAGCACCTTCCAAAAATGGCCACGAGTTCTTCTAGAACTTTGCCTCTTCCTCATTAAAAGGCGGTATCTAATACCCCTTGCATTCAGTCTACGCAGACTTGTGACTCATTTGTAACCAAAAAACGTAGCAGAGTTGATTTCGTGTGATTTGCAAAGCTGGGTCACACAAGGTGATGCAGCTTCTGCCTTGTTAAGTTGGGAAGCATGCATCTGGAGCCTTGAGATGAAATGTAGAAAGTCCAATTACCCCGAGACTGCCATGCCAGGAGGAAGCCCAGGCCACATGGAGAGGCCGTGCATATGTGTTCCGGCTGACATCCCAGCCGATGGCCAGCGTCAACGGCCAGACACGAGTGGATGAGTTTTCAGATGTTTCCAGGCACTCGCTATTAAATTACCCCAGCCTTCGAGTCTTCTCAACTGAGGCCCCATACGTCACGGTACAGAGACAAGCCATCTGCACTGTGTTCTGTCCGATTCATGAGTATTACAAAATGGTTGTTTAAACCACTAAGGTTGAGGTGATTTGCTATGCAGGAATAGTATTGAGAACACTGACAGTAAGCAAATACGTGAGCAAGATAATTTCATATCGACAGGTCTTCATGCAAACATAAAATAGCATGATAACTTTTTGGAAGACCTCTTTAGATGGCGGGGCAGGGGCAATGGGCAGGAGAGGGATAGATCAAGAAGGCCTTTCTGGAGAAACATCTGAATGCGATCTGAGTGAGAAGGAGCCCAGCCACTAAAGAGCTGAAAGAAGAGACTTCAAGGCAGAGGGTGCAGCAAGTGCAAAGGCCCTGAGGCAGGAACCCGTTTTGTAAGGATTCTGTGAAGGTCCAGAAGGCCCATGTAACTAGGGAGCTGTGGGTAAGGAGGAGAGTGGGGGTAAAGGAGTTGGGACAGGAAGACAGAGAGACAGTCATTTTGGTCCTAAAAGCAGAGAAGACTTAGATTTAAGACTGAATGAGCTGGGAAGCCACTGGAGGGTATTTACAGGAAAGCGACTCTATCTGGTAAACTCTCAAGAGTTTTGGCTGCCGGGTGGATGACAGATTGTTAAGACAGACAGGGGGAAGCAAGGAAGACCACTTGGCAGACTACGGCAGTGGCTCGGGAAAGGGGGGAATGAGGTGGCCCAAGGCAGGGTGCTGGCAGCGAAGGGCAGTGACGAGAAGGGAGGAGGCGCCCTGCCCCGCAGGTCGGCCCCGGGTGGGGCCGCGACTTGGGTGAGGACCGGAACCCGCACCCGCCAGGAATCCCGGAGGGAGGCTCCGAGCGAGGGCCGGCCGGGACGGCGCGTCCTGGCGTCCAGCGTCTGCCGCGAGGAGCCGGCCTCTGGCTGCGCGCCTGCCCGGCGTTTCCGGGCAACGGCGGCGGCCGCCTGAACGTCCCGAACCCGGCGGCCTGGGTGACGTCATCATCACCTTGGCGACGGCGGGTGGGAAGACGCCCCCCCCCCCCCGCTCCGCCTGCCCCGCCCCGCTCCGGGGGCGGGCTCTGGGTTGCGCGCGTTCGGCCTCCGGTCCCGCCCCATCTCTAGCCCCGCCCACTCCGGCCAGGAGGAGAGGCGGAGCCTCGGGCTCGGCGGCAGGTGTGGCGGCAGGTGTGCAGGGCTCCGGGCGAGGCCTCGCCGAGAGGCCGCTACTCTCCTAGGTGCCCGCTGCCGCAGGCGTGCTCACCGCCCACCCGCCCGTCCCTTAGGCTGCCACCTCCAGTCGTTGGGCCCGGCTCCAAAGTCATTAAGGTTATCTCCGCAGAGATGCTTGCCCTTGACCACCCAAGCTAAAGTAACAGCCATTCCTCTTCTCGTGGACTGACCTTGTTTTTATTTCCTTCACAATATCTGACATTATCTTCTTCTGATATTATCTCCTTCTAATATATTGTCTTCCCTCTTTAAGCCCAAGTTCCATAAAGTCAGGGATAAATTCTGCCTTGTTCATCTCTATTCTCAGCATCCTGAATGGAACCTGGCACGAAGTAGGGGCTCGATAAATGTTAGCTGGGCGAATCACTGACTTCACTTCATCATTTCATTCATCTTTGCATCACTTGTTTGACATCTACAGCGTGCCTTCTATGCACTTTTGATAAGCAGCAGAGATACTGAGATGAACAAGACAGACCTCCACCCGGAGCTGAGAAAGATACATTAAAACTAATAGTTACCAATAACACTACAAATGGACATCTTTGAGTTCCAAGATGCTAGGCATAGCTCCAAGCCCTGTACACATAATAATTTGCTTCATCTTCACAAGACGAGGTACCGTAATCACACCCACTTTTCAGACGAGAAAAATGAGAACGGTCCTGCTGTAAGCTGCTGTAATCAAGTGAGATTGCACAGAGGGCAGAGGAGAGGGACATGTGGCCAGGAACCCAGAGGGATGTAGCTTTTAGTCCCAAGTGGGTAGATCTGCTATCTTAATTGCTCCCACACACCACTGTCTTCCACGGGACTGGCTCTTTCCGGTTCAGAGCTCTGCTGCCCCAGGGGAACTCACCATATGAGAAGAGCAGGTAATACCGGAGCTGTGACAGGTGTAGAGGGCTGAATCCAGGGCTGGCGGGAGGCTAGGAGCCTACCTGCTCAACTGAAGCAACGTGTGGACAAGTTCCCACGTAACCTTGTGGGGGGCAGGATGTAGGGGGAGGCAGGTGGATGGAGGGGTATCCAGGAAATTCAGGAGCTAAACTGATCCCCATCTCTGGATTTTTGTGTGTGCTCTTCCCTCTGCCTAGCGTGCGCCTCCCCTGGATTTTCACATATGTGACTCTTTGTTATTTAGATCCCAGGTGAGTTTTTCCCCCTTAGAGAGGCTTACCTTGGCCACGTCCTCTAAGGCAACCACCTGTTATTGTCACATCACCATATTTTAAGACTCCTAGAGTGGGAGAGTGGCCTAGTCAGGTGCGTTGCCCTTACTCCTGGTCTGTTTTTTCCTGTCTATTCATGGTCTCTCTGTCTCCTCATTCTACAGGGTCAGTTCCCCGCGAGCATGACCCCGTGAGACCTCACCTGAGTGCAACAGGTGCTCGGTACTTTTTGAAAGAGTGCAAAGGGCCCTGCACTAAGTCATTCTGGTTTTCCAGGCCAATCTCCAGGCACTCCCCTTCCCAGGAGCCCCTGCCCTGCACACAGCACCCGGTCTGAGCAGGGGAGAGGGCCCAGCCATCTTGGCCGCTAGAGTTCTCCTGCGGTGAGACCCTCCCTCCTTCCCAGGCCTGACCGGGCTGCTTTCCCACTCTGGAGCAGGATTCTGGTCAGATTCCACTCGAGGATGATGTCCGAGAAAAGACCAGAGGTAGAGGGGAAGCAGTGTATGTATGGGCTGGGGGAGGGGGGAGGGGGGAGGGGAGCCAGTGTGCGGGGCCTCTGTTTCCCAGCCAAGATGGTGGAAGAAGGGGTGGCTTTTCAGAGCCTTCCAACCCTGCTATTGCCAGGAAAATGGGGCGTGGGGAGGCCGTGGCCGTTTTCCCCCCACGGCGGGAACCCAGACTCCGGAGCAGACGCGCCAACCGTCAGATGGACGCACGCAGGCGACAGAATAAAACTTGCGTTTATTCCGACTGTATCGTTTCCGTCTGGGGTACAGAGTGAAGGGTGGTGGGGGCAGAGAGGCAGTACATTTGGTTTTACGGACGCGGCTGATTGCTGAGCCTCTTGTGTGTGATCTTTGGGCTGCCGGGATGAGCCGCTGAATGAGGGAGATAAGTGACGAGAGGGCTGCAACAGGGCCCTTCTGGAGCCCTCAGGCCAACCCTGAACAGTAACCGGCCCTGTTGCCCAGCTGGCCCTGTCTTCTCCAAGAATCAAGGAGCAGAGGGCTGAGAACATTTTGGCTCATAATAAAAGAAAGAACGGCCGAGGGGGGAGGATCACTCAGGGGCTCCGCGTCAGGCCTGCGGACTCATGCGGACGGGCGGGCCTAAGGGAGAAGCAGGTGCGTCTGTCCACGTTCCGTCCTCCAGAAGCAGCGACCGGCCCCCGTGCCACTCCCACGTCCGTGCCGCTTGGCGGGCCTCTTCCCAACCTTTCTTCCCTTTGCAAGAATTGGGCCTACTGATGGAGCTGAGGAAATGGAAACCTCCCACAGGTCTCCGAAGATGCCCTTTCTTCTCGGTCCTGCCTCAGGTGTGCAAGGAGGTCGGCACCCGCCTCGGTCCTGGGGCCCCGGAGGGAAGCCCCCCAGTGCGGGTCGGAGGCTATGGTGGAGGCTCAGGGGCTCACTGGGCTTCGGGCTGGGAGTGGCCGCAGGGAGCACGCACCCTGCCAGCCTCTGCCAGGCCCCCGCTGAGCCTGGCTGGGCTGTGCAGAAACTGCCGGAGCAAGGGGGAAGCGTGGAGCTCGAGGTGGGGTCCTGGGGCCCTGGGCAGCTCTGCCTCCTCCGTGACCCTGGTGGAGGGCTGGAGGGCTGGGTTCCTGCACTGGTCCACCCCTTCGTACTGCTGGGTAGCCGTTCTTGTGGCTCCATAGCACTGGGCGCCGCCCGGTCCAGTCTGCAGCTCCAGAATGCTTCTCTGCCCAGCGGGCAGGGGGCTTCCTAAGGAGGCAGGGGCGGGCTCCGGCTGCCCAGAGCACGGGGTGACCTCCTTCTTTCCAGCCTTGTCTTGGAAACCCTTCTGATGGAGCTGGGCCTGGCTCACATCCTGTACCAGGTGAGTGCCCCTGGGGCTGGGAGCCTCTGGAAGCTTCCTTGTGGCTGACTCAATGGAGATGAAGGTCGGGGAGCAAGATGAATCTCGGCTGGAAGGGAAGACCCCAGGGAGGCCCGAGTCTTCTCTCAATGTCTCTGGCCTCCTGGTGGAAGGAACCATTGGGGCTGATTGACCCCCGGCCTCTGCGTGATTTCTGACCTTGGCCTGACTCTGGACCTCAGAGTCCAGAGCATCTGGGTTTGGGCATGCATCCTGGGTTTGGTTCTTGACTGCAGTCTGCCCTCTGACCTCCCGGCCTGAGCAGTTAGGTCCGGCTTTCCTCCTGTCCGTGTTACCGATCTTGTGGGCACCGTGGTCCTTCAGGGGTCCTTGGGACTGGCCCTTGGTGTTTGTCTCAGGCTGGAGGCCAGACATGGAGCTCAGGGCCTTGTGTATAGCCTCCTCAATGTCCAGCAGCCTGGCCAGGGTCTGTTCCCTCAGCCGGGCCACCTCTGTGCCGACCTTTGTCAGTTCCCCAAAGGCCTGCACCACTGAGGCCTCAGGCTTTTGGGGGGCAGCAC
Organism: Felis catus; assembly: GCF_018350175.1. Lineage (NCBI taxonomy): Eukaryota > Metazoa > Chordata > Mammalia > Carnivora > Felidae > Felis > Felis catus. The sequence continues at coordinate 151,395,763 of NC_058376.1, read as the reverse complement.
GAGCCTGAGGAGCCACTCCCAGCTGGGGCACGGTTTCAAAGAGCCTCCTCAGCGCCCGCACATCCACACTGCTTGCCGCCTCCTTCTCCAGGGCTTGCACCTGGCTCAGGAGACCCTGGAGCTCTTGCTGGCTTCCCTGCAGAAGCCCCGCGTTCTCAGAGGCCCCTTGCTGGGAATCTGCCTCGGGCCTCTCTCCTGGGGGGCTGGGACCCCGCAGCGGTGAGGTGGGCTGACCGTGGAGAGCTGAGAGCTTGCGGGGCTCAGCGCTCTGGGCGTTGCTGCCTGCAGCCTGGCTCTTGGTGGATCTGGAAGCCGTGGCGCCGGGGCCATGTTGGGGGCTGGGCCGGCTCTGTTCTCTGGAGCATCCAGCCGGAGGCGTGCATCCCTGGCTGGCCGTGGTGGGGACGTGGGCTGGCCTGCCGATGGCTGCGTCTCTCTCACCTGGCTTGTAGTCTCCTTGCCTGGCTTCTCTGGAGGAGCTGGGAGACAGAGCTGAGGGCTTGGGCAGCCACTGGGGAGGGGGGATCTGGCTTAGGTGTGCGGGTTTGGGAGGCAGCTGAGGTTTCTTCCTCGGGGGCATTTTGGGCTCCGGGTTTGGGGTCTTTGTCTGTGCGTCCCCAGGGCTTCTCTGGCTGGCAGGGCTGCTGTGGGAGTGGAGAAGGGGGGCCCTCAGGGCCTCGGAGTCCTGCTGGATACAGTCCTCATCGCGGCGGGCTTGGGCTGCGAAGTCGGGTCCTGTCACAGCAGCTGAGAGAAGAGGAGGAGGAGGAACAGAGGCATTATGGGAGTGCAGGCTGGCACCTGCAGGCCGAGGCCCAGAGGCCAGAGTGTGGTGGGCTGAAGAGGCAACCTTTGCAGCTTGGAGGCCTCCTGGGCCGACTCTTGCCATTGCCGTCTCTGGAGATCCCCAGGCCGTCTGTGTGCAGCCCCCAGGCTCCTCCCACCCAGGCCCCCGACTCAGCCTTGGCCCTTCCTGGAGTGGGCTTGGAGCCTGGGCCGAGGGGGCAGCGTCCCCGCCCCTCTGTGGGAGCTCTCTTTCGGAAGGCTGGACACCCCTTGATGGGTCAAAGGTCCTCACGGGGTGAGCAGTGTAGACGCCATCCTGAATAGTCACCCACCCCCCCGGCAGCCCTCCGGGCAGTGCTTCCTGTTCCCCACTGACCTTTCTGGGGGCTGCTGGGATCCTGGGGTCACCTCCAGCCATAGGCCCAGCGTTGCTCTGGGCAGCCACGGTGGCCGCAGCCGATGCCTGCCGCTGACCATCCTGACAGGGTGCGGAGGTGGCTCCAGGGGTGGAGGCTTGCTTGTGCTTGCTCAGAACGTGCTGGTGCAGGCTTTGGGCCTCGGCGGTGGCCACCCGCAGATTCTGCATGGCGGCCCGGAGGTCTGGGGCCCCAGGCCCCAGGGGCCCAGCTGTGGTTCCTTCCGACTCTCCCGCAGCTGCTATCCCTTTGTGTCCGGTGCGGCTATCTTCCCGCTTCCCTTCCCCGGCCAGAGGGACCGCCTTCCCCGGGCCTCTCAGATGCCCCATCGCCATGCTGGGGTCCAGAGGGGGCACATGGATGATGTTCTCAGCTGGGGGCAGCTTCTGGGCCCCCTCGCCGGTGGGCACGGAACCTGGATCAGCTGGTGGTTCCCACCGCAGACTGTGCAGGCCGCTTAGGTCTCCTTTGTCGATGCAGCTGGCCAGCAGCTGCACGCTGCCCCTCTCAGGGGCCCTGCCGGTCAGCCGGGGCTGCAGGGAGTAGGCGGTCAGCGAGACCAGCCCCTGCTCAGTCTCCTGCATCACCAGCCCGGTCCTCGCGACTGAGGCCCCCAGGCCACAAGCCAGCAGCTGCTGGAACTCGGGATCCACGTCTTCGACATCCCCGCTGCCGCCCGGAGCTGGCAGCCTCAGTGGCTTCAGATGGAGCCGGCCCGCCGGGTCCTCCTGAACGAGCAGCCCCTGCTGGTCCACATCTGGCCGGCGCAGCACCTGGCGCACAATCCTGGGAAGCTCGCCAGACACCAGCTCCTCCTTCCGGACGTGGGGTGCCCCCTGCCCTGGGCCTGGGAGCACGTACCTGGCCAGGCAGAGCTCCCCTGGCCCCCGGGCCTCCATGAGGATGCCTCCATGGTGCAGGATGCCAGGCACGGTGTGCAAAGCCTTCAGGGTGCCCTCAGCCGCAGTCTCCTGCCTCTCCAGCGCCTTGTTGCCTGAGGGGCCCGTGGGCTGCTCCTCCTGGAGGTTGCCCCCTCGGACGCTCTCGGCCGCCAGGGAGCCCATGGGACAGTTCTCAAAGAGCCAGGTGAACTTGTGCACAGAGCCCACAGGGATGGGCTCGGGGAGTACTCTGGGCCCCTGGTCTTCCCCCTTGCCTGCCTCCAGGGCCTGGAAGACCTCCTTCTGCCGAGACACTTGCCCCGAAGGGATCTCCACGCGGCTGCAGTAGCGCACAGGCCCTCTTCCACAGGGACGGCCCGAGGCCTGCAGAGGCTCCGTTTCAAAGACATGCCCGTCTGTCTGCCCGGCCCCAGCCTGCATCTGGCTGACCTGCAGGTGCCGCTCCCTGGAGCCTTCTGGCCTGTCCGGGGGTTGGGGTGCAAACATCCAGGTGCAGGACCGAGCCTCGGCCTCCGTTGTGGGGTCTGTGACCTCTGACCCCTGCTTCTCTGCCAACTCACTCATCGGGCAGGTCTCAAACAACCACCGGATGGTCCGCACATCACCTTTTGGGAGTGCCTCAGGCTGGGGACCTGCCTGACTCTTTCCTTCTTCTTCCTGGCGTTCTTCCCGTTCCCGCTGGTGGATGACCTCCAGGGGCTGGGTCTCAAAGAGCCACCGGGCCGTGCCTACATCTCCGGCCACCACTTCCTGCCGGGTGATACCCCGCACCACGTCCACGGTACTGGGGCTTCTGCCTAGCTGGTCCAGGGGCTGTGTCTCAAACATCCACCTGTAGCCCTGCACGTCGCCTCCAACTATCTGCTCTCTGCTGACAGAGGTCAGGGCATGGAGGTGGCCTTTGCCATCCTGCATGGCATACACCGGGGACCCTATGTCCTGGGACTGCCCAGCAGAATCCATTCCTTCGGCTCTGCTCACGTTCCTATGGGCCGAAGGCTCACCTTGCCCAATGCTGTCCAGGGGAAGGGTCTCAAAAAGGTTCTTGAAGGCCTTCACGTCCCCCTTCACGCCATCCCTCTGGGGAGCACTCTGAGAGAGGGACAGAGCTGAGGAGCCATCACTGCCTAGATGCTCAGACGTGAGCCCCTCCTGCTCCCGGGGACCCACTCGCTGCAGGTGACCCACTTGGACCTTGTCTCTAGGAGTGTCCAGGGGCTTCATCTCAAATAGCCACAGGGTAGAGCGGACATCGCCAGGGACTACTTCCTCTTTGGGTGGGGGCCGTGCCCCAGACTCCTCGTCCCCCTTGAGAGTGTCTAATGCTCGGGTCTCAAACAAACGCTTCTGTTGCTGGACGTCTGGACCAGGAGGCATAAGGTCTGGGGATGCCTGGAAGTCTTTCTCGTCCACCAAGATCTCCCGAATGGCGTCCAGGGGTTGTGTCTCAAAGATCCAGCGGGTTGCGCTGACGTCAGGCCGGGCCCCCTCCTCTAGGGAGATCCCCCGGATTACCCGCACCTGGCTGGGGTCCCTGTTGATGGCGTCCAGAGGCTGCGTTTCGAAGAGCCAGCGGGCAGACCTCACCGCGTTGCTTTGGATCTCCTCCCGGCACGCAGCCTTGACCTCGTGGATGGCACCCTCTGCGTCCTGGATGGCACACAGTGGCTCTGTCTGGAACAGCTTCACTGTCTTTTTCACATCGCCCTTCAGCTCCTGGATCTCTGAGCGCAGCTCCAGGGGGCTCTGCTCCTGGATGGAGGGGCGGGAGCCCAGGCGGTCCAGCGGCCGCGTCTCAAAGAGCATCCTGGTACCCTGGACATCCCCGCTGGCTTCGGGCTCCCTCACCGGGGCCTCCAGCGCCTCGGCCTGGCCGGTCAGCTCATCCAGCGGCTTTGTCTCAAACAGCCGGCGGGCTGCACGAACGTCCCCTCCAGATGGCGGGGGTCCTGCAGGCTCCTGGTCTGTGCTGTTGGCAAAGGAGCCTTCCTCAAATTTGCGGGAGGTACCCTGGACGTCCCCGCCCGACACGGGCTCCCTGGCCGGCGGCCTCTCGCGGTCCCCGATGGCATCCAGCCGCCAGTTCTCGAAGATCCAGCGCATACACTGGACATCACCCTCGGTGGGCTCCTCAGAGTCCAGGACCTCGGCCAGGTCCTCGGCCACAGCCTCGGCCAGGTTCTTGCGGAGCTCAGGGTGGATGTGCCTGTACAGGCGGCGGAGCTCGCTGGCTTGCCTCTGCTGGTGGAACTTGGAGAAGGACTCCTTGGGGGGCGGTGGCGGCAGATCCTCCAGGCCTGGGGGTGCGGGGAGGGGCAGGTCTTCTGCAGCTGCCATCGGAGTGGCCGGCGTGGGCGCTGCCTGCGTCTGGGCTTTGACCATCCTTCGGAGGAGAAGGGGCAGAGATGAGGAAAGGGCCGGGAGCTGGGAGAAGTCACAGCGGGCGGGGCCGAGGGGCAGAGCAGTCCTGCGTTGACCCGTGTTTAGGGAACCCCCCTCCTCTCCAGACCTCACCGGGGTATCGCCCCACCCCCTGCACGGCTGGCGTGTGACAAGGCTTGAACTTCGGGCAAAGCTTCTGCTTTCCCAGAATTACCCGGATTGCTAGGAAGCAGGCGGGGCCCTAGTGGCCATGAAACTCTTGTCCTGTAGCCCTGTAAGGGATGCAAACTGGACACGCCCCCTCCTCGCCTTCCTTTACCCTAGTCCGGTTTTCCCCGCGTGAGCTGCCAGGTGAATCCTGACCTACAGGGTCCCAGCCCGGGAGAGGCAGGCAGGTCCCTAAACTGGGGACTCCTTCCCAGGGAGAAGAAATTCCCTTTCACAACACCAGAGGGCGCAGTCGCCACTCTCACGGGAGCCCTGCCCAGCCTTTAACCCCTTGGCTCTCCATTCACTCTCCGGCCCTTCCACCTGGGGCCTGGGGCCTGTGCTACAGCAGAAGCGGCCGGGGGGGCCCCGTGAGGAGCAGGTGTTCACCAGATACCTCACGGTTCCGCAGGGCCAGATCCTGAATCCCAGGTAAGGGCTTTGTGTGCCATACCCCGAGACTCAGGAGGTCTGAGCTTAGGGGGACCTCAATCTCGAGGGTCTTCTAGCCCAGCCACTCACAATTAAAGACGAGGAAACGGAGGCATAGAGGCAGTCAGAGCTTTGCTAATGAGTTCGGTGCTCCTAGACCCTTTTGGGGGCCTAGCTCCCAAGAAATAGGAGGGGAGGGGGCGCGAAGCTGTCTTCCTGGCTGTGGTCCCTCTGTTCCCCCACAGGCACCCCTAGGAGAGCATGGGGGTGACACCCACAGGGAGGGAGGGCAGCGGACTGAGGGCTCACTGCAGAGACAGCCTGCCCTTGCTCACACAGACTCTTCCCCACCTGCACACAGCCGGCCCCAAACTCCTGTACTTCTCTTTCTCCCCCTTTCACATCAGTCAGCTTCCCCCAAGGCACTGTTTCCCCCTAGCGCCCACCCCCCCTCCCCACGGCCTCCCACCCCTCCAGCCCTTCTCTGGTCTCTGTCCTCTGTGTGTCTTATCTGTCTTGTGACAGGTGTACTGACAGTCCTCAGAGGCCAGTAGGGAAAGAATGAGAAGCACGTCCCCCCTCCCGCTGCCCCTGACCCACGGCTCAGCTCCACGCTCGTGCTAAATATAGCGGATGTCCTGGCCTCGGCATGGCCCTGGGCTCTGGCGGGAGGCTCAGGCTCGCCACTGGGCCCCTGGGCTCCGTCACCCACCTCATCTTCTCTGCCCGGGGCTCCCTGATCCTGCCCCCTCCTCCTGAGCTGATATCAGGCCCCTGGCCTGCAGGATGACCAGGGCTGGGGCCTGGGGGTGGGGGGAGGGGCAAGGACACAGGCAGCGGGTGGGGGGCAGGACATCCTCTTCGTGGCTGCCTCAGAAGATGTGGTGGCCTGAGACCTGCCTGTCACGCTCCTTCTGAGGTAGCCATCCGGCATGCCCACCAGACATCAGAGCCCCGAGGAGGGAAACGTCGAACAAAACCTGTAGCCGGCGTCTCAGGGCACGCTCCGGGTGGTTCCTTTTGTTTCTGAGTTCTGATGGGAAAAAAGGCCACCCATGCCTCCCTGTCCTGTCACTACCAGTGCGGCCTGAGCAGATGGCACGTATAGGTCACCAATTCTGCCCCACCGCCGACCCCAGGAATCTGTAGAATCTCTGCTATGGTTACAAATTGTTAGAATCATCAGTCCAGGGATGTCAGAAGTAAGGACACTCAGAGGTCAAGGAACCTAACCCCCTCATTGTTTAGCTGGGGAAACTGAGGCCCAAAGACAGGAAGGAGCTGTTCCAAGGGGCTCCATAAGGCAAGATCTGAAGCAGGTTTTCTGACCCCTGGCCCTTTCACCCCTGCCCCGGCCTGGACTGAAACTCGTGGGGCTGAAGTTTCTAAAGGGCAGGGACAGGCGTGGGGTGTGAATGGAATCAGAACCGGACTATCAGACTTGGGGTCAGACCTGAACCCCAGAGCCTGGCCTCCTAGGGCTGGGCCAGCCTCTCAGGGTGACCCCACCTTTTCTCTCAGGTCTACTTGTCCTTGACTCAGCCGCCTCCACAGGCCTCAACCTCTGGGAAGACTCAGATTTGGTCTCCCCACCTGGTGTCCCCAGATCTTCCCCAAGGGCTTTCCTACTGGGCAAGACCATGGCCTGGGGCAAAGTCGGCCTCCCACCCCAGGCTTTAGGCCATGGTATGTGGGGAGCTGGGCTCAGGCCAGCCCTGGGAAGATATTCTGGTGCCAGCTATGCCAAGACTTTCGCCCACAACAGCTGGGCATGGGGTTTGTCCTCACTAGGCGGAATTGGGCCTACTTCCTACCCTCCAGCCCCCATGTCCTCTCATCTCTCTTGGGTCCCTCCTTCCTCCAGACTTTGGGCCTGCCTGGGGCTCCCCTGAGAGGAAACCCTGAAGCCTGAGGAGCTCCATACCTGTGTTTTAAAAATCGCAACTCCAGGCCACCTCCTCCTGAAAGCCCTTCTGGATTATGCCGGACTGGTAAGAACCTGTCTCTTCTGTGGGACTCAGGCCTGTGGCAGCCACTCTGAGACGGGCCATGGGGCTCATGCTAATTCTCCTTTAATTTCCTCATGGAATCTTTATATCAGGACCCCCCCCCCCATTCACCTACGACCTCCTTCCTCTGCCCAGAGCTACCCCTGATATACATTACCCTGAGAGCCATCCCAGAGGGGATCCCAGCCCAGAGAGCCAGCCCGCCATGGAAAGACAGGGAAAAGACTCACCTGGAGATCCCACTTGGCTGAGGGGGTGCTTGGGGGTCTGTCTTTCCCGTCCGGCTTCTTGTTCACGGCCGGTCCTGTTCTGCTGGCCTCGTTCGATGCCGTCTCACTGCCCTGGCTCGGGTCTCTGTCCTCTGCCAGCCCTAGCCGCTGCCTTTATCTTGCTGGCGATGGGGTGGGCCAGGTGGGGGCGGGGGCGGGGGCGGGGGCGGGGGAGAGGCTAAGTTCAGAGTATGAAGTGGCTTAGTTATTTTTAGGGCTTGTGGAAGTTCCCCTTCCATCCCAGGGAATCAGTTACATGTCCTTTCTGCTGGGAGGGGAAGAAGAGTAGGGACAGCTTCATTCATTCAAATTGCATCTGAGGACTGGGGTCAGTGACTCAGCTCTGGGGTGGGGTGCAGGTGTCCCAGACTATTTTGAGGGAATGAATAAAGAGGGGCATCTGACACCTGGACGGCCTCTAATCCCATGTGCTGCCCCCCCCACCCCTGCTCCACACTGGCCTCTGACCATTGCTGATGTGTGTGTGTCCACTGTGCAGGGGACTGGAGGCCTCCTGCGGGCAGGCCTGTGCCCTCTCCTCCTCTGCTCCCGGCCTGGACACTTCTAGGGGTCAGCCCAGCTCTCCTTCTCCCCCATTCCCTCGGTGCCAAGGATCTCCTCTCTCTTCTCCTTCCTCTTCTTGCCCCACAGCACCCATCTACACAGTCCGGAGTGCAGCTGGATTGGGGGAAAGACATCTGAATTTCCAGGCTTCGACTCTTCCCTAAGTCCCTGAATTATCAAAGAATTCCGCGGGATGGTTCTGTGGTTTTCATAGCAGATTATCTGGGTCCTTGTTTACTTTTGGGCTCTTCCCTCTGACTCAGGGCCCAGACTTTCTGGGAACGGAGGGGAAAGGGAGGGGTAGCACGCGGCGAGCTGACTGTGGGGTTATTTCTGACCCTGGAGTCATCAGCTTCCCAGTCACAGACAGACTGGAGCGGGGTGAGGGAGTGGGGTGGGAGTGGGGTGGAGAGTCATGCCTCCCTCTTCTTGGCCTTCCAGAACCCAAGGTGCTTAGCAGGCTTCGGAGATCCTGACATTTAGACCAGGAAGGTGAGGGGTGTCAGGGGCACCATCCAGAGCACACATGAAGGAAGCCTTTTGCCCAGGCTCTGGGTCTAAGGCCGTGCAGGTGCATTCTGTTACCTGGCAGAAAAGGTCTTCCTTCTGACATCCTGGATGCCCTCTGGTGCCAGGGAGCGATCCAGGCACTGCTCACTTTTTCCACTGAGTCAGCGTGAGTCATGCTGCACTAACCTGGGGGCAGAGAGAGGGGCATCTGGGGACCCCTTCTTTTACATCCACTCCCTCTTTTGGCTTCCCCTGTCCTTTTCTACCCCTCTGCCTGCTCCCCGGGCTTTTCCTGAGCCTCTGGTTTGTTCTTATCTAATACACCGTGCTTTTCAATGTAGTCACCACTAGCCATAGGGGATTCTTACTTATGTTTAAATGGAGGGAAGTGAAGTAAAATTAAAAATCCAATTACGGGGCGCCTGGGTGGCGCAGTCAGTTAAGCGTCCGACTTCAGCCAGGTCACGATCTCGCGGTCCGTGAGTTCGAGCCCCGCGTTGGGCTCTGGGCTGACGGCTCAGAGCCTGGAGCCTGTTTCCGATTCTGTGTCTCCCTCTCTCTCTGCCCCTCCCCCGTTCATGCTCTGTCTCTCTCTGTCCCAAAAAATAAATAAATGTTGAAAAAAAATTAAAAAAAAAATCCAATTACTTCATCACACGAGCCACATTTTGAGTGCTCTGTAGAAACATACTGGACACATCCTTGTGGAAAGTTCTTTTGCACTGCTACTGACACTGAAAATCTCATAACAGGGTGTGTTTCCCTCTTTGCCTTGGCTGTGAGGAAGCTCCGAGCTACATCCATAGTCTAGCAAGGAGACTTTGTGCGCTGCGTCCTGTGTAATGAGGGTCTGTCTCTGAGAGGTTCCCAGAATAAAGGACTTTCAGTTTTATTTTATTTACTTTTTAAAAAAATGTTTCTTTATTTTTGAGAGAGAGAGAGTGTGCACACAAGGGGGGAAGGGCAGAGAGAGGGGGGACAGAGGATCTGAAGCAGGCTCTGTGCTGACCGCAGACAGCCCGATGCAGGGCTCAACCTCACGAACCACAAGATCATGAGCTGAGTTGAAGGCAGACGCTTACCCGACTGAGCCACCCAGGCACCCCAAGAACTTTCAGTTTTAAAGCTGGGAGCCTCCAAGAACACCGTCACAAGCTGGTCACCCTATGTGTAATGATCCCACAGCGCCACATCATCAAGGTGTCAATTACAAGGCCACCAAGTCACGATTTATCAGAGCATCTTTGGTGGCCACACTGCACGGCTTCCTCAAACCATCCTGGGAATGAGGCTGGAAATAAATAAATACACGGAGGTTGAATGTCTGTGCTGATTAATTGATCTTCGTCGCAAGGGGGAGGGGCCTCGCGGGGAGGGTGGAGAGGGCAGGCTGTTGTTTTCAGGGGCCAGTCCCTCCTTCCGGGCCCCCTGCTGCTCCTCCGTCAGCCCCTCCCTCCAAGCGGGATTGGCCGGAAGTTCATGGTCTCCCCCCAGAGCTGGCACGCGGTGGCAGAGCTCAGATGAGCGGCTGGTGGCTGACTTGGGGCAAGTTTCAGGAGGGGCGGCGTCCAGGAATGATTACAAGGCAGACTGCCTGAGTTCGAATCCTGCCCGTGACACCCACCAGCTGTGTGACCTTGGCGAGTTACTTCTTCTGTTCCTCAGTGTCGTCATTTACAAGGTGGGGATAATCATCGTGCAGGCCTCGAAGCGTTGCTGTGAAGAATACACACATTTCTCTCTCTCTCTCTCACACACACACACACACACACACACACACAGTGCATTTAGAGCAGTGCCTGGCACACTAGAAACTCAATAAATGAGTAAGCTCATTAAGCTTTCCCCTGGATCCCTGTCACCCCAGCTTCTCCGGATCCCAGATCCCAGTGTGTCTTCCCTGTCTGAAGACGAGCGCCCTTCCAGGCACCGGCTGGCGGCCGTGGCCTCCCTCTAGCTGGGAAGCACGCAGTGGTGCGAGGGACGGCTCCGAGCAGCCCAGGCTGGCTGTTCCAGACCTTCAGGAGACAGGTCTGCTCAGCCTCTTGATAAAACCGTCAGAACCCAGAATGGGGGTTTTCTGCTCTGGGGTCAGCCCCAAGGGAGGGCCGACTTGAGGGGCGAGTGGCCACCCTCCTGCCCTAGGAATGCGGCTACCGCGTGAGAGGCAGCGGAGCGTGGTCTGGGGAGCGTGGGATCTGGTGTCACACAGCTGGGATCAAATCGCCAGCTTGTCGCTTCCTATTTATGTGACCTCTGAACGGTCTCTCGGTTCTCTGCACCCTAGCGTCTTAGTTCGGGATCTTCGTTCCGGACCATTCCCAGGACGCAGCAGCTCGTTGGCCGTGGAACCTGTCATGGGGCCCACAGGGCGGTGGGAAATGGACCCGGTGAGGGCAGAGGTACCAGCTTGGTGTTGAGGGGCCCAGGGAGGGAGAAGCAAACTCCAAGTGGGAGTACCCGGGTGGCTTCACGGAGGAGGCGGCCTGTGAACCGACTCCCCCAAATAAGGAGGCACTTGACGGGAAGAGATGGGGGGTGTTAGAAGCTGAATTATGTCCCCCTCAGATTCATTATTGAAGCCTTAACCCCCAGACCTCAGAATGTGACCGTATTTGGAGGCAGGACCTTTAAAGAAGTAACTGAGGCCAATGAGGGTCCTGATCCAGTAGGACTAGTGTCCTCTGTAAGAAGAGAAAGAGACACCAGAAATGCATGAGCACAGAGGAAAGGCCCGGTGAGGGCACAGTGAGAAAATGGCCATCTGCAAGCAAGCCATGGAGAGAGGCCTCAGGAGAAACCAAACTGGCCATTGCCTGGACCTTGGATGCCCAGCCTCCAGAACTATGAGAAATTAATTTTGTTCTGTAAGCCACTCAGTCTGCGGTATTTTGTTCTGGCGGCCTGAGCTGACTAAGTTAGTGGGGAACAGCACAGTGTACTTGGCCGTGAGGAGAAGGGTCCTCAGGGGCGGTCAACAGCTGTCCGGCTTGGGGCAGCGGGTAGGCGATGGGAGTCGGGGGGAGGCCAGGGTGAGTGGGGGACAGGGCGGGGGGGGGCGGACAGGCTGACTTTGGACAAGATATGGCCTAAGTGTAGTCACGGAGCTGGGAAAATCTGAGCCCAGGGTGGAGAGAGGGGTGTTGTTAATGGAGTCCCCGAAATCATGGGGTCAAGTATAACCCATTTGTGCACCTTGTAGCTCTGCTGAGTACAGATTAATTTGAGCCGGTCTTATAGGATATAGTTGGCAGAATTCTTTAACATTCATTTATTTTTGAGAGACAGAGAGAGGCAGCATGAGAGGGGGGAGGGACAGAGGGACAGAGACACAGAATCCGAAGCAGGCTCCAGGCTCTGAGCTGTCAGCACAGAGCCGGACGCGGGGCTCGAACTCATGAGCTGTGAGATCATGACCTGAGCCGAAGTCGGATGCTTCACCGACTGAGCCACCCAGGTGTCCCTTAGTTCGCAGAATTCTAAAGATGGAATGGTGAGCCTGGGTGGCTCAGTTGGTGAAGCATCCGACTTCGACTCAGGCCATGATCTCACACTTGGTGGGTTCGAGCCCTGCATGGGGCTCTCTGCTGTCAGCGTGGAGCCCACTTCGGATCCTTTGTTTCCCTCTTTCTTTGCCCCTACCCCTCTCCCCACTCATGCATGCTCTCTCTGTGTGTCAAAAGTAAACATTAAATAATAAATATGGCCCCCCAAGATTCCTGTCCCCTGGTGATTCATTACACACTACTCTAAGCACTGCTGTGAAGGATTTTGCATGTGTGATTCAAGTCCCAAGTCAGTTGATCTTAAGATCATGATAAAGAGATCATCTGGGTGGGCCTGACCTAATCAGGGAAGGCTCTTCTTCGCGGAAAGTTTTCTTCAGCTGACTGCAGGCAAGGGGACATTTGACACACCTTCCCCGACTTGCAAATGGAGGGACCATCTGAGAAGGGACGTGGTGCCTTAAAGAACTGAGAGAGCCTCCTGGCTGACAGCAAGGAAATGGGGACCTCAGTCCAGTAATTATGGGAGCCGAATTCTGTCACCATCTTGAATGAACTTGGAAGAGGAGTTTTCTTCAGTGTCCAGGCGAGGCTCAGCCTCGTTCCAGCCTTGCGATTCCCCGAGCAGAGAGCTCAACTCTGCCGTGCCGGACTTCTGTATTGGCTACAGAACTGTGAGCTAATAAAGGGTGTCACTTATCCTACAAAGTTTGCGATATTTGGCCTCACAGGAATAGAAAAGTAATTGAGGGCAAACTGGGGTACTTGAGGGAGGGCGGGAGGCCACGCCTGCCTACTTGGAACAGGCACCAGGTCCGCCCAGAGGCTGGCTTAAGCATTCTCCACCGTGTGGCTGGCTAGGGGGGGTCCTAGGAAGCTGTGCTCAGTACAGCCCAGGTCAGCAGGGAGCCTCAGAGCATCTCAGCCTCCAGAAATCCCGGTTAGGGGAAGTCACAGCAGGAAGAGCCCAGTCTTTCATCACCCCCCAAATCACACGTGGGGAGCTGGAGGCTTGCGGGAGAGCCGGGGCTCCGCGGAGCAGTGAAGGAGTGGGTTCAGAAAGCCCACCTCTGGAACCCCAGCTCCACACTTGCCAGCTCTAGAGCCTTGGACAGGTCGTATCAGCTCTCTGAGCCTCAGTTTTCCTGTCTGTACAGTAGGGATGGGCTGGTGAGGGAAGGGCTTCCGGGCAGAGGGAAGAGAGTGGGCACAGACACAGGTGTGGATGGGCGTGACATGTGCCGTGTGAGTTGAGGGCAGGGTGGATGGCGGAATGGAGGGTGGTCTTGGGGGGTGGGCGGGGGCCAAGGGGTGAGTGTCAGCCAAGGAGGTTGGGTCCCATTGCGAAGGGTCTATTTCAGGGACAATTTGGATCACAGGAGGCGGGTGATGAGAGCTGGTCCCAGCAGCCCAAGTTCCAAGTGACGGAGATTTTGCTGGTGGCAGAGAAGAGGGGACAAAGGGGCTGCGTCAGCGTGGTGCTCAGGAAGTAAAACAGACGAAATGTGAACGCGGTAAAAGGTGCCTGAGTGTGCTAAAAGGTGTGCTGTCTAGGCAAAGCGACAACCGTTCGGTGTACTTGGCCGTGAGGAGAAGGGTCCTCAGGGGCGGTCAACAGCTGTCCCGCCTGGGGCAGCGGGGAGGCGATGGGAGTCAGGGGGGAGGCCAGGGTGAAAGGGAGACGGAGGGGACCGGCTGACTTCGGACAAGATGAGGGCAGAGCCGGTCTTCAGGGGCCAGGTAGTGGGATCCGGACCTCTGGGCTGGTGACAGGAGACCTGGCAGCCATTTGTGTGCAGAGGGGATGCAGGAGTGCTCCCCCAGGGCTCTGCGAGGAGCAGCAGGCTCGGGGACAGACCTGGGAGACGCTGCAGAGTGAGGCGGCAGCCAGGGAGGCAGGACAGGAACCAGGAGAGGAGTTGGTCTTGGAAGATGCTGAGGGAGAAACGCATTTCCAGGAAGAGAGCCACCGTGTTCGGTGCTCCCAGGAGTAAGGAAAGGAGCCGGAAGGGGCTGCCGGATTCGCCAAGGATGCCCTTGAGGACGTTGGCCGGAAGCCGCCGCGAGCCAAGCCACGGGGAAGCACCCGGGAGAAATGCTTCCGGTCCCTAAGTCCTCTGGTCCTCACAATTCTCGCTGGTCAAGTAGGGGCCAATATAGGAGCCAGGGTTGTCGTTAAAAACCAAATCGGAGTCAGGAAAACACCTCTGGCAAGAGAGGCGCAGAGTTCCGAAGGCAGGTGGACAACGGGAGCTTTGGAAATGGCCGGCAATGCCTCCAGTGCCCAGAAGGTGGCAGCACCTCATCGAGTGACACATCGTCTCTCTCTCGCAAGACTGCATTTTTATCATCTCATTGATTTATTCTGCAAGAATGCTTTGCCCTGCTGCTAGGTGCTGCGCTCTTGGCCAAGCACTGGAGATTTTATCTCTCTCTCCCCTCATGGAGCCTACATGAGGCAGATAAAACACACAAGTGATTTATCATCATAACTGTCAATTCACCTTCTAACTTCAAAGCCTTATCTCAACCCTCAAAAAACTTCAAAGCTTTATCTTCTCCAAGTTACAGGGCAACCTTTCTAGAGTGTGACATATATCCCTTCCTCCTTGAACAAAAGGTACCAAAAGTCCCTTGCTTGTGCGTGGGACACATTGAGCACATTTTCCAAAGACGGCTACTCTAATATCTCCCAGCCCCACCACATCTCCCTTATCAGACTTTGACTCTTCTCCGACTGCTAGAAAGGAGTTACACGCCATCCTCTTGCATCCAGGCTAGCGGAAGGACACTCTATGACTTTTCTTTCCTTTTGCCAAAATGTTTATTCATTTTTGAGAGAGAGAGAGAGAGAAGTGCGAGCGGAGGGAAGGGGCGGGGTGGGGGATATAGGGTAAACAGGACAGGAGTGATCTGTGCTGTGGTGACAGTTCCTGTCCAGCCAGGCAAATAGACCACACCAAAGCTCCAGAATCCACTGGCTAAAAACTTGAAGGCAGGACGAGGTTATCTGGCTCCAGGCACCGCACCTTTTGACCTCATCTCCAAGTATAGAATGTGTAGGGCTAACCTGCCTTTCCTCAGAGTTATTGTCAGAGTGGCTGTTGAGAACATGCAGGCAGCTGGGGCAGGTCCAGGGCGGTCCCGGGGTGACCTCGCTCCAGCCCGGGCCACCACTTCCCACCGTTCGTTCCCACACGAGCCTCTCGACTCTCCCTCGCGTGCCTGCTTCTGGTGCCCTCACCCCCAGTCACAGAGCGGCAAGAGGGGGGTCTGCCCCGGTGCTCAGACCACCGCAAGGCTTCCCTCTGCGCCTGGGATGAGACGGAAGCCGGCCAGCCTCCCAAGGCTCTGAGTGAAGCAGCCCCACCGGTGTCCCCAGCCCCGCCCCACAGCGCTCTCTCCCTCCCTCCCTCCCTTGCCTGCCCTCAGGACGCACAAAGCTCTCTCGCACTCAGGCTGGTAGGACCTGCCGGTTCCGCCTGCTGAGCTGCCCGGCACACCTCAGCCTCCTCCACTCCCTCGCCTCCCCTAACATTTGCCTCAGGAGCAAGATAAACGGACCCTGGCCTCACCCTTCTTCGCCTCCTGTCCCTGTTCTGTCCTGCACCACGAGGGGACTGTGGCTGTGTGAGGACACCCCAGACTGCAGGCCCACATGGCCTCCATAAACTCCCCTCTCCACGGCCACTCCCCAGGCCTCGCCATGTGGGCCCCGGCAGAAAAGTCTGGTCTCAGGCGGATGGACCCAGAAAAGAGGCTGGGATGATTGAGAATAACGGGGTCCCGGGTACCTTGAGATGGAGAAAGACCTCTTCGAATGGCTGACCCAAGGGGGCTGCCAGGAGCCCAGTGGGAACCCCAAAGAGAGAATATTTGTGGGGTAAACTTCTAGGTCCAGTGGCTAAGTGGGAATTATCCAGAGCAAGCTGAGAAGTACATCCACGTGTCAGTAACTGCAGGAGGTATGGAGTTTCGGGGAGTCCCCAAAGAACCTTCAAAACACCCCGTGATAGAAAGAGCCGGCCTTGAACATCTGCCAAGCTCAGGAATCAATGCTTTAGGAAAGTACCAGAACAGCAATCTCTCTCCTGCCCTTTTCCCTTGAACTTGGCCTCTGGAGGGGTCAGAACACCAAGGGCAAACTGGGCAGATGTGGGGGGCGGCAGGGAGGTGAGCAAGGCGGCACTATGGAAGGCTGTCCCGACTCCGCTTAGAAACTCAGGTGGGGAAGTCAGGGAGGGATCGGTAGCGAGTTATTTCTCTTTCTTCTCCGGACTCTTCTGCACGCACGTCCTCCTGAGTGGGCTTGCACGCAGCCCAGGGACCGGGCTCTCCCGGCCGCCCTCTTGAAGGCCCCCTATCGGACCCAGGGTAGGTGGAGGGACAAGTCTTGCTTCAAGAAACCCTCTTTCCAGTGTAACTTCCAGTCCCAAGCTTCTGCCTGGTGGCACGTGTTGGGCTAAAGGTGAAGAGCCAATTTGGTCGCCAACTTTCTGTAAGTCTCGGACTTCATTCCAGACTGGGGGTGGGGGAGGGAGGGGGCTCTTGGCAGCGTTTTTTTTTTTTTACCTATGGAGCTCTGACTAAAATCTCTGAGCTAGGAAATGCCCTTTGAAAAAGTCTTGTTACATGAACGGTTTTGCATCTGGAGGCATTCAAAATGCACCTCCATGGCATCAAGATGATTTAAAAAACTTTTTTTTTTTAACATTTATTTATTTTTGAGAGACAGAGAGACAGAGTACATGTGGGGGAGGGGCAGAGAGAGAGGGAGACACGGAATCCGAAGCAGGCTCCAGGCTCCGAGCTGTCAGCACAGAGCCCGACGCGGGGCTCGAACTCACGAACCGCGAGACCATGACCTGAGCCGAAGTCGGACGTTGAACCTTCTGAGCCATCCAGACGCCCCCATGTCTTCTCTCCTCTTAATCTGCTTGTTGTTAGTTAATGCACAGGCCCCAGCACTGACCCTCGGCCAGCAGAAGAAAATTGTTTTTGACAGCAAATGTAGGGATGGGCGTCTAAGATTTTCTGTCCGGTGCTGGGTTGTATCTTCGGCTCTGCCGAAGTTCCTGCACAGCAGAGTTCACTCATTCTCTCCCGCTCATGCGTGGTAACTGGCTTAGAGGAAGAGACGAAGGAAAAGAGAGCATATGAGAGATTATTCTGGTAAATTTAGTACTTATTTATAGAAACCATGGTACCTCCCTCCACTTTAGCCACAGCCAAGGAAGGGCTCTGGGGCTGCCCGGGAGCAGCTGAGTAAAAGGAATGTGCCCTTGGTTCCAAAGCGATCACGGCCAGGAGAGTGGATGCATTAAGTTTGTTTTTGTTCAGTCGGGTCTAATTGCACTTGTGTGGAATGTAGAATGTCACCAGGTGGCTGATTACAAAGTGACTGGACCAAAAAAAAAAAAAAGCAATAGCTTCTGTATTAGTCAGGCATGACAAAATGCCATGGGCTGGATGGATGGCTTAGAGAACAGGACTTTTTTTTTTTTTTTTTTTCCCTCATAGTTCTGGAGGCTGAGACGTCCAAAATCAAGGTACCTGCAGATTTGGTTCTTTGGTGAGGACCTCTAACTAGCTTGCTGGGTCCCCACATGGCAGTGGAGGGGGGGGGGGTGTGTGTAAGCAGAGTCCTAATCTCTCTTCCTCTTCTTAAAAGGGCACTAATCCTGTCAACGGGGGCCCCACTCTCATGACCTCATCCAACCCTAATTACTCTCCAAACACCATCGGGCTGGGAGGGTGGGGCTTTCGCATAGGAATTTGGGGCGGGGGCCCAGATATTCAGTCCCTGAAGTTTCTCTATAAACAAAGAGCAGCCAGTTAAGAAGTTCGTGAGAAATACAGCACAAAAGGTTTGTGTTACAATGTGTCACTGTTGTGTTTCTTTGCGCCGTTCTTTGTTAGATCTTTGCCCGCTGACCTCAAGCCTACCTCTCCATTCCCCTCCTGCGGGAAACTTAACCGGCCCTCCCTGGGAATTGCCTATTGAGTTCTGAGAGAGGGATCAGATGTGGAGGGGGGAATCTATCTCACAGACAATTATGCACCACCAACAACACGCCTTTCTGGGCCACTAGATTCTAGCCCTGTTCATTGTGTTGGAGTGACCTTGAAACCCTTCCTAACAGGTGAGTTACTGATACATAACTGCTGCCCTGGCTGGTAATGATTTTAATCGACTTCCTCCCCGCCTTTCGTTCCTTTTGTAATTCATGTCGGAGTTCCTTCACTCCC
The DNA here is from genome assembly GCF_018350175.1 of Felis catus. Lineage (NCBI taxonomy): Eukaryota > Metazoa > Chordata > Mammalia > Carnivora > Felidae > Felis > Felis catus. The sequence continues at coordinate 151,377,531 of NC_058376.1, read as the reverse complement.
GGTAAATTTGTGCCCTTTGGAGTTTTCCTTTGAATCAGTCATACCGTCTGCTTGGTTCCGTCCGTTGATACGAATAAAATACATCCTTCAACACGTGCTCATTTGTTACAGCTGCATGAGTCATGAGACCTAACCGTGCCCTGAAAATTATCTTTTTATAAAAAGGCTTATTTATTTTTGAGAGAGCGCGAGCACGAGTGGGGGGCGGGGAGGGGACAGAGGATCTAAAGCGGGCTCGGACAAAGCCCGATGTGGGGCCCGAGCTCACAAACTGTGAGACCATGACCCGAACTGAAGTTGGACACTTAACCGACTGAGCCACCCGGGAGCCCTCCCCTGCAAAATTATCTTTGAACACAAGGAAGCCTTCGGGAGAAGTGGCAAGATTCCACTTCCAGAGAAGGTCTGGCTGAATCTCTCAGCTCCTTGTCTTCTCCATCTCTGGTTATAGCCACTCATCCTTCCAGTTGCTCAGACTCCAAAACCTTGAGATCATTCTTGACCCTTTCTTTGCTTGTACCCCCTCGTCCAACCTTGTGGTGGGCTGAATAATGGTCCACCTCCTAATCTCTGGAACCTGTGAATGTGTTACCTTATGTGGCAAGGGGGACATTGTAGATGTGAGTACATTAAGGATTCTGAGATGGGGAGATTATCCTGGATTATTTATTTATTTAAAAGCTTATTTACTTTTGAGAGAGAGAGAGAGAGAGAGAGTATGCAAGCGGGGGAGAAGAAGAGAGAGAGGGAGACAAAGGATCCTGAGCGGGCTCTGTGCTCACAGCAGAGAGTCCGATGCAGGACTTGAACTCATCAACCGCAAGACCATTACCTGAACCCAAGTCAGACGCTTAACCAACTGAGCCACCCAAGCATCCCTATCCTGGATTACTTCAATGGGCCCAATCTAATCACAAGAAAGGCAAGAGGCTGCAAGTCAGAAAAAGGAGATGTGGGCACAGAAGCAGAAGCTGGACTGATGGGCTCTGAAGGCAGGAGGGGTGGGGCCATAAGCCAAAGAACACACAGTGACCTTGAGAAGCAGACAAGGCAAGGGAATGGATTCTCCCCTCCGGAGCCTGTGGAAGGAACCAGCCCCAATGGTACCTTGATTCTAGGCCCAAAGACTCTCTTCAGACTTCTGAGCTTCAGAACTGGAGAAGAGTAAATTTGTGTTGTTCTAAGCCAGCAATAGGAAACTATTCTAGAGCCTTTTCTGCCCTCTGGATGCGGGAGATGACAGTCCAAGGTCTGCCAAGGAGACCTTCTGGCCTTCACCCTTGGCATGCTTTAGAGGCTCCCGCCAGGATCAATTTCCATCGCATTACAGTTGCTAGAGTTACTACTCCGGACCTCTAAAGGCCTAACACTCCACACCCATCAGGAGATCCCCTCCCTCCATCCACCATCCACCAGCTCAGCCCCCGGGACCGTTCAGACAATTGCACTGCCACAGCTCCTCAGGGGCCATCTGTACCTACAACCAGCAAGGTAATCAGCGCCAAAGTCCCATTTCAGGTTTGCTTTCTCAGGCTGCTCCCAGCATGATCTGTTGCAGGTCAGGTTCCCCCCGGGAATTAGACAGACTCTGAGATGCAGATTTGCCTACAGGAAGCCTTCTGGAGAGCGCCCACGAGCCCAAGAGGTGTGGGGAAAGGATGGGAAGAGATAGACTCCTTGGGGGGGTGGGGGGTGGGGGGGAGACCGTCGAATTGCAATGCAGCCAGCACAAGGCTCACAGCTGTCAATCCTGCAGAGGTTTGAAGCTGGGGTAGCCCTTCCGTGTTGTCTGCGCAGGGGCCCAGCTTTTCACGTTCTTTCATCGGTGGTGTTGCCTGTACGTTGGCTCCAGGAAGGGGCTGCAGCCTTGGGCAAGGTAGTTTTTCCCAGCCCCAGGCAATCCTTGGAAAGAGAGAGTCCCCTGAGGGCTTTCAGCTCAGCTCAGGTCAACCTTCTCAGCAGCTGGGTGAATGAGTTCTGGCAGGGGTGAAGGGGGCAGGTCCGGATGCCGTCTATCCCAGTGACTTTTTATTGTTATTATTTTAAGTGTATTTATTGATTTTGAGAGAGAGAGAGAGAGAGAGAGATAGCATGTGTGCAAGTGAGGGCGGGGCAGAGAGAGAGGGAAAGAGAGTATCCTGAGCAGGCTACACAAAGTTAGCACAGAGCCTGATGTGGGGCTCGAACCCGAGATCCGTGAGACAATGACCTGAGCCGAAGTCGGACGCTTAACTGACTGAGCCCCCAGGTGCCCCTCAGTGACCTATCAGATTTTATCACTATCCTGCTTAAAACCCTCCGGTGACATGCAATGAAATTCATGTGCAGTAAGCCCTACATTCTCTGGCCACTAATTACCTTCCTCGTGAGCTTACAGGCTCCCTTGGGCTCACGAGGCTCTGTCATATGAGCCTCCTTTCTACTCGTTTGCTCAATATTTACTGAACATTTACTCTGGACTGAACAGTGCTCTAGGTCAGGGGTTCACAAACTGTGCCCGTGGGCCAGATTGTGACGCTGTTTGTTTTTATAAATAAAGTTTTATTGGAACACAGCCACACCTATTTGGTTCAGTATTGTCTATGGCTGCTTTCATATGCTACAACAGCAGGGGTGAACAGAGACCATCTGGCCCACGAAGCCTAAAATACTACTTGATCGTTTACAGAGAAAGTTTGCTCACATCTCTTCGAGTTCAGTGCTGATATACATGGCAAGCCTCAAATTTGAGCCACATATGTAATGTTAAATTTTCTAGTAGCCGCATGAAATGAGTTTATAAAAAAGGAACAGGCAAAATAAATTTCAATGAGACATTTAAAAAAAAATTTTTTTAAACGTTTATTTATTTTATTTTATTAAAAAAAATTTTTTTTTTCAACGTTTATTTATTTTTGGGACAGAGAGAGACAGAGCATGAACAGGGGAGGGGCAGAGAGAGAGGGAGACACAGAATCGGAAGCAGGCTCCAGGCTCCGAGCCATCAGCCCAGAGCCCGACGCGGGGCTCGAACTCCCGGGCCGCGAGATCGTGACCTGGCTGAAGTCGGACGCTTAACCGACTGCGCCACCCAGGCGCCCCAAAACGTTTATTTATTTTTGAGACAGAGAGAGACAGAGCATGAGCAGGGGAGGGGCAGAGAGAGAGGGAGACACGGAATCGGAAGCAGGCTCCAGGCTCCGAGCAGTCGGCACAGAGCCCGATGCGGGGCCTGAACCCACGGACGGTGAGATCATGACCTGAGCCGAAGTCGGACGCTTAACCAACTGAGCCACCCAGGCGCCCTGCAATGATACATTTTATACAACCCGATATGTCCCAAATACCATTTCAACACATAACCAATATGACAAATTATCAGTGAGGTATGTTACATTCTTTGTAATATGAAGACTTGAAAATCCAGTGTGTATTTCACGCTCATCGCACGGCTCACTGTGGGCGAGCCACTATTCTGGTGCTTCTGGTGTTGGATGGTGCAGATGACACAGGGGTGAATAAAGCAGAGACAATTAGGCTCACATTCCTAATGGAGAGTAGAAACCATAAGCAACCAGATAAAATCAGCAGATGAACATAACAGAAAAAATAGAGTTTACGCCTGATGGTGTGGGTGTTGGGGCAGACGTTGTCACAGGGAAGGTCACACTGAAAAGTCACTGGTCTCTGTAAGGTGCGTAGTGAAGGAGTAGCCTCACCCAAAGACAGGTCTGGCCTTTGCCTCAGCTCCTAGGAGGGATCTCTAGTCCCCCAGGATTTTTCTTGGCTGTAGAAATGTCTTTGTTTGCCCGGGAGCTCTGGACAAGGGACAATCTGACAATATGACTTATGGTGGTGGCTTTGGGCCATGCTGTCAGCTCCGACCTCCAGAGGAACAGGAGTCTACAGTATTAGCTGACATCTGGAAAGGGCTGGGGACGGAAGGCCAGCAACCTGTGTGGTGTGGGACCAAGCTCCAATAAGTACTCTGGACACCAAAGGCTAGGGTGACTTCCCTGGTGGGCATTAGCCTATGCCTATTGTCACGGTCTGTGGCTGGTAGGAGAGAAGGCCATTGCCTGTGGCTCCACAGGAGAGGACAACCAAAAGCTTCATGCGTGGCCTCTGCCCCGTGCATCCCTTCTCTAGGCTGGCTTTCCCTGTATCCTTTCCCTGTAATAAACCATAACCATAACAACGTTCAGTGAATTCTTCTAGCAAATCATCAAACCTGAGGGGGGTTTTAGACAGACGTTTGGACTTACGGAAGTGAAGTGGTCTCTTGCGGGTATTGATTCCTATCACAAGTAAACGTGCCTGGAATAATCAGCAAGCACAAAGGCAGTATCTTAGGCCAGAGGCATCCAGCAGCTTCGATGAGTTTAGAAATTTTAAGTGCAAGGATCCTACTAGTTCCCTTGACGTGGCCTGATGACTGAGGGTGACAGGGACGGTGATAATTCCGAGACGTTTGCAAAGCTGTGCTTAAGGCTCGTGTGATTTGCCTTGTGAATGGGCGTCTTGGTTACTGGAGATGGTGGAAGGTGTGAAAAATGGACGTGACCGGAACCATTTTAGAACAGAGCCAGAGGGACCATTAAGGAGAGACCGCCTTTCCTGTCTGTTTAAACTGGGCCAAAATCTTTGGACAGGGCAGAGCGGCAACTCTTCTACAAGCAATTGTTTGAGAAGTCAACAGGGCAAGGGGCATCCCGATCATGAAACCTGGGTTTGGACTTTCTGAGCGCAGACTCGCTAACTAATGCAGGCTGAGAACATTTTCATTTGTTAATACTAATTAACAGCCCATCATTGTGTTAGTACCAACTGACAATTTCATTTTCTCTCTATTTTATTTTATTTATTTTATTTTATGTTATGTTATGTTATGTTATGTTATTTTATTTTTTTAAAGCTAAAATAATATCTTTAGTTTTTAATTGTTTTAATTGCTTATTGTCAAGTTGGCTAACATACAGTGGATACAGTGTGCTCTTGGCTTGAGGAGTAGATTCCCGTGGTTCATCGTTTCCATACAACACCCAGTGCTCATCCCCACAGGTGCCCTCCCCAATGCCCATCACCCACTTTCCCCTTTCTACCCCCACCCCCCAATCAACCCTCAGTTTGTTCTCTGTACTTAAGAATCTCTTATGGTTTGCCTCCCTCTCTGTTTGAAACTGCATTTTTCCTCTTCCCTTCCCCCATGGTCTTCTGTTAAGTTTCTCAAATTCCACATATGAGTGAAAACATACGATCTCTGTCTTTCTCTGACTGATTTATTTCACTTAGCATAGTACCCTCCAGTTCCATCCAGGTTGTTGCAAATGGCAGGATTCCATTCTTTCTCATTGCCAAGTAGTATTCCATTGTATATATAAGCCATATCTTTTTTTTTTTTTTTTCAACGTTTATTTATTTTTGGGACAGAGAGAGACAGAGCATGAACGGGGGAGGGGCAGAGAGAGAGGGAGACACAGAATCGGAAACAGGCTCCAGGCTCTGAGCCATCAGCCCAGAGCCTGACACGGGGCTCGAACTCCCAGACCGCGAGATCGTGACCTGGCTGAAGTCGGATGCTTAACCGACTGCGCCACCCAGGCGCCCCAAGCCATATCTTCTTTATCCATTCGTCGGTTGATGGACATTTAGGCTCTTTCCATCATTTGGTTGTTGTTGAAAGTGCTGCTATAAACATAGGGGACGTGTGCCCCTATGCCTCAGCACTCCTGTATCTCTTGGGTAAATTCCTAGCAGTGCTATTGCTGGGTCGTAGAGTAATTCTATTTTTAACTTTTTGAAGAACCTCCACACTGTTTTCCAGAGCGGCTGCACCAGTTTGCATTCCCACCAACAGTGCAAGAGGGTTCCCGTTTCTCCACAACCTCCAGCATCTGCTGTCATCTGAGTCATTAATTTTAGCCATTCTGACCGGTGTGAGGTGGTGTCTCACTGTGGTTTGGATTTGTATTTCCCTGATGATGAGCCGTGTTGAGCATCTTTTCATGTGTCTGTTGGCCATCTGGATGTCTCTGGAAGTTTCCATCCATGTCTTCTGCCCATTTCTTCACTGGATTATTTGCTTTTCAGGTGTTGAGTTTGGAAAGTTCTTTATAGATTTGGGATACTAACCCTTTATCTGAGATGTCGTTTGTATCTTCTCCCATTCCGTCGGTTGCCTTTTAGTTTTGCTGATTGTTTCCTTGGTGGTGCAGAAGCTTTTTATCTTGATGAGGTCCCAGTAGTTCATTTTTGCTTTTATTTCCCTTGCCTTCAGAGACATGTTGAATAAGAATTCGCTGCAGCTGGCTCTCTCTCTCTCTCTTTTTTTAAGTTTATTTACTTATTCTTGAGAGAGAGAATGAGAGAGAGAGAGTACATGAGTGGGCGGGGGAGGGGCAGAGAGAAAGAGGGAGAGAGAATCCCAAGCAGGCTCCACGCTGTCAGTGAGGAGCCTGATGAAAAGCTCGAACTCACGCATGAACCGTAAGATCACAACCCCGGGCCGAAAGCAAGAGTCAGACCCTTGCTGACCGGTTGCTTTCATCCCACAGATGGCACACTTTTCTGACAATTGCCGAAATCTGTGCTTCTTGAACTTCAATTCTTTGATCCCAAAGAAGCACTCATTTGCCTCTGACGGTGGCTCTTTGCTGTCAGGTTGGCAAAGGTACACCCCAAGCGGGAACCTCATCCTCCAACGGCTTTTCTGCCAGCGTGAGGGCAGGGGAAGTCTTCAAGCCGTCGGGAAAACAACAGACAGTAACAAGAACGTATCGATAACCCACTCCGAGTGGCGAGTGAATGCGGTCTGGCTGCAGGGGTTCAGTGGGAAAAGGTCTGTGGCCCCTGGAGACAAAAAAACGGTTTTTCCAGAATCACGGACCTGACAGGCCAGACATTGCCGATAGACCATGTCTGCCATTGTGTAGAAGTGTCCCCACCGATGCCTGTGCCTAAGTTGAATCATCTTAAATGCACTACAGGGGGCGAATAAATGCAAAAACCAAAAAACGGGGTCTTCCCAGGGAGCCGGGAAGAACCACGCAGCCACCTTGGGTCTCCCGAAGCCCCGACCGTTCATCCAACGTGCAGCTGCTGTTTCCCCAACTTAACTTCTCTGGTTCCGGAGAGGACTGTTGCCATGTTACAAGGACATCGGGGTGGCAAGAGTCTGGGAAAGAGGGGTCATTCTTCTGCGGAGGCGGAATGGACTTCCTGCACCTGTGCCACAAGGTTTACAGAGTGTGTAGCTCGTGCTTTTGCAGAAAAGTCAGCCCGGGCGTTTTCCCGGTGCTCAGGTTTCGTCCTTCTAGATGAGCCTCAATTGTGAGCACAGCAGCTTCAGAACGTAAGAGAACAGGAGCGAGAAGATGGTGTCCTTGTGGCCCCCTTCTTAACCCCGAAGGCTTCAGACCGTGTGTGAAGTTTGCAAATAAATGTCGTTGGCTAAGGTTCAGGGCGTGACTGTCCCTTTCGTGCACAAGGAAAGGAAAAGGTTTTGATCGAAAGCAGGTGGTGCTTGCAAAGCTTATTGTAACCTTTCATTTCATTTTATCTTATTTTATTTGCTTTTTTAAAAGTTTATTTATTTATTGAGAGAGAGCACGCACCCGCACAAGTTGGGGAGGGGCAGAGAGAAGGAGAAACAGAATCCCACACAGGCTCCACACCATCAGTACAGAACCTGATGCGGGGCTCGAACTCCCGAACTCTGAGATCATGACCTGAGCTGAGATCCAGAGTTGGACAGTCAACCGACTACACCACCCAGACACTGCTTGTTTTAGCCTTTTAAAAGCCTGCTCATGGGAGCACCTGGGTGGCTCAGTCGGTTAAGTGTCCAATTTCTGCTCCGGTCATGATCTCACAGTTTCGTGAGTTCGAGCCCCGCGTCGGGCTCTGTGCTGACAGCTCGGAGCCTGGAACCTGCTTTGAATTCTGTGTCTCCCTCTCTCTGTGTTTCTCCCCTGCTCGTACTCTGTCTCTCTCTCTCTCTCTCAAAAATAAATAAAGGTTAAGAAAAAATTTTTTAAAGCCTGCTCATGTTTATCTTCACAAGGAAGGGGTTCAGGGATGGACGTTTTAGTAAGTTCACAGAGTACAGCAGTTGATAGAAAAAACAGAACCCCACAGTCTACAGTATCCAGCCAGGCCTAGGAATCTACAAAGCTCTGACTTTGTGGTCGGTCTAGAAAATTCCTGGATTACTTTGATACTTTTTAAATTTTTTTTTCTTTTTTTTTCAATGTTTTTTTTTATTTATTTTTGGGACAGAGAGAGACAGAGCATGAACGGGGGAGGGGCAGAGAGAGAGGGAGACACAGAATCGGAAACAGGCTCCAGGCTCTGAGCCATCAGCCCAGAGCCTGACGCGGGGCTCGAACTCACGGACCATGAGATCGTGACCTGGCTGAAGTCGGACGCTTAACCGACTGCGCCACCCAGGCGCCCCTACTTTGATACTTTTTAAAGACAGCTGGCTTAGACTATGACTCAGGTAACAAGCCGTGTCTAGAAATAATTGTAATTTTCCCCTAGAGACTTTAAGTCCTTTTTCAACTACCGGTTGCAGCAAATACATGGAATCTTTTATGGATGCCTCTTTGGTAACTGACCACAGCAAGAGGGAGTGTCCACATATTGTGAAAGGGTGGCTCTCCCAGGACCAGGAGTACTTAAATCTTGAACTTGTAGGGGTCTACATCAGGCTGTCCTAAAATGTGCCACTTTGGCACATGGATAATTTTAATTTCTTTTTTAAAGTTTCTGTATTATTTATTTTGAGAAAGAGAGAGAGAGAGAGAGAGAGAGAGCCAGTAGTGGAGGGGCAGAGAGAGAGAGAGAGAGGGACAGAGGATCCAAAGGGGGCTCTGTGCTGACAGCAGAGAGCCCAATGCAGGTCTTGAACCCACGAAGTGTGAGATCATGACCTGAGCCGAAGTCAGACGCTTAACCGACTGAGCCGCCCAGGCGCCCCTGGCATATGGATTATTTAAAATAAAAGTTACTTAAGAGACAGCCAGTGCAAGAACACTCAGACCCTCCTCTGTCCTCTGAAAAGCAGGAAACAAGTCTCTTATGTAAAAATTACCCTCCCTGTGCTAAGGAGTAAAAAGGCATCCTTATCCTCAGAGACGGGAACTTGAAAGCTAGGAAAACTGTAGAAACAAATCTTGTTACTTTTTTTTCTTAACCTCAGCCTACCTTCGGCTTGGAATTCCCTACTAACTAACAGCCAAACACTTGTTTTCTTTATCCTGTCAATTCCTCACAAGTTTATTGTCTCTTTGTCTAAAATGTATGACAACTGTCTGCCTTAGTTATTTCTTTGGGTCTCAAATTCATTACTGGGCCTCCGTGGGCGTATGATAAAACTCTGGGCTTTTTTTCTCTTGTTAATCTGGCTCATGAAAATGTAATTCTGGGGGGCGCCTGGGTGGCTCAGTCGGTTAAGCGTCCGACTCTGGCTCAGGCCATGATCTCACGGTCTGTGGGTTCGAGCCCCGCGTCGGGCTCTGTGCTGACCGCTCAGAGCCTGGAGCCTGCTTCGGATTCTGTGTCTCCCTCTCTGTCTGCCCCTCCCCTGCTTACACTCTGTCTCTCTCTCTCTCTGTCTCTCAAAAATAAATAAACATGTAAACAAAAAAAAAAAAAAAAGAAGAAGAAGAAGAAGAGATAGGTCACAGATTTTTGGGCACCTCAATTAAATTAGGGGAGTTTTGTTGGAATTCTTCCTCTTCTGTGTCAAGGACAGACCGTGAGGAACATAAAAGATCGGGTTCAAATTGGTCAGGAATTATAAGGCGAGGTCTCCATTGGAGGCAAAACATATTAGCCCTTTTAATTTAGACAGAAGATCTCTGCCTGGGGACCGGGACTGCACCACAGTGGAGTGAAAGGTCCCAGAGCCATTTGTACTGGTTGTAATACAAAATCTCTCTGAACTTTGTGAGATACCCCCACCATGGAAACTTCCTTTTCACTCTGAGGGATTTGTTGTTTTATAAGGGTGGGGTTTAAATTAGAAAGCATAGCTCAGTAGAATTTGACAAGGCAGGGGGGCCTGGGTGGCTCAGTTGGTTAAAAGCGGCCGACTTCAGCTCAGGTCATGATCTCGCGGTCCGTGAGTTCGAGCCCCGCGTCAGGCTCTGTGCTGACGGCTCAGAGCCTGGAGCCTGTTTCAGATTCTGTGTCTGCCTCTCTCTCTGCCCCTCCCCCGTTCATGCTCTGTCTCTCTCTGTCTCAAAAATAAATAAACGTTAAAAAAAAAATTAAAAAAAAAAAAGAATTTGACAAGGCAGCCCATTAATTTTAATTATAGTTTCCCCTCGGCTGTTTAGGGGAGTCATTGGTAATAGTTTCCCGGGGATCCCCTCAGAGCCGGTCAACTGTGGGTGAAGCACATACGGGGTCCTTCCTTTGAAGGTAGACGTGAGGACATTTGAGAAGAATTTACAGAGGACCTTCGAGGACAGTCTCTTTTCCAGAATCCCAGTCATTGTTTTGTAACAGGCATTATTCTTTGGACCAGCGTTTTTTTCTGATGATGGACCCCTGGCTGGCAGGGGAGCAGGGTGGGGTGGGGGGTGGGGTAGAGGCAACGGGGGAGGCCCCAGGTATTATTTTGAGATTTTGGCCTTGGTGCTGTTGTAGCTATCGGTGGATTTTTGCTTGTGATCTTGCCCAGGGTCCTTTCAAAACGCTCAGCTGTGGTGGTCATGAACTCAGTCAGGCAGTGGTTTCCCACCTTATTTGCAAGCACTGATTTCAGGAGATAATCCATTTACGGGAAGAGCGGCTAGGACAGGCCGGGTGAGTTTATTTATTGCACGGAGCCCCAAACGCCGTAGAAAAAGGCCTTCTGAAAGCGCTTTAAAATCCGCCACAGATTTCTTTATTTTGTCTGCATGTTTGTGTAATAGACCAATCGGGGTGAGCAGGAAAGCCTCTAGGAATGGCTTGTAAAACTCCAGTTTCTATTTGGCCGGCCCTTTCCGGTTGAGAATCCCTCATTGATCACTCCTGGGGTTTTGCCATCTGCTTCCTGGACCATCTGGGCTTCCCCAGCTCCTGCCACCAAGTGCACAAGCTGACAAAGATCTGGCAGCCCGGGGCCACAGGACTGGATAACGACTCTAAACTTTTCAAAAAACTTTTTAAAAAAAAAAATATTTACTTATTTATTTTGGGGGGGGGGAGCAAAAGCAAGGGAGAGACAGAGAGAGAGAGAGGGAGAGAGAATCCCAAGCAGGCTCCACACTGTTAGCACAGACCCCAATGCGGGGCTTGAACCCATGAACCGTGAGATCGCGACCTGAGCCGACGAGATCAAGAGCTGGTCACCTACCACCTGAGCCACCCAGGCAGCCCCCCACCCTCACATACTTTTTAAAATGTTTATTTATTTATCTTGAGAGAGAGAGAGCAAAAAACTTTTCTTTTTTTAAAGTTTATTTATTTATTTTGAGAGAGAGAGACAGCATGAGCAAGTAAATGCAGGGGCAGAGAAGGAGAGACAGAATCCCAAGCAAGCTCCATGCCGTCAGCACGGAGCCCAATGGGGGGCTTGAACTCACGAACTGTGAGATCATGACCTGAGCGGAAATCGAGGGGCGGTCGCTTAACCGACTGAGCCACCCAGGCACCCCGGGAGCAAAATCTTTTGAGTTTCCTCCGTAGGTAGAGCAAATTCTGTAACCTTGGCCCTGGAGTTCAGTCTTTGACCAAAGAAGGATGATGATACCTGGGTGGGTTTGTCAGCGATGTTGGGCAATTCTGCTTGAAAAGGTAACGGTCTAATCTGTTGAAAAGGTAAGGGGAGGGGCGGAGGAAGGCGGTTCAGACAGAGAATTAGTAAAATGTGAGCACTCAGGGAGGGCCTGGGGGGCAGTAGGAACCAGGCCAGTCCCAGCACCTTGCGTTTTAGATACCTCTTGCAACTTTTTCATTAGCCTTCTGTAATGAGTCTTTTAGTGAAGCTATTTTGGGATCTTCAAGCCAAGTTTCTGCCGACCAGTTAAAGTAGCTATCCCATTTGGTTTATTCAACGTGGGATCACCTTGTGCGTTTCTTCAATGAGCGATCGTGTTTAACTGGAATGTAGCCCATCATGGCCGCCGCAACACTACATTACTTTTAGTAAAATTTTGCCATTTTGCCAGATAACTGCAGCTTCCGGGACTGTAGTTCCCGAACACAAAGTAAGCCCAAGTGTCAGAGGGTGGCACGCACGCTTAAGTCTTCAGATAGAAGGAACCCCGCTTAAACAAGTTTTATTCACCTGAGGTCTCCTGCTGGACCCAGTCCAGCTCTTCAGTTGGACCCAGACTAACTCCCACCAGAACCTCAAACCATTCTTAATTGGCGAGCGCTGGAATTTTCCACTCAGAAACCTGGGGATTGAGATCTGAAAGGCTAGGAGCTTGGTTCTGGGCGGAGCTGTGTGCCCACTCCCTTGGCACCGGGAAGAACCCTCTGCCAGCTCAATGTGCCCTACAAGGGAAAGCCAGTTCCATCGGGACCTTGACGTGGATGGCAGAGCTCAGAACTGAGAGGAGCTTACCCACCACGACCCTCCGAAATGGCGAGAAAGATGGCGAACTCAAAGGCCTTGAGGGGGCCCATGTCTGCGTTTCTCAGTGACCCCCAAACTCGGCCGGCAGTCCCCCTCAGATCTTGTCGCTGTTATCAGATCTGTCAAAGAACAAAAATTCAGGGTCACCCGGAGCTTGAATTGATGCTTGAGGGTATGGAAGACAATGGCCGAGAACAAGCGAAGGGGCAGAAGCGAAGGATGCGTTTCATATAGGCAGACGAAAAACCCTTTAAGACTGAGAGCAAAGCCAAGCCAGTTACCAGACATCTCGAGAAGATAAACACTGTGACTGATGAAAAAGTTAAGGGACCGAAGAAAGCTTTTGTAGATACACGAAAGGAACTCATTTCTCAACAGCTGATTCCTCAGCAGTGTCACGAACACGAACCGGTTCATGCTGATGAGGCAATTAATGGTTCAGTTGGAATACGCCAGCGGTACATCCCGTGTCCCCCAGAGGCCCGATACATTAAATGTTTTCTACGGTTTTGTTTTTAAAAGTCTTGTGAATGTACAGGCAATGGCACAATTTAAAAATAAACCACATAAGCAGATCTTTGCTATAATCTAGGAGAGGGGAATGTCGGAGGTCCAAATGTGATCAACTTCAAGCCGGAAAACAGAAGGCACTTCACAGGATCTGTTCACTGCATCAGGTGATAGATCCTTGTTTATATCCTTCGCTTTCTAAGTGGCGGTGAGTATATGTTTTAAGGGGCGCATGGAAATATGGACAGTTTCGTGGCAGTAAAAAATGTAAGACGGCGCCTGGGGGGCTCAGTCGGTTACGTGTCTGACTTTGGCTCAGGTCGTGATCTCACGGATCAAGGGTTCGAGCTCTGCCTTGAGCTCACGCTCAATGTTCTCTCTCTCTCTCAAAATAAAACGCATAAAAAAGTAAGGCAAACAAGTAATGAGCCCTTGGCCAACTTTTTTTTTTTGTTTTTCATGTTTAATGACCTGAAGTCCGCTTTAACATTCCTCTCATAAGAGGAAAAAAACCCGAAGGATTCAGAATCGGAAGGAACAGTGAAATCACAGAATGTGATTACTTGAGGGTGGGGGTTTGGTGGGTATTCAATCACTTTCTCCCCTGAAAATAAAAATTCAACTGAGTAAGCCTGAGACCTCATCAGCTTTATCCAACAGTCCATGAATACAGCAGTATCCCACCTGATAAATAAACTCTCCGAGGAGCTGTACAAAGTGCAAGGCTTTTATAGGAAGGAGGGCAAGACAAGGAGGTTATTAGCGAAAGAAAAAAGGGATTATTTCAGGCAGGGTTACCCTCCCTTAGGGGAAGGCAGAGGTCTTACCGGGCAGATGACCTCACTAATGCTAACCAGGAAATGCCAGACTGATTGGTTTAAAATTCCACTGCTGGGAGAGGTTGAAACTACAGTCAAGTCTTGGTTCGTTGTCCTGAGGGCAAATGACTCTACCTTTGGGTCTATTATTTCTTCTGCTTTTTTTTTTTTTTTTAATTTTTTTTTTCAACTTTTATTTATTTTTGGGACAGAGAGAGAGAGAGAGCATGAACGGGGGAGGGGCAGAGAGAGAGGGAGACACAGAATCGGAAACAGGCTCCAGGCTCCGAGCCATCAGCCCAGAGCCCGACGCGGGGCTCAAACTCACGGACCGCGAGATCGTGACCTGGCTGAAGTCGGACGCTTAACCGACTGCGCCACCCAGGCGCCCCATTTCTTCTGCTTTTTAACAGTTGTAAGAATGATCAATGCACAAGGCAGGTGTTCAAAGCTAAGGTGAAGTATTCAACCAGGAGTAATTAAAAGTAAACCTCTCTCCTAGAATTTCTTTTCATCTCTCTCCTGAGATGGATTCATTATTTCTTGCCCCTTTCTTGTTTCATTTATTCCCTTATTTTGTTGGCATACATCCCAAGTACTATGACGGGTGTGTTTATGCTACCCCCACGTTGTGTTGGTAGCTGAGCTGGGTCTAGAATTCTAGAATTTTGAAGGCTTGGGGTTTGGCTTCTGGGTCCCAAGGTTACTGATGAGTCTGATACTCCTTTGCAGGTGACATTTACTGCTGTTACCATATATAGTTTCATTCCAGAAGCTTTTTAGATTGCGTCTGAATTCCTAGTTCTGAAACCTGACCGTTTGTGTCTGGTTGTGGGTCTTCCATTTGGTCTATTCAGCACTTGGAGGGTCTTTCCATCTGATGAAGACCGTATCTCCAGCTACCTACATGAATTAACCTAGCCCTTCATTCCAGCCATGAGTGGGTAACCACCAGCTGCCAGACATCTGTGTAAAATCAACAAACTGAGGAAGGACTAAGATGAACAAAACAGAAAAACAAAAACAAAAAAACAGATATAATTCGGGGAACCAGAAATTTTAAACTGCTATCTGCTCCCTAAGTTCATGACTACCCAAAGCTCAAGTGGCCCAGTGTGCGATTCAGTAACTGTCCTTCTTTTCCTTATTCTATTCACTTTCTTCCTCTAGACAATGATTTTATAACTTTACCTCTCTTTTCAGACCTCCAGTGTGGCCTCCCAAATCCTCATCCGCAAATGATTACCTTGATTTCCCTAAGAATTAGAAGAGTCAGGAGAGAATTCCCATGAACTCCCAACACCGCATCTACCCAAATACCTGGTCCAGTGCCTGCCCTCTGCCTTTCTCTTACTATGGAGTAATTGTCCCTGCTCTCAGTTGAGCCCAGCTGCTTCCCCAGGCCCTAGATCCCATCCCTTCTCTCCATCGTAGGGACGTAGATTCACCACTGTCTCCCTCTCTCCTGCCTCCTCGTTTCTCTCTCTCTACAGTATCATTCCCATCAGCATGCAAACATGCAGGTGTTTCCACATATTAAAACACAACAAACGATCCTCCGCAACCCCCATCCAGCTACTGCCTTTCTTTCATCCTCCCTTTGCAGGGAAACTCGAAAAACTTGTCTAAACTAGTTGCCTCTGATTCCTTATCTCCCATTCTCTCTTTAATCAAAGATTTTGCCCCCATCATTCTCCCAAAATAAATCTTGTTGAGATCAACAATGGTGTCCTTACACTTATTTTGAAAGTTTATTTACTTATTTTGAGAAGGGGGGGGGGACATGAGAAGGGGAAGGGCAGAGAGAGAGAGGGAGAGAGAGAGAGAGAGAGAGAGAGAGAGAATCCCAAGCAGGCTCCGCACTGTCAGCTGGAAGCTTGATGCGGGGCTCCAACTCACAAACTGCAAGATCACGTCCTGAGCTGAAACCAAGAGTCAGATGTTTAACCAACTGGGCCACCCAGGTGCCCCAACAATGGTGTCCTTATAACTAAATCCATTGGTTGATCTTCAGGTCCCATCTGACGTTGGGCTCAGGCAATCACTCCTTTGAACACTGTCTTCACTTGGCTTCCAGCACTCCACATTCTCCCAGTTGACCTCCGACCTCACTGGCAGAACCTCCTCTCTCTCTGTTGGTGGTTTATCCTCTCTTAATATTGGAATCTCCAGGGCTAAGTCCTTGAACTCTTATCTACACTCTTCATTAACTTCTTCTTCTTCTTCTTTTTTTTTTTAACATTTATTTTTTTTTTGAGAGACAGGGCATGAACAGGGGAGGGGCAGAAAGAGAGGGCGACCCAGAATCTGAAGCAGGCTCCAGGCTCTGGGCTGTCAGCACAGAGCCCAATGTGGGGCTTGAACTCACAAACTGTGAGATCATGACCTGAGCTGAAGTTGGAGACTTAACCAACTGAGCCACCCAGGAGCTCCTTGAACTTCTTTGTAAAGACCATTTATATACAATATCTACAGCCCTAATTTCTCTAATCTCAAGACTTGTGCATTTAACTGCCTATTTAACGTATGCTTTTAGATGTCAAATAGACACCTCATGCTTAGCAAGTCCAACACTGAGCTCCCGATCTCATCGTCTCTCCTCCCGAATGGCTCCTCCCATAGTTCCCCCTCCTCTAGAAGAAAATGGTAATCCGGTCTCCTAGTACTCTACCTAAGAACATGAGAATCGTCTCTTCTCACATAACACATCTCATGCATTATGCATCATATACTATACCCATTTTATATCCAGAACCTGACGTCTTGTAATCTCCTCCCCCTGGGCCATACTACAATAATTTCACACCTGGACCTTCTAGAATAACATCCTAACTAGAATAACCACTTCCTTCTAGTTTGTCGGGTACTTTTCTGATTTTCTCACTGCAAGTTCAGTCTCAAGAAACCCCCTCAGCCCCAGGGCAAGCCAGGATAATTTTTCATTCGACTTCTACCTGGGCTCTGCTTCTTCCATGGCATCCCTATAGTCTATTCTCAATGCAAATAGGGTGATTCTACTGAGAAGCAAATTTTGTCGTCTCACTTCTCTTCTCAAAACCTTTCAGTGGCTTCCCACACCACTCAGAGAGAAAGCGGTTGTTTTCAGTGGCCTCTGAGACTGCGGGATCCACAGGCTTAAAAGCAAAGATGGAGAGTTCCATCTTGAGCAAGCCGATAGTCAGGTACTTGCGGCATGTGGCCATTGGCACTGTCCAGAACTGAAGGAAGAATTGAGAACATATTCTGTTTCGAAAACAAGGCAGATGGCTATGGAAAAAGTTGTAAGTAAGATTTCTAGGTAATTAGAAATATTTGTTAAATTGAAAAACAAAATTATAGTAGGACTGAAAGACAAAATTACATAATCTGTCTTTGGGGATACTCATGATAAATAAATGTCATACACATATAATTCGCTTACATATTATTTCAAATACAAAACATAGAAGTTATAAAAATATATATCTTTGTAACACAATGCCCTGAACTCCCAGAATCCTCAGTGCACCTCTTCCCAAACCAAGGACACACAACCCTCCAACTCAGGAAATCAGAAATCAGCATTGAGACAACACTGACATCCTATTCAAGGACTATTCAAATTTCACCCACCGTTCAACACTGTCTCTTTCCTGTTTGGTTCATGCTTTTCACTTGATAATCACATGTCTTTGTCTTCTTCAATCTAGAACAGTTCCTTTGTCTCTCCCTGTCCTCACGACCTTGCACTTTTAAAGACTACCAACCTTTCAATCTGCAGGATGTAGCTCGACCTGGTCTCCTCAGGACAGGACTCAGACATGCATTCTTGGGAGGAATATACAGAAGTGATGCCGGTCCCTTCCCGCTGCATCACATCAGGAGGCTCCTGACATTGACCTGTTCTACCGCTGGCGACATTAATCTTGATCCCCTGGTCAGTTTGGTGTCTGCTAGGTTTCTCCACATTGCATCATCGTTTCCATCTTTGTGATTGAGAAGTATTTTGTGAAAAGATACTCTCAAACTATGCCAATATCCTCATCTCACTAAACCTCCATTCATTTGATTGATACCCATTGATGGTTCTTGCCTGAATTAATCACCCATGTGGTCGGTGGTTGTCAAGTGGCCATTTTCTGTTACCATCATTCCTACTGCATTTATCAGTTGTCAATTCTACTATAAGGAAGAGATTTCTCTTTTCCTTCGCTTATTTATATCAGTGTAGGATCGTGGATTCTTATTTTATTCAATGGATTTAATTCATCAGTATCATTATTTTTATATCAAATCATTCCAGATTTGGACGGCAAGGGAGCCTTGTCAGAATCAGCTTCTATGTCCTTTAGATATGTATCCATAATTTTTTTTTTCGTTACTCTTTGCTTTCTCACAAGAAAGTTTTCCAAGCTCATCTTATGAATTCCCCACCTAAGACTTGGAATCCACTGTTTCTCCAAGAAGTCCTGGAGTGAAGAGTATTTGGAAACTGAAATCCGGATACTTGGATGCTTATGATTCTAGGAGATCATCAATTATAGGCCTTCTTAGTGTACAGAGTGGGAACATATAGGCATATACACATACATGTGTGTGTACCTTACACACCACTATAAGTATTTCTACATCTATCTATCTATCTATCATCTACCTATCAATCATCTTAAAGGCCCATGAGTTTGCACTGGTATCTCCAATTCTAATCTAATACCTCAAGATCATTTTTAGCCTTTCTCCTTTCCTTATCTGTAAATCTTTTCTCTATCAGCAAGGAAGCTGTCTCTCATTCTTCAATGTGGTTATTTATATACTTAGTCTCTTTGTAAGTAATATCTCTACCACGTTGGTCACCTCCTTGGCTCCCAAGCCCCTCTGCTGCTACCTCTGTGGTCAATATCACCTCAACAGAAGGAGAAGGAAGGGAAGGGAAGAGAAGACTAAATTATATAGAAAGGAGGAAAGGAAGGAATATACATTTTTAGGATTGTTTGTTCTAGCTCTGTGAAAAATGTTGGCGGTGTTTCGATAGGGATTGCATTAAATGTGTAGATTGCTTTGGGGAGTATGGACAATTCGACAGTATATGTTCCCCCAATCCATGAGCATGGAATGTTTTTCCATTTCTTTGCATCATCTTCAATTTCTTTCATCGATGTTTTCAAGTTTTCAGAGTACAGATCTTTTACCTCTTCGGTTAGGTTTATTCCTAGGTATCTTATGGGTTTCGGTGTCATTGTAAATGGGATCGATTTCTTGATTTCTCTCTCTGCTGCTTCATTATTGGAGTATAGAAATGCAACAGATTTCTGTACATTGATTTCGTACCCTGCAACTCCGTGTCTCAATTCTGGCAATTTTTTGGTGGGGCCTTTCAAGTTTTCTACATAGGGTATTGTGTCGTCCAAAAATAATGAAAGTTTGACTTCTTTCTTGCCAATTTGGATGCCTTTTATTTCTTTTTGTTGTCTGCTGAGGCTAGGACTTCCAATTCTGTGTTAAATAACCATGGTGAGGGTGGCCATCCCTGTTTTGCTCCTCACCATTTCCCCACTGAAGATGATATTAGCTGCGCGTTTTTTCATAAATGGCCTTTTTTATGACGTTGAGGTATGTTCCCTCTAACCTTACTTGGCTGAGGGTTTTCATCACGATTGGATGTTGTACTTTGTCAAAAGCTTTTTCTGCATCTATTGAAAGGATCATATGGTTCTTATCCTTTCTTTTACTAATGTGGTGTATTGTGTTGATTGATTTGCAAATGTTGAACCACCCTTGCAACCCGGGAATAAATCCCACTTGACTTTGGTGGGTGATTCTTTTGATATACTGTTGGGTTTGATTTGCTAGTATTTTATTGACAATTCTTGCATCCATGTTTATCAGGGATATTGGCTTATAGTTCCCTTTTTTATTGGAGTCTTTGTCTAGTTTTGTTATCAAGGTAATGCTGGCCTCAGAGAATGAATTTGGGAGTTTTCTTCCCATTTCTATTTTTTGAAAGTTTGAGAAGAATAGGTATTTGCTCTTCTTTAAATGTTTGGTAGAATTCACCTGTGAATTTTTGTTTTTTGGGAGATTTTTTAAAAATTTTATTTTAGAGAGAGTGAGAGAGAGCATGAGTTGGGGAGAGAGGCAGGGGAGAGAGAGGGAGAGAGAGCGAGAGAATCTTAAGCAGGTTATGCTTTGTGTGTGTGCTCAGCGCTTGATCCCATGATCCTGGGATCATGACCTTCCTGAGCCAAAGTCAAGAGTCAGACACTCAACTGACTGAGGCACACAGATGCCTCTGTTAGGAGATTTTTGATTACTGATTCAATTTCTTTCCTGGGTATCAGTCTGTCCAAGTTTTCTGTTTTCCTTTTTCAGTTTTGGTAGTTTATATGTTTCTAGGAATTCATCCATTTCTTCCAGGTTGTTTGCATTTCTGTAGGGTTGGTTGTTCTTTCTCCTCTCTCATTTGTGATTCTATTTATTTGGGTCCTTTCTTTTTTCTTTTTGATAAGTCTGGCTAGGGGGTTGTCAATTTTATTAATTTTTTTAAAGAACCAGCTCCTGGTTTCATTGATGTGTTCTACTGATTTTTTAGTTTCTATATCATTTATTTCTGCTCTAATCTTCATTATTTCCTTCCTTCTTCTGGCTTCAGGCTTCATTTGTTTTTCTTTTTCTAACTCCTTTCCATGTAAAGCTAGGCTGTTTATTTGCGATTTTTCTTGCTTCTTGAGGTAGACCTATATTGCTACAAACTTCCCTCTTACAACCGCTTCTGCTACATCCCAAAGGTTTTGGACCACTGGGTTTTCATTTTCATTTGTTTCCATGTATTTTTTAATTTTTTTGATTACCTGATTGAGCCATTTATTTTTTAGTAGCATGTTGTTTAGCATCCATGTATTTGTGGCCTTTCCAAATTTTTTTCTTGTGGTTGACTTCTAGTTTCATAGCGTTGTGGCCAGAAAACATGCAGGGTATGATCTCACCCTTTTTGTATTTGTTGAGGCTTGATTTGTGACCCAGTACATGATTTATTTTGGAGAATGTTCATGTGCATCTGAAAAGAATGTGAATTTTGCTGCTTTAGGATATTCTGAATATATCTGTTAAGTCCATCTGGTCCAGTGTGTCATTCAAAGCCATTGTTTCCTTGTTGATTTTCTGTTAGATGATTTGTCCATTGTTGTGAGTGGGGTGTTAGAGTCCCCTGCTATTTTTATATTATTAATAATGAGTTCCTTTATGTTTGTTATTAATTGTTTTATATATTTGGATGCTTTCATGTTGGGTACATCAACTTTTGGGGGAGGCATGCATAAATATTTACAGCATGTTACAGTCTTTGGTTTAAAGTCAAGTTTGTCTGACACAAGTATTGTTACTCTGGCTTTGTAAAAAAAATTTTTTTTTTTTTATTTTCGAGAGACAGAGAGAGAGACAGAATGTGAGCAGGGGAGGGGCAGAGAGAGGGAGACACAGCATCCAAAGCAGGCTCCAGGCTCTGAGCTGTCCGCACAGAGCCCGACATGGGACTTGAACTCATGAGCTGTGAGATCATGACCTGAGCCGAAGTCGGATGCTTAACCAACTGAGCCCCCCACGTGCCCCCACTCTGGCTTTTTTTTTTTTTTGACATCCATTTGCATGATAAGTATTTCTCCCCCTTACTTTCAACTCTGCCTGTGCCTTTAGGGCTAAAATGAGTCTCTTGTACGCAGCATATAGATGGGCTTGTTTGAGAACATGCTTTTTTAAAATTCTCTTTTTTAACATTATTTTTTAATTCTTCTGGAATTTTTTCTTCACAGCATGAGGCAGGAATCTTTGCCAAAGCAGAGCAATCAATCATATTGTTGAAGAGTGTGTCCTTTCCTCTGCTTTAATCACAATTCCTCTGGCTGTGGTTTGTGTAAGGACTTGACTCGAGAATGCAAGGACAGCTCATGAATCATGTTGGCACCAGAACTGGAAAGTCAGGAACTGAGGATCCTCTCTATCTTTCAAGAGCCAAGCAGTTTGTCATCTTTCACGGGCCACAGGACTTACTCATCATTGCTTCTCTCTGTCTCCTCCTCCTTATAAGCAGCTTCTTCTAGTACATGTGCCCTATGACCACCAGCCTCAATCTCTCTGAATTGGCCACTGGACTGCACACCATTATTGACTATGGGGTCTCTACAATGCTCATATTGTTAGACTAGTTTCCCGGGGACACCCCTACAGGGCTGTAGATAATATGAAGCAGTTTCTTTAAGAAGGATTAGTCATACGGTGGACACTGAGCATAGTCATACATTAAGTTCTCATAAGGAAGGCTTGTGTGTGTGTGTGTGTGTTTTGAAATCAATTTATAGATTTTAAGAAGTGAGGACATTTGGTAAAGGTCTTGTGAATCTGAAAATTAAGGGTCAGTTTGGGTTAGTGGATCATTATTGGGAAACACTGATTTCAGTTCAGCATTTCAGCTCCTTAGATGGGTAAACTGAGGCCCAGAGAGGTCAAGGGACTTGTCCTGGTCCACGTGGTCTGTCCGTGGCAGAGCTGGTATGAGAACCAGGGTTGGCATTGGAGTAGGGCAGGCAAAACACCCAGGATGTGCAATTTAAGGAGGTCCTCACTCTCAGAGTCATGCCAGGGCCCCAGGTGCCTCCTGGCCTCACCCTAGGCCTAGCCCCGATTAACACTCTTAGGGTCCTGCTTACCAGGAGGCACAGATCAAGCATATCTGGCTTGAAGGGTTTCGGTGGGGGACTTATGGAGAATTTTCCTGCATTGCTACCTCCAAGGAGAAGTTCCCGAGGAAGACAGGTCAAACTGGTTTCCCCAACATGAGGAATCTGACCTTTTGGATGGCTGCTCACTGGAGAAGCCTGAATTATCCTCTGTACTCAGAGCATGGAGGGCCCCCCAGATCTGGGTACAGAGTTCCTGGCCTGGGCTATCTTTAGCAGGTTGCTGAGGGTTGCAGTATTTCTGAGACCTGGTGACGGATGCCTCTCTGTTCCCTCTTTCGTAAAAATAGGCTTTCAGTCCAACCAGTCTTGTAGGCTCTGTTCTTGCAAAAATGGAACCTGTTGGGTTATGGTTTCTCTTGTCTCCTGTCTGGTGTCTGCTTCCTTCATGGAGAACTGCTTACTAAGGGTCTTACCACTGGAGGATTTTAAGAAAGTTAGTGCTGGCTTTGTTGTTGGTTGAGACAAAGAAAATCACCAAGATGGTCCGTAAGACAAGGAAGAAATAAGAGAGAGAGGAGCAAAAGAGAAATGCCCCGAACCACTTTGCGACCCTTCTTCTGCTCCTACCTGGTCCCACGCACAATCTTTTCCCGCCTGGACTTCTCTCTTCTCTCATCCTAAAGTGGCGTATTCCCGACAGGGCAGCTGGAGTGATTTGTTAAAATATAAATCAGACAAGGAGATGAAATACAAGGCATTCAGATCGAAAAGGAAATGAAACGATCTCTATTTGCAGATGACATGATCTTATATTTAGAAAATCCTGAGAAATCCACTAAAAAACTATGAGAACTAATTAATGAGTTCACCAAAATTAGATCAGCTATAAAATCAATTGCATTTCTATGCACTTGTAGTGAACAATCCAAAGATGAAATTAAGAAAATAATTTCAGTTATAGTAGCATGAACAAGAAGTAAACACTTAGGAATAAATTTAACAGAGGAAATGCAAAATTTATAATCTGAAAAACTACAAAACATAGTTGAAAGAAATACAGAAGATCAACATAAGTGGAAAACATCCCATGTTCATAATTCAGAAGACTGAATATTATTGAGATCATAATATGCTCCAAATTCATCTATAGATTTAGTGCAACCCCTGTCAAAATCCCAACTGGTTTCTTTGCGTAAATTGACAATTGATCCTAAAGTTCATGTGCAAATTCAAGAGACCTAGAATAACTAAAACAATCTTGAAAAAGAAAAAGTTGGAGGACTCTCACTTTCCCATTTCAAAACTAATGACAAAGGAACATTAATCAAGACAATGTGGGACTGGCAGAAGGATCTATATAGAAGAGAAGTGGGAATTCAGAAATAAATCCATGAATCTAAGGTTCATTGATTAAGGATGCCAAGATCATTCAACGAGGAAGGAATAGTCTTTTCCACAAACGGTACGGTATTGGGACAACTGGATAGCCACATGTCAAGGAATGAAGCCAGGCCCTCTACCCTGCACCATGCACAGAAATTAAATCAAAATGAATTAACGACTTACATGTAAAAGGCAAAACTCTTTTTTTTTTATTGCTTGCCAAGACAAGTCTTCCCAAAATTGGTTTAAGACTCATAGGTGTTCCTCTCCACAAAAATCTTTAGAAAAAAAAAAAAAAAAGGCAAAACTCTTTAAAAACATAGTTGTAAATCTTCATGACCTTGAATTTGGCAACACCTTCTTTGCTATGACACCACAGGCATCAGCAACGAAAGAAAAAGATAGATAAATTGCGCTTTCAAAATTAAAAACTTCTGTGCTTCAAATGACACTATCCAGAAAGCCAAAAGACAAGCCACAGAATGGGAGAAAATATTTGCAGATCTAGGATATATAAAGCACACTTACAACTCAAGACAAAAACAGATGGCCCAATTAAAAAATAGGTGAAGGAGGTGCCCGGTGGCTCAGTCAGTGGAGCACCCAGCTCTTGGTTTCAGCTCGGGTCATGATCTCATGGTTCGTGGTTCAAGCCCCATATCGTCCTCTGCTCTGACAGCGTGGATCCTGCTTGGGATTCTCTCTCCCTCTCTCTCTGCCCATCCCCCGTTCTCTCTCTCTCTCTCTCAAATAAATAAACTTTTTTAAACTAAGAAGTGTTAGCAAGAATGTGAAGAAACAACCGTCCTACATTGCTGGTGGGTGTGTAAAATGCAGCCACTTTAGGAAACAGTCTGGCGGTTTCATAGAAAGTTAAACATGGTTACCATTTGACCCAGCAATTCCGCTCCCAGGTATACACCAAAGAGAAATAAAATCACGAGCCCAAGTAAAAACTTGCATACGAATGTTCCTAGCACCATTACGCATCATAGCCAAACAGTGGAAAACAACCGTGAACTCCATAACAGATGAATGGATAAACGAGATGTGGTGTACATAGGCAATGAAATATTATTTGGCCCTACAAAGGAATGAAGGACTGACGCGTGCTGTAACATGGATAAATCTTGTAACATTACGCTGTAAGTGGAGACCAGTCACACAAGAGCACATATTATGCGATCCCATTTGTATGAAATGTCCCGAACGAGAAAATACACAGACACAGAAAGTAGATTGGTGTTCCTAAGGTCTGGGGTGGGGGGTGGCGAAAAGATTGGGGGGCGACATCTGAAGGGACAGGTTTGCTTTTGGGGGGTGATGAAGCGGTTCTAAAGCCCACTGTGGTGATGGCTGCACAAGTCTCAATATCCTGTGAAGCAGTGAGCCGTGCCCTTTACTGAGTCAGTGATACGGTATATAAATTCTGTCTCGTTAAACTCACCCACGCCTACATCCATATCTATATCTACGATCACGTCCTGCCTCTGCCAAGCACTCTCCAAGGGCTCCCATCTGACCCAGAAGAGTCCGTTTCAAAGCCCTGACGATGACCTACAGGGTCCACTAGGATCTGGTACCCCACTACCTCTCTGCGTTTACCTTCTCCCTTTGCCGTTCCTGTACCTAGACTGCTTTTCTCCCAGATAACTGCAAGGCTCATTCCCTTCCTCCCTTCAGACCTCTTCTCAAATTGATAAGATTTCCTCCCACCGTCCAATTAAAAATCACAGTTCTTGGGGCATCCGAGTGGCTCAGTCAGTAAAGCGGCTGACTTTTGGTCTCGGCTCCGGTCATGATCTCGTGGTCCCTGGGATCAAGCCCCCACGTCGGGCTCTGTGCTGACAGCGCGGAGCCTGCTTGGGATTCAATCTCTCCCCCTCTCCCGCTCTCTCTCTCAAAATAAACAAACGTTTGTAAACAGTCACAGTTCTTGCCCCATTGCCTTGCTCTATTTTTCACTTCTATGGCACTTACCGCCTTCCTAGCAGGGATGATATTCGAAATATTTAACGACCCACACTATAGGTATAGAAATACGGAGTGTGGGATTGAGCCTACAGAGCCTAGAGACCCCTGCTGGGCTGCATATCAACTCCCGAGGATCACAAGGAGCTGGGGGCAGGTGGCGTTCCTGGAAAGAGTCGGGGAAGCTAGGGGGCACTTAGCCTTAGGGCAGGTGTACGGAAATATTTCAACTACTCTGCCTCACTGCGACATACCTGATGAGTATCAGCTGTTTGCACCATGTTACATCAGTTTATTATTATTATTATTATATTTATTATCAAACTCTCCTGTGGGGGCCCAGGGCAGGCCACCCCAAGATGGACCATCTTTACATATGGACTATTTTGAATTAAAGCTACTTAAGAAATGGCAGGAAGAACACCCTGACCCCGGTTTGGTCGATAAATCTCCCGAGTGAAAGGTACCCTCCCTTCACCAGCAGGTGGAGAGACATGCTCATCATCAGAGACAGAGAATTTAGGACTGAAGAAGCCCATGGAAACAAACCTTGTTACTTTTACTAATTTATTACCCCAGCCCAGATTGTCCTCAAAATTCCCCGAGAATTAAAACTTCCAAACAGAAGTTTTCTGTGTCCTGTCGATTCCTCTCTACACTCAGGTTCCTTTGTCTGAAAATTATAAAAGCTGCCTGCCTGGGTCATTTCTTGGGGTCTCAATTTCGTGACTGGGCCTCCCTGTGCACACAGTTCTACTTTGTTCTTTGTTCCTGTTCATCAGACTCGTGGTGATTTAATTCCTAGAGCGGCTAGAAGACGCTTGAAGGGGGGAGTAAATGACCTTGGTCGGAGTGATATTGGCGACACCATGTGGGCAAAAGTTTGCCTGGAGTGCATTTAAGAGAGAATGGAAGGAGAGAATATGGAGTCAGGAAACAGGAAAGAAAACATTTATTTGTTTTATTATTATTATTATTATTATTATTACTTAAAGAAGGAGAACACAAGGTAATTGGGTTTCCATCTTCCTGCGAGACAGGGATCTGTCTGAATCCCAGGTTCAAGTCTGGGGTCTCTTTTCTGCTCCTGGGTCCCTAGTGGCTTCGGTCACCAGCACCTCCCTACGTGGCTGTCTACCTCCCTTGGTCCCCTCCCCCTCTGTTCTTTGGGCTTTAGAGATGGGTTGTAGTATGGAAGGGGAAGTGGTGTGAAGAGGTGTTTTTAAAATTAATGCTTTATCATTTTTTCTGTCAGTTTAATATTACTTTATTTTATTTTGTATTATTTTATTTTCAGTACGCTTCACGCCCAGCGTGAAGCCCAACGCAGGGCTTGAACTCACGACCCTGACATCAAGACCTGAGCCGAGATCAAGAGTCAGACGTCTAACCTACTGAGCCGCCCAGATGCCCCAATGTTTTTTATTTTTTGATTAACGCTTTTGTTTGGAGATAATAGCAGATTGACACGCAGTCGTGAAGAACAACACAGAAAGACTCCACGTACCCTTTCCCCAGTTTCCCCTAATGGTAACATCTTACCTCCCGGGGAACAGTATCTCCACCAGATGGTCGCCATTGGCCCACACTCAGGATACAAAGCATTTTCACCACCACGAAGATCCCCAGCGTTGCCTTTAAGAGCCTTACCCCATCCTTAACCTCCGGCAACCACCAATCTGTTATCCATTTCGACCATTTTGTCATTTCAAGAAGGTTAAATGAATGGAATCGTGGAGCGATGTGACCTTTGGGGATTGGCTTTTTTTCCCACTCTGCACAATTCTCTGGAGATTCGTCCGGCTTCTTGCTTGTATCAATAGCTCATTGGTTTTTGTTGTGGCTTGACTTCGTATACTCTTTGCAGTCTTTTGCAGAGCCAAGATTTTATAATTTGATGATGCCCAGCATCTTGACTTTTTTACTTTATGGATTATACTTTTGGTGTCAAGTTTGAGAACTCTTTGCCTAGCCCTTGATCCTGAAGATTTTTTTTTTTTTTCTGACTATTTTACAGCTTTATGTTTTACATTTAGGTTTGAGATCCATTCTGAGTTAATGTTTCCAGAAGATGTGACACCTAGGTTATATTTGGTTAGTGCAATTCTGGGTAACTCACTAGGTTAAGTGTCTGACTTCGGCTCTGGTCATGATCTCATGGTTTGTGGGTTCGAGCCCCGCACTGGGCTCTGCCCTGTCGGTGCGGAGCCTGCTTGGGATTCTCTCTCTCTCCCTCCTCCTCTCTCTCTGCCCCTCCCCCACATGTGCTGTTCTCTCTCTCTCTCACTAAATAAATAAATAAACTTAAAAAAAATGAAGTGCGTCTCTTCTAGGTAGCATATCGTTCAGGTATGTTCTTAAATCCCCCTGCAATTTCTATATTTTAATTTATGTATTTAGATTGTCTTTATTTGATGTAATTAT
This sequence comes from Felis catus, assembly GCF_018350175.1. Lineage (NCBI taxonomy): Eukaryota > Metazoa > Chordata > Mammalia > Carnivora > Felidae > Felis > Felis catus. The sequence continues at coordinate 151,349,218 of NC_058376.1, read as the reverse complement.
TGATGTGTCAGGACTTAGGTCTGCTATTGTAGCTCTTGTTCTCTCTCTCTCTCTCTCTGTTTCTGCTTTTTTTTTTTACTGTCTTCCTGTGGGTTGTTTGAGCATTTTCTAGAAATCAATTTTGATTTATCTATAATGTTTTTGAGGTTATCTTTCTGAATAGCTTTTTTAGTAATAGCTTTTGGTGTTACCTTATATATATGTCACTCATCACAGTGCACTGATGACATTTTACCAGCTTGAGTGACAGGGGACAACTTTGCCTTCCTTTTTATCCCCCATTTAAATATTTCTTCCATACACATTGAGAACCACATGGGGGAGGGTGTTATAATTTTGTTTTTATTAGCAAACATAACTTAGAAAACTCAAGAAGACACACAAAAAAAGAAAACTCAAGAGGATAGGCAAAGCGTATTTACCCGTAGTTTTGTTTACCACATTCTTCGGTCCTGCTGTTGCTCCCAAGTTCCTTTTTTTCTTGTTTCTTTTGTTTCGAGAATGTCCTTTAGGGTAGGTCTGCAGGCAACATGTTCTCTTAGGTTTATCTTCCTTGGACAATGTCTTGATTTCCTCTTCATTTCAGAAGGATAACGTTTTCAGTGGTACTTGATTCTGAATCAAACGTTCTTTCCTTTCAGTGTTTTCCTTCCGACTTTCTGTTTCTGATGAGAAATCTGTTGTCAGCTGAATTGTTTTTGCTCTTATCTGTGAATTGCCACCTTTCTTTTGCCTTTTCAAGATCCTGTCTTTGTTCTGAGTTTTCAGAAGTGTGACTATTATGTCTCGGTGTGAATTTCTTCGGGGTTTCTTTCCCATTTGGGGTTTTCTCAGCTTCTTGAATCTGTAGGTTTATGTCTTGGACCATTATTTCTTCAAGTGCTTTTTCAGGCCGGCCGTCTTTCTTCTTTTCTTCCAGGACTTTGATGATGTGAACGTTAGATCTCTTGTACTCTTGCATGTCCCTGAGTGTCTTTTTTTTTTTTTTTTGTCTATTTTCTCTCTATTGTCCTATTGTTAAGTTCATGAATTCTTTACTTTGTCTCCTCCATTCTGATGCTGAGCTCATCCACTGTTTACTTATTTATTTATTTTTATTTCAGAGAGAGAAAGAGAGAGAACAAGCAGGAGAGAGAGGCAGTGGGAGAGTGAGAGAGATTCTTAAGCAGGCTCTATGCTCAGCACAGAGCCTGATGTGGGTGGGGCTCGATCCCACGACCCTGGGATCCTGACCTGCACTGAAATCAAGAGTCAAATGCTCAACTGACTGAGCTACCCTGGCGCCCCTGTTTTTGTTTTTGTTTTGTTTTGTTTTGTTTTAAATTTTGGTTATTACGTTTTCCAGTTGGAAAATTTCCATTTTGTTCTTTTTAATTACCAAGACTTTATATTTCCTGGCTGAGGACTTCTTTTTTTTTTTTTTTTCATTTGTTTCAAGCGCATTTGCAATCGCTTGTTGCAGCCCTTTTATAACAGTGGCTTCAACATCTTTGTCCGAGAATTCTAACATCCTTGACATCTTGGTGTTGCGCTATTGACCGTCTTTTGATTCAGCTGGAGACTTTCGGGGTATGATATGGTAGATGATCTTTTATTGAAATCTGAACATTTGGGGTACTATGTTATGAGACTTTATTTAAGCCTTCAATTTCAGCTAGCTTCCGCTTGCTACCCCACATTCAGGGGAAGGGGTGGTGTTATAGCTCACGGAGGCAGAAGGTCCAGATTCCCTATTTTGCTTTTGTTGGCACCTGAGGAGGGAAACCCCTTGTTGCTGTTTGCCGTGTGTGTCGCGTTCGGACTCCCATCGGGCATCCGCTGATACTTCTTTGGCCACAGGGGGTGGGAGGGCCTTGTTACTGTTCCCCACATGAACTCCGGTGACACCACAGTGAGTAGCAGACTCATTATCGCCCAGCAATGGCCAAAGTCCTGCCTCCCCAGTAGACCTCCACCAATACCACCCCAGCAGGGAAAGGGAGGGGTGCCTCGCTACTTCTCGGTGGGGGCGGCAGTCCAGCTCCCAGTTGGTCTCCGCTAACACCTCCCAGTGTGGGGGTTGGAGGGTAGGTCAAAGTCTGGGTGCCCCCACCATTGGCAGACATGAGTATTGGTGGAGCCTGAGTGTTTTCCGTGGTGTGGCCTTAGAGTAGAGTGGTTATTACTTACAAGTGTCTGTCTTGTGAGGCTGCCTCTTTCCCGGTCCTTAGGTTAGACAAAGGGGCCTTGTCTTGGTGTTGTTTGTTTTGGTTTTGTGTCCATGCCCATTGGTATTTTGAGTTTTCCGTGTTTTCAGCTCTTGGTGAGGATATACGAGGCAAAAAACAAACCTAGGGAACTCACCACCATGTCGTCCCTCGGGCCCCGAGGTCTCTAAGAAGTCTGCCTTATTCTTTTGCCGTTTAGAGTTTCTTGTATTTGTCTTATATATAATGGGATTTTTTTTATCCTACTTAGCGGAAAGCATAGATCAATGTATGTCTACTCCATCTTCCTAGAAATGGGAGGGTTTTGGGGGGGGGTTAAAAAATCTTCTTGAGACGTGAAATAATACCAACATGTCTGCGTGCTGGTGGGAACGGTAGAGAAACCATGAATGACATAGGGAATGAGGAGATAATTGCTGGTAAGATATCCTGGAGGAGGGGGGAGGAGGGGGGAGTACACAAGGGTGAGCCTCAAAGGGGAGCATGGACAGTTCATCGAGTAAGAAATGTGAAGGCAGAGAACACAGGCACCTGTGCAGGTAGTTGGGTCTGCAGAAGAATAATACAAGAAGGTAAAAGGAAGAAGTGTGGTGGTGAAGGATGCTATCTTACACGGACCATTTCTCTCAGCAGATGATCGTTGACCACAGACTTGTATGAAGCCGGGGAATGAACCAGATAAAATCTGGGGGGAAAGCGGTCCACTCTGGGGGAAGAGAGGCACCACCAGTCTGAAGTGAGTTTGTCTTGTTCCGGAAACAGGAAGAAGACCTCCTTTTCTGTGCAGCAGTCCCAGACCTGATGTACCTTCCTTGTGGACCACTTGGCTCCTCTCTGTTACGTGGGTGGGCGATTCTCTCCTTATTGCCACACTTTTCTGTCCGCTGTCTAATGTCTGTCCCATTAGGAAGTGGACTGTGTCTGCTTCATCCGTGTAACCTCAGCACTTGCTGGACGCAGTGGAGGCACTTTGAAACATTCAGTGGACAACCGCTGAAAAGGTTGCTCACTTCTAAAAAAAATTTTTTTTAACGTTTATTTTTGAGACGGAGACAGGGCGTGAGCGGGGGGAGGGGCAGAGAGAGAGGGAGACACAGAATCCGAAGCAGGCTCCAGGCTCTGAGCCGTCAGCACAGAGCCCGACGCGGGGCTCGAACTCACGAACTGAGAGATCGTGACCTGAGCTGAAGTTGGACGCTTAACTGACGGAGCCACCCAGGCACCCCAAAAGTTGCTCGCTTCTAGAAGGTGGTGAAGCAGGTGTAGTGGAGAGAGAAGGGACGTCGGTGGTGCACTGACCTGTACTGGAGTGCGGGCCGGAGCCAGGAGATTATGAGGTGTGTGTGGATGGGCTGCTTTTCTGTCTCTGCCTGGAGCACACGTGCACAGGACCACGGGTGTTTATTTGTTTTTAGTCCAGATCCCCAACAATAGAATGGAGACCGTGTGGAGTGGGAATCGTCTCCTGGTTTGATTTCTCCTGGTCCTCACTGCTCAGATCTTCATGATCACCGTGTGGACCAATAAGTGTCTTTAACTGGTGTAGATGGTCCCACCTCACCTCTTTTCCCACTACCACTTTCTCCCTACCTTCCAAGGTCCTTTCAAATCCTCTCCCCAAAGTGCCCGGATCCCTTCCTCTCCTGGGTCATGATGCTTCCTAAAAATCGCAAGCCATCAGACTCCTTTTCCTTCTTTGGAAATCGACACAGCCTTTGACAGGTCCCACCCCTTTGGGTGGCGGTGGAGGGGGAAGGGAAGGGCAAGAAGGAGGAAAGATCTTCCCTTTCGGCATTCTACCCTGTTATCTTTAAGCTTTGGGTATCTATCCCTACGTGGGTTGATCTGCCGCCACGATTCCTCAAAAAGATTCATGTGTGGTTGTGGGGCGCCAGGCTGGCTCAGTTAGTAGAACGTGTGACTCTTGATCTCGGGGTTGTGAGTTCAAGCCCTGTGCTGGGAGTGCAGCCTGTTTAAAAACAAAATCAGCTGAAAAAGATTCACACGAGGTTGATAATCCCCTGGCTAGTATAATTTTTAGTCCTTACGCTAAACTCTGTCTCCTGTGCCCACTTGGATTCATCTTATCCCCTCTGTTAATTCTTCTTGGTGTTGTCCGTGCAGGATCCCTTCCTAACCCTCTGTCCTCCCACCCTCGACAACAGGAGAGGCCAAGAGCCTTCCACTGTGCACAACCTGTTCCCTTGGACTCAGATGCTCGCTTTATTTCCCTTCCCAACTTCCATTCAGCCTTGAATTTAGCTCTAGGGTCCAGCTCCTGAAGGTCAGTGCCTCTTTGCCTCCGGCTCTACAGCCTTCTTCCCAGAGAGGCCGGAAGCCTGGTCTCCTGTGCTCACTCCGATGTGAACAGGGATGAGGTTTTTGTGGATGACAGTGGGGTTGGTGGGGTCCGGAGCCGACGGCCCCGAAAGAATCCTCGAAGACGTCTTCGGTGCAAAAAGGTGATTTTATTGAAGCGTGGGGACGGGACCCGGGGGCGGGAAGAGCGACCCGGGGCCCATGAGGAGAGACTGGTTTTATACTATGGAGTCGGGGGGAGGTAAAGTCCAGGGGAAGTTTCCAGTGAGATTGTCCTATGCTAAAGAAGACTGCTAGGACGTTGCAGGCCTAGCTATGGTCAAGCTAAGGTGGTTTCCCTTCTAGCAAAGCATTAACATTCAGACAGTAAGGAGTTCCTGGAGAAACGTTTTACTCTGCGGGCCTCATGTATTTGCCAACGAGCGGCAGGTTATAAGGAAACTTAGTTCTATCTGCCTTTGTTTCCCACATCCACCCTGGAGGGGTGATGGAGACTCGGGTCCTGCGGGACTAGTGCGATCTCCATCGGTTAACCATTTGTTTTTCCCTTTTCCTTTGTTCTTGGGCCCTCAGAAGTGTCACACTTGTCCCACACTGTCCGCCTGTCTTCTACGGCTTCGTCGTTGTCAAGCATCACCACACCAGGTGTAATCAGGCCATTTGTCATGCTGGTTTTCCCCCACAGATGGCGGAGTCACTGGGACAGAGTCTTTGGCTAGCTGTGCCTCCAGGCCTCGGTCAAACCGTGTGGGAGGCATATGCACGATTACGTAAGACGAGTGCTTTTTCTCCTCCACGGAGGGCGGTTCACACGTGGAGGCTGGGAACTGTGATCTAGGATTTGGAGAATGGGCAAAGCAGCGCCCGCAAGGAGGGGGCCCCTGTGTTCTGGGTTTGCCTTTGTCTCGGGGCAGGAGTGTGACCCATGCAGAAGGGAGCGGTTCTATTTCCTGCCAAGAGCTGTGTGCCTCCCAAGACCCCAGCAACTCGTGGGTGTCTCCTTCAGCCGAGAAGTGAGAAGAACACACCCCATGGTGGTGGGGGTGGACACTTCAGAGTTGCTGCGTGCCCCTCCCCTCCCGGGTGGCTGTGGCTGGCTGGGTGAGGTGTCCTCCTGGCTGGAGGGACTGGAGCTGCAGCTCAGCTCGTGGCCGCGGCCGGACCTTTCTGGGTGAAGTTCCACAACTGAGGAAAAAAGTCACCCGCAGGGACCAATGCATTAGAGAACAGGAACATGTAAGGATGTTCTCAGCAGACAACTATAGGCGTGTAGACTCAGGGCATTAAAGACGTTGCTCGCCCCAGAAAGGAAAGTAAGGGCTGGTAAGGAGTGAGGACGGGGGTCATCGTGATGAGGGAGCATAGGGCAAGCTGACACCCCACAAGCCGCACCCCCTCCCCCAAAATGGGACATGTGTGATGTTCCTCAGGCACTCCTGGCTGCCCAAGAGCGAAGGAAAGAACAGAAAACAAATGGTTCACTCATAGACCTCACAGTCCTACAAGACCTGAGTCTCCATCAGTTTACAAATATCTTAGTAGGTTACAAAAAAAAAAAAAGGCAATCTAATCAAATCTTACAAATAGTTGAATCGCTAGGAACTCCCGACTGTCTTAATGCTAATGCTTTGCCAGAGGGAAAAACGACCTCAGCTTGACAATAGCTGGGCCTCCAGGATCCTGGGAGTCTTCTTTAAGAAACTTCCTCTCGACTTTGTCTCCCCGAACTCCCCAGTGTATAAACGGTCACCCCTCACACTTAGACTGCAGCTCTTTCTGCCCACGGCTCCTGTCCTCCGCTTTAATAACATCACCTTGTTTGCACCACAGATGCCTCAAGACAGATCTTGGGAGGCGAGTGGAAGGCAAGGATCTGTTTATAAAAACCCATAACCATCTTGAGGGGTTAAGGAAGAGTATGAGAGATTTTGTAATTTCTTCCTGTCTGTAGAGGGGAGCCAGATAAGAGGTGTCTTTTGTGTTTTCAGCAAAATTGAGGAAGAAGCTAATGGAGCTTTCCGCTGGCAGATTATTAGAAAACGTTTTGATGGCGGTGGGCTAGATGTTGCCCAAGGGAGGTATTTTTTATTTTGCATGTTATTAACATGTAAACCAGTAGACTTTGAATAAAGCAGATTACCCTCCAAATGTAGGTGGGCCTCATCCAATCAGTTCAAGGCCTTAAGAGAGAAGACTAAGGTTCCCTGAGAAAAAAGAATTTTGTCTCCAGACTGCCCTGCAGATTTCAGACTTGCCAGTTCCTAAAAGAAATCTCTCTCTCATATAAAACCCATAGGATAGGGGCGCCTGGGTGGCTCAGTCGGTTGGGCGTCCGACTTCGGCCCAGGTCATGATCTCGCGGTTCATGGGTTGGAGCCCTGCCTCGGGCTCTGTGCTGACAGCTCGGGGCCTGGAGCCTGCTTCAGATTCTGTGTCTCCCTCTCTCTCTGCCCCTTCCCTACTCACACTCTGTCTCTGTCTTTCAAAAATAAGTAAACATTGAAAAAAAATTAAAAAAAATTAAACCCACAGGATGTACATCTTATGTCTAATATGTACATTCTAGTGATCCTGTTTCTCTGGAGAACTCTGACTAATACAAGTCTCAAGCTAACGCATGCTCTCACCTAACCTAATTTAACTCATTTGGTGTTCATGGCATTCTATCAGAAGTGAGTATCATTGAGGGGCAGCTGGGTGGCTCAGTTGGTTAAGCGTCCCACTCTTGATCTCAGCTCAGGTCTTGATCTCAGGGTGTGAAGTCTACTTGAGAATGAAAAGAAAGGAAAAGGAAGAAGAAAAGGAAAGGAAAGGAAAGGAAAGGAAAGGAAAGGAATGAAAAGAAAAAAGTATTGTTGAGACAAGACCAAGGTATGAGTAGAAGCGGGTACCTTTACTCCTCTGAGCCTTCCATCCTGTCCTCTCTGTCATGCTGTCCTTGTTTATTACCCTCTAAGTAACAATCATCTAGAGACCATCAGGGAGCCAAGATGAATGGGACAATGGCAGTGTCCCAGGCTGACAGAGCCCCTCTAGGTGGGATATGTGGATAGCTTGGACAAAGGTGTTTGGAGGCAGAGGTGGCTGGGAAATTCCTAGTCTTTAAAAGAACTCTCTGGGGGCGCCTGGGTGGCTCAGTCGGTTAAGCGGCCGACTTCGGCTCAGGTCACGATCTCGCGGTCCGTGAGTTCGAGCCCCGTGTTGGGCTCTGTGCTGGCAGCTCAGAGCCTGGAGCCTGTTACCGATTCTGTGTCTCCCTCTCTCTCTGCCCCTCCCCCGTTCATGCTCTGTCTCTCTCTGTCTCAGAAATAAATAAACATAAAAAAAATAAATAAATAAAACAGAGGCGGAGGGGGAATAATTCCTGGGAAGATAGCCACAAAATACACAAGTCAATATCATCATCGTCTCCAAACGTGCCTCTTTCCTTATATGCTCCTTATCTCTCTGCACTTCAGCCGGAGTTATCTTTCTAACTCTCACATCATCACCTCACTTAAACTTTTTTAGTTGTCCCATGCTACCTGTGTGATGCAGTCCCAGTTCTTCACTATGGCTTACAAAGTCCTCTAAGACCTCTTCCAAGGTCTTGCCTTCCAAGTCTGTCTAAGCCACTAACCCCTTGCCCGGTGCTGTCCCCAACTCTCACCCTCTCCATCTGCTTTCCAGGTACATCGATCTGTTTCTTTTCTTGATTTCTTCTTTCTTCTTTCCTCCAGAGCTCGATGCAAATGGTTTCTCTTACCTGGGGCACTCTTCCATCATATCTTCACCTCGGAAAACTTATTTTTACCTCTTGCTGCTCAGGTTAGTTGTCCCCTTCTCCTGGGAAGGCTGTCTGGATCTCTTCTGTTCCGAGGCCAGGTTAGGTGTCTCCGTGCTCACATGTGTCATCTGTCTGCTTGTCAGCTGTGATGACAGAAGTGAGTTTGTCCTGTTCATGACTGTACCCCCAGGGCCTTCCACTGTGTTTTGACTCACAGAGCATGTACAATAAGTATTTGCTGAATACATAAATGAAATGACCAAGAAGAAAGTATGTAATAGTTAATAAACCTCCGGAAAATATTTATCTCTGGAAAGTGGCCTCAAGGGTAATCTTTTTTATAGCTTTCTGGAATGTTCCAGATTTTCTTCCGTAAGTCTTTATTGCCCGTGTGACAAACGTTGTTTGGAGAGTTGATTTCTGGTAACCTCCTCCATTGATCCTGGCCCTGACCCTGGGAACCCCAGAGGGCGTAGCTGTGCCTTTTGGTAAAGACTTCCACGTTGTCGTAGGTCTTGGGGAGAAACACAAACAAAAGGAACAAGAATGGTTCCCCCTTTGTTTTTTTTTTTTCTCACTCAAACATCCCTGTGCTGATAGGAAAGGACAAGAGTGCAGAGTTGATTGTAGAACAAAAAAATTAAGATCTTTTAAAAATTGTGAAACATACCCTACATGCAGAAGAGTATACAAAGACATATTCGAGTTTATGAAAGACAGTACAAGGAACACCTGGGTAGTCATTACCCAGGCTGAGAGAGGAAACGTTACCTTATGTCAGAAGCCCCTGTGTATATGCTCTGATTCCAGAGGCAACAGCATCCTGAATTCTATACGAATCATTCCTTTGTTTGGCTTTATTCTTTTTTTTTTTTTTTTTTTTTTAACCACTTAGGTATGTGTCCCCAAACAAGGTTTATTCCAATTACTGGCATTTTGACTAATGTTTGTTAACATATTTTAAGCTTTTAGATTTTTTATATCTGTTATGTTTCTTGTTATTTTTTCTTTGCCTTATTCTAGGTTGAATTTTTAATCACCCAGTTACCCCTCTTTACTAATTTGGAGCCCACTTGCATATATATTAGACAATTTGATAAGATTGCATAGGTGGCTGAGGGTCTCTCATTTTTCCTCATTATTTTCTTCTCCTCTCTCAGGTTGGATAATTTCTATTGGTTTGCCTTCAAAGTCACTGTTTTTTTCTTCTGACACCTCCAACCCGCTGTTAATGTCATCAAATGAATTTTAAGAATTCAGTTATTGTAATTTGCATACTCTTTTCTTAAAATGTTTATTTATTTATTTTGAGAGAGAGAGAGAGCAGGGGCAGGACAGAGAGAGAGAGAGAGAGAATCCCAGGCAGGCTCCAGCTGTCAATGCAGAGCCTGACACAGGGTTCAATTCCACAAACTGTGAGATCATGACCTGAGCCAAAATCAAGAGTCAGACGCTTAACCAGCTGAGCCACCCAGCTCCCCACTGTCATTTTCAATTTTAGAATATCCGTGTCTCTGTTTTCGTAGTTTCTATTTCTCTGTTGGTATTCCTTATCGGTTCATTCATTAAAACCAAATTTTCTTTCTTTTTTTTTTTTTTCAACGTTTATTTATTTTTGGGACAGAGAGAGACAGAGCATGAACGGGCGAGGGGCAGAGAGAGAGGGAGACACAGAATCGGAAACAGGCTCCAGGCTCGGAGCCATCAGCCCAGAGCCCGACGCGGGGCTCGAACTCACGGACCGCGAGATCGTGACCCGAGCTGAAGTCGGATGCTCAACCGACTGAGCCACCCAGGCGCCCCAAAACCAAATTTTCTTTTAATTCTTTGAACATAATTTTTCCACCCAAATTTTGAAATATATTTTTGTCTAGGTTTAGAAATAGTTGACAGTTATTTTCCCTTAATGCATTAAAGATCCATTCAGGCATTTATTCTTTCAACAAAGATTTGCTGTTCTTGTTAAGTACTGGTATAAATCAATAAAATATATATTACCTTTGTATGGGCAATATATTCTGCCTTTGTATGGGCACAGTCTGGGTCAAGTGAACAAATTATTGCAAAATAGTACAATAAGTTCAAAGATAGAGTCATGAAAAGGTATATTAGTGGCATCAATCTGTCCTTCAGGGAAGACTTCCCAGAGAAAGGTAACATTGAGTTGGGTCTTCTAGTATAAGTACAAGTGTACTAGGTAGATAAGAACTGGGGAAAATTCTGGGCATACAGGATGGCACGTGCAAAGGCACAAAAACATGAAACACCATGTCGCACGGCTTAAAATTGTACAATGTATTACTCTTTCAGATGAGGCTGGAGAGTAAGTTTCATCCCTCTTGCACTGTCCTTTTTTAATTTTTTTTTTAAGTTTATTTATTTGTTACTGAGAGAGAGAGAGAGAGAGCACACAAACTGGGGGAGAGACAGAGAGAGGGGACACAGAATCTGAAGCAGGCTCCAGGCTCTGAGCTGCCAGCCTAGAGGCCGACGCGGGGCTCGAACCCACGAACCGTGAGATCGTGACCTGAGCCTAAGTCAGACACTTAACCGACTGAGCCCCCCGGGCGCCCCTCCTTCTTTAAGTAAGTGGGGTCTGCAGAAGTGAGCCTCAGTCACAAACCAGTGTTTCAAATGATCTTATTATCCTTATTTTCTTGAATCTCTCCTTAATGTTTTCAAGCTCTGTGTCTCTGTGGCATGCATTTTGATTAAGTTCTATCTTCTACTTTTCTAATCCTCTCTTTAGTTGTATTTATTCTACTGCTAACCTTGTCCTTTGAATTTTTAGTTAATTTTTTTTTCATTTCATTTATTTGAGAGAGAGAGAGAGAGGGAGAGAACATGAGCAGAGGAGGGGCAGAGGGACAGAGAGAGAATCTTAAGCAGGCTCCATGCTCAGTGCAAAGCCCGACATGGGGCTCAATCCTACGACCCTGGGATCATGACCTGAGCCGAAACCAAAAGTCAGATGCTCAGCTGACTGAACCACCGAGGTGCCCCTCCAAAACCACTTTAAATTAAGTTATTATCTGAGGTTTTGCTGACCACTGGGAAAGAGTAAATCAGGTCTTCAATTTCATGTGAGGTAATGGCATGTGGTTAAAAAATTCTAAGGGAGATAGTTCCTTTCTCTGTTCCACACTAAGGATCAAGACTTTCACTTTCCTGGGTTAAGAGTATAGGCATGTCCCTATTAGTCATGGTTTTACTACGGATGCAGTCCTTTGGGGATCTAGCTTTAGGGTCATTGTCCTCTTAGACTGTCTTGGGCAAGTTGTCAGTTTTTCTTCTGTCTCTTTGCTCCTTGAGTAGAACAAGCCATACTCAATTTCACAAAGTTTTATAAATGCTGTTAAGACTAAAGCTGGCATTGGCGTTCTAATTAGTCCCTGCATGAGTATTCCTCTTTTTTCAGATCGTATATGCCTTCAAGAAGGTGGATTTTGTATTTTCAGACTGGAGGACGGAGACTTGGGTGCAGAAAGGCTTCCAGGATCAACATGCTGGGAGATAGGAAAGCAGGACTGGACAGATTGGGGATGTAAACTGTGATGTCATCACAGCTGAGCAGTAGCTGTTTTCAGTGGGGAGCTCTGGAGTTGGGATGACTCATCAGAGTTGTCCTAAGTTGGGGCAACTTGCACCTTTGTATTCCCTCCCACTACATTATCAGAGATGAGGATCGTCCTCAAGGAGCAGCACTAACCTTGGAGAAGGCAGTTTCTTTCCAGTGTGGGTAATTCTTGGGGAGGGTCTTAGCAGAGAGCCCTGAGCCACCCAGTCCTGAAGGGGGAACCAGTAAAACAAACCACCGGATCCACTACAAGGCCAGAAAGCAAAGGCAGAGGAACGTTAGAACTAGCAAATTACAATTTTGCAAATTTCAATGGAATCGTTGATCCTGGCAAGGATTATCAATGGCTGGACCATCAATGTCAAAAGGATTTGGTGAAAGGTTTTGAGACAGAATATTCACATGGTTCTAAAGGTTCTCCTCACTTTTTAATTACTTCAATTTAATTACTTTTTAATTACAAAGAGGGAAAAAGTGCCTTTATAATGGAGAGATCGGACAGACGCCACTTTCACTAAGAGATCAAACTTAATCTTACCAATAATGGGAGAAACTGACCTCGTGTGCTTCCTGGTGTGGTGTCCACAGTTTTATCTGTCTTAGATTTCTACCCAGCATTCTAACCTTATCTAATCATGAAGAAACAATCAGACAAACTTAGTTCATGGGATATTCTACAAGACAACAGGCTTAGATTCATCAAAAATATCAATGTCTTTATTGACAAAAAAGATGGGAGGAATGTCTTAGATGAGGGTTTGACAAACTCTGGCCCACATCCTATCTTTGTAAGTAAAGTTTTATTGGGACACATCCATACCCATTTGTTTACATATAATCAATCTATGGCTGCTTGCTACAAAGAGCTGGGGTGAATGGTTGAAACAGATACTTATCTGGCCCCTCACAAAAAAGTTTGTCAACTCCTGCCTTAGATTAACAATGACTAGAAACATGACCATCAACCAGAAATATAATGCCGAATCTCGATTGGATTTTGGATTTCTAAAAAAGCTGTAAAAGAAAATTTGGGGGAAATTGGAGAAAATTTGAATATGGGCTATATTATTATATACTGTATATTAAATTAAATTATTGAAGCTATGTTACTTTTCTTGGGTGTGAAAATGGTTTTGTGGTTATGTGGGAGGAGTCCTTCCTCTTAGAAGATATATGCTGACATAATTAGGAGTTCAATATCAAGATGTCTCGAATGTATTCTTTTTCTCTGTGTGTGCATGTCTCCATAAAAAGAGATCAAACAAATGTAGAAGATTATTAAAATTGGTGAATCCAGATAAAGGTTATGTGGTGTTTGTTATAATTACTCCTTGACTTCTCAGCTTTCAAATTTTTCCAAGTAAAAAGTTGGGGAAAGTGGAAACAACAAAAACCCACCTTTCTTAATCTTAATCCTTAATCTGGTTAAATCTTCTAGAAGTCAGTTTTCAGGCTGCGTAAAATGGCTGGTTTAATTTTTTCGAAATCTGAAGATGAAAACATTTGAAGTGAGTCTCCCCAGAGTCCCTCTGACATTCTCTTCCTATTCTCATGGTTAGAATGATGACTTCTGTCCGAGAGGAGGAGAGCTGAGTGCTTTTAGCCGATGGGAGGCCCAGGCAACGCTGGGCTGTAAGGGAAAAGCCACAGTGACTTAAAAACCTCTGGTACATGGCTGTCAGCAGAGACAGCAGGCGGCCTCTCCTTTCAGTTCCTGCTGTTTCGTTTTGAACCTTAAGGAATGGAAATTTCTAAACTAAAAGCATCTTCACGCGAAAAGTGTGGCTAAGTAGTAACATGGCCCTACGTTCGAATCCCAGCGAGGCCACTTTCTGCTAGCGGGGCACGTCCAAGAAAGATAACCATCAGCACCATAGATAGTATTCAGGAGACGTTAGCTACGTGCCAGGCCCGGGCCTGAAAACTTCACAAATATTCATTTAATTCTTGTCGTAGGCTCTGAGTCTAAAGTTCTCTCTTGTCTGGCAAAAGAGCGGACGCAGGACTGAAGCGAGAGATGGCTAATGTCCGGGAAAAGACGAGAGCCCCGAATAAGGGTCCTCGCCCCATATTTATTCAGATCAGAAGGCTGGCAAACGTGATGGGCATGTACAAAGAGACAAAGAAACTGGGAACATCAACTTGTGGGTGTGAGGGGGAAAGGGGGGCTTTGAAGATATACCGTGTTTGGGATTTGGGTCAATATAAGACAAAATCCAGGCGCCGGGCAGATGGGTAGATGGTTGTTAACAGCAGACAGGAGGCACCGTGCCTGTTTACCTTTGCCAGCCCAGGGGATGAGACAGACAGGGGAATAACCTCAGGGTTAATAAGGCACCTTTTCTTTTGTTAACCATCTCCGCTCCGGGCTGCTTTGCCTGCAGCCCAGCGGTCCAAAGTCCAATCCACCAATTTACCTAACCTGGCCCTATTCTCCTATGAAAGCAGCTTTCTGCTATCGGGCTAAATTTGAGGTGCTTTCACCCTGAATATCTAATCTTGTTATTCCTGTGTATCGGGCACCTTTGTGCCATTTCTATTTCAGGACTTTGCCTCTCTCTCTCTCTATTTTTGGGGGTTCAGCACCCCCTCCCTGTTTTGAGTGCCTTTTTACCTCCTTATTCTTGGCACCTTTGTGCCTCCCTATTCTTGGGGTGTCTTTGCACCCCCCTATTCTTGGAGTGTGCCAATCTGGTTTACCCAAACTCGGGTGTGAACATTTTATTGACTGTATTTCTTTGTGTCTTCTTAACCCATTGATGTAAGCCCAGGGGGATTCCTAAGCTTATTCCCCACAAATTCTTACAGCCTTGGTGACTCAGTCGGATGTGCGGCCGACTGTTGGTTTCGGCTCAGGTCACGATCTCACGGTTTGTGGGTTCGAACCCTGCATCGGGCTCTGTGTGGGCAGCGCGGAGCCTGCTTGGGATTCTCTCTCCCTCTCTCTCTGCCCCTCCCCCACTGGCTCTCTAGCTCTGTCTTTCAGAAATAAATCAATAAACACTAAAAAAATTTCTTACAACACTCTGAGGTAAGCTGTTGCTGTCATTCTCATTTTAGAGGACGAAACTGAGTCCAAATGTGTTAAAAGCTGGCTCAAAGTCTCCCAGCTGGGATTCGCACCAGGCTGTGTCCCTCTGGAGGTCCTGCCTGTCACCCTGACACCATACAGTCTTCCAGATATGGCTTTGGGGAGAAGAGTCATGGTAAAAGGCAACCGGCTGGTGGCTTGGCTTTGAGGAGGGGCCAGTCCAGGTGCATAACCTTTAACACCTTCAGGCAGAACGTGCACCAGATCGAGCACAGAGGTCACCCGCACGACTGGGCCATTCCAGGCGAGGTCCCTGCAAGACAGCCTTTCGGGGACCCAACCCCAATCCACGAAATGGGAGATCCTTGATGTGGAATGACGTAAAAGTCCATCACATTCAGTTCTGGGTGGCAGGTGGGTTGGCTAGAAAGTTCTAGAAGGCCAGCCTTTCCGCTGAAGATGTGTGCCTGCACGTCCTCTTCCTGGAAATCTGAATGCTTACTCTGCATTGCCACACACTCTTGCACTGGGAGCAGGGCTTCCAATCAGCTCTGCCAGAGAGGCTCTCTCGTGGGGGCCGGGGCAGGAACCAGGCACAGATGTTCTCAGGGAATGGAAGCATGAGCTCAGGGGAAGATCATGCACTTGGTCTTGTCACCTTGAAGCTGTACCCCAAACTTCCTTACCTGTTGCAGGTGGGCAATGGTGGGACTGACTCGGAGGGACTGAGTTCTCAGCTTTGGGAGCTGCCCTGTGGTTGAGTAACGATCAGGCCAGGGGCTTTGGAGGCTGCAGGCGCCCTTGGCATGGTTCCCTAGCTCGGTGCCTCTGTGTGGCACACACTCACAAAAGATACTTCCTTTCTTTGAGTCAGTTTGTCCTGGGATGTTGGCCTTTCCCTGGATGGCACGAGGCCACCCTTTTGGGTGTGCGTGATTCCCAGACTACCGCACCCTGGCCAGGTTCCTTGACTCGCAAACACAAGAGAGGGAGTCATCCTGCAGAGGGCCTCCTGGCACCTCTCCTGTCCCATCAAACCCAGAGGCGTCCCAGCTGGAATAGAGGACTCTTCCTAGGGCCTTGGATTCATTTCCAGATAAGTCAGAGCTCCTTCTGTCGATTTTTAGACAGACACTATTTGGATTTTGCACATGGCTGTGAAAGCAAAAACAGGATTTCGAATGCTGGGGATTGAAGAGAAGTTTTGCAACTCACACCCCAAAGGAGAAGTATGGGCCTCCTCGGCTTCCTCCTGGCGGTGGACATCAATGTCCTCGCACTAGTGACCGGCAGGCAGCGGGCAGTAAAAAAGAACTGCGCCACGCCAGCGGGAGAGCGAGGGTACTGAAGGCTCCCAGCTCCCCTCCCTCTTCAGCGGAGGGTCTGAGCTGTGAGGGCCGGGCCTCTCCGGCTGGGAGACCCAGGAGCTCAGCCCGCAAGCAGGAAGCAGGCCCGCAGTTCCCGAGGCGGCCTCCGGCTGGGACCACACTGCGCGTGGGGAGGAGGGGGCATGTGGGACAGCAGGTGCTACCCTCCTCTCCTCCCACTAGGCCGCCCCACGCCCTTCCTGCGGTTCCTCACCCGCTGCCCCTCTGTGGCCCGCCTTTGTGGCTGGGGATTGTGGCTGGAGGGCAGACCTGGGAAAGGACTTTATTTATTTATTTAGAGAGCACAGGAGGGGCAGAGAGAGGGGGAGAGAGAGAGGACCCCAAGCAGGCTCCATGCGGTCAGCACAGAGCCCGGCGCGGGACTCAGTGTCATGAAACCGGGAGATCATGACCTGAGCTGAAACCAAGAGTCGGACGCTTAACTGACCGAGCCACCCAGGTGTCCCTGGGAAGGGACTTTAAAGAGAAAGGGAGAAGGAAAAGGAAAGGGGGCCCAGGAGGCTGGAGGTTGGGGACAGTTGTGGAGTCCCGATCCAACTCTACACTGAGCGCCTTCTGCCAGAACTATGCAAATCCTTATAATCTCATGATGGCGGTGCTGTGGGAAGGCGCCCCCAGGCCCCCCTCAGGCCTCCGACGGTTGGGGGTCCAACGGGCCGCCAGGCCCCGAGTGGCACCCTGTCCAGGGATGAATGTGGTAGGAACACCGGGGCAGATCCACCCTGGGGAGCCGTGGGACTCCTCTGGTGGCGACTTGGGCTCCTGACACCCCAGCGGCCTTGTCCAAGCTGTCCTCCCTCTGCCCAGCAGGGGACACATCTACATGGTGGTCTGAGGAATCCCCCAGCTCCCCATGCCTCCCCACTTCCCCGCACGTGTCTCTGTGCGTCTCAGCCCCTCCCCGCCCGGCTCTGCCTCTCTGATGGCCTGAAGTGGCAGAAACCCCAACTAGGAACGAATGTTACATCTATTGGAAAACCCAGGCACGGAGAGATACGGTGAACCGCTTCGAGTTTTGCGGCCAGTACGTGGCCACGCTGAGACTCGAACTTGCCCGTCATCTGCTCTCGGTGCCCTTTCACACCTGGGGCAACTGAGTCTGAGACAAGTTCGCGGGTGAGCACTGAGTCTGAGTCACGTGGTTCTTGTGGCCCAGACGCCCCAGGGTGCATATGGGGCCCAGTGAGCACCGCCCCTCAGTGCAGCACCGGGGCTCCCCTGGGTGGGGATGACCTCTCCCTGTGCCTTTCTGGAGTCACAGGGGCAGCTCACGGGTCACTTGTCAGGGACAAGTCTATGTGTCTGATGCACCCCCCGTTTGCCTGGCATCCGTGTCTCCTGGGAGCTGGGTGCGGTGCACCCTGGAGCCCCCAAGCTGCTTCCACGTGGATCCGGGGAGACGGTCTTGCTCCCCAAAGGGTCTGGCAAAGTCCCGGGAAGGGCTGGGGCCGATGCCTCCTGCTTTTCCTTCTTTTGCGTTGCTGGGTGCAAATACCTCTGCACAGAAGCAGCTCCCTTAGCTACACGCCAGTCACCCCAAAAAGACAGCTTCCTGCTGGCCGGCGAACGGCTCCTGTCTGGGTCCTGGGAGGGCTCGGACGACAGGTCCCGCCTCAGCTGAGATTCAAACTTGTGTCCGCCTTGGTGAAGGGACGTCCTGCTCTTCTTGGAGCCTGTGCTGGAAGGACCTGGAAGAAAGGGAAGCAACAGAAGCTGGGATGCGAAGCGATGAGTGGACAAGGGGGGCAGCAACGGAAGAGGGAGGGTGCGTCTCCAGAGACATCAGGCCCCCACCGGGAGCAGGTCTTTTGGGCGGGCGTGCTTGCTTGGCTCCTCCGGACTGTGAGGGCGGCTGGACGGTCTGTCAACAGGACCTCCTGAGCCCCCAGGATCACTGCTCTTTGAAGCCATCAGCTGGCTGCAAGCTCCTCAGTGGTCCCCTGGGTTCTCACGGGGCTGCCTTCTTCCTCCTCTGCACACAGAAAATCCCACCTCCAGGTTGTAAAGCCACCGGCACTACCTTGTACCAACTTGCCCCCCTTTGCCGTCCCTGGAAGGGGTGTGTGTGTGTGTGCGCGCGCGCGTGTAAGCAGACACATGTGTGTGCCCAACCTGGGGCTCTGTCTCTGCCCCACTCACCCCTGGCTGCACGGCCCCAGGACGGAAGAGCGACAGTATTGCAGTGGTGATGGGTTGGGGGGGTGGGGCAAGACCACCAATCAGGGCCGGGGGGGGGGGGGCGGCTTTTGTAGAGATGACACAGAGAAAAGGGTCCCCTGTGAAGGTGAGCCCCGAGTCCTCCCTCAGGCGGTGGCCTCCGATTGGAGTGGCCCCGGGGAGGAGTGGCCTGGAGCAGGAGCTCAGCTTTGCGGAGGTCAGAGGCAGCGCTGGGGAGGGGGAGGCAGTTGGAGGGGCCGGCAGATGGGGGTGACAGCAGGGAGGGGCTGTTTGGCGGAGGGGCCTGGGGTGTGGGACAGCGGGGAGCCCGCCACTGGGAGGGTAGGCTGTGGGGGGCGGGGCAGGACCCGAGGGGCCCCTGCAGCCGCCTGTGTCCCACGTCTCCGCGCGCGTCTCCTCCCACGCGGGGACCACACTTAGCCCGCCAGCCTCTTCCTCACCAGGCTGAAGAATGTCCCACCTCGTCGGTTTCTAAGGTTGCCACCACAGCGCCCACATTACCTAACTCCTCTGCCTACATACAGCCTTCCTCCTTCGACCTTGGATGGCCCTGAGGTTCTACCACCCCCTCCCCCTGGGCACACGGTCTTCCATTTCTCTCTCTCCTTCTCTCCGGATCCATTCAGATCTGCCCCATTCGGTTGGGTGCCAGGCCCTATGGGGCAGGAAAAGGCAAGGGGACTTTCACCTAATATTTTTCTGGTTACTTTTCAAACGTCTAAATTGCTTAGGCAATGGTAGAGAGGGGGGAGGTTCCTCTTTTTCTTCCTTCTAGGCTCTGAGAAGTTTCCTCGGGCAGGAGGGGACTGGGAATGTATAGAGGCTGGTCCCGGAGAGCAAGGCCCCGTCCCCGCCTCCCGGCAGAGGTCTGGAGATGCGGTGCCTTGGGTCCCTGTGAGGTCCAGGGGCGAAGGGGATCCGTGCCCTGCTTCCTGGGCAGGGTCTTGGAAAGGGGCAGACCCCGAGAGAGGGGTCAGATCTAGGCAGACGGGGCCATCAGCTGCACACCCTGTGCTGGGCTGGGGCACAGAAGCAGCGAGTGAACTCTGGGCCCACGGGGTGGCACAGAGAAGCGAGGATGTGAGTTTGACCTGAGGGCTAAGACCCACTGGAAGGGGAGACGGTCCTCTTGCATGGCTCGGGGGCTGGCGTGGAGAGGGGAAGGAGGCTGTCTGGTGGGCATGTGCATGGAGAGAGGGGATGAAGGGAAGGGTAGCTACTAGGTAGGATTGCACAGAGCTGCACGCAGCAGAGAAACCCAGGGATACAGCGGGAGGTTCTGTGACTTCCGCACTCGGGCGGCCCAAAGTGGATACAGCACTGTAACAACATCACCCAGGTCGTGTTCGCCTTATGCCTTCCTTCCTTTTTTTAAAATGTTTATTTGTTTTTGAAAGAGAGACACAGAGTGCAAGGGGGGAGGGGCAGGGACAGAGGGAAGCCCAGAATCCGAAGCAGGTTCCAGGCTCCGAGCTGTCAGCACAGAGCCCGACGCGGGCCTCGAACTCACAGACCGGGAGATCGCGGCCGACTGAGCCAGCCAGGTGCCCCACACCCTCCTTCTTTATCATCCTGTTACTGGGAAAAAGAAGGAGCAAGTTGTGGGTTTTGATTTGGGAAATAAATTTGGCTCATGCAAATGATCCATCCTTAAAAATGAATAATTATAGAAGTGCCTTCTTCTTTAGTTATATTTAAATACTGCTCACAAATCTCAGTGGGCTAACTATAGCTAACTCCTGTAACTTCAAGTTGCCTCCTGCTCAAATGGTAAGATTTTATCAGGGGAAACTTAGTCACTATTTGTCTTCCCCCCACCCCCCCACCCCCAGCTCTCTGGAAATATAATTTACACGTAACACTGTACACGTTTAGGACGCACAGCCTGATGATTTGACCCACGCCCATGTCGCAAGTTGACTATCACGGTAACTTTAGCTAACACATCCATCGCCGCACATAATTACCTTTCTCTGTGTTTGGTGAGAACATTTAAGATCGCCTCTCTTGGCAAAGTCCAACACGGTACTGGGAACTATAGTTGCCAGGCTGCTCATTGGATCCTCAACTTCTTCGTCTTGTAACTGGGAGTTTGTATTCTTTCACCAGTATCTCTCCATTCCCTCCACTCCCCAGCCCCTGGCAATCATTCTAGTCTCTGTTTCTATGAGTCTGGCTCTTTTAGATTTCATACAGAACTGAGATCACCCAACACTGGTCTTTGTCTGACTGGTTTCATTTAGCATAATGACCTCAAGTTTTATCCATAGCGTCTCAGATGTCTGGATTTCCTTCTTTTTTATGGTTGGATAATATTCCATTGAATCTATCCATCATCTATCTATCTATCATCTAACATGGTAGTTCTTAATTTTTTCAGTAGAACTTGCATACTGTCCTCCATAGTGACTGCACTGATTTGCATTCCCACCAACAGTGCACACAGGGGGTTTCCTTTTCCCCACCTCCTTGCTAACACTTACCTCTTACCTTTTGAGACTAGCTGTTCAAATAGGTGTGATGCGGCAGAGTCGTCTGATTCGCATTTTCCTGATGACGAGTGGCGTTGAGCGCCTTTTCGTGTTGGCCATCCGTAGGTCTTCTTTGGAAAAATGTCTGTTCGGGTCCTCTGTCCATTTTGTAATCGGAGAATGACTATTCCCCCCCCCCCCCCCAGTAATATTACCCCCAGTGAATCTTTACTACTTTATCAGTATCTTGCACATTCGAAACAGCAGCTGCTGACTTTACCCAGCAGATGTCAGTAAACACAGAAGGTGTATGTTTCCAAGGGCCCACTCGGGTTAACTACAGACCAGAGTAACACCTCTTGTATCTCCACCCTTCATATTCAAAATTGAAAGCAAAATTGTGCTCATGAAAATGCAGGCAAAACTTCGGGTCCTGCTTGGGACCCGTGGTGGGTCCAAATCTGCGAATGTAGCTCAGGCATTTTGGGATAGCACCATCGGTTACTTGGGATACCTGTGTATATGAGGTCCCAAGCTGCACATCTTCACCCCCGCTCTGCTCCCGAAGAGGGAAGAGACCTGAGATGCCCATGGAAGGTTCTTAGACACTGGAATTAAGGCCATTAGGGCCTGGGGTAAAGATGGCCGGACTGTGCCCTCTGGGGCAGCAGACAGAGGAAAAGGGATAAGGGCTAACACAAGCTGCTTGCTCTGTGATCTCTCGTTTTCTCCTCCAAATATAGCATCAACATCCCGTTGTTCTGATGAGTAAACTCAGACCCAAGGCAGTTAAGTAACTTCCAAAGCCCGACACTGTCCGAGCAGTGATGCTTAACTTCCAAGTCCAGGCTCATCGGGAGGGATAAGGGTAGATCCTCATGGACAAGAGAGTAGCAAGATGGCCCTGGGGTCCGTCTGAACTCGCTGAAGGCTCTGTGGAGCAGAGATGCTGGTCCTGGGGCCAGTACATCTGGAACACATGGAAAGAGGAGAGAGTCTGTGGAACGGGTATTGCCTTAGCCTGGGAGTGGCCAAAAGTGATCAGGGTGAGTGGATTAGAACTTTCTGGAAGACTAAGGTTGATTACCTGGGCTCCTTATATCTCCTCGGGTTGCTCTGACAATACATTTAGGGTCTGCACAAGGCGCTCTCGCTGTCCTCTGTGGCCAGTAAAGGTACAGAAGATTTCAGACATAGTCTCAAGTCTTCACTGTTGGAATTGCACCATCCCTGCACAGAGCATTTTCAAAAATCCTCCCTCCCGTGAGATTCTGCTGCCGTTTTATTGGTTCGTGCCTCTTCAAGTCAAATACCTGGATGCCCTTAGGAAGTAGCCAAACCAAGTGTGATAAATACTCCAAAGAACTGGAGTCGACGTCCCATGCCCGTCATTCCCCAGCCTGCGTGTATCCGCCCATGCTTTGAGTAGCGATGAATTAACGCAGCGTCATTTCTGCGGCCTCTGATCAACTTACATTAATAACCACGAGAACCATGCTGTAGCCGAGAGTCATTTTAGGGTTCAATGGCGTCTGGCTAGCAGCTTCTGGGGCGGCCCCTTGAAATATTCCATTGAAATGCGACCGAATGCATAGGAAGAGGTCAAAATGCCAAATAACACCACAGACGAAGCAGGACTCAACACAGCCTTGACAGAATGGGGGGAGGGATCTCCATCAACTACAAGGCAGGGTCACCTGAAAAGACAAACCACTATGAGTTTTGACGTTTGAAGTAGAAAAATAGTAGGTGACATCGGGGAGCAATATTTGTGACATCAATGACAGACAAAAGATGATTCTATTTCCTCCATAACAAGCTCTTCGATTCTTTTTTAATGTTTATTTATTTTTGAGAGAGAGAGACAGAGCATGAGTTGGAGAGGGGCAGAGAGAGAAGGAGACACAGAATGAGAAACAGGGCCCAGGCTCTGAGCTGTCAGCACAGAGCGCGACGCGGGGCTCGAACTCACAAACTGTAGAGATCATGACCTGAGCTGAAGTCGGATGCCTAACCGACTGAACCACCCAGGTGTTCCTGCACTCCCTGTCTTAAAAATAAATAAAATTTGAAGAAAAAAAAAAAAAGAAGAAATAGGCAAATATCTAATATAGTGTCAGGGAGAGATAAGGGTAAGAAAACAAAGAAATTCAGGAATAGGGATAGTGTGAAAATGCATGTGCGGCTCTGTTTTAAATGGGGAGATTTGTGGAGGCCTCTCTGTGGAGGTGATACTGAAGCAGAGGCTGAGTGAAGCCAGGCAGTGAGCCCTGCACAGATCTGATAAAAGAGGCTACCCACCGGCTCCCCCCAGAAGAGTCTCCCAGGCAGAGAAAGGGGCAAGTGCAAATGGCCTGTGGTAGGGAAGAGCTCTGCCTGTTTCCGGGAGAGCTCGGGGGCCTGTGTGACTCAACAGAGTGTGGGAGGAAAGTCTTGGGCTACGAGACTGGAAAGGAGGCTAGGGCTAGGTCCTGTAGGTCTCCTAGATCTCAGAAGAGGGTTTGGGTTCATCCTAGGGGAGGAGGGAGCCATTGGGTGATGTCGAGTAGAGGGGTGACGTGATCCGACCGAAACATTAAGATGACCCCCCGGGGCCAGGGCAGAGAATGGACTGTGGAGTGGGAGCAGAGACAGGGGAGCCTGTGGAGTCGTCTAGGGGAGAGACGGTGGCATGTGGGATGATGGGGCAGTGGCAGAACATCTGATACAGAATCGATTTGAAAAAAAAAAAAAGTGCGGGCTGGAATCTTCTGGTGTGTTGGGAATGGAGGCTCAGGGAAAGAGGGGCGTCCAGGAGAGCACCAAGGTTTTTGGCCAGAGCAACCGGAAGAATGGACTTGTTTACAGAGCCAGTGAAGACTGCAGCGTCCTGTGATGAGCGCCAGGAGACGCTTGTTGTCTATCCGGGGGACGTGGTCAGGGAACTGAACATGCACGTCTGGGCTTCAGAGCAGTCTGGGCTGGAGAAAACCATCTGGATGTTGTCAGGGCAGAGAGAAGGTGGTTGCAGCTTTGCAGCTGGCTGAGCTCTCCGGGGGAGCGAGCGTAGATAGAAGTCATCTCAAGGCCCTTGACGCTTGGAGGTCAGGGAGGCAGAAAGGAAACAGAGAAGAAGTCTGGAAGGGCAGCCCGTGAGGGATAGGCAGCAGAGAGAGCGGCATCTCCAGGACCAAATGGAAAGGCTGCTTCAAGGAGGAGGGGGGGCTGAGCCTTGTAAATTCTGCCGATAGGCCAGTGGGGTCGGGCCAGATCGTGGACCCGCTGACCTAGCCACGCGGACGGCATCCAGGACTTTGCCAGGAGTGTCTGGGTGAGTGACGGGGAAGAAGCGCGAGGCAGGCTGGGGGCCCAGGGGCTGGAGGTGCCCCTTGGGTGTCTCTAAATGGACAAGAGATCAGAACAAGAACAGAAGCGGGGAGGAAACGGAGTCCAGAGGAGGGTCTAAAAATGAGAGGCATTCTGGCCTGTTCCTCTGCTCCCTGGGAATCCCGCGGCAGGGAAGGAAGCAGAAATCCAACCCTTGAGGAGGTAGGAGGGAACGGATCTCGTGCACAAGTGGAGGGTTTGGCTTTAGGCCAGGGCGGAGAAAATCCTTCCACGGAGCCCGGAGAGGAAGAAACGCAAGCGGGAAACGGCTGCATGTAGGCAGGAGGGGGGGGGGGCGGTTTGGGGAGCCTGTGGGAATTCTCTTCCGCTTCCCTCTACTTCTCAGCGAAATAAGGTGCCTTGAAATGGGCACTTTTCCCTTCCCGATAAAGATGTAAAGCAGCCTTTTTGGTACCGGGCTTCCCAGCTTCCCAGCTGGGCATCCTCCAGCCCCCAAAGAGGGCTACCTGGATTCACCAGAGGGTTCTTGGAGTTGGCATCGATGGATATCCCTGGCTGACTTGAGCATTGCACCTGCTGGCAGAAGCCCAAGATCTTGGGCATCTGAAAGCCACTACGGCTTGGATTCCTAAGAAATTCACTGCTGGATAAGGCAGACACAGTTTGCGAAATGCATCCTGGAGAGAAGTTACTAGGGATGGAAATAAAGTCGTGGGTGCTTTGTTTTTTGGTTTTGTTTTTGTTTTTTCCTTTTCTCCTTTTGCAGGTTAACGAGCTCTCCCTGACACTGAGACAGCTACTTCGAAGTCTATCCAAAATGGCAGGGGATGCGTTGAAAATAGACTTCCCTGCCACCAACTAGGCTAAATCTGGAATAAATTCTCCCTTCGGTTGCCTTTTGCAGATTGTTTATCTTGGACAGACCTGAATCTTTCGGGGGCGCCTGGGGGACTCAGTCTGTTGAATGTCCTACTCTTGATTTCGGTTCATCCCACGATCTCACAGTTCGTGGGATCGAGCCCTGAGTGAGGCTCTGCACCTACAGTGTGGAGCCTGCTTGGGATTCTCTCTCCCTCTCTCTCTGCTCCTCCCACACTCATGTGCATGCTCGCTCTGTCTCTCTGTCTCAAAATAAAGAAACATTGAAAAAAGATGTGAATTTTGTAAACCCTCAAGTTGCACCGGGATTCTCTGGGCGCCCTCTTCAGACCTACTTCTCCCCCTAAGACCCTCCCCGCCCTCACCCCCAGAAGCAGTGTCACCACCTCCTTCCTCCTCGATTCTGCTGGAGTTTTTCTCTCCCACATTTTCTTGTGCTAAAGTACACATAAAATGTACCATCTCAGCCATTTTCAAGTGTGCAGATCGGTGGTATTGAGTGTGCTCCCTCATGATATGCGACCATCACCACCCTCTGTCTCTACAGCTCTTTCATTCTGTAAAACCGAAACTCTAGTCCTTGATTATGAAACGGTGACTCTCCACTCCTCCTTCCCCCAGATGTTTTACGACTCAGATAGCCTCTCCTGTGCCCCCTTAATCCAAGCACTACACAGTCTTTCCTTAAAACAACGGATTTTGTGATGTTGTCGTTCACTTGTAAAAATCCCCTGTCTTGGGGCGCCTGGGAGGCTCAGTCGGTGGAACATCTGACTCTTGATCTCGGCTCAGGTCATGATCTCCCAGGTTGCGAGATCGAGCTCTACCTTGGGCTCTGTGCTGACAGCCCGGAGCCTGCTTGGGGTTCTCTCCCCCCACCCCTCTCTCTCTCTGCCCCTTTCCCTGCTCGTGTGCATGCGTTTTCTCCCCCTCAAAATAAATAAACTTAAAAAGTAACAAATAAAAATAAAACCCCCTGGTCTCTTTTTCCTTTTCTCTCTCCTAAATAACAGTCTTATTACCTTCTCTCAGGAATGGCAGTACTTTTTTTAATGTTTATTTTTATTATTTTTGAGAGAGAGCAAAATAGAGTGGAAGTAAGGGAGGGACAGAGAGAGGGAGAGGAGACCCCGTTTCAGAAGCAGGCTCCAGGCTCTGAGTGGTCAACAGCACAGAGCCCCATGTGGGGCTCGAACCCACAAACCGTGAGATCATGACCTGAGCTGAAGTTGAACACTTAACTGACTGAGCCACCCAGGTGCCCCAAAGTCTTTTTTTTTTTAATTAAAAAAATTATTTTTAATTTATTTTTGAGAGAGAGAGACAGAGAGAGAATGAGCAGGGGAGGGGCAGAGAGAGGGAGACACAGAATCTGAAGCAGGCTCCAGGCTCTGAGCTGACAGCACAGAGCCCGATGCAGGGCTCGAACCCATGAACAGTGAGATCATGATCTGAGCTGAAGCTGGCCACTTAACCAACTGAGCCACCCAGGCACCCCAGAAATGGAGGTCTTTTTTTTTTCTCTCTCTCTCTCTGATTTTTGAAGTCAGTAGCTACTATTTTACAAAATAACAAAAGCCTGTAATGTCCTGATCCCAAAGCTTGGGAAGATCGGGGGTGCACTAAGAAGTCAGGGAGGGGCACCTGGGGGGCTCAGTCGGTTGAGTGTCCGACTTTGGCTCAGGTCACGATCTCGCGGTCTGTGAGTTCGACCCCCCCGTCGGGCTCTGTGCTGACAGCTCGGAGCCCGGAGCCTGCTTTGGATCCTGTGTCTCCCTATCTCTCTGCCCCTCCCCTGCTCACGCTCTGTCTCTCTCTGTCTTTCAATAATAAACATTAAAAAGTCAGGGAGCGGGGTTCTTGGAGCATTAGCTACATGGTGTCATCATTCTGAAAAGCAGTGTTGTAGTAGCTAGCAAAAGACCCACAGACGCTTTAATCCGTTGATCCAATAATTCCTCTTATACAAACATATGCACAAAGATTTATGTTTAGCACAGTGTTGTACATAATAATGAAAATTGGATGTTGCCTCTGTGTCCATCGGTAGGGGCTTGGCTAAAGTCTGAATGGACTCATGTGTAATCACTGAAAACCATGTTTGAGGTTAATACATGGGAAAATGTTTATGCTATAATGTTAAATGAAAAATGTAAGATAAACTCTATGTATGTTATGATCTCAAATCTTTTCTTAAATTTATATCTTCAGAGAATAACATGGCAGAAAACCATGTCTGTGTTAAACAATTCTTAGAGAGATGAAATATTGTGTAATTCTTAAAAAAATTTATTTTAATCTTTACTTTTGAGAGAGAGAGAGAGACAGAGTTCAAGTGGGAGAGGAACAGAGAGAGAGAGGGACACACAGAATGGGAAGCAGGCTCCAGGCTCTGAGCTGTCAGCACAGAGATCGACTTGGGGCTTGAACTCACGAACCGTGAGATCTTGACCTGAGCCGAGGTCGGACTCTTAACCGACTGAGCCACCCAGGCGCCCCGCAAATATTGTGTAATTCTAACTTTTTATTCATTTATTGTTTTGTATTTTCTGTGACCAGGCATTTCTCTTACGTCCAGAAAAATGTCATAAAGAATATAAAACAAACACATTGAAAATGGAACACTCTTAAAACCGAGTACTCAAATGCAAATTAAAATGTATTTTTGTTCCTACCTAAATAAAGGAGGAAATACGGAGTCAAAGAGTAATTTTCCTGCTGAGCATGTTTTGTGGTTTCTCGAGCGTCTGGGTGTGTCTGTGGAGGAACAACGGTGGCTGTTGCCTAACAGCTGTCTTATTCAACAGAAATGGAAACGTGGTGTCCGTATCCTTGAGAAAATGACTTGGCCCTCCTATGGATGGAGGGTGTCTTGAAGAGAAACTGGGTATGTCCACGTTTGCTAAGAACTACTTTTGTCACCCGCTCTCCCATAATACCACTTGCGGGTGGCCCACCATAGGGTTGCCAACTTAGCTAGTCAAGCAAACGACATTACAAGTCATGTTGAAACCAAAGTGCTCCCTGTGGGCCAGGGGAGTGGGGTGTGGGTGGAGAAGAGAGTTAACTTCTCAGTTGGGACAGACTACCCTAACTTGGAGGGCATTCATGAGACATCGTCTAGGGATCAGGTGGTTCCCAAGGTGGACCTCTCAGTCAAGTTGCCACGTCCCCGTGTGCAGTTGTTGGCCTCGCGGGGCCAGAGGTGAATTCTCTCCCTGGGTGTTCAGGGGTAGACTCTCAGAGAGAGACGATGGGAAGCTCACCTGACCTGTATATACTGCAGACACAGTGGATTGCCATCCCTGGACAGTGGCCCTTCTCAGCGGAGCCTCTGTCTACCACCCAGATTCTGCTGTTAGATTCGCCCCTGGGGATCCTGGCTGCTAAGCCTCTGTCTGGTGACCATCGTCATTAGAGATACTGATGTCACAGAACAGCTGTCACCAAAAGCTGCCCCACCCAGGCTGCACCGGTCATCGTGAGTGGGTTGATTCTGTTAAACTCGGCATTCTGGAGGGCAGATCTCCCCTCCCTGCCTCAGTCATCCACCTGTAGACCTTCCTTCTGGATTTTTCTTTTTTTTTCTTTTGCATGCCCACCTGTGTTCTCTGCTCTTGGAGGCAGGGTTGGTCTGTATCTTTTTCCAGCTTTATCGAGGTCTAATTGATAGATGACATTCTGTAAGTTTAAGGTGTGCAAAATAGTGATTTTATACACGAATATATTCCAGAGTGATTACCACAATAAAGTTAGTGAAGACATTTATCACTTCACACAGTTATTACGTTGTGTGTGTGATCAGAACTTTAAAAATCTTATTAGCAACTAAATCTCTCATAGCAACTTTCAAATATGCAACACAGTATTGTTAACTACAGTTATCATAGGATTGGTCCGAATTGTTCTTGAGATGGGGGAAAAAATCCATAGACTTGGATTCAAGAGATCTACCACTTGGACCAGCCCCTGGCCCTCTCTGGGTCTCCTGCCCCTTACCTGCACCTAAAATTCTGTGATTCTGGGACTCAAGAGAGCAAGGAGGTATGGACAAGATAGCATGAGTTTCTTCACTGGGAAAGGTTCAATCTAATAAGAGGAAGAAGGCAAAAAATAACAATAGTCACCACCATTTCTTTGAGTTTGCTCTGCTAGGCATGCACTGTGTGCGTTGTGGAGGCAATCCTACGAAATCCTCATGATAATCCGAGGAGGTGAGCCCCACTTTTATTCTTCTCTTTCAGATGAGGAAGCTGAGCCTCAGAGATGTCAAGTAACTTGTCCAAGGTGACAGAGTTAATATGTTGGGACTCAGTCACAGGTGTCTCTCTGCCTTTGGGGTCCACCATTTCCCTCCACTTTGGGGAAGCCCAGAGCTCAGAGGCAGTCGTGGGTTTGCCGCAGCTGTGCTGTTAGGGCCAACTGTCTTTTTCAAATGTGCTTTTCTTTATTTAGACACCAACATCACTGCTATTTAGGGTTTTCAGTGAACTTCCCTATTTTCTCCCTATTCTGTCTTATTCAGCAAAATGGATGAGCGACCGTTTCTTAGGATACTAATTGAATGTTCATTTAGACATGAAAGTGTTTGTCTCTCCACTTTTACTTCTCAAGCCAGAAGAATGTTTCCCTCTTTTCGTGGGAGTCCAGAAACGAGTTAAAGTTTCATTGAAAGTTTTATGACCCGAAGGTTGCAATGAGGTTCAAGTAATAGTAGAGAAAACTTGTGGGCAGCCTGGGGAAAATACGCCCTCTTGTTAGTTGTTTGAGCCAATGTTCCAGAAGGCTCTCCCCACCCACTCTGCTCCGAATGCCTTTCGAAATTCACATGCCTTTCTCATGTTAAGATCCCCATGCCCTCACACACCTCCTTTCCATATGCCATTCACTGAGCCTAGAATGCCATCCCCTCCGTCGCCTGGAGAGCTCCTCACCCTTAAAGACTCAGGTCAGACGGCTCTCGTGTTACCAATTCATGCAAAGTGTCTTTTCTTGTTCACTTCTCTGTTCTGCACTTGAATGTTAAATCACAAAGGGCAGCGGCCTGGTCTCACTTACCTTTGGGGCCGCTCAGGATCCGAGTTTACAGGTTGCGTGCCATATATGCTCAATTAAGATTTTGTAATAAACTGATTTCCCGTGTTATGGGTCAAAAGCCAAAACCTTAAAAAAATAAATTAAAAAAAAAAAAGCCAAAACCTTGCTGTGCCCTTCGACCCCAGTTATCCCCATGATGGAGGAATCCATCCAAAGGAAATAACTGAAGAGGAGAAAGGAAATTAAGCAGACCAAAGTGCTGTGAAATATATATTTGCTAAATACTGGCAACTAGCAGAATGTTTATCAACAGAACAATGGTGAGCAAAGCAGGAGACGTGATCTTGCTGCAACACGATTCATTCTATCACCGACTGAACCAACACGATGACTCCCAAGGATGTGTCAGAAATACAGAGATGAGTCAGTTGCCTTCGACCAGTGCACAGCCTGGCAGAGCCTTCTAAAGCAAACGGTACAAAACTACATAGAAACCGAGAACCGTTTGGGGTCTGATGTGAAGAGACAAATAGATTATGAAAGGGTCTGCACGTGATGCTTTCAACTCTAAACACGTGAAAGTGTCTGTGACCTTGGCTCTCCAAGTTGGCATGAAGGATGGGGGTTCCCTCCGGATGGGCAGGGGTTTGCCGCGAGGCCACTGGAAAGGGATATTCAAGGCAGGTTTGCCGTGTAAGCGCTGCACCAGGTCGGGGGAAAGCCGAGGTCTGGAAACCAGAGAAGAGGGGTGGCACCTGCCAGGGCTGGTGGCTGGTTTCTCCTGCCGGGAAGGAGGCTCCCTAGGAGAACAGTGCCATGGTTTCCATTCTATAGATAAGGAAGCTGAAGCTGGGCTGGCCCCAAGCTACCCAGCTGACGAGTGACGAAGGTGGGATTGGAGACCATTCCTTGTCAGTTTGGGTCAGGGTCCCTTCTCTTGATCTCCCTGCACCCAGGAGCAGGTGAGGATGCGTGATGGAAGAGATCCGGTTGGCCAAGAGGCTGGATTCTTTGGGGGAAGGGGACGAAATGGAGAACCTGTTGGTGGGACCACATGATGGAGGGTCTCGGACTGGATGCAGGGGGCACTGGACTGCCTTCGCGGGTCTGGAGGCATGATAGAGAAGGGTTTAAGGAAGAGCAGGCTGGCAGTGCGTGCTGGCTGGTGTGATCGGTGAGGAGGCTGGGCCAGATACATGGGAAGGTAGGTGGGCAGCTCTTGTTCTATTGGGTCAAAATAGCACCCCCCCCCCCCGCCCCCGGCTGCTTGGACATATGTCTTCCTGCACCTCTCACCATGAGATTGGAATGGACGCCTCCATTTTATCTATTCTCCTCCGCGTGAAAACCACAACCTGGTCCAGGGAGGGGCATCTGATTCAAACTCGGCCAATGAGAGCCCTTCCCTGGGAATTTTAACCTTGGGACCAGAGAGGAGTGGTTCTCAGTCCCACTCTGTTGGCTAAGCTGTGTCTGGGAGTTCTGTCACCACTCAGAGATTTGAGAGCCCTAGAGAGGAAAATTCTAGCTGGACTCAAGCCCTAGTTTCTACATACTCTGAGGGCTCAGCCACTCTCTTGCTCACGCTACCATGTGAATAATACGCCCCGCCTCCTCTTTAGCTAAGCTACAGCGAGTTGAATTTTTGTCCTTTGTGAACAGAAAGCTCTGACATTTGCAGTTAGAGACGTGCCTACCCCTCATCCCTCAAATTTTGGGCACGACGCTCAGAAACGCTTCAGGGTTGTTTTGGAGGATTCGGTCCGTCATGTCTTGCACGTAAGAAACAAACAAACAAAAAATCTGTCTTCGTTATTCAGTGGCAGGCTTGGGAACTCTGGGCTCTCTAGAGGGGCGAGGCTTTGGGGATCCCCTCAGAGAAGGATGGACGCATCTCCATCACTGGTGTGGTGAGTAAAATCACTGCTCAGAATGCTTTCCCGCTTGCTCGTTTGTGATTCAGATGGGGAGAAACCGACGTGGACAGGACGACCACACAGGACGGCCCGGCATTTCCTATACAGGTGGTAAAGGTATCTTCTGAACTTCTCTCCAGCAAACGCATAGATAAAGGGGTTGAGGCAACAGTGGGTGAATGCAATCGTCTCAGTCACACTGAGGGCCAACCTCAGATCCTTCTTCATGTCACAATTGGGAAAGAAGTCATAGAGATTAAGCGTCTCTAAAAAAATCATGATGTTGTAGGGTGTCCAGAAGAGAAAAAACACGACGACCACCAGGAAGATCAGCTTAATGGCTTTGGCTTTCTTGTGGTTCTTGCAGGAAAACAGTGTCCGCATGATTCTGAAGTAACAGTAGCTCATAACGAGCAGGGGGAGCAGGAAACCAAGCAAATTTGCCTCCACGTTGCGGAGAACGGGCCAGAGGTCCTGCAGGACCTCAGGGTAGTCACCAAGGCACTCGTTTTCTTTTTGTTTTGTGAACATGAACTGAGGTGCTGCCACCAAGATGGCTGCCGCCCAGACGCCCAGGCTGATGGTGACGCCATGCTGCACGGTCCGGGTGTTCATGGAGTTGGCGGCCAGGACGATGGCCCGGTACCTGTCGATGCTGATGATGGTGATGAAGAATATGCCTCCAAAAAAGCCGATGAAGAAGAAGGCGGTAGACAGTTTGCACACGGCGTTGTGAAGGCCTTGCTCGCTCATCAGGTAGTGAGTCCAGAAAGGCAACGTGGCTACAAAGAGCAGATCCGACAAGGCCAGGTTCAGGAGGTAGATGTCGGTGATACTCTTGGGCTTCCGGCTGTTGGTGAGGGCAAACACCACCAGCAAATTTCCCACCAGGCCAAAGGCAAAAACAAGGGAGTAAAGTATGGACAGGAAGACGGTCCCGAAGGCCACAACGTCCCCCATATCACAGGCTTCGGCCGACTCATCGTACTCAAAGTATTCCAAAGTTGATTTGGGGGAGTGGGTAGGCATGGCGACGGCCTGGATCAAAGAGGAAAACAAATAACAGTATTAGTTCTCAGAGAAACAGTTGGGATTCTAGCTGGCCCCACACATGGGCAGGCTGAAAGAAACAAGTATCCGTCGGGCGCCTAACTGATACACTTCCCAGTGTCACACATCATCTTGTTTAATCCCCAAGACGGACAGACTCCTGACGGAGGCTATAAAGGATTCCCCTGACGGAAGAGGAAGTCAGGTCTCTGAGAGGTTCAGGGACTTGTTCACAGCTGTGCAGCGAACGGCTCAGCTAACGTTTGAATCTAGACCTTTTAAAGCTTGAGGCAGATCTTTTCTTCTTGGATCGTCAAACGTCTACCCAAAAGGTTGACCAGGGTGTCAATAGTGGGAGAGAGGACTACGGGTGTGGAGAACAGGGGGTAGGATGGTGGGGGTGCAGCCATAATTCACACTTGTAGTCCAAACTTCCCCAAGCGATTCTCCGCTTCCTTCCTTATCCCCACCCCTCCACCCTCTGGACCCCAATTTGGCCCATAGGAAGCCAAGACTGAAGAGAGAGGTCTCAGATACTCTCCAGAGCCTCGAGCAGACCTGTACGCGGAGCCCCTCATCTTTGTTTTTGAGGTCCCTTTCTCTTCCCCTTCCTTTTGGAACCAACAGGTCCTTCTCTTCCTGAAGGGATAAGACAGAGTCATACACTCTAGAGTGACCACCTCGTCTCCGTTTGCCCAGGACTTTTCTGGGGTTAGCACCAAAAGTCGGAAATGCCTTAGTTCTAAGCAGACAGCCACAGACGGCCACCCCTCAAGGTCAAGTGAAGAGGGTGTCACCACTGCCATCGCAGGGTCATGAAAGGGGTGCGGAGCCCGTCTGGGGGACCGTGCTCCAGTAGCCTGTTGTGCTGGGCCCGGGTGGCGAATTCACCCCATAATGACCAGCCCTGCCCTCACTTTGGCCTGGTCTTCCCCATGATTCTTAATCCCCGCTTCCTTCAGAACAAAAATTGAAGGGGAAGACGTTTCTGCACAGGGTGGGAAGTCACACTTCGCATTCCTCCCCCTCCTCCCTAGCCAGGGCTTGCTTGTTCTTCACTCCAGAGGCTGCAAGGGCTCCCCTTTCTCCCTGGCCCTCGGAGGCCTCCTCCTCTTCCTTGTGATGCCACAGACGGGCCCCTGAGAAACCCTAAGCATGTTCATAGCACGCCTCCTGGTTGTCACTGCCTCCCTCCCCACCACAACCAAAAGCAAAGTTCGCACTTTTTAACCAAGGGAGTGTCCACACCCTGCTGCCTCCTTTTCACACCGGTTTTGCCCAGACTGTGTCTCTTTCAAAGTGAGGGCCCGCCCTCGCAGCCTCTGCTTTGTGTTCTGGCCCATCTTTGCATCTTATCCAGATTCTTCTGGGACGAAGGGGGTTAAGCCTTTCTGCCCTGGGCCCTCTCAGCCTGGGCTGACGTTCCCAGCATCTCCAGGGAGAGTGTATGCGTTCCTGGCTTTCAGCAGCCAATACCCTTTTCTCAGAGACAAATCTCTGGCTGTGACCTTAATCAATAACGTTTAAATTTAGCAGTGATTGGGCGGCTCAGTCAGTCAAGCACCTCTCTCTCTCTTTTTTAAAGTTTTTATTCATTTATTTTGAGAGGGAGCGTGAGCGAGCGAGCACAGGAGAGGCAAAGAGAAAGGGAGAGAGAATCCCAAGCCGGCTCTGTGCTGTCAGCGCAGAGCCTGGTGTGAGGCTCGAACTCAGGGACTGCAAGATCATGACCTGAGCTGGAACCGAGAGTCAGACTCCCAACCGACTGGGCCACCCAGGCGCCGTGAGCGTCTGAATCTTGATTTCGACTCAGGTCATGGGCCCATGGGTTTGTGGGATCGAGCCTCACACTGTCAGCACAGAGCCCACTGGGGATTGTCTCTCTCCCTCTGTCTCTGCCCCTCCTGCGTGCGCTCTCTCGCTCTCTCAAAATAAATAAACTTAAACAAAAACAATGTTTAAGTTCAACCACAGAAAATGGCTGAGATGCTACCCTTTGTGAGCTACACAAATGTCCGGTTGAAATGGCTCGAGCGGAGATATGGGGAGACGGGGAAATTCCTACCTGCGTGCAGGTGGCTTGCTGAACGTCTTTCCAGACGCGCAGCCGTGTAGGAGCAAGTGAGTCAAGCCCTCAGTGGTCGTAAGTCAGGGATCCTGGAGCTACGGCCCTCTTCCTTCCCCCTTCTCCCCCAGGGAAAGGAGCTGGCGGAGCTGGCCTTGACAGGAGGCCAAGGACAATGAGACTGTGTGGCATCTCTTCGTGCCTGTGCTGGGGCCAGCAGCCCAGAAACTGTGCTGGTGGGTTGGCTTGATTTTGCCAAATCTGCATGAAATAGGCTTAATTTCCACCCTTGGCACTGTGCCCTACCCACAGGGATCTCCTCTAAATCGAGCAGGAGTCCCTGGGTCACTGAGGAGGGACAGCGGGGAGGTGGGCAGGCTCGGGCTCTCCCTTGGCTGAATCTCACCTCTGCCCTCTGGCCAAGTGACCTCGGGTGAACTTGGAACCTCTGAGCCTGACGTCCCTCATCTGCAAGACTGGGAGTCATTCTCACGTCTGCCCACAGCGCCATTCTGAGGATTGCGCCCGGCACAGTGTGTTGCATACAGCAGGCACTCAAATAAATGCATTTGGTGAGGAAACAGAAGCACTTTGGACCTCTGCAACCATCCGGGTCTCCCGTGAACTGTTGTGCTGTTCACTCCCACCCTAGGCGTTGTGGATATCCCATCCGTAAAGTTCTTTTTATTTTTTTTTTCCCCTGAAATAACAGGTATTTTCTTTTCAGATTTTCTGGGGGGAGAGGGCCAAGGGGAGAGTAAACAAACCTTTACTGAATTTTTACTCCGTTCCCAGGCTCATTGCTAAACACATATTACCTGGGGGGGGGGGGGGAGTTTTCATTTAATTCACTTGACATTTTAAAAATGAACAAAAATACGAGTTACGTGGAAAATGAAATAAGTAAGCCGACAGTCTAATATGGAAGCCTGTGGTTCATGCTCAATAAATGGAAGCCGACACGTAAAAGGATAACGATCTCTATGGACAAGTAGATGTACTCAGAGAAGGCAAGTAACTTGCTCAAGGCCGCACAGCTGGCCTGTGGCACGGCTGCAGTGGGGGCTCACACGCGGCCAGCCTGTCTGTCCTGCCCGAGACTGGGAGTTCCTGAGCGAGGACCGGTGTCTCCTTCAGCTCTGTGGACCAGTGTTGAACAGAGGGAGGGGCCTGGCACAGAGCCAATGCCCCAGGAATACTTGTGGGAATACAAGTATTGTATCCTAGACCTTCATTCCAAATTGCCCTGTGGGACTGGTAATGACGGTGGCCTTTTAATTGTCCGGTTCCCAGACGTGCCGACAGGGCACACAAGTGTCTTTCCTGATCCCAGGCCAGCGGCCCTTGCTTGAACCCTGAGCGCTTAGTGGATGCCTCGTGCGTTGAATGTTCCTCTGAATTTGGTAGCCTTATCAAGGGAGGGAACTTTTTGGGAAAGGTGGATCCTCTAATTCCTGGAGCTTCTGAGATGTCCCAGGACTGGGAGATGAGCTTAAAGCTGGGGACAGTCCTCGAGGGTGGTCTCCGGGGCAGGTTGAAGGGCCGCCGGGGGTCTGATGGGCCGGACACGGGCTTTCCAGGCCCCCGAGGCCACCAGGAACCGAGTGAGGGATCCAAGCAGATAAGCTTTCTCTGCGGGGCCTCATCAGCCGGGTGTCATACAGATGGGGGTGTGAGAGGAAGGATAGGTGTTGGGGTGAAGCACCCGCTGAGGGCCGTGGCCAGCAAGCACACAACCCCTCCCGGCCGTTCTCAGGCCTCCTCGCCCTCTCTTCCCGTAAGTCAAGCTTTTGCTAAATGCCGTCCAGCTGCAAGAGTCTGTGCTGAACCCAGAAGCAGAGCTTTGAGCGCACATGCGTTTCCCACCCAAGTATAAGCTCCCTCCCTCTCCGATCCTGCCCTGCTGCCCGCCCCCACCCCCCCTCCAACTCTGGCCCACTTCCTTTTCTCAGGCCTGCTCATTTATTTTTTAACTTTTTTGGGGTCATCATTTACCCAGTGTTTCCAATCAGCTTCCCTGTTCTCTACTTCCCTTTTCATTTAAGTGGCCCAAGTCCACTTTCCTCTTCAGTACCACATCCTTTTCGGGCCTCTTCCCCCATCTTTTGCCTTCACATCCTGCTCACTGCCTGCTGGATCCTGTGCGTCTTCTTGTGTTTGACGTTCCTTGGCCAGTTGGTGGTTTTCCCTCTGGGGTCTCCGCTCATGGCTTTTTAGGCCCCTGAGTGAAGACCGGGTTAGAGGCTCCGTCTAAATGCCGATAAAATTGTGGTTTAATTTTCTTTTTCAATGTTTGTTTACTTTTTTGAGAGAGAGAGAGAGAGACAGTGAGAGCTGGGGAGGGGCAGACAGAGAGGGAGACACAGAATGGGAAGCAGGCTCCAGGCCCTGCGCTGTCAGCACAGAGCCCGACTCGGGGTTCGAGCCCGCGGACCGTGAGACCATGACCCGAGTCGAAGCGGGACACTTAACCGACTGAGCCGCCCAGGTGCCCCATCATTTTTGTTCTTTGGAACCAAAGGGAATTAGAGGAAAGTACAGATTGCTAGAGCCCTGACCCCATCGTTCTTT
Organism: Felis catus; assembly: GCF_018350175.1. NCBI lineage: Eukaryota > Metazoa > Chordata > Mammalia > Carnivora > Felidae > Felis > Felis catus. The sequence continues at coordinate 151,311,436 of NC_058376.1, read as the reverse complement.
GTGGGGGTGCCATTGAGCCTGAGAATGTTCCAGAGCCTGAAGTTATCCTCGGAGAGCCCGCTGCGGAAGGAGAGGAGGCTGCCCTTCTTCGGTGCCCACGGACTAGCACACTCCATACACAAGCCCCTCTTCGATTCTGCCTACAGGCCCGCATGCGATGGTTGTCCCTCCCGTACAAATGAGCCAGCAGAGGCTCCGGGAGATCGGGGAAGCGTGTCCAGGGAACTGTAGAACCAGGTGTATCTCTCCACAGAGCCATGCTCCCGCCTCGCCCCCAGGCTTCCCCTCTTGGAGGAGGGTGCAGGCTATTGTGGACCACACTTCTCTAGAGTTGGAACGAGAAATGGTAGTCACAGCCCCCTCCCTCCCCCGCCAAAGAAGATGGTCCACGATGCGAGCCTGAACACTTTCCCCGGGTCTCTCCCCTCGGGACTCAGAACCCGGTAGTCTGACCGTCAGGCAAAAGGCAGGCAGTCAGGAAATGAAGAAGGCGGGGACATTTCCTCTCCAGCCACACCTAGGGAGTCCTCACGGCCAGACCCCCGAATCTAGCTCTCATCAATGGTGGCAAGGAAATTTGGAGTCCTTTTCTCTGGAGACGAAGAGGCTGAAGGCTGTAGGCTCAGCTCATCCCCTGCCTTCAAACACACGGTGACACGGATGTCGTTCACAAAACGCAACACCAGACCTTCTGGCGTGTCTTAATTTTTCGACAAGGACTGAACAGAAGGAAATAGTCTTTAAGCACGACCTGCGTCCTGGGGCGGTAAAAGCACGGCTTAGGGTCACACGAGAAGTGACTCTTCAGTGTCCTGCCCAGGGAACATGACGCCTCTGGGCTCACAGCCTGCCCGAGTTCAGATGAGGTTCCATCTGGAGGCAGAGAGCTGGATCAGTCGATTTCGGCCCTGACAAGTCTTCACCTTGGCCTACAGAGGAAGGTTTCCAGTGGGGCCCCCAAGCCCACACCCCTGGCTGCTTGGGCACAGGGTTTTCCCAGGTCCTGATGGTTTTCCCACTTACAAGGACAGCCGGTTTTGTAAGAGACACCCTGGGGGATGCAGGGAGAGGTAAGGATGAGAGGGCAAAAGAGGGGCAGGTGGAAGGGCCTTGAACTGCACGCCAAGGAGCTAGAAGGGCACATTCTGCACCTTGCAGCCCGTCCCCCGTGCAAGTAAACGGAGCGGCTGTCTACACCTCGGCAACCAATCTACCTGCGACCACAGGGCCTTACCCGCCCTCCAGCGTTTGCACGGGCCAAACACCCCAAGCCAGAAGCAGCAACAGGAGGAAGCCAGACCGGAGGCGAGAGCCTCCTGGGTGAGCCACCCCTCTCCGGAAGCTGCTTTTGCTCTGGGTTGGACACACCACCCCTTCCTTTCATCTTCCGAGCACATTGTGGTATTTATCCGTCCCTGCCCAACTGTGAAATTCTGAAAGGAAATGTTTTAGGGCTTTTTTCAGGCAATTGAGGAAGAGATGGATTTTAAATAAATTATTAACTAAGCTAATTAGGTATCTTTGTAAGGACAAATAACAATTCAAAATAAGAGGCTTAATTCTCCCTGCTGAAAATAAGGGAAGAGATTGTCCTCTGCCTCCTCCTTCCTAGGGCATTTGCTTTAGGAAATTCGTCACTGGGGGCGCCTGGGGGGCTCAGTCGGTTAAGCGTCTGCCTTGGGCTCAGGTCATGATCTCACCGATCGTGAGTTTGAGCCCCGAGTAGGGTTCTGTGCTGACAGCTCAGAGCCTGGGGCCTGCTTCGGATTCCGTTTCTCTGCCCCTCCCCTGCTCATGCTCGCTATCTCTCTCAAATATAAAATAAAACACAAAAAAAATTAAAAAGAAAAACAAAACAAAAGGAAACTCATCACTGGAGTGTTTTCTCCTCTCTTTGAAATGAGGACATGTGTCCTTTTGGGAATGCGATCACTTCTTTTGCCTGCTTTATGTCCCAGGAATCTTTCTCAGGGGCCTGGGGCTCCTTTCTTTGAAATATAAACATCAAGGGGCACCTGGGTGGCTCAGTCTGTAGAGCCCTGACTCCTGGTTTCGGCCCAGGTCATGATCTCGCGGTTCCATGGGTTCAAGCCCCGCATCTGGCCCCGCGCTGACAGCACGAAGCCTGCTTGGGCCTCTCTCTCTCCCTCGCTCTGCCCCTCCCCCGCTCGCGCCGTCTCTGTCTCTCTCAAAATAAATAAACTTAAAAAAAAAAAAAAAAGGAAATATAAACATCAAGAATTAGCACCTGTGTCTCCCAGTTTCTCTGGAAGGGTAGGAGCCTAACTTGGGTGGGTGCCCTTCTGTTTCAAATTGCAAAAATCTTCCCGTCTTAAAGATAGGAGTCTATTTCTTCTCTGGAAGAAGCCAGCCAGCTATCACAGACGGTCCCTTCGGTTATCACGGTAGAGTTAGGATGACAGTGCGTGGCTGAGAACTAGGTGTGCTCTCTCACGGCAGGGATCCTAACCGCTGGGCCCTGTGAAAGGGTGAGATTCCGTCTCCCCCCCATCTCTGCCGTCTCTCAGCGGATGGTCCGCGATGCCCATCACATTCTGGTGGCCTGTCTGTTTAACAGTAACCGTGTTTTCCCTGTTATCTCTGTGAGAGGTTTTTTCTGGGTTGGAGATCTTAGTTTTTATTTGACTTCCCCAACAGTAGGTGCTGTGCTGAATTCTATGGAGGTAAACGTCGCTAAGATACAGTCCCTGGGAATTGTGGTTACTGTTCAGTAGCCGACTATCAGAAGAAAAGCTAGGGGGAGACCCAGGGACTGGATCATTTCAGCTGAGTCTTGAAGCCGGGACAATCTTCCAGGTAAACGAAGGTGGAGGTGGGGGAGCAGGGGTGGGTGTGGGGGGGGGGGCGCTGAAGCCGAAGGCACTGAGCATAGGCATGTTCCCTAGGGTCAAGCCCGCTCACTGCCATTGCTGTATAAGCAGGCAGTGTGCGAGCAGTCCACGATTATCTACCTCACCGTCATACTCCTGGCTGGCTTGCAGGGCGAGGTCTCTGTGGACGACGCCACCGCGAACATTTGCGCGCGTTCATCCACATCTCCCACGGCACGGATGCATTTTAAAAATGCAGACTCCAGAGCAGACCGACTGTGTGCATCCGTGCATATAAAGGTCAGGAGCGGGCAACGACAATGCATATTGTGCAGGGATGCATATCTAGGTGGGTAAAGCCCTAAGGACGAGTGAGGGAGCAATGGCCATCACCATCAGGGTTGTGGGGATTTCGGGGAGGGCAGGGTGGCAGTCAGGAAGGCAAGTGAGGGGGGCCGCTGGGTGGGGGCGGGCCTGGGTCTCTCCTGCTGCCTGGCTGCTGGTTGGGTGCGAGATGGATCTGTAAGTCGTGAGCCTGCACACTGTTCTTTGAGCGTGCTGTATTTGACGTGGAACTTAGGTTTAAGGAAAAGGACAAAGAGGGCCTGCAAAAATACTTTAGAAAAATATTTAAAGAGACGCGAGCTAGGTTTCCTTCCCTACAAAGGTTCATAATCCGAAATAGTTGCTCTTTGGCCAGACCTGAGGAGGAGGTGTGGCTGCAGGGCAGAGAGAATTCCAGCGCGTTTCTGAGCCCCTAGGGAGGGCGGGCGGGATCCAGCCACCGGCAGCGCCAGCATTGGCCCTCCTGGGCAGAGCCAGTGTTGCAAGCCCCTGGAATCCCTGGACTGTGCTGCTGGGAACTAGAGCAAGTTCCCGGAAAAGGCAGCGGAGACCTGGCCTGTGCCACCGTGGCTGTGCCTCTCCGTAACTGTGACCCGTTGTTGGACGGCAGGAGTCCGCCTCCCTGTCTGGCTCGTGCACAGAGGGCGCTGGCTCTGAACACCTTCAGCGGGAAATATTTGAGCCTGAACAAAACGGGTAGCCGAGGCCTCTGTTCCAGGTCAGAGGTTGAGCTGGGGAGGGGGTAGCTGAATGGCCCAGACCCTGAGATGGACGGTCTCTGAGGCCAGGGTCTCTGGTGTGGGGCCCTCCCCAATACTGCTGCCTTTCTACAACCCGGCCTGGGGGGGAAGGGGGGCGGGAGGGGGGCAGGGGTGCGCGATGAGGTGTCTCCTGGGGGAGGATGGGCTGGGGAGTGGATGCTGGTTCTGGCCTGATGGGCTCTGGCATACGTCCTCCTCCCGGCCCCTCGTAACCGCATTTGAACGTGCTTAGTGGTCTTAAAGTGCACAAACTTTCCGATCCGTGGCTTCCCACAATGACAACCTATATTGTTTCTTGAGCACCAAATACGGGCCAGACAGTGTGGTCAGAACTGGATATACCTTGCCCTTGATACAGATATTCGATCTCCACCTGTCACTTGCCTTCAGCGATCCTCAGCTCACGGCTGGTATTCATTTTAAAGCAGGACTCAAGGCTTAGCAAGGTCAGGTGCAGAGTCAGGGCTTCCAAAGCCCAACTGCCTCTCCTACCCACTGTGACGCAGAGAGTGACGGCCGTGGAGCCCGGCTAGGGTATGGCTGGGCGTGTGGCTGACACACAGTCGGTGCCCCCTTCCCTGGCGGGCGGGCAAGAGCCACGTCCTGCCTTGATTCCCTGCGTGAAAATGAAGCCAAGCAAAGAGGCAGGCAAAAGACGCGGAACCATACTTGCGTGCATACACACAGACGGACATGCAGACAGATAGGCAGACAAACAGTGGTGCCCAAGGCTCAGCCGCCCAGTTCCTGCCTGCGTCCTCTTACAGGGCCCAGTCCCCTCCCAGGCAACCCCGGGCATGGGCTGACCTGCCCCGCAGAAGCTTCCCCAGGGAACTTTCTCGTCTGCTTCTCACACAATCCAATCTTCTTCTTTCTTTTGGGGTCAGGTTGTTTTCTACCTTGAGTTTTCTGTGTAAAGCATTTCGGGGGGCGCCTGGGTGGCTCAGCCGCTCGAGCGTCTGACTTCGGCTCAGGTCATGACCTCGCGGTTCGTGAGTTTGAGCCCCCGCTGTCTGCTGTCAGCGCAGAGCCCGCTTGGGATCCTCTGTCCTCTCTCTCTGCCCCTCCCTTGCTTGCGCACGTGCCCTCTCTCTCTCTCAAAAATAAATAAAATTTTATTTTTTTATTTTTTTAAAAAAAATTTTTTTTTCAACGTTTATTTATTTTTGGGACAGAGAGAGACAGAGCATGAACGGGGGAGGGGCAGAGAGAGAGGGAGACACAGAACCGGAAACAGGCTCCAGGCTCCGAGCCATCAGCCCAGAGCCTGACGCGGGGCTCGAACTCACGGACCGCGAGATCGTGACCTGGCTGAAGTCGGACGCTTAACCGACTGCGCCACCCAGGCGCCCCTCAAAAATAAATAAAATTTTAAAACGAGATGAAAGTACTTGAAAAAAGGGGGGGGGGCGCCTGCGCAGCTGAGTCCATTAAGCGTCAGACTCTTGACTTCGGCTCAGGTCATGATCTCCAAGTTTGTGGGTTCGAGGCCTTGGTGGGGCTCCCGTGCTGGCAGTGCAGAGCCTGCTTGGAGTTTGGTCTCTCTCCCTCGTTTTCTGCCCCTCCCCTGCTCATTCGCGCACTCTCTGTCTCTCTAAACACACAAATAAACTTTAACGCATTTGGAAAAGAAAATGAACTTTTCTGGAGGAGGGGAAATCCTAAAGCTCCCTGGCCTTTCTCTGAGCTCGGCTGTCAACCTACAGAGCGCAGACTACAGAACCTGTGAGATAAAGGTCAAGTAATGAGAAGTGACGGGTCCGGCCAGTCGTCAACCGGACCTCAACGTGTTTCCTCCTCTCTTGCACCCATGTGTGTGTCTGCTCATAATTTCTGAGACGGTTTTCCCACGGCACGAACCTTCTGAGGCCGTGTCCTCAGAGTGATTACAACAGCATTGGACATCGAATTTGTGTCAGCGATTTATTCATTAAAATGGTTGTCCCGGGAAATGCAGTGGTGCGCTTTATAAAAAAACGTAGGAGGCACCACAAAAGCACGGGAAGAAAAGGAAAAACAAGACAGAACCAAACTTTCTACCATCCAACTTCCCGGAATCAACCACAGCTAGCTTTTTGCCCTTTCCCATCCAATGTCCATGCATATTCTTACATCCGTATTAAGCATAGTTATATTTACATTTAAAATGCAAGGTGGCTCAGTCTTAAGGTTAAGCATCTGACTCGGGCTCAGGTCATGAGCTCGTGGCTCATGAGTTCGAGCCCCGCATCGGGTTCTGTGCTGACAGCTCAGGGCCCGGAGCCTGCTTCGGATTCTGTGTCTCCCTCTCTCTCTGCCCCCCCATCCCCCCGCTTGTACTCTGTCTCTCTCTAAAAATAAATAAACATTGAAAAAAAATTAAAAAAATAAATAAAAACTAAAATGCAGATTCTACATTAAACATTTTTTATTACAAACTTTTCTAACCTACATAAAGGCAGAGAGAGCCCCCAGGCTCATCACGTAGCTTCCATTAGCAACTCATGGTCACTGTCCCATGCAATTCTACTTCATACCCTACTACATTAATTAAAAACAGATCCAGGCATCATAGCATTTCACCCATAAACAGGTAAGTATGAGTCTCTAAAAGAATAAGAACTCTTTTTATACAAAATAACAACTTCCTTACTATTTACCTTAAAAAGCGCCTAATACTTCCTCACTCCCATCCAGATGCCATTTGTTTTCAGGGAATGTCTACTCGTCCCCTGGCATGGAAGTGCTGATGCTTCTAATCGCACCCCGCGTTGAGCGCGTCCCAAATGGTCTGATCGCACGCTGCCCGCCACCCCTCAAGCCCCTTGGCCCTTCGGCAGCAACATCTTCCGGAAAGTGGTCCCTCTTAGCACGTAAAGCGAAAACCAGCATCTGTAACCCACGGTGACCTCTGACCACCGTGCCCCACCCCGCGAGCCCACAGGTGCTGGCCAGTTCTCTGTTTCCTACCTGGGCTGGGCCTGGGAAGGGAACTTCTGGACTTGGCAATTGTGACAATCAGCCACCCCGTCCCTCTGTCTGTCCGTCACGGAGTATTTCCCTTCCCACCCCCGCCCCCCCCCCCCCCCGAGGGCATCTTTATTTGCAAAGTTAGCCAATAGTCTCTGGTTTCCTGTGAGGTTCACTCCAAGGCCTGCTTGGTTTCTTTAGATACCGCTGCAGGCGAGCTCAGAAGCTCCAGGCCGGAGGCCAGCTGATGGCAGGAGGGTCTGAATTCACAAACCTGGGGGACTGAGTCTGGGGGGACACACAAAGCAGGGGACTGGAGGACGTGACGGTGTGGGGGCTGTGTTATTTGCCCCCATTGTGGCGGGCAGGACAGGAAACAGTGTAGGTCTCGTGAGCCACCGAAAGCCACTGTACCTCAGTTTCCTTGCGTGTGAAAAGAGAGCCCACGGTACTCACCCGGCTGCCCTGGGGTGTGGATGAAACGAAGTACAGCTTCTCTCTCCAAAGCGAGGCCCCAGGCACCGGGAGCTTACAGACATGTGGCACCTCGGGCCCCGCCACTGAATCAGGCTGCATTTTGATGAAATTCTTAGGAGATTGGCAAGTGCGTGGCTTCTGAGACGCATTGGCACAAAAGGCACTTAGTGAGTGCCTGGCACCTGGTAGGGGCTTCTGATTTTATTTTCCCCTCGCCTCCCTCCATCAAGGCACTCAGGGCCTCCCTAGGCCCTCCGGTCAAGCCGGAGGCACATGTGTGCCGGGCACAAGCTTCACCCACAAACCGGGGCAGGCTCTGTCCCCACCGTCTCCCACAGCCCGCCCCGGTCCGCCAGACGTGGAACAGCTGGGCCTGACTCTCCGGGCTACTCTCCCGCTGCCTGCCCTGGCTCGAAGCCGGTGCCTGCCCGGACCCACCTGCCTGGCTCACCTACCAGGCAAATTCTACTGCCGATCCCTCCCTCCCCTGGGGCCTGGCTGGGGTCTGGCACCTGTGGGCCACGTTTATTAAAGGATCAGGGGGCTCCTCCGAGGCCTGCCTGGCTCCTCGCGGCCCATCCTGCAGCCTGTGCCCCTGCACTGCTGTGGCCGTCGGAGCTGTGTCTTTCTGCGGGCAGGGCTGTGCTGTGCGTTCCCCACCCGGCCTCCTCGGTCCTGGCCGCCAGGACCCCAGGACCAAGCTATGGGTGGGACGGCGGTGCTGCCAGCCGGGCGACCGACCTGCTGGCATTTGAGGAAGTCTGCGGCCTCGGTTTCCCTTCCTCCTTTCCCTCTGGCCAGGATGCTGTGGCACCCCACCCCCACGCCTGCCCTTCCTCATCCCCACCCCAGAGCCACCTGTCTCAGGGGCCACCCGGCGGGGCCAGCTGCTTCGGCCTCCCTTCGCCTGCCTGTGACTCCCCTCCTGCTTCCCTGAGAGCGCCTCTCTGGGATCCTGCCAAGACTCTCTCTCTCTCTCTCTCTCTTGCAGTCACACAGTCTTCCCGGACAACCTCACCCACTGCACCGTTATCCTCATCAGCTGTCCCGTCTTCCTGGACAGCCTCTCCCACCGCCCGTCAGCGACCACCTCTGCGATCCGATGCTCTGCGTCTTTGTCCCCAGCCAGGGTCTGCATCGGTGGCCCTCACACCTCTTGCCATTTGCCCCCATTGACCATTCTCCTCCAAAATGCAAACTGCGCGCCTGACCCCTCTTGTGGGCTCTGCTCACTGGGAGTTTCAGCCCCAGGCCAGTAAGCACGGCCCGGGCAAGATCCTGCCCCTTCCCCTTCCCCTCCGGAGGTCCCACCCTGCTCTAACCACCTCCCCACCAGTGCCTATGGGGGCTGCGCGCCCCTTCGCACCTCACCCGGCTGGCGGGCCCGGCTGCCAGCCCACCTCCTAGATGCTAACACGACGGCTTTCGCTGTCCCACAGGAGCTGGCAACAGACCGGACCGTGGGTCACGGCCCAGCAAGTGGGATGCTTTTTTGTGCCGGTTCCCTCGCCGCCCCAATCCTACAGGGTGACGCACGTGGTAGGCCCGCACGCACAGCTTGCACACGAAGGAGGTTGCACCGGGGGAGAGGAGCCCTGGGCTTGAGGAACAGGCCGTTTTATGGCCAGTGGCGAGCGAGCCTGCCCGGCGGCCCTGAGGGAGACGTGACCTCATCCCTGAGGCCGCAAGCACCACCCTGAGAAATGGGCCAAGGAAAGTGCTGCTTGGGCTTCGCCTTCTCTGTCCACTCCGAGCCACGGGAGAGCCCCAGCCGCCTTCCCGCACGGGCCACGCCTCCACAGACCTCGGTAAAGGCTGGACAGGTTCTCCCTGGGCCCCTGCTCACCCCTCCCCAGGGCTCCCCCACTGTGCTGCCCCATTCCTTGGGCCGGTCTTCACCCCTCCCTCTGACAGACCCAGTGGCTTCTCCCCCTCGCCTGAGCTGTTCCTTGTGAAGAGCAGCAGAATGCGATGTCACCAAATGTGCCACTTTGATCATTTTGAGCTCCAGAAAGAGCAGATACGGGGGAGGCTGTCTCTGACCCTCCCGATCTGCCTGAACTCAGAGTCCCCAAAAGGAGCTCGGTTGCCATAGATCCTCTCCCCTGGAGTTTCTACCACCCACCGGGGAGCACTGACACTTGTCACAGGAGAGGAGACTAGAAGTCCCCACCACATCCGGACACACTGGGTCACAAACTGTCACCCCTCCCATCTCTTCTTCCAAAGACCCTTCCATCTTTCCTCCAAATCACTGACTCTCTCCCGAGAAGAACGCATACCCCTGCCTTCTCCTTATTAAGCAGGTGTTTAAGCCTGAATTCTAAGCCAACGTGAGGAGACACTCATTTTTCCTGCCTACCCCCCAGGTATATACGATGCATACATGTTAATAACCTATTTGTGTTTCTTTTGGTAGTCGTTTGTTACAGAGGCCTCAGCCAAGAACTCAGAAGGGTAGAAGGGAAATTATTTTTCCTCCTCCCCAACTGTTTCGGGTGACTCGGACGGGACCTCTGAGACACCTTACAGATGGGACCCTGGGAAGACTGGCAGAATCCAGTGAAGGATAAGAATTATTTGTCCTTTGGGGGCACCTGGGTGGCTCAGTCAGTTGAGTGTCCGACTCTTGATTTTGGCTCAGGTCGTGATCTCACAATTTGGTTCTTGAAATCGAGCCCCACGTCGGGCTCTGTACTGACAGTATGGAGCCTGCCTGGGAAATTCTCTCTGCCCCTCCCCCTCCTCAAAATAAATAAATAAACTACGGGGAAAAAAAGAGATTTGTCTTCCCTACACTCGCTTGCAAGTCCTTATCACCCTCAGTTTCTCTTCCAGTGGAGACGGTAACTGACAACAGTAGCCTGGTTTCTGTTGGGTAGAGGGATAAGGGTGCTGGGCGGGCTTCCAGGCGAGAGCCATAGTGGAGACGCCGTGAGGCTGGCGGGAACAGCGTGGCAGCGATAGGCACAGACACACAAGACAGGTGACTTGGTCTGAATAAAGCTTTGTGGGGGAGACCCAGCAAAAGGAGGTAAGGATATGCTTATGCCTTGAATCCTAGCCTAGGATATTCCCACTTTCTGCTACGGGCTGGTGGCGGTGGGGGGGGGTAGGAGGAGGGGGGGCTTGGGCATAACCACAGCAAACCTTCATGCAGCACAGCAGATGTGAACTCATGTAACCCAGTGACCCCAGAATCAGCTGTAACGCTAACAGGTGAGGACACTGAGGGGAGGAGAGGTTATGTCACTTGCTCAAGGCCATCCAGCTCGTATGTGGCAAAGCCAGGATTTGAATTTAGCATTTAGATTTCCTGGTCTATGCCACGCATTCTCAGTGGGGGTGACGATGTCTCCAGGGGGGTGACGATTCTACGGTGTGGACACACACACAGTACATAAGCCGATAGCATATCTATGTTGAAAAAATTTCATGAAAGGAGATTAAGAATACAATGTCGGGGTTCCTGGGGGGTTTAGTCGGTTGAGCATCTGACTCTTGATTTCAGCTCAGATCATGACCCCAGGATCGTGGGATCCAGCCCTGCATCAGGCTCTGCACTATGCGTGGAGCCTGATGGCGATTCTCTCTTTCTCCCTCTGCCCCTCTCCCCCATTTGCTCTGTCTCTTTCTCTTTCTCTCAAATTAAAAAAAAAAAAAAATTTTTTTTTTTTTTAAAGAGAATAAGATGTTTAAGAAGACCCACGTGGGGAATGATCAAGGTTGAGAAACCATTGTCTCCGCTCTTAATCAGACCACGGAGCTGAGTCTCATGCTTAAAGCCCGGGTTAGGCAACAGGATGAAAGTGACATCTTCAGAAAAATAAAGCAGCGGTGGAGGGGAGGGGAGGGGGAGCTGCCGGAGTAGGAGGGAAGGAACAGACGTGGGCCACGTGCTTCTCCGTGCCAGGTACGTGGCCTGTAAGGTCTCCTTTTGATCTTCCCCTTCGCGTTAGGTACGGTTATTTCCATTTTCAGATGACGAAATGAAGAGACAGGAGCAAGGGGGCCACAGCCAGCAGTTGGAAAAGGGCCGGGGCAGGACTTGAACTTCCTGATTCTGAATGCAGGCAGGAAGAAGGTCACGGAGGGAGTGGACAGCAGAAGAGAGAGGGTGATTTGGCTAATGGAGACGGCACAGAACTGGTGAAAGACTGGGCCTGTTTCGGAACGAGCCAGGAGCCTCGCCAACCAACAACTCAACCCCAACACGCCAAAGACCCAGAGGCAGAAGTCCCTCACTCGTTCCTCTTCTCTGAAGAGAAGATCAGACACAGAAAATTGGGAAGTTGGAAAGGAGTCAACCTAGACGACACAAATGCTATTTACTCGTTCTTACTTCTCCCCTCTGCCCTAATGTTTACATTTTAACACCACCGGTTGCAATTTCTTAGCTTATTTCATAATTTCTGCTCAACAGGGATAAAAAGCATTCCTCTTTGGTACGAAGTTAACAGGACCCGGCAAAGATCTCCAGGAGTAGTTTTGGACACAATATTTTTAGGCACCATTAAACTATTTTCTTTGAAATAATGAAACATTCCACTCTCCTCCCCCCAAACTCCGGCGTGTGTTCCCAAGCACGTACAACTCAGTGGAAAATGAACAAATTAGCTGCAACCTTGAGTTACAGAAATATTTTCATCTTAGCCCTTTGAACTGCGTAAGTAATTCAGATGACTTCCTAGAATGTCTTTCTATCGCTCTCTGAGGCTCTGGAGGGTCTGCGTTAGAACAAAGATAAAGTAATAGTTGTCTTTTACGAGCAATACCCTTAAAGGAGTTCTTCTATTGCTGCTATAGAGAAGATGTAGTGCTCAATACCCAGGAGCGATAAAACAGAGCTCTTGGGTCCCTCTTGTTGATCAGCTGTTGAAAACAAGCTGCCGGCGGGGCGCCTGGGTGGCTCAGTCGGTTAAGCACCCGACTCTGGATCTGGTCATGATCTCACGGTTTGCGAGTTCGAGCTCCGCGGCCGGCTGTGCGCTGACAGTGCGGATTCTCTCTCTGCTGGGGATTCTCTCTCCCTGCCCCTTGCTTGCTTGCTCTCTCTCTCTCTCAAAAAGAAATACATAAATATTAAAAAAAAAAAAAACAAAGAAAGAAAAGAAGCTGTCAGGCCAGCCAGTTGCCCCATATATGCTCACCTGCAGGGTAACCTCGCGTGTGGCCTCGGTGACTAGACTAGTGGCGGACAGGCTCATATTTCCAAGAAAATCTTCTTTAATTTGAACGCTATCGTTGGAAACATAGACAAAACTTCATAGTGAAGTACAAATGTAGAGAAGCAAACCCAGCGGTGCCTGGTCCTAGCTTGTGCACCTGCATCAGGTCCCCTGGACCCTAAGAAGCTCACGCCAGGGTCTGACAGGGTCATATTGTGCTTTGAGGGCTGTAGCTGGTCCCTGTTTCATATACGATTGGACCAGGTTACCTCCTGATGAACGTCCTCCATTGGATGCACCTGAATCAAGAATTGGGGCCCCTCGGGTACACTTTTGAATCCTTCAGGACCAAGAATGTCATCTGAAGTGACTGACGCTTGTCTCAAAAGTACACTATAAGGTACAAAGTCAGCAAAGGCTGGGAAAGAAACATTTGACCGTCTACTTTCTCAGCACGCAGAGTATCTGAGATGAGTGGCTGTTGGCCTACCCTTCACTGCAAACTTGGACCATGTGAACTTGTAGCTGTGGCTGCAGGTGAACACGGGCAAAGCAGACTGGAGAGTTTCTGCACGACGAACTCTTATTACAGTGAGAAGTTTTCTTCGTAGGTACTTTTACAGACTTTGCCCCTCTTATGGCAAAAAAAAAAAAAAAACCCCAAAACGAAACAGAACACAAAACCTTTTTATAATAGATCGATCTGTATTTTATTCCGAGCCAGCTTCTAATCTCAGTTCTAAACCAGAACATCAATATTTATTTCTGCTTGGGCCAGCCACCCCAACAATCAATTCTGAGCAAATTCCAGTTACGTTTCTAGCCATGCTTGCAGGTGATGAAGGTTTGGGTAGAGGACATTTGTCTGACTGTTTACTATCCTGTAGACGTGTTGATAGGCCCTCAAGCCACAGTTGGCAAGAAGGGCATGCTTGGTGTCCAGGGAGTAGTGCTGAGTCATTTTACGGAGTTGGTACGCTTCTTGGAGATGGAACCTGCAGGAACACCTCGGTTTAAAAAGAGCCACGCGCTGACGCCAGGCTTCCTCCAGAGGCTCCAGCATTCTGCTTAGCGAATAGACCGCAGGCTGCTTCAGTACCGTGAGCACGTGCACCTCCGACAAATTTGGAGTATCCTCAAATCTGAATCGGGCACAAGGAGGCATCCCTTTCAAATATCTTGAATGGCTGAAATGGAAAATTGACTTAACATTTCTTCTGCGGGGCGCCTGGGTGGCTCAGTCGGTGAAGCACCCGGCCCTTGATCCGGTCATGATCTCAGGGTCTGTGAGTTCGAGCCGCGTGTCGGGCTCCGTGCTGGCAGCTCAGAGCCTGGAGCCTGCTTGGGATTCTGTGTCTCCCTCTTGCTCTGTCCCTCCCTTGCTGGCACTCCTTCTCTCTCTCTCTCTCTCTCTCTCAAAAATAAATAAACATTAAAAAAAAAAAAGATGAATTCATCCACAGCATAGTGACAGCAGTTAACAATACTGTATCCTGTACTTGAAAGTCGCTAATGTTTCATCATCACAACAACAAAATGGTAATTATGTGAGACATATGTGTATCCAATCATCACATCGTACACTGGAGATTAATATCGTCTTGCACGTCAATTATATCTCAATAAAGCTGGAAAACACACTGAAATGTCTTTAAAAAGAAAACGCGTCTGTCGTTCTCCAGGGGTCTCATTTGGATTGAAAGTTTTTCTTTTTTTAAAGTGTTTTGTTTTTTTTTTTTTTAATTTTAAAAAATACTTACTTTTGAGAGAGAGGGAGGAGACAGAGCGCGAGTGCGAGAGGGGTAGAGAGCGAGGGAGATACAGACTCCGGGCTCTGAGCTCCAAACCGTCAGCACAGAGCCTGACGCGGGACTCGAACTCATGAGCTGTGCGATCGTGACCCGAGCTGCAGTCGGATGCTTAACCGACTGAGCCCCCCAGGCGCCCTGGGGATTGAAATTTTTTCTAAATCCCAGTAGATGGAGGCGGAGGTCCTAAAGGTTCATTGCAAACTAAAGCCAAAGCGCCCCTTTATTCTGAACCAAAGTAATCATTTGCAGGTTCACTATTAAGCAGTTGCTGGTAACCGGGGCTCTTCTGCGTTACGCTTTTGTCCGTTAGGCCGTTAGGCCGGGTGACATCTCCGATTCTGGTCACGCGTCCGCTCATCAGGTGTTTATCGATGCCCTGCCCTGTGCTCGGGGCTGCTTGCTTGAGACACAAAGAGGAACAGGGCAGGGTTTCTGCCGGAGCCCCTCCACGGTCTCGGCCTTGCATTCCTTGCGGTTGCAAAAAAGAGACAGCTCGGGGAGCGTGAGGTAACAGGCAGGTATCAGAAGGAGACGGGAGCGATCTGCCTTGCCTCTGTCCACCCAGCCCTGTCTTTCCCCCCCCTGGTGTCTCTGCCTCCCTGCAGCACTCCCCAGGGTCAGGAGCATCAGGCCATCCGTAGACATGGCCCTGCTATTCAGATGACTTTTGTCTGCGGGACTCTTCCAGAGCTCATGGCTTTGCTGCACAGAACGCCTGTGGCGGCCGCGTCTCCCAGGAAGCAAGGAGTGAGTGGTAGGTGCCGGGGATGCTGGTAAGCCTTTGGAGTACAGTTTTGTGAGCAACCTGCAGACCTGCCGTTATTGGGAGTCACGTTGTGCCGGTTCCAATCGCGAGCCCGCCGCTCTCAAGCCGTGCGGCCTCGGTCAAGTTACTTCTCCGAGCCGGGCTTGCCCTACTCCGAAAATCAAGATAATAAACCCTGCGTGGCAGGGTGGTAGGAGAATTAGCAACAGCGCAAGTACCTTGCACGGGGCCTGGAAATGATGAGTGACTATTCAAAGCAAGAGGGCCCCAAACAAGGTCATGAGGAATATGAATCCGCACGCTGGGGCCAATGGAGGAAGGAGCCCTCTCTTTAAGGGGTCTGGGTGGACGCGTTCACCCGGGGAGGACATGCCGGGAGAAGGACCAAGCCGTATAGACGGTCAAGAGGGTTAAAGGCCTCACGCGTGGGGAGTCGTTTCAACGTGGCGCCCTTCTCCTGGAGTCTCCGGGACTTTGTCGGTGTGCAGCTGTCTGTCCCCTTAGAAGTCCTGTCAATCCCATGCTGTTCCTTTGGCAAGGATTTCTGAGGGACAGTGACGTCTCTGCTTCAGACTCTCAGGCAGTCTTCTCCTGGTCCTCCCCCAAATGACCTTTGTACTGTGCTTAGAGAAAAATTACAATCCAAGTGTCATGGACTGAATGCTTGTGTGCCCGCCCCCTCCAATCCATGAAAAAGCCCCAACTTGTAAAGGGAGTGTGTTTGGAGATATAATCTTTAAGGAGGTAATTGAGGTTAAATTAAGTCACAGGAGTGGGGCCCAGATCCAATAGGACTGGCATCCATACATGAAGAGGAAGAGATACTCGAGACATGCACGCGCACAGAGGAAAGGCCACATAAGGACACAGCAAGATGGCGGCCATCTACAACCTGAAGACAGAGGCCTCAGGAGAAACCAGCCGCGCCCACACCTTGATCTTGGGCTTCTGGCCTGCAGAACCGCAAGAAATAAATGCTGTTGTTCAAGCCACTTGGTCTATGGTATTTTGTCATGGCGGCACTAGCAAACAAGTATCTCAGGGTTGATGTCAATGAATCAGAAGGGGATTCTTTCTCCAAGTTTACAGACTGAAGATCATTAGAAACAGCCGTGGTCAAAACTAGGTTCGTGTGGCTCGCCATGGCAAGGGAGGGCACAGGCCAGAGGAACCGGGCAGCACCTCTGTGAGGGGGACTGGGAAGGACATATAGGATCCAGGCTCGTGTGGAGGAGTGTCAGGAGGGGTACGGGAGACACGTCAGTTGTGGACAGATGCCGTGAGGAAGCAGAATCATTCAGTAGCTGGGTATCTCAGTAAATTGTACCTGGGGGATGGCGGGGGGGCGGGGGGAGTGGATTGGAGTTGGGTAGAGTCTCCACTGGTTAAAGAGGTAGCAATTACTGACGTTGGTCAGGGACGAGGGGGTTTTAGTAATTTTGCGGTTACGGCGTGAACTTGTCCGAGCATCTGTGACGTTCAGGCGGGGACTTCATGGTGCGGCTGCTGACAGCAGAGTTTTCGCTCTCTTTCCTTCTACGAGGGAATCCCACACAGCACATACAGCCCACGGATGGGAACAGTGAACAGGCCCCCCCCAAGACGTGCATGTTCGCTAAGACCACGGTTCGCAAAGCAGGTCCACAGGCACCGGCCCCCTTTCAGGCGAGGAGGCGAGGAGAGTAACTCGGGGCCGCTTGGCTGGTAGGTCGGTGGGTGGGCAGGGAGTCCACCCCGGTCAGAGATTTACCTGCAAGCAGTGTCCGGCTGTTTCTCTTCGGGTTACGGAACTCAGAGCAGATGCCTTCCAGGCACGATCGGGGGGCAACCACGGCTCCTTCCTCCAGGTCCTGGGAGAGCAGCCAGGCCTGGCACAACGGGGAATGGCAGGTGGAAGCGTTTTCTGAACGGAAGGCTCGGGGCTCCCCCTAGTGGCTGTCACCTGAACCGCCGGCCAAGGCCTGGGCTGAGACCGCTGAGGGCGGCAAGGTTCCCCCCACCAACGGCCACAAGGGCTCCCGGCCTCAGTCAGGCCCTCTGCCAGGCACGCCGCAGTCAGGGGCTCATTGGAGCCTCAGCCTGTGGACCTGCGAGCTGGGTGTTCTTAGCCCATCACAGAAATGAGAAAACAGAATTGAAGTCAGAGTTTACTTAGGAACGGGGTGCTGAAGCTCGGGCTTCCGGCCTCGTCCAGGGTCCAGAGCTACCGGGATCGCACAGACTCCCCGTCCCAACTGTGAACTTTAGTGGCTTTTTAGAGTCAGACCCTGGACGAGGCAGTGGAACCGAGGAGCTGTTTCCAGGCTTTCGAAAGGGCGTCCCAGGTTTACAATGTGTTTTCACATTTGTCATTTCTGGTAGGCCTCACAGATAATAACAGGTAAAGCGTAATAATAATCACTATTTACCAACGTCTGGTAACAGATGGGCAGGGCCTGGGACCTATCTTCTCTGACACCCCGGATACTGTTCTTTCTACCCCCTCACGCTCGCTGCCTCTGCTGTCCCGTCCTAATGGCTGTAGGGAACAATGCACAGGAAAGCTCAGAGAGAAAACCAACAAAAACCAAAACAGTGATAGCCAGTTCTTGGGGGAGAAAAAACAAGTTGGAAAGATTAATTGAGGGCAGACTCGGGGCCCCTGGGGAGGGGTGCCTACAAGAGGGGGCTGAGTTCCGGGCAGCTCTCCGGGCCTGGCTGCGGGTCCCGAGGGGAGGATATTCCCTGTAATTCCGCACCAGTTGCTATACGTGCTGGCTGCCTCCCCGAGTCTGGTTCGGGAGCACCTCCAGCAGGGGACCAAGGCCGGTGCTGACGGACCAGGGTCTCCCGGAAGTCATGGTTTTAGTATTACCACGTCAGAGCAGCACTGTCCAATATACTGGTCACTGGCCACGTGTGAGCCACCAAGTACTTGAAATTTGGCTAGTCTCAGTGTGAAATCAATGTAAAATATTTACCAGATTTTTCTGAAGACTAAGTATGAAGAAGAACGTAATGATAGGTAATACGCAATATATACAGTATAATACGATGTATAATATATGTATAATGTATAATATAATAGAACATGTTATATTTTGTATAATACAATGTAACATAATACGTAGAATGTATTACATTTAATATGTAGGTAATCATTTTATGTTAGCTACATGCTAAAATGATACTATTTTGGAGGCATTTGGCTTAAAAAATATTTATAAAAATTAATTTTAGCTGTTTCTCTTTGCTTTTAAACTTGCTACCCAGAAAATTTTAAATTCTCTACGTCGCTTGCCTTACATTACTGTTGGATAACACTGATCTAGAGATTTTGGTCCTGGTGAATTTGCTTATATGTGAAAGGGTGAGGCAAAATGAGGTCATTTGTGTCCAAGGGTTTTGAAGAATTTTTTTTTAATGCTTATTTATTTTGGGGAGACAGAGAGACAGAGTGGGGGAGGGGCAGAGAGAGAGAGGGAGACACAGAATCTGAAGCAGGTTCCAGGCCCTGAGCTGTCAGCACAGAGCCTGACACAGGGCTTGAAGCCACGAAGCACAAGAACATGACCTGGGCCTAAGTCCGACACTCAACTGACGGCGCCATCCAGGCGCCCCTGTGTCCAAGGGTTTTAAAATGGACCCAGAAGCAAGGAAGAAGTCAAATTTTCACTCTTCACAAATGACATGATGCTCTATGTGTAAAACCCTCCACCAAAAAGCCTCTAGAATTGGGGCGCCTGGGTGGCTTAGTTGGTTAAGTGTCCCACTTCAGCTCAGGTCATGATCTTGCGGTTCACAAGTTTGAGCCCCCCCCTCCCCACCCCCATCGCCCCCCCCCTCCCCCATCAGGCTCTCTGTTGTCAGTGCAGAGCCTGCTTCAGATCCTCTGTCCCTTATTTGTGCTCTTTTTCTCTCTCAAAAATAAATAAACATTTAAAAAAATTGCTAGAACTGATACATGAATTCAGCAAAGTTGCAGGATATAAAATCAATGTACAGAAATCAGTTGCGTTTGTATACACCAATAATGAAGCAGCAGAAAGAGAAATCAGGGAATCGATCCCATTGACAATTGCACCCAAAACCCACAAAATACCTACGAATAAACCTAACCAAAGAGGTAAAAGATCTGTATGCTGAAAACTATAGAAAGCTTACGAAGGAAATTGAAGAAGATCTAAAGAAATGGAAAAACATTCCACGCTCATGGACTGGAAGAATAAATATTGTTAAAATGTCAATACTACTCTTTACTTTTGAAGTTATTACCCACAAAATTTAAATTCTGCACATGACTTGCATTACATTACTATCGGATATCACTGATCTAGAGCTTTTGGTCTTGGTGAAAGCAATGTACACATTCAAGGCAACCCCTATCAAAACAACACCAGCATTCTTCACAGAGCTAGAACAAATACTCCTAAAATGTGTATGGAAGCACAAAAGACCCAGAATAGCCAGAGTAACGTTGAGAAAGGAAACCAAAGCAGGAGGCATCACAATCCCGGACTTCAAAATGTATTGCAAAGCTGTAATCATCAAGACGGTATGGTACTGGCACAAAAACAGAAACAGATCGATGGGACAGAATAGAGAACCCGGAAATGGACCCACATCTATACGGCCAACTACTCTTCAACAAAGCAGGAAAGAGTATCCAATGGAATAAAGACCGTCTCTTTACCAAATGGTGCTGGGGAAACTGGACAGCAACATGCCGAAGAATGACTCTGGACCCCTTTCTTACACCATACACAAAAATAAATTCAAAATGGATGAAAGACCTAAATGTAAGACAGGAAACCATCAAAATCCTAGAGAAGAAAACCTCAGCAGCAGCAACTGCTTACTCGACACGTCTCAGGAGGCAAGGGATCCATACAGCAAAGGAAACAATTAATAAAACTAAAAGGCAAACAACAGAACGGGAGGAGATATTTGCAAATGATATATAAGATGAAGGAATTAGTAGCTTTGGATTAATTAAATTAATTAATTAATTAATCTTTGGATTAATTGGATTAATACCTTTTTTAAACATATTTTTTGAATGTTTATCTATTTTTGAGAGAGAGACAGAAATAGAGAACGAGTAGGGGAGAGGCAGAGAGAGACACACACACAGAATCTGAAGCAGGCTCCAGGTTCTGAGCTGTCAACACAGAGCCCGGTGAGGGGCTCAAACTCATGAACAGTGAGCTGAAGTCAGAAGCATAACCGACCAAGCCACCCAGGCACCCCAGGATCCAAAATCTGTAAAGAACTTATCAAACTCAACTCAACACGCCCCAAAAAATAACTCAGTGAAGAAATAGGCAAAAGACATGAACACTTTTTCAAAGAAGACATCCAGATGGCCAACAGACACGTGAAAAGATGCTCAACGTCGCTCCTCATGAGGGAAATACAAATCAAAACCACACTGAGATACCACCTCACGCCGGTCAGAGTGGCTAAAAGGAACAAATCAGGAGACTCTAGATGCTGGAGGGGCTGTGGAGAAACGGGAACCCTCTTGCACTGCTGGTGGGAATGCAAACTGGTGCAGCCACTCTGGAAAACAGTGTGGAGGTTCCTCGGAAAAAAAAAAAAAAAGATTAAAATTAGAACTACCCTACAACCCAGCAATTGCCCTATAGGTGTTTATCCAAAGGATATAAAAATGCTGATTATAAGGGACACATGCACCCTCATGTTGATAGCAGCACTATCAACAATGGCCAAAGTATGGAAAGAGCCCAAATGTCCATCGACTGATGAATGGATACAGACGATGTGATGTAGATATAGATATAATGGAATATTACTCTGCGATCAATAAGGATGAAATCTTGCCATCTGCAACAACGTGGATGGAACTAGAATGTATTATGCTAAGCGAAGTAAGTCAGTGAGAGAAAGATAAAATCGTATGATTTGACTCCTATGTGGAATTTAGGAAAACAGCACAGATGAACGTAGGGGAAGGGAAGGAAAAATAAGATAAAAACAGAGAGGGAGGCAAACCATGAGAGAGACTTAAATGCAGAGAACAAACTGAGGGTTGCTGGTGGGGTGTTGGGGGGGGTGGGCTAAATGGGCCAGGGGCCTTAAGGAGGGCACTTGTTGGGTTGAGCACTGAGCTTTCTATGTAAGTGATGAGTCACTAAATTCTACTCCTGAAATCATTAGTACACTATATGTTAACGAACTTGGATCTAAATAAAATTTGAAAACATAAATAAATACAATAGATGGCCAGGAGGCCAGGAGGCCATCAAGGAGATGGGCCATGTGCGCATCCTGATCAGGTGGAAGCCTGAACTTTTGAACTGCTCGAAACCACAAATACCACAAATACTCTCTGAGCCCCTGCAGCTTGTTACAATGTGGGCTTTTGCTTGCTGAGTGCTGACCCGGCCACCAGCCCCAATCACGATTCTTTGTAAACAAACATATACAAGCAATTCCCTTTTGCTCCCCAAACCCGGGATATTTGCTCCCCAAGGGGGACACAATTTGGTTGCTGCCTAAACCTCTGTACCCCGAATTGCGATTCTTTGATCCCAGATCAATGCTTTTGCTTAATTATTGCCTCCTGACAAATGTAGGCTGATCCTTATTAAAAGCGAAATTCAACCAAGTAAATCCGAAGCTCCAGTTGGCTTTATTAAGTGATTCGTGAATGGGGCCTGTCGGGGAAATAGAGAGATGCTCTGAGGAGTTGTACAAAGTGGAAGGTTTTTATAGGAAGGAGGGTGGGGCAAGGTGTTATTAGGAAAAGGAAAGAAGGGACTGTCCCAGGCAAGGCCACCTTCACTTAGGGAGAAGGGCAGAGGGTCCCACCATGCAGATTATGTTATCTTCCTTTAAGGGATGGAGAGTCCATGTGACCCATGACCTCACTGGTGCTGACCAGAAAATTCCTGACTGACCGGTTCAGCCTGCATTTCTCAGGGAGGTTGAAACTGTAATTAGGTTAGGTACTAAGACCCAGTCTGGTAACTTGCCTAGCCCACGTAACTCCATCTTGGGCCTGCGGTTTTCTTTTTAACGCACTTAAGACACGTCGGAAGCCCCGGAACTATCCCCCAACACAGGCTGGCTTGCTTCACTCTCTGCTGAAGTATTTGGGGGTGGCCAGTGGGAGTGGAGGCAGAAGAGTGGCGGCCTGGTCTCTGGCTGATGGGCAAACTGAGAAGTTCCTGGAGCAGGGAACAGTATGCAAATCACTTCCTGCTTTGGCACTATCCCTGGGCTTAAACTCCACTTACCCTATACTCCAGCCCCTAGAACTCATTTCAGGTCCTAAGACTCTAAGCTTTCCCCAGCCTAGGCCCCTTCCCTCTGGAGTATTTTCCCTCCCCCCCCCTCCCCTCGCCCTCCTTCCCCACCTCTCTCTCTCTCCAGATGGCAAGTTGGTTCCATACAGAGAACCCTCGGTCCCTCTAAGCTGTATTAGGTCTCCCACCCCATCGATTCTCTCAGTCCATCATTTCCCCTCGACAGAGTGACACTGCATCACTCCCCTCTTGTGTCTGGGGTGTGCCTAACGTCTGCCCACTAAACTGGAGCGTCATGCGGGCGGGGACTGTGTCTGTCCACTGCCGTAGGCTGCTACCAGCACGGTCAACTCCGGGCAAGGATTTGTCCTTGGCTCCAGGCGCAATTAGGGGGCAAGTGGTTCTTTGGCTGGCACCCACTCTGTGCTAGGCACTGGGTCACCTTGTGGTCACTTTCCATGGCAACCCCCAGAAGGAGCTACGGTCACACTTAAGTTGGGGAGGGGAAGCCGCCTGCCTGCCCAAGATCACCCGTGGTGTGAGTGCGTGAGCAGGACTAGAAGCCAGGTCTGGTCAGTTCCCACACGGGTGCCTTCCACCCCACCGAGGGGGGGGGGGTCCCTGCTTTCAGTTTCCATCTCAGAGGGACCGCGGTCATCCGGTCAAGCTCGGCCCTACTCTGTTCTGTGGGAGATCCCGTGCTTCCCAAGGTGGGCAGTGCCCAAGCCCTGAAATCTCAGAGGGCTCGTGCTTGTCTTGGTGACCCACACAGAGCCACGGGGAGGAGACTACAAGGTCCAGATGGCCCATGGGTGCCCGCAAAAGGGAGCAGAATTTGCCAACCCCAAATATGGATTATGTTAGGCTGATTATTTTTAAGAACCTGCAAACACTGGAGAAGCTCTAAAACCAGATAGAAGTTTCCCTTTTGTGAGAGACACTGACATAGAAGTTACCCTTTTGTGAGACATTGACCTTTATACGGGAAATCTCAATTTGAAAGCGCATCTCCCTGGGGCGCCTGGGTGGCTCAGTTGATTACAGCTCAGGTCTTGATTCGAGCCACTGTCAGTGCGGAGCCCGCTGGGGATTCTCTCCCCCACTCTCTCTGCCCCTCTCCTGTTCAATCTCTCTCTCTCTCTCTCTCTCTGTCTCAAAATAAGTAAATACACATTAATAAAAAAGAAAGAAACAAGAGAAAGGGCATCTCCCTCACTGTACCATGAAGAGGAGCGTGACTTTAAATCTCTGGAACTCTTGTCAATGGAGAAGCAAGGACTGAAATCTACATAACAACCTTACCCATGTTCACTGTGCTTTTCCCAGTAACTTCCCAAGACTGGCCTCCCTGGCCCCCAACATCTTCCTTTGTCCTTAGCTAAAAATGGCGTTTAAGGTGATGGTTTCTACCATTCTGGGGAGTTACTAGTTTTTTCTGCGTACAGGAGGTATACATGTTACTAAACTTTTGTTTGTTTCTCTCCTGTTAGTCTGTGTCCTATCAATTTAATCATTAGACCAGCCAAAGAGCATAGAAGCGAAGAGGCGACAAATTTTCTTCCTCTACAGAGGCAGTGATTTGACGGTGATGTGATTTGAAGTTTCGGTCCCAGAATGAATGGTCGAGAAAGAATTCTTGAGATGTTTTTGGTACAGAAGGGTGTTTTTAGTACAGCCCCGGGGGCAGAAAGAGCCACACGGACATTATGAGGAGTGACTGATTGTATACTTTTAAGTTTGTGGAGGGCGGGGAGGTACAGACAATGTCAGTTTCTAAGGAATTTCTGTATGCAGACAGCGGGGTCTACAGAACCTTGGAGGTCTGGCTGTTGTCCAGATAAGGTTGTTTTTAGCCTCTAGTAAAACATCGACATTAAGGCAGCCATGAGTTTCTTGAAAGGCATCAGCTCTGCGTGTCTCAAGTATTTATCAGTGGGCTGCAGGTTGTTAGGAGATTTAATGGAAGCTGCAGTGCTCTTGCCTTTGTTCTCATCAGTGGGGTTCAGGGCAGGCCGCCAGAGAATGCCACTTTGGTGTATTGATTATTTTGAATCAAAGTTCCTTGAGAAATAGCTGATGCAAGAAGGACACTCTTTGTCCCCCCGGAAAGCGGGAAGTGCATTTCCCATATGAAAGGCACCACGAGGTAGAAAGACATTCTTATGACCAGAGTCCGGGAATTCAGGGCCAAGAAGGCTATGTAAACACCCTGCTTAGTTTCTTCACTGATTAGCACCCAAAACTAAGTTTCTTTGTCTCGTCAGTTCTTCATAAATGTATTGTTTCTTCGTCTAAAGGGTATGCCTGCTTTGGTGTCTCCTTTGAGTCTCATATTCTGAGGGGCCCCCCTATATTCTTAATGACATGTTTTTGCTCCTATCAATCTGTCCTATGTCAATTTAATTATTAGGCCGGCCGAAGAACTAAGGGGAGTAGGGGAAATGTTCTCCCCGACAGAGAACAGGGGCAAGGGGGCACGGAACCTCAAGCAGTTGTGCTCAGAAGAGCCAGCCAGCTGGGCAAGGCCAGGCAGACTCCATAAGGCAGGTGTCGTCCCTTCTGTCCAGGCTGAAGACACTGTGGGGGGGCCCCACATAGCATTCTTAGGTGCCCACTATCCCCTTTCCCTCTCCCAGGCGGATTGAACCGGCAAGAGAGTTCTCAGGTACATAGACAGACGGAGCTGAGCTCCCAGACTCAGGAGGGAGTAGCCTAGTCAGAAGGACTGCTGTGAGAGAGGGCTGAGGCTGCGCTCTGAGGGGGGTAGTGCGGCAAGGCAGCCAGACAAGGGGCCAAGGGTTGAACCCGTCCCGTGTGGAGCTTTCACTGGAGGTCCGGGTGGAAAAACTTCTTGAACCATCTTGAGACTTCCTTTAATTGGGCTCTGCATGGAAGGTCCCCATTCCAAAGGCAGGCTTTGCCTCCAAAGGCTTGGGCTGCACTGTGGGTGGCCAGGCCACAGAGAAATGCCCACTGGTGACATCTGGAGGTCATCTTGAGCTGGTGACATCTTGAGCTGGAGGAACAGTCAGGAAGATCTTCAGGAATCGTCCTCCCCGCCGCCAAACCCCAGTAGTACCTGCTCTTTTCCTGACCCTCCATCTGTTGAGGATAATTGATTCTGAAGTATAGGTATGGGAGGGCACACAGGCTGACGCTGGGTCTCGTTGGGTGACCTCATGTGGAGTTTCACGATGAGCAAACGACTCAGTATGCCTTCTCTCCGCCGTGAATAAGCCATACCTAGATTGACTGGTAGTGGTTGCTGACAGCTATTTAAAACATGTGTTTCAGTCATTCTTTCCACCCTCGATACAGTTGTGTGTGAGAAGAAGGTGCTGGCTGTCTGGATGCTGAGCCCACACGCTGTGCCTCAGTTTCCGAAGTTGCACGATAAGGAGGAGCAACCGTGTCCTCCCCTAAGACCTTCCCAGCTCTGTACTAACGTCCTTGCCAATCTTTGCCGGTTCTAACAGAGCGATTAAATTCTCTTGGAGATACACTACCCGGCACCCTGAGCTGGGACTGGGGTGGGGGTGGCAGAGATTTGAATCCCAGAGGTTTAGGCTGGAAACTTCCCAGAGACGCACCTACGTCATATTCTGGGAGGGACGTGAGGGAAAAACAAAGAGGGAGAGAGAAAAATTGAAGGAGAAAAGAAGCGATTTCTAGGCATTATAGGCAGCAAGAATGGCTAGAGGCAAGCTCTTGGTACAGAACACCTAAGACGCTGCATAATTATTTGAAAGCATCTTTTGAAATAAGTGGCTTTGCCAGAAAGGTAAGAGAAATCCTCTGAGCTCAGAAGGCAAATCTGGAGAGGTGAGGGAAGCTGGAGCCCACGCGGCTTTCGAACTGTCGGCAGCAGGGACGAAGAGCAAGCAATTCCATCTCAGCTCTTTGTCTCCCCTTGGGTCAACCCGTCCTCCATGGGGCATTCACTTCCTTGCACTCCCAGCTTGTGTCACCTGGGCTCTCTGGGGAGCTGCTGGGAAAGCCTGAGTCTCCACGGGTGCAAGCAGGTCACACTTAGACCCAGAGCTGCTGTGTCTCCTGGTGCTGTGGGCCTGATGCCCTGAAGCCTTCCTGTCGTCCCTGGGGAGGCCGACGCGGGCAGTATTAGGGGCAGAGGTTGGGCTGGAGGCCTGCGGGTCGCAGTGGTGGTGAGTGCATGAACCGGCACCGGGCACTCTGGCTGGGAAGGAGGGAAGCAATGGGCGCCTGTGTGTAATGAGGGTCTCAGAGGTGACAGTCTGGCTGACAGAGTCGAAGACGGTCCCCGCGAGCCCCTCGCTGCGATCCCCTGCCCTCGAGTGTGAGCAGAACCTGGGAGATGCTTCTCACCAGCAGTAAGTGGATGTGGCAAAGGTGGTGGAATGTCGTCTCCGTGAATTGTGCCACTTTAGATTGTCACATCTGCCAGCCGACTCTGGGTAGGCTCCCCACAGGGTCTGATCAGGGATGGCAGCTGGGGCATCTTGGAAACTCAGCAGATCCTGTGCTTGAGAGGCGTCCTCAGACAGGAGGAGGTGACAACTGCCTCTGTTTCAAGTAGTGAGAAGCTGCTGTTGCCCGTGGGAAGACGAGGCAAGAAACGGGCCAGACTTCCGGTGGCATCTCTAATGTTTGGGGCCACGAAACACAGGCCAGGCTGAAAAGGATCTCAAAGAGGGTCTGAAGAGAGCCATGAGATTTCCGAGGTCGGGCGCGCACGCAAACTTTTGCTCCCTGGTATGAAAAACTCACCGCGGAGCTGGCGTCTCAACAGATGGGATCCCGCTTCCACCCAGAGGCAACCCCTGACGCCATTTTGGCAAAGCGCCCCTGTTGGGGCAGGGTATAGTTTAAAAAAGCAAAATCTTCTCCTGACCCCAAGAATCTCTCCGCAAAGGCAGTGAAGAATGGAAGCAGCTTCATTATTGAATAAGCACGACACCAGGATGTGTTGTGCCTCAATGCATTCAAGAGATTGCAAAGGCAGTGATCTCGCCCCCTTTACGTAGCCCGGCAGATACAACCCATTACACGGATGTGCTGGAGGTAAACAGTAGCGAGTCCTCCAGTAAGAGGTACCTTTTGTCACACGTAGTTCATTCTAACTTCATCAAACTAACTGGGGACACCCCTTGTGTTGGCTTTATCCAGAGGAAAACTCATTTTATTTTATTTATTTATTTATTTAAAAACAATTTTTTTAAGTTTATTTATTTTGAGAGAGAGAGAGAGAGAGCACGAGATGGGGAGGGGCAGAGAGAGGGGGGAGGAGGATCTGAAGCAGGCTCTGCGTTATCAGCGCAG
Organism: Felis catus; assembly: GCF_018350175.1. Classification (NCBI taxonomy): domain Eukaryota; kingdom Metazoa; phylum Chordata; class Mammalia; order Carnivora; family Felidae; genus Felis; species Felis catus. The sequence continues at coordinate 151,283,780 of NC_058376.1, read as the reverse complement.
AGCCCGTTGCGGGGCTCGATCTCATGAACCTCGAGATCGCGACCTGAGCAGAAAACAAGAGTTGGGCACTCAACCGACTGAGCTACCCAGGCGCCCCCGAACTGCTCATTTTAAGTTGGAACAAGGGGCCCAACAGCGATAGGTTCTCAGCCTCCCAAAGTTAGGAGCTATCTCCCTTGATGACGTGAGCATTTCCAAAAGATGGCTCTCAGGTCCTGGAGGAAATGGGTCCTCAGTTGTGAGACCGGTCATTACGAAGATTTACATATATTTGAAAAAGACAAATTCTGAAACAAAAGGCAGAGAGGAGTCTCTTCCCTTATTTGCAATTGAGAATTTCCTCATGAATGCCATTTCAGCGCATAGCAGTTCATCATACAGAGCCTCTAACTGTATTTAACTGCTTCCTTAATTTGGAATTTGGGTTACTTCAATGTTTTTCCATTGTAAATTGTATTGCAAAAATAGTCTTGAACACACATTTTTTACAACATGTTTCGACATCTCCTGGAGATTAGACATGGAATTAACAAATCAAAGTACATATGTGTTTCCAAAATCTTTAACACCACCAGACAAACTGTTTTCAGAAAGGTCGCAACAGATTTGTTCCCACTGGAAGATCTAGGGCACTGACAGGGGACCTTCGACAGGGGAGATTCAACTTCTGATTAATAAGGGGTTCCAGAAAGGAAGAGGGAAAACAGAGGGAAGAAAATCATCAAAGATATTGGCTTGAAAAATATGAAATTGCCATTTTTATAGGCTCAACAAAGGTTAGACATAAGCAATTTCATATGATTCAACCTACTACATTACAGAAAAGGTTTCTCAGAACCGGAAGCCTTGACTCTCAAGACTGAAAATGCCAAATGAATACAAGAGTAAAGGGGCATCTGGGTGACTCAGTTGGTTGGGCGACCGACTCTTGGTTTCAGCTTAGGTCATGATCCCAAGGTTGTGAGACTGAGTCCCAAGTTGGGCTCCAAGCTGGGTGTGAAGCCTGATTGACATTCTCTCTCCCTCTCCCTCTGCCCTTCCCTGCCTTTCCCCCTCTCTCTCAAAATAAGTAAATAAATAGACTTAAAAAAGAGTATGAGTAAAAAAAAAAAAAAAAAGAATCACACATCACGAAATTTCAAACCTTTAAAGATAAAGGAAAAATCCCGGAGAAGGGGGATAGAGAGGTGGAGAGAGAGAGAGAGGAAGAAAGGCGGCAAGGGAAGGAGAGGTCATTTCAAAAAGGACGAAGGATCCTAATGCCTTCAGACTTCTCAACAGCAGAAGTAAATGCTTGAAGACACTGGAGCCATGTCTTTAAATTCTAAAAGAAAATGAGGTTCAGCTCAGACTTCCTTACCCAGCAAATGATCACGCAAGTGTAGGAGTAGAGTGAAGACTTTTCAGACACGCAAAAACTAAAAGACCTCCCCCCCCAAGCATCCTTTCGTAGAAAGTTACTGCAGGGTATGCTTTAGCAAAACAGAAGAAACTAGGAAACTATGACGTGGGGTCCAAGAAATAAGAGTTCCTTTCAGGAGGGTAGAAAAGGGAAATCCAAGGATAATAACTTTTGCCTAAAGAGCAGATTGGGGCAGGAAGAATGAGGGTGCAGCAGGGCTGGGGTAGGGCTGGGACTCAGTCTCACAACCTTGGGATCAAGGTCTGGGGTAAGATAAAATGGGAGAAGAAACCAATGGCACAGTGGGGATTCGGGAAAGTCCCTGGGAAGATCCATAGGGACATTTGGAAAAATGCAACTATAGGCACATTGAAGAGTAAGCAAATTCAGCATATAAAGGAAAACACCCAAGAAAGAGAAAAGATAGTTCAAGGAAAGAAACATACAACCCTTCTTATGTTACAATTGTTTTGAGAGGAATGGGGGAGGGATAAGAGAACTAAATCCCCAACCATCTCAACAGGAAGTCAATCACAAATAAAATTCGCGAGTTGATAAATAGCAGAATAAGCATACTATTTAGAATTTTGGATGATAGGAGCGCCTGGGTGGCGCAGTCGGTTAAGCGTCCGACTTCAGCCAGGTCACGATCTCGCGGTCAGTGAGTTCGAGCCCCGCGTCAGGCTCTGGGCTGATGGCTCGGAGCCTGGAGCCTGTTTCCGATTCTGTGTCTCCCTCTCTCTCTGCCCCTCCCCCGTTCATGCTCTGTCTCTCTCTGTCCCAAAAATAAATAAACGTTGAAAAAAAAAATTTATAGAATTTTGGATGATAAATGCCAGAGGGGAAAAGCAACTAAAAGTATTTCCGGTGATCTTTTCTGGAATGTGGGACTGATATAAGGGTTGGGGATAAGGAACAGCTATATTTTGTTATAAACTTTTAGCACTGTTCTGAATTTTTATTTGTATTACTGAGGTTAAAAAAATTCATTACAAATTTTGTTTGAGAGAGTGAGAGAGTATGAACCAGGGAGAGGGGCAGAGGGAGAGAGAGAGAATCTCAAGCAGGCTCATGCTCAACGCAGAGCCCGACATAGGACTCAAGAGTCAGATGCCTGTGTGCTTCAGTCGGTTAAGCATCTGACTTTTGATTTCAGCTGGGGTCATGATCCTGGTTCGTGAGTTTGGGCCCCACTGACAGTGTGGAGCCCGCTCGGAATTCTCTCTCCCTCTCTCTCTGCCCCTCCCCTACTTGCTCTCTCTTTCTCTCTGTGTGAAAATAAAGAAATAAACATTAAAAAAAAAAAAAGAGTCGGATGCTAAACCAGCTGGGCCACCCAGGCACCCCCAAATTAATCACAATTTTAAAAAGCCTTCCTGCATACTTTCCACACACACACAGAAAAAGTGTATGAACTCGCTTTTATGTGTTTCATAGGTCAGATAACTATATTTTCTTCTGCTCTGGTGTTTATCTAGAAATAAATCTATTCTGATGTTCTCAATGAACCCTCTGACTCATACCTGGAGAGGTATTTGCATATATGACCTCAGAGATTTCTAGATCTCTCTTGCTCACGTGAAGGAATTTGTGATTTTTCTCTTCCTTCTTTGAATTTCCCGTCTCCTGACAGTTATCAGGGGCTGGAGAGAAATGCCCATTCCACACCAGAGAGTGGGCATTCTGTTTTGGCAAGTGTTGAGACATGACTTGGACGCACAAGGGTTGGCTTGGGTGAGGGATCTGATTTACAGCAGGTCTCCTAGTGGTACCTGGAACCCAACACTTTCTTAGCGCTTTGGTGCCTGGGCAGCTGGGTTTGAGTTGAGCTCACCATTTGTTAGTTCTGTGGCCTCGGACAAGTTACTTAACTGATTTAAGATTCTGATTCCTCGGGGTGCCTGGGTGGCTCAGTTGGTTGAGCGTCTGACTCTTGATTTCGGCTCAGGTCATGATCCCAGGGCCATGGGAATGAGCCCTGCATCAGACTCCACTCTGGGTATGGAGCCTGCTGGAGATTCTCTGTCTCTCTCCCTTTGCCCCTCTCCCCAACTCGTGCTCTCTCTCTCCCTAAAATAAAATTTAAAAACATTTTAAAAAGAAGACTCTGATTTCTCAATTAACAAAATGGGAATAATAACAATTAAAGTTTTGGTGAGGATTACACACGACAACGTATGCGGTTTACTTGGCACGGTCAATAAATTCGCTGTGATCAGTATTATTTTTGACAACAATGTTGACCTATGCAAATCACCTGTATATGCAGTTAGCCGTAAGTGGCACTGAGAATAATATAACATAGTAAAAAAAAAAAAAAAATCATGGAGTTGGTATCAGATAGACTGGAATTCTGACCCGGGCTCAGTTACTCGCCTTCTACATGGATGGAGTGGAATGATCAAACAAGATCGAGGCGCTCAGTGCCTCCCACTGGGGCTCACGTCAGGGAAGATCTCACACAGCTGTGTCTAGAATGACCAGGCCCAAACTGACTTGTTAACATTTTTGGAACTTGATGAACAGAAATCAACTCTCGCCTTAGAGCCATATACATAATATGTACAATGTGATAGACACCTATAGCATATAAAGAGTTCTTACATGTTGATAAGAAAAAGGCAACTAAATAGAAACACAGGCAAAGGATATACCAGAAAAAATTGAACAGAATGATACCAATATGAAAAGATCCCCAACCTGCAACATTCAAATAAATGCAAAATATGGGACGCCTGGGTGGCTCAGTCGGTTAAGCATCTGACTTTGGATTTCAGCTCAGGTCATGATCTCACGGTACATGAGATGGAACCCTCATCGACTTCTGTGCTGACGGTGCAGAGCCTGCTTGGGATTCTCTCTCCCTCTCTCTCTGCCCCTTCCCCACTCACGCACATGCGCTGGTGCACATGCTTGCCCCCCCCCCCCGAAAAGAAATAAATGTTAAAATAACCCCAAGTAAATGCAAAATAAAACAATGATATAACTTGTGGATTCTGGGATACAGGAAACAAATCGATATCAGTGTTAGTTTTTTCTTAACCTTTTTATTTTGAGATAATCATAGATACACATGGAGTTGTGAGTAACAGTAAAAAGAGATCCCATGTACCCTTTACGTAGTTTTCCCCAATAGTAATCTCTTGGAAAACTATAGTACAATATCACAACCAGGGTATTGACACTGATACAGTCAAGACGTAGAACAATTCTATCACTCTAAGGATCCCTCATGTGGCCTTTCTATAGCCACAGCCAAGAATGTTATATACATGGGGGCGCCTGGGTGGTTCAGTCGGTTAAGCGTCCGACTTCGACTCAGGTCACGATCTCGTGGTTTGTGAGCTGGAGCCCCGCATCAGGCTCTGTGCTGACAGCTTGAAGCCTGGAGTCTGCTTCGGATTCTGTGTCTCCCCACGTTTTTCTTTTTCTGGGATAAATGTCAAGTTGAGCAGGGGATGGGTGGTGTGGTAGGTGCATGCCTCAAGTTTTACGAGAAACTACAAATCGTGTTTCCGAACAGCTGTGCCATTTGACATTCCTACCGGCGGTGTATAAAACATCCACATCCTTAGCAGCACTTTTTCCTTTTAGCTATTCTGCTGGGCATGTCGTGGTATCACACTGGAGCTTCAATTAGCATCTCCCACTCGACTAGTGACGCCGATCATGTTTTCACGTGCTTGGTGGCCGTCCATTTACTCTCTTCGGTGAAATGTCTCGTCATGTCTCTTGCCCAGCTAATTGGATTGTTTGCCTTGAGAGTTCTTTATTTATATTTTCCGGATACTAGTCCGTTGTTGGTTGTGTGGTTTGCAAAGATCTTCTCACCCTCTGTGGCTTGTTTTTCCCTCCTTGTTTCTTGGTCCTTCGTAGACCAAAAGCTTGTTATCGGATTAAGTGCCTTGTTTCCATTTTCTCTGTTTGGAATTGTGCTTTTGGTGTCAAGTCTAAGAGCTCCTTGCCTAGCCCTGCCTACCTCCTGAGGTTTTTCTCTTGGTTTTTTCTTTTTTTTTAAGGTTTTATTGTTTTGAGTTTTATATTAATGTGTGTGCTGCATTTTGAGTTAATTTTGCATAAAGTGTAAGATGTAGGTTGGGGTTCACGTTTTTGCCTAGGAATACCCGATTGCTGCAGCACCCTTCGTTGAAAAGGTCATCCTTTCGGGGGCCTGGGTGGCGCAGTCGGTTAAGCGTCTGACTTCAGCCAGGTCACGATCTCGCGGTCCGGGAGTTCGAGCCCCGCGTCAGGCTCTGGGCTGATGGCTCGGAGCCTGGAGCCTGTTTCCGATTCTGTGTCTCCCTCTCTCTCTGCCCCTCCCCCGTTCATGCTCTGTCTCTCTCTGTCCCAAAAAAATAAATAAACGTTGAAAAAAAAATTAAAAAAAAAAAAAAGAAAAGGTCATCCTTTCTTCACGGAATTGCTTGTGCACCTTTATCAACAGTCACTCAGGCACGTTTGTGTGGGTCTGTTTCTCTGTTCTCTGATCTGTTCCATTTCTTCACCAATATCACACCGTTTTTAGTACTGTGGCTCTCTCTGAAGCCCTGGAATCCATTTATTCCTCTGGTTCCGACGTTGTTCTTCTTTTTCAAATTAGGTAACCTATTTGGTTCCTTGGCCTCTCTGTATAAAGTTTAGAATATCGGAGGCGCCTGGGTGGCTCAGTCGGTTAAGCGTCCAACTTCGGCTCAGGTCATGATCTCGCGGTTTGTGGGCTTGAGTCCGGCGTCGGGCTCTGTGCTGACAGCTCAGAGCCTGGAGCCTGTTTCGGATTCTGTGTCTCATTCTCTCTCTGCCCCTCCCCTACTTGTGCTCTGTCTCTCTCTGTCTCTCAGAAAAAAATAAATGTAAAAAGATAAAAAAATAAAATAAAATAAAGTTTAGAATATCAGAGTCGCACGAGCTTTATTGAATGAATTGGGAAAGTATTCCTTCCTGTGTTCTGGAAGATATTGTCTAGAATTGCTGTTAAATCTTCTTTAAACGTTTGGGAGAATTCTGCAGTGAAACCATCATAGTAGGATGTGAAAGTCAGTGAAGGTAATCATGGTCCCAATTCCTTATTTGAGAATTTTAAAATTATGAGTTCCATTTGCTGAATAGGTTTAGGGCTATTTCATATTGAGTAAGCTGCCATTTGTGCTTTTTGAGAAATTCAAAATTCATCTAAGCTGTCAAATGTATATGTGTAGCATTGTTTGTAATATTGATTCATTAATCTATTATGTCTTCAGAATCTGTAATGATGTCCTGTTTCATTCCTGATATTGGCGATTTGTGTTTTCTCCTTTTTTGCTCTGGTTAGCCCGGATAGTGGGTTGTCAATTTCATCCACCTTTTCAAAGAACCATGTTTTCCCCTTGATTTTCTCTACTGTTTTTTTTTTTTTCAATTTCACTGATATCTGCTCTTATCTTTATTGTTTCCTTCCTTCTGTTTTGCTTTAAATTTATTTTTCTCTAGGTTCTTGAGATGGGAACTTAGATTATTGATGTGAAATTTTTCCTCTTTTCTAATGTAAACATTTAGTGCTTTAAATTTTCCTTTCAGCAGTGCTTTAGTGTGTCCCACAAACTTTGATGATAGCACTTTCATTCTCACTCAATTCAATGTGTTCTTAAAAAATTTCCCTTAAGACTTCTCCTTTGACCCACGGGTTATTTAGAAATGTGTTGTTTAGTTTCCAAGTGCTTGGAGCTGTTTCCATTTTTTGTTACTGATTTCTAGTTAGATTCCATTGTGGTCAGAGAATATACTCTGTATGATTTAAATTCTTTTACATTTGTTGAGGCTTATTTTATGGCTCAAAATAGGATCTCTATTAGTATTTGATCTTTGCATATTTAAAAAGAGTGGGTATTCTGCTGTCATTGAGTATTCTATAGTTGTCGGTTAGATGCTATTAATTGATGGTGTTGTTGCGTTCTTTTATATCTTTATTTTTTGCCTAGTTGTTTTACCTGTTGTTGGGGAGGGATGTTAGAGTTTATTATAATTATAACTGGTGATGTGTCTTTTTCTCCTTTAGTTCCATGAGGTTTTGCTTTACATATTTCGCAGCTATGTTGACTGGTGCATACACATTTACAACTGCTATGTCTTCTTGGTAGGATGAACTCTTTTTTAATATAAAGTCCCTCTAGGTCTCTAGTAATTTTCTTCACTCAGAAGTCTACTTTATCTGATATTAATATGGTCTCTCTGCTTTCTTTTGATTAATGTTTGCATTAATCATCTTTATTATTAATTTTCTTTATCCATCTTTTTATTTTCAACTTACCTATATCATTATATTTGAAGTAAGGTTCTTATAGACAGCATATAGTTGGATCATGTTTTCTACTTTGTCTTTTAATTGGTGTACATATATATTGTTAAGTAAGCTCTGTGCCCAAACTGGGGCTTGAACTCACAACCCTGAGATCAAGAGTCACGTGTTCTACTGACTAAGCCAGCCAGTACCCCTTAATGTGTGTTTTTAAACCATTGACATTTAATGAAATTGTTCCTATCTTAAGGGTTAAGTGTTTATTTTTTATTAAACACTTGATTTTTGTTTTCTGTTTGTTTTCCTACTTTTGGTGTCTGTGTTCTTTTTCCTACCTTCATGTGGGCTAATTGAGCATTTTTTAGAATTCTGTTTTGATTTCTCTGTAGAGTTTTTGAGTGTGTCTCTTGGTATCTCTTGATATAGTTTATTTAGTGTTTGCTTATTTAATGTTTGTTTAATATTACATTATGTGTCTGTAACATCATAAGCTACTGGTATTGACATTTTGTTGGTTCAAGTGAAATGTAGGAGTCTTTTTTTTTTTTTACTATCCCTGTTTATAATAGAATTGTCTTAAATAATCCTTTTATATGCATTTCTAACCACATTGCACTGTGTTATAATTTTGGTTCAATCATCAAACAACTTAGAAAACTCAACAAGAGAAGGAAAACGTACTTATCCATATTTTTACTCTCTTTCTTTTGTTTCTTCCTTCTGGATGTCTCAAGGTTTCCCCTTTTAGAGACCTTCCATAAAACAGACTTTACGGTAGTTCTGCTGATGACAAATTTCCTTAGTTTTTCTTCTTCTAAAAATGTGTTGGGACACTTGGGTGGCTCAGTCGGTTGAGTGTCTGACTCCTAATTCTGGCTCAGGTCGTGATCCCAGAGTCATGGGATCCAGCCCCATGTCAGGATCCACAGTGAGCAAGGAGCCTACTTGAGATTCACTCTCCTTTTCTCTCTCTCTCTCTCTCTCTCTCAAAAAACAAAAAAAACAACAAAAAAACAAAAACAACAAAAAACCAAAAACCAACAGAAAACAAAAACCAAAAAACTGTAGAGACTGAACAATAAAGATTCAAAAACTAAATAAATAAATAAAAGAAAAACAAAAATGTCTTGATTTTAGCACTTGAAAAATGTTGTGCCAATTCTTTCTGGCCTGCATGGTTTGTGATGAGAAATTCGCTGTTATTTGAATTGCTTTTCCACTGTAGATAAGGTGTTGTTTTTCTCTTATGGTATTTAGGACTTTTTTTTTCTTTGTATTTAGTTTTTTAGAAGTACAACTATGATGTGTCATTTTGGTTTGGGCTCTTTGATTTTATCCTGTTTGAGATTTACTCAGCTTCTTGAATCTGTGGGTTTATTTTTTTCTTGCTAATTTTGGAAGTTCTCAGATGTTATTAGTTCCAATACATTTTCAGCTTCCTCCTCTCCCTCAGCTTTCCACTCTTTTCAAGGCTCTGATGTCACAAATGTTCAAGATCTTGTTATAGTCTGACAAGGGCCTGAAGTTCTGTTCTTTTTTCGCTTCTATTTTTTCTCTGTTTTAAGATGGGGCTTTCCCGAATCGCCTCAATATTCCTGTTGAGTTCACCCCGTGAGTTTTTTATTTTGTTATTATAGTTTTTCATTCTAAATTTTCCACTTGGTTCTTTTTTATATCCTCTACTTCTTTTTTTTTTTTTTTTTTTCAACGTTTATTTATTTTTGGGACAGAGCGAGACAGAGCATGAACGGGGGAGGCGCAGAGAGAGAGGGAGACACAGAATCGGAAACAGGCTCCAGGCTCTGAGCCAGCAGCCCAGAGCCTGACGCGGGGCTCGAACTCCCGGACCGCGAGATCGCGACCTGGCCGAAGTCGGACGCTCAACCGACTGCGCCACCCAGGCGCCCCTATCCTCTACTTCTTTGATGAGACCTTCTATTTTTTCATCTGTTTCAAGTAATTGCTCATTAAGCATCTTTATGACAGGTGCTTTAAAATTTTAGTCAGCTAATTCGGATAGCTCCATCATCCTGATGTTGGTGTCTTTTCATTGTTGTTGTTGTTGTTGTTTCATTCAAGTTGAAATTTTCCTGGTTTTTGTCAGGAGGAGTGATTTTCCATGGAAACGTGGACATTTTGGATATTATATTATGAGAATCTGGATCTTATTGAAGCCTTCTGTTTCAGCCAGTTTTCTTCACAAACCGTTCCGTCAGGGGGAGAGAGAATGCTGCCTTAGTATTGCCCAGTGAGGGTAGGGGTCCGGGTTTCCTCCTTGCCTTCTTTTGACATTGAAAGGGGAGGGGGTCCTCATTAGTTCTGGCTTTCCTCGAGTTCCCCGCTGAGACCCCTCTGTCTTGTGGGGTCAAGGATGCCTAGATACTGCTGCCCATGTGGCCTCCACTGACACCCCAGGTATTGGCCTCATTACTGCTAGGCAATAATGAAAGTCCTGACTCTCCACTAGGCCTTCTCTGACATCCCCCTGGGTAAAGTGAGTCAGAAGGAGGTTGGGGTGCCTCAGAACAGCCTTGAACGTGCAGACGTTTGGGCTCCCCTCAACGTTTAGCTGGAATGGGTGGAGATGGGGCCACAGTGTTTTCTGCAGTTATTGGCCAGGAAAGGGAGGTTATTATCGAAACATTTTCGGTCTTGCTACGCATGCTGCCTTTTTCCTGGTCCTCTGGCTAGAAAGAATGGGTGTTTTAGGGGGCTTTTGACAAAATCTGCTTGTCTTAGGAGCTTCCAGTCAGCTGGCTGCTGCTTCTCACTGCTCTGTTATGCTTTGGCTCCCAAGGGCCTGCCTGGTCCACCTTTTCCACTCTACCTTTTATTTATTTTTTTAAAAAAAATTTCTTTTTCAACGTTTATTTATTTTTGGGACAGAGAGAGACAGAGCATGAATGGGGGAGGGGCAGAGAGAGAGGGAGACACAGAATCGGAAACAGGCTCCAGGCTCTGAGCCATCAGCCCAGAGCCCGACGCGGGGCTCGAACTCCCGGACCGCGAGATCATGACCTGGCTGAAGTCGGACGCTTAACCGACTGCGCCACCCAGGCGCCCCTCCACTCTACCTTTTCGATGTTACAGATATAATGTCCAGGGGTTTTCACTGCGTTTAGCGGGAGGAATAAGGAAAAGTACATTTACACCATCGTCCCCGAGGCAGAAGCCTAGGTGTATTTGTTTTCAAGTAGTCACTTTGTTTACCTCCTCGATGATAACAGGAAGAAGACTCTAAAGAAAGGGAAGAATGTTTAATAAGCAGTGAGCCCTCTTTCCGTACCAGACAGCCTGAGATATAGGTTTGAGCTCTTTTTGCAGATGAACGACACACGTGCAGGTTTCAAGTTCACACAGGTAGTCAGTGGCAGAGCTGGGGTCCAAGCCCAGGTTGAGAGCACACAAAACCATGATTTTTTTTTTTAGTGTTTATTTATTTATTTATCATTGAGAGAGAGAGAGAGAGAGGCAGAGAGAGAGGGAGACACAGCATCCGAAGCAGGATCCAGGCCCTGAGCTGTCAGCTCAGAACCCAACACGGGGCTCGAACTCACGAACCGCGAGATCGTGACCTGAGCCGAAGTCGGACGCTCAACCGACTGAGCCACCCAGGCGCCCCCACAGCCATGATTTTCTAATCACCGTCTATTTTCTTATCCATTCATTCTTTTCCAGCCACTCATTTCTGGCGAAAGCTGTGTCCTCTCAGGGCTGTCCTCTGGCGGCCATTTCATCGAGAAGCTCCGTAAAGCAGGGGTGACAGGAAAGCACACTGGAGCCACACTGCCCGATTCCAAATCCGACCGTGAGGAGCCAGATGCCCTTAAGCAAGTTACACAACCTCCTCTCCCTCACACTCCTCACTTGCAAAGTGGGAAGAAAGTGAGTTGCCTCATAGAGCTGTTGTAAGAGTTAAATAACTGAGGGGCTCCTGGGCGGCTCAGTCGGTCGGGCGTCTGACTCTTGATTTCAGCTCAGGTCACCATCTCGGAGTTCGTGAGATCGAGCCCCGCGTTGGGCTCTGCCCCGACAATGCTTGGGACTCCCTGTCTCTCTCCCTATCTCTCTCGGCCCCTCCCCGCTCTCCTCTTTCCCTCTCTCAAAGTAAATAATAAGACACACCTTTAAAAAAGAAATTGAATACATTGATATTTGTGAAGTGCCTTGGAGAATGTCCGGCATGGGAAGTACGAATTCAGTCCTGGCTAGTCTTCTTGACAGGCCGTGAAACAAATGGTCCCTCTTCCTGGAAACATCTTTCCCCACTGTCAACCCTATTCGAAATATTGTCTTGTATTTATCTTGTGGCTTCGAGTGCCCCTGCCCCCTGCCACTTGTCACCAGGGACGTATGAGTATCCAATGTGAGACACGAGAACGTGTCGTGTGCTGGGTAGGTGTCTCACAGGTGCTTAGTACAAGATTGCACTTTCGAACTCCTAGGGACAAGGATTCCCTTTCATTCTCGATCCCCATCGGCTCAGGGCACATGGCCAACAATAGGTGGCTTTTGAAGGTGTGTGTCGCCCTGACCCCCACCTGCCACTGTCCCCCCCCCCCCCCCCCCCCCCCCCCCCACGAAACGGCCTGTACGGGGCAGATCCAAAAGTTGACAGTGTTACCCGCTGGCGATCGTCAAGCTATGGGTGACTGGGAAGGGTGAGGAAGCTATCCCAACGGTTTGAGGGAGACAGGCCGGTGGATTCGGATGCGCTCTGCAGGTAGAAGCAACCCGATGCGCCGCTGGCTTGGATGTGTGGTGTCCCAAATGGAATTGTCGCCGTATGGGTGACTCGAGTTTAAGGAAGACACGCGGGTGAGACTAGGGAAATCGATGAGCACCCGAACCGGACTGCCGATGGCACTGGAACATGAGAATGGGTGACGGTACCTCGTTGGGTCAACAGAGAGTGGAAGAGGAGAAGGGGGTACACATGCGAAGCAGGTAGACGTGGGTTTAGGGGAGTCAGGGGTGGTTGGGCAAGTGTGAGGGGAAAAGACGGCGGGAGATTTGAGGCTGCCTTGAATCACAGTCTCCTTTGTGCCGCCCCAGACCCCGGTCCTGTTCTCAAGGCTGGTTGAGTCCTCACCGGCGCCTTCCCTCTCTGTGCGCCCCGAGAGTCTCCCTGCCCTGCTGGCCGCATTCACCGCTTTGGGCCTCAGCCTTCTTCCCGCCTCCTGCCTCCTCCTTCCATTTCTCATCCTGCCCACAAGCCAGCTTGGCCAGAAGAGCGAACCAGACTTCAAAGGCACGGTAATGGTGATGTTCTCTATTTAACAAAGACTCCCCCCCGCGTGCCAGTGCCAGCGTGGATTTTCTTAGAATGCGGCCTCGTCGAAGTCAGACAAAGTTCTGTTCAGCACCTAGTCCGTCCGTCACTGAATGTGCTCAGGCCCTCCTATCTGTTAGATCCATTGTGAGATGTGGAGGTCGGCTCCCACTGTCTTCCGCCCTAAGGAGCTTGGGTCCAGCAGGGAGAGGCTGACCCAGGTGAAAAAGAAGTGGGGGGCATTGGTGCGTACCCCTCGGTCTCCATTCAGACTGAAGGACTTATTCCCCAGCTTCTGGGAGATGCCCCCACCGTCAGCCTTCCTGGGAATCATTCTGGCTAAAAACAGCCCCGTAGCCAAAGGTCAAGCTGGTCAACGCCAGGTTATAAAGGCCCGGCTTCCTCAACCCAAATTGAGACGTCTCAGAAGGGTCATCCCAGCGTCTGAGCTCCAAGTGGGGTGAGCTGAGGCCTTCACTGAGAAGACATCACAGCTCACCTTCTCTGCCTCCTCAGTTCTCGCCTCCTTCCCTCCCTTCCACAGATGTTGACCCCTTAATCAACTCCCTGCACCCTAATCTTACCTCCGGGTCTGCTTCCCAGGGAACCTGGCTTGCAACAGCGCCAGGAGTGACTCAAGAAAGCAGATGTGGGGCGCCTGGGCGGCTCAATCGGTTGAGCGTCCGACTTCCGCTCAGGTCACGATCTCGCGGTTTTGTGAGTTCGAGCCCCGCGTCGGGCTCTGTGCTGACAGCTCGGAGCCTGGAGCCTGCTTCGGATTCTGGGCCTCCCCCTCTGCCCCTTCCCCGTTCATGCTCTGTCTCTGTCTCTGTCTCTCTCAAAAATAAATAAATGTTAAAAAAAAAAAAAGATGTGAGAAACCATTAGATGGTACACTTTAAAGCGGTGAGTTACACACGGATTGTTATGTTAATAAAGCTGTTTAACAGAACTGGAGGAAGCAAGGGGTGAACCCAGGGGCCCCTGGCAGCAAGGGACTTGTGTCCCCAGGGCTCTTCATCTGTCCAGTTTGCTCCTGCTGCTGCCGAATGACAGCCTGGGGGGGGGGGGGGTGCCCTCAGCAGCCACAGGCTGCCACCAAGGAAAAGCCAGTTTCCGGTCTGAGATGGTCCCTAAACGCAGGACTTGGTGAAACACCCACCCAGTTCTGTGAACTTCCTCCCCGCCCACCGTGACGGTAGATGAGATAAGGCCCGCCCCTGATAAGGAGAGACGGGGGAAAGGGTCTTAGTCTGGGTTCCGAGGAGCAGAGCCTGAGATGGGCCGTGGGTGCAGGTCGTTTATTTGGGAGGCGATCCCAGGCATCGGGACCGAGGAAGCAAGGAGGTGGCACGGGGAAGGGAAGGGAAGCCAGCCCAGGACGGGACTGAGTGGCTTCTGATGTGAGCGCCAGGGACCTAATCCCCCCGGGGACCCTCTAAGCCAGGGCCAAGGCTTGGGGGAGGCACTCGGGACGGCCACATTCAAGGGGGCACCTGTTCCCAGGGGCCTGGCCGGTTCTGGTGCCACCTGACGGTAAGGGCTGCCTGAACCTTTGCCTTGCCCTCGTCCTCACCCTGCTGTGAGAAACTCAGTCGCACTCACTTCACAACGGCCCACCGAGCCACGAGAAGCCGAGGCATCTCGTCCCCGGCCCTGTCCCCGCTGACTGTCACTACATCCTGGCACTCAGCTAAAAGGCCGACAGCTGGGGAGGAAGCTGCTGGCCTCCCCGGAGGCACCCGCCACAGAGGAGGCGAACTCAGAGCCCAGGCGAGGGCACGCAGGCTGGGATGTCAGTAGAAAGAGAGCATTTAGGGGCACCCGGCTGGCTCGGTGGGTGAAGCGCCCAGCTTTAGCTCAGGTCACGATCTCTCTCGGTTCGCGAGTTCAAGCCTCACGTTGTCCACTTCAGATCCTCTGTCCCCCTCTCTCTGCATGCATGTGTTCTCTCTGTCTCTCTTAAAAATAAACAAACATTTGCCGAAAGAAAAAAGAGCGCATTGGTTCAAGAGCAGCGTTCAGGGAAGGCTTTTGCATTTTCCTCCTGGAGGAAGATTTTGAAGACGCGCTTAGAGTACCTGACTACGTCTCCTGGCATCCGGGGGATGCCAGGACTGGTGGCCAACCTCAGCCTGGGAAACCCTCCAGGGCAAGTGGCTTCTCTGAGAGAGGCGGGCAACTGCAGTCTGCGGGGGCAGGGGGCAAGAGCTTCTCACGGGCCAGAGGTGAACCCCAGGAAAGGGAGCTGGAGTTCACTCCCCTTGAAAGCATCCCACTCAAGAAGACCATTGGGGAGGGGGGTCTGGGAGATACGCTGTCAGAAGCCTGGGCCCCGGGGTGGGAGGGGGTGGGGAGGCAGCCAGACGTACAAGGTCTCACCCAGTCCATGATGGGGGCTCCTGAAAACCCCCCACCAGTGCTCCACGGGAAAGAGGCGGCCTCGGGCATGCACGTCACAGGGCATCGGTGCCAGGTTGTGACCGGAGCAGTTCCGATAGACCCTCTCTGGTCCCTCCCTTTCTCCCTCTCCCAATGCACCCCTGAAGGAGAGAGAGGCAGCAGAGGGGGTAGGGAGGAGAGGCCGGAGGAAGCCAACCTCTCCTTCCTCCCCAAGCAAGGCCCAGGCTGGAGGCGGGGAAGGTGCTAAGTGGGCAAGAGAGCACCACTGTGATGGGTGATGGGGTCGGGCTTTTTAAATACCTGATAGAAGCAGAATTTTAACAGCCAAGTATGAGTCAGGAAGGTAGGGGTCTGCCTGAGCACTCAAACGCCTGGGGAAGAATGAGTCAACGTGTCTGCAAGGGCAGTGGTGAGAGAAAAAAAAGCACCATTTTCTGCTACAGCCCTCCTGGGTGCATTCATCCAGTAAACCTACGCCGTCCTTTCTAGCTTTGCCCACATGTGCCAGAAAGGCACTCCTTGAAATTCTGAATGCGAATTCTACAATTTGCTCAGAACCTGGAAGAGAGGAGAGGTGGGGGGGGGGGGGGACCTGGCACCCTCAAGATGCCCATGAGCCGGTGAGCGCTGTCCCCACACCATTTCCAAAGCCAAGAGAATGGTCGGGGGCTGAGCAGTCACCCCAACGTGCCTGCTGCAGCCACTCCCCGTCAGGGGGACCGCAGAGGTCGAGATATAATCACACATCCGAGACAGGAAGCTCTAAGAACTAGAATATTTATAGTAAGGCCGGAATTGGCGATCGGCCAGGGCACAGTGGTACTGCGATCCCAGAGGTCTACGGCTGGCACCGTTATTAAACAGCTTGCACATCATCTCCTAGAAAAGCCGCACCCTGCATGCTTATTGGTGGCTCAGCGATGGGTGGCACAGGGATTCGCCTTCGAACCTGAGGCAATTCTATTGAAGGGACGTCTAGCTTACAGTTTGCAAAGTCGTGTGCACAGATCACTTGGGCTGCTGTTAAGATGCTTAGTTAGCTTCACCAGGTCCAGAGTGGGGCCAGGATTACACATTTCTTTTTTTTTTTTTGATTTTTTTAATGCTTATTTATATTGGGGGGGGGCAGTGCATAAGCGGGGGAGGGGCAGAGAGCGACAGAGACAGAATCCTAAGTTGGCTCCAGGCTCCAAGCTGTCAGCCCAGAGCCCCATGCGGGGCTCGAACTCACGAACTGCGAGATCACGCCCTGAACTGAATCAGACGCTTAACCGACTGAACCACCCAGGCGCCCCAGGATGATGCATTTCTAACGAGCTCCTAGGTGATGTCAGTGCATGGTTGTGGTCCATGAACAGTGGTTCTCGGTCTTAGTGGCACATTAGAATCACATGAGGGGATTTGCAAAACACAGAGATGCAGATTCATTGGTCTGGTGTGGACCCTGACACCGATATTTTTTAAACTCTCCCATAATTCTATGAACTGCCAAGATTGAGAAATACCGATTTTGACTGTGTGAGAGTGGTAACTGTTGGTTATTTATTTCGTAGCTGTTCTTTATTTATGAAAGATAAACATGGTTGAAGAGTTAATGCCTGTTCGCGAGATCAAGCCCCACGTCGGGCTCTGCGCTGACAGAGAGGAGGCTTCTTGGGACTCTTCCCCTCTGTCTGCCTCTCTCGCTCTCAAAATAAATAAATAAACTGGGACGCCTGGGTGGCTCAGTCGGTTAAGCGTCCGACTTCAGCTCAGGTCATGATCTCACACTCCGTGAGTTTGAGCCCCACGTCAGGCTCTGTGCTGACGGCTCAGAGCCTGGAGCCCGCTTCAGATTCTGTGCCTCCCCCTCTCTCTGCCCCTCCCCTACTCATGCTCTGTCTCTCTCTGTCTCAAAAATAAATAAAAACATTTAAAAATAAATAACTAAATAAATTAAAAAAAAAAAGAGTTAATGCCTGCATGGCCCAAGGACGAAATCGATCTAATTCTCTCCAGATGCAGTTGAAAACACCCAGAAAGTTCCATCCCACCCTCAGCTGGCACCTCACACTGGTGCCTGAGAAGGCTGCTAACCAAAGCCCCCTTCCATCCCGACCACCATCGGGGGGGCAGACAGCGCTGCACCAGAGGCTGGGAACGACCCCACCGAGTAGACTGTGGTTGCTCTGAGCTGCCTGTGCAGGAGGGGAGGCAGCGTGTGTGGGAACCGTCTACATAGCCGGGACGGGAATTGTGCACGACCGCGTCGGCTGGCGCGCCCCTGCCCCCGGTGAAGCCCTCCTCCCCGAGTCTCACAGCCGGACAGCAGTTTCTTCATTTGATACAAGGCGATGACAGCAATGCTTTGAGGTCAGTCACTCTGTGAAGTTCTCAAGTGCTTGTTGTATCCATTTCCTAGGGCGGCAGTAATGAGTCACCAACAACTGGGTGACTTAAAACGACAGAAATTTACCCCTCTCGTGGTTCCGGCGCCCAAAGCCCCAAACCAAGATGCTGGCAGGTCCGTGGCAATCCTATCGGATTAAAGGCCCACCCTACTCAAGTATTACCTCGTCTTCACTAACATCCACAAGGATCCTATATCTAAATAAGGTCACAGCTGAGATTCCAGGAGGAACGTGAATTTGGGGAGGATATGATCGAACTCAGTACGCTCTTCTTACCAGCAAATGGAAAGGTTCCTAAGGCCATCATAGGTATATATTAGAAATTCGTTGCTCAAATACCTTGCAAAATGACTCATAAATGAGAGTCTTCCATCTAACACTTGAGCCCAGCCCATTCCCTTTCCAGCGACGTCTTAAGCTGCTCGGTGCACTGGAGAGAAGGCAGAACGAGGAGCCTAGGGGACCTGGCGTTGAGTCTCCACTTAGCTACGGGGCTTTGGTTAAGTTGCTTCTACTCTCGGGATCTGTCAAATGGGCCAATGGGGGAGATAACCAGACATCTGTTGGACACTTTCTTTTGTGTGACACCCCATCTAAGAACCTTTAGAGTCGTTATTTGAGAAGTAAAATATCATCCTCATGAAGCTGTGAGGATAAGTTAGTTAACATAGCCTGATGCCTTGTTGGTGATGAACAAATATTAGTTCTTTTTACTCTACCTGCCCCCCACCCCGCTGCCAAGGTGCTGGCAATTTCTGATACTCCTGCCCACTCCCTAAGCAGAGTCACCTGGATTACCTGCCTGTGCATTTCTTTTTTTTTAAAAAAAAATTAAATTAAATTACATTGAATCTATTTTTTAAGTAACCTCTACCCACAACGTGGGGGTCAAACTCACAACCCTGAGATCAAGAGGCTCATGCTCTACTGACGGAGCCAGCCAGGGGCCCCCGTCGCTCATGGGCAACACGGAGCAGGAGACTGGGGGGTCAGCTCTGCCAATAACTCCACTGGGACTTGGGCAAGTCATTTTAAAGTCCTTCCATCTGGCGGCCACCTCAAGCATGAGCAGCATCTGAGAGCAACATGCCAGGGTGGAAGGTGCACCCCCAGGGCCTGGGAGGTGCAGAGACCCTCAGATGCTGGGCTATGTCCCTGTCCCGAGTTCAACACCAAAGTGGCCCTGAGCTCACCTGCTCCACCCCACCGTCCGCCCCAGTCTTCACTGGGTTTTGTTCAACGCTCCCTACGGAGCTTCCAAGAGTTCATTGGTTTGTAGCCTTAAAAGAAAATGTGAAACCAGCAGAAGGGCCCCTCTCTGGGTTTGGACAGTGTGTGTGTGTGTGTGTGTGTGTGTGTGTGTGTACTTCCTTTGCTGTTTTGCAGGACTTCCTGTTTCTGTAGAAATTTCTTCCCCCACCTTATTAGCTCTGGAAGTCACTGGGCACTCACAAATCTGTCAGCTGCTGCAACACATCCTTGCTTTGTTCTCCACTCTTTCTTCTCTAGAGACGGCCCTGCTGAGCTGCTGCTGCGCCCACTTGCTACCACCGACACTTCTGATGGGCTGAGCTTGGGTGGGGCCACTTCAGGTGTCCAGAAGATACAGGGGTCCCACTCCACTCGACTGGACAAACCTTGGAACATCCCACCTCTACCACTGGAACAGCCCATTTCTATCATCCGTTACATTTTTAAGGAGCCCAACTTTTTCCTAGGAGTATCCTCTGAAGTCCCAACCTCCTCATGGAGGCTTTATGCCCATTTTGCAGGCCAAGAGCCTAACCCCTTGTCAAACGTGATCTGCAGACCAGTCAGCGTTGGTGTGGCCCGGGAGCTGGTTAGATATGCAGAGTCTCGGGCCCTGCTATAGCATGATCTGCAATTTAAAAAGTTTTTTTTTTTTTTTTTTTTTTTTTTTTTTTTAAGAGGAAATATCTCCTCTGAGATTTTTTTTTTTAATTTTTTTTTTTTTTCCAACGTTTATTTTATTTTTGGGACAGAGAGAGACAGAGCATGAACGGGGGAGGGGCAGAGAGACAGGGAGACACAGAATCGGAAACAGGCTCCAGGCTCTGAGCCATCAGCCCAGAGCCTGATGTGGGGCTCGAACTCACGGACCGTGAGATCGTGACCTGGCTGAAGTCGGACGCTTAACCGACTGCGCCACCCAGGCGCCCCTAAAAAGTTTTTTTAATGTTTATTTATTTTTGAGAGAGACAGAGACGGAATGTGAGTGGGGGAGGGGCAGAGAGAGAAGGAGACAGGAATCGGAAGCAGGCTCCAGGCTCCGAGCTGTCAGCCCAGAGCCCGACGCGGGGCCAGAACCCACGAACCGTGAGATCGGGCGTGACCTGAGCTGATGTCAGACGCTTGATCAATGGAGCCACCCAGGCGCCCCAAGATCCGCGTTTGAAGAGGATTCCCAGGCGATTTGTTTACACAGTGAAGTGTCCAAGCACCGGATTAACGTTCTGGAAGGGGCAGTGGCTTTCCCAGAGTTTCAGAGCAACGTGGCGGCTCAGCTGGGACAAGAACCCAGGCTCTGAGACTCCTAGAGAAACACTTTTCTGGCAAGAATGCTTTATTCTCTGCTTGGGGGCACACCCAGCCTTGAAGGTCAGCTCCCGGGTCACCTCCGCATTCTCACCTGGAAGGCCCAGCACTCGGGCACCCCCGCTTTTGCTCCTGAGCCCTTGATGTGCTCCTCTGCGAATGCGCTGGGTCGTGTCCCACGGCGGAGAAAAGGGAGTCACCAAGCCTCTTCCCGGGATGCACGGGACTTGTCTGAAAGAGCTCTATCACTTGGAGTGGACATACCTGAGCGATGGGGAAACAAAGGGAAACGAACCGCTGTGTGAAAGGAGGAACTTCCGGTGATCCCGAGAGTGAAAACGACCAAGGCGGACAGAGAAAATGGGAAGAGGAAAAAAGAGGAGAAAGTAGCAGGACTTCTTGCGAGAGGCCGTGCAGTCGAGTGTCTAACTTCTTGGTGGAAGTGGACTGTTTTGGTTCCGATTTTGGTGGATAGTGGCGAATGGGCTGTGTTTTGCACACAGCGGAGAGCTGGGGCGACACGCCGAAGCTGGGGGGTGGCGCCGGCCAAGGGGCGAGAGGCCTCAGCAGGTCGGGGACCGCACCGCGACCGTGGGCCAGGTTCCCTCGTCCTCAGAACTCCCGGGTTCTAGTCCGTGTTCCCCAAATGCTTCTTGTACAAATGAATGAGAGCTGTAGAGATCCGTCAATATTGGGGCGCCTGGGTGGCTCAGTCGGTGAGGCGTCCGACTTCGGCTCGGGGTCATGATCTCACGGTTGGCGGGTTCGAGCCCCGTGTGGGTCTCTGTGCTGACAGCTCAGGGCCTGGAGTCTGTCTTCGGATTCTGTGTCTCCCTCTCTCTCTGCGCCCCCCTCTGCTCGCGCTGTCGCTGTCTCTCCAAAATAAATAAATGTAAAAAAAAAAATTTGTTTAAAGAAATCTGTCAGTATTACCTAGTCCAATTCCCTCCCTTTTTTTGTTTCTGCTTATGTGTTGATTTTTTAAATTGTTTAAATTATCCAGTACACTAAATATTCCAACATGAAAACATAAATGTACGGTTTAGAAATAATAACAAAGTCCTCAAAAATAAAACATTAAAAAAAATTTTTTTTTAATTTTTTTTCAACGTTTATTTATTTTTGGGACAGAGAGAGACAGAGCATGAACGGGGGAGGGGCAGAGAGAGAGGGAGACACAGAATCGGAAACAGGCTCCAGGCTCTGAGCCATCAGCCCAGAGCCCGACGCGGGGCTCGAACTCACGGACCGCGAGATCGTGACCTGGCTGAAGTCGGACGCTTAACCGACTGCGCCACCCAGGCGCCCCTGAAAAAATTTTTTTAAGGGGCGCCTGGGTGGCTCAGTTGGTTGCTCTTAGGACTTTGGCTCAGGTCATGATCTTCCGGTTTCTGAGTTTGAGCCCCACATCTGCGGCTGTCAGCGCGGAGCCTGCTTTGGATCCTCTGTCCCCCTCTGTCTCTCTGCCCCTCCCCTGCTCACAGTCTCTTCTTCAAAAATAAATAAAACATTTAAAGATTAACAAATTTATAATACGATAGCACCTCAGTACATTTAAATTTTTAATTTCCTTAGCCACTAATGAGATCAAGCATCTTTTCCTATGTTTACTGGCCATTTGGATTTCCTTTTTTGTGAAAAGACTATTCAAGTCTTTGTTTTTAAATAATGTTGCGTCTATTTCTTATAGATTTCAGAATGTCTTTATAATTTTAGATAAAAGTCTGAAGTTATAGGTGTTGCAAAATTTTTGGATTTGGGAAAATTTTTTTCTCTTTTAAAATTGTTTTTGTTTATTTTGTTTTATTTATTTTTGGGAGAGAGAGAGGGAGAGAGAGAGAGAGAGAGAGAGCACGAACAGGGGAGGGGCAGAGAGAGAGGGGGAGACACAGAATCTGAAGCAGGCTCCAGGCTCTGAGCTGTTAGCACGGAGCCTGATGCAGGACTCAAACTCGTGAACCAGGAGATCATGACTTGAGCCGAAGTCAGACACTTAACCGCCACCCAGGCACCCCTTTTTCTCTTTCTTTATGTGTCTTTCGGTAAGAAGTTCTTCATTTTAATCTATTCGGATTTGCCAATGCTCTTCTTAAAGACTAACAATCTGTGTCTGACTTAAGACATCAGCTCTGGACTGAAGTGTGAAACCCTGTTCCCAAATTCATATGTTAAAGCTCTAACTTCCAAGATGACTGTATTTGGAGCTGGGGCCTATAGGGAGGGAATGAAGGTTAAGTGAGAAAATGAAGAAGGGCTGATCCAATAGGACTAGTGTCCTTGTAAGAAGAGACACCAGAGAACTCTCCATCTCTGTGGAAAGACTGTGTGAAGACATAGGAAGAAGGCGGAAAGAGACCTCTCACCAGAAAAGGGATTGGCTGGCACCTTAATCTTAGACTTCCAGCCTCTAGAACGGTGGGAAATAAATCTCTGTTGCTTAAACCAGTCTGTGGCATTTTGTTCTGGTGGCCCAAGCAGAATAATCCAATACCCTTTCCTATCAGGAGATTATGAAAACGTTCTCCTATATTAACTCCTATAAACTTCCAAGATTTTATTTAAATTCAGGCTAGTTAACATGTAGTATAGTTTTGGTTTTAGAAGTAGAATTTAGTGATTCATCAGTCCCATATGACACCCAGTGCTCATCCCAACAAGTGCCCTCCTTATGCCCATCCCCCATTTAGCCCACCTCCCCCCCTCCTTTCCAGGAACCTTCAGTTTGTTCTCTGTATTTAAGATTCTCTTATGGTTTGCCTCCCTCTCTGCTCTTATTTTATTTTCCTTTTCTTCCCCTATGTTCAACTGTTTTGTTTCTTAAATTCCACAGATGAGTGAAATCATACGGCATTTGAGTGATTAATTGGAGTGATTTATTTTGCCCTACATTAACTTTGTAAGGTTTTATAGCTTTTCCTCTCGTGTTTACATCTTTAATACACCTGGAAATATCTTTTTTGTGAGGTGTGAGGTAGGTGGTTAAGTATTTTTCATGTGGCTAATCAATTGATTGGGCATTTGTTGAAAATTGTTTCTTTTTCTCACTGAGCTGCAATGCCTCTTGGGTCATAAACCAAATTCCAACCACAAACCTGTTTGTTTCCAGACCCCATCTTTGGTCCTTTGATGTATCATTCTCTGTGTAAACTTATTTGGTCTTAACCTACCAAAGTTGTATAATAATTACTGATATCTCACATGGTGAGACCCCACATCATCCTTCTTTAGTAGTATCTTGGCTGTTTATAGGCATTTGTACTTCTAAATAAACATTAGAACCCGTTTTTCAACCACAGACAAATATTGTGAAGATTTTTTTGAGAATTACATGAAATCCTGAAATCAGTTCGGGGAGAACTGACATCTTTTGTTATTTATTTAGTCTTCTAAACCATGAACATGACCTATTTCTACACCTATTTAGGAGTTCTTTTGTGTCTTTTAATAAAGTTTTATAATTTTCTCTATAAAAGTTCCTGTTCTGTTTTTATGAGGTCTTTACTTTGATACTTCATATTTATGGATGCCAGAAGAAAAGAAATCATTTATAAAATTACATTTTATGTCTGTTGCTGAGACACAGAAATCCAACGGAGAATTTAGTACTATCACTATCAACTTTTCATTGAGGAATCTTACAAAATCGTCTCGCCAACTTTAATATTTCATCTATGGACTCTCTTTTGTTTCCTTTTACATCTACCTTTGTAGATACATTTGGGGTTTTTTCCCCACATCCTCTGTAAGTAATGACATCTTTGTTTCTTCTTTTTTAGTCCTGATTCCATTTAGCTCCTTAGTGTCTCTCATACCAGGTAGAAGTGGTGGTAGAGCAGACATATTTTTCTTATTCCTAATTTCAAAGAGATTACTTTCAACATTTCCTCATTGATAATGGTATTTGGTACAGGTTTTTGAAGCTATATATATATATATTTTTAATCTTTATTTATTTTTGAGAGAGACAGAGACAAAGCGAGAGCAGGGAGGAGCAGAGAGAGAGGGAGACACAGAATCTGAAATAGGCTCCAGGCTCTGAGCTGTCAGCACAGAGCCCGATGCGGGGCTTGAACCCACGAACCGTGAGATCATGACCTGAGAGGAAGTCGGACGTTTAACCGACAGAGCCACCCAGGTGCCCCTGAAGCTATATTTTTAAGTCAAAAAAGTTTTAAGACTGGTTTCATGAAGATTTTTTTTCTCTTAAAATTTTTAATGGTGTGCAACATACATGTGGAACAGACCTATGTCATCAGTGCATGGATTTCTACATGTTGGACTCGTATTTATGGTCAGCACCCAGATCAGGAGACAGAATATTACTAGCTCCTGGGAGGCCCCTTTCCATCTTATCAGTTACCTCACAGAGGGAACAGTTTTACCTGTTTTTTGGTCCCTAGATAAGTGGAATCTTATAGCATGCCGTTCTTGTGTCTGGCTTCTTTTGTGCAACATTGTCTGTGGAATCCATCCCCACTATTCTGTATAATTGTAGATCATTCATTCTCGTTGCTGCAGTGTGTTCCATTGTGTGACTCTACCAGAATCTATCTGTCCTACTGTCGATGGGCGCTTGGGTGGTTTCTGATGGTCTATTATGAAAAGTGCTATGAATATTCTAATCCACGCGTTGTGTGAAATATACATGTGTGAGGAATACATATCTCAGAGTAGAACTGATAAACCAATAAATATGTCCATGCTCCGCTCCAGCAGAAGAAGGCAAACTGTTTCCCAAACTGTCTGCAGTGATGTACACACTCCCACCAGCAGAGCGGAAGAGTCTCACAACAAAAGGTGAATTTCATCCGTTTGCCGGCATCTATTGAGACGATCATTTGATCATCTGAGTTTTCTTCCCATTAATCTGCTAACGTGGTGAATTACGCTCATCGGTTTTTCCAATAAGAAAGCAGTCTTTCATTCTTGGGAGAAATCCAACTGGGTCAAGAGGTACAAACTGCTTTGTATGTGGCTTGACTGACCATACTCTTGTGTATAGTTTTTACCTCTGTCTTCACTGGTGGGGCTGGGCTCTATTTTCTTTCGGGAATGATCCTAGCCTCCTGAAGGGTTATGATTGTTAAGATAAACACTTGAAAGCCTGTCTTTAACAATCTTTGATTTCCAGATTCTTCCATATTGTTCAGAAAACTAGACTTCCTCGTGTTAACATGACAAGGGCTTCGGCCATGCATTTCCCAGCCAGAGGAATGAAGTTCGGCTCTGCCATTAACTCCTCCGGGAATCCTTGGTGATGTATGTTTGTCTGCGAAAGCCCCTGAATTAGTTGAGATCTCAGACAGTCACAAGCAATGAATGGAAAACAAGGTTGTAGGGACAGAGGGAGAAAGGCTCTGCATTCATGAACCTGAGGCCCATCTTACTGTGCTGGCACCGGATGTCTCTAAAACGCCTCCACTTTGCTGTGGGCAGTTTCTCTTCTGTTATCCTGCCCACACCTTTTGTGGGGCCGGGGCAGGATGAAGTCCTGGACCACAAGGCCAAAGCTCACCACCCCCCCCCCCCGCCCCGTCCACCGCCCTCCCCAGTCACTAACCACAGTGTTCCCACACAGGAAATTAGTGAAAATAAGAATTTATGCCTCCTGAGCAAGCAGTATAGAAAGATTTTCAATGTTTCGTTTTTGAGAGAACTTCTTCCATAAATGCTTCCAGAACGGCGCCCATGAGGGTTTGAAAGGAAATAGGATATTTTCATGGTCTCAAGGAATTTCCCCACAACTGACTTATTAACAACAGGGGAAAAAAAGAACAGTTTTGCTACCGGTAGACATTTTAGTCAAGTGGGCAAGGTTAATGGCACCAACACTGGGACCACCTGGCATCATTTCTGTGGTGTTTCTGCTAAAAATGTTTAATCTGAACCTAATGGCAAGGAAATATCAGACAAACCCCAAATGCGGGGCCTTCTGAAAAATAACTGGCCTATGTTCTTTTAAAAACATCAGTGTCTTGAGGGGCGCCAACTGAGAGTTGGTTGAGGATCCGACTTCGGCTCAGGTCATGGTCTCAGGGCTCATGAGTTCGAGCCCCGCGTCAGGCTCTGTGCCGACAGCTCCGAGCCTGGAGCCTACTTCAGATTCTGTGTCTCCTTCTCTCTCTGCCTCTCCCCTGCTCGTGCTCTCTCTCACTCTCTCAAAATAAACGTTAATTTAAAAAAAAAAAAAGTCAGTGTCTTGAAAAAGAAAGAGAAACAGAGACACAGTTTCAGATCAAAGGTAAGTTTAAAAACTAGACAGTTAAATCCAAGGCATGGTCCTGGCTTTGATCCTGGACCCTGAGGAAGGTTCTACAAAGGACATTACTGAGACAATTGGTGACACTGTAAAATAGACTCCTTTGAGGGGATTACTGCGACCTGCCAAATTTCTTGATCGTAATAATGGTATCGTGGTGACATAAGAGCATGTCCTTCCTCTTAGGAAATTCATGCTGAAGGGCTTAGGGATGAAGGAAGACAATGCCTATAATTTTTCATCAACGACTCAGAAAAAATTATGCAGCTATCACATAGAGACAGAATAATAAAGCAAGTGTTTCAAACTGTTAACACTAGATGAACCTGGGAGAAGAATATGCCAGAGTTCTTTGTAGAGTCTCACAATTTTTCTTCTCTGAATATTATTTTGAAATAAGAAGCTTAAAAAAAAAAAAGACTTCCGTGTCTCGCCAGTGGGAAACCACAACAGTAAAATGATAAGGGTCACCTTGGTGGTTAGGAATATAACGTGTGGTTATTAACACATGTTTGGCACTAGATCTCTCGAGAGGAAAGCTGTCCTCTTTTTAACATCCTTTTGAGATAGGGATCACCACCCATCTTGTACAGAAGTAGAGGTGCAATAAAACACCCAAGGCCACCCAGCGAATAAGCCAACAGGCCTGGGAGTCACCCGGGGCTGGGCCCCTCCAAAGCCTTCAGGGGCTAGGAGGAGGAGTCAAGATCGCAGAGGAGTAGGGGGGCCCTAAGCTCGCCAAGTCCCTCAAAAACACAGCTAGACAAATATCAAATCGTTCTGAAACCCCCCCAGAAAGCAATCTGAGGACGGAGAGAACGCAACGGCAAATCTACAAGTAGAATCGTGGAGGGTAGGAGCTGCAGAGAGTTGCTTTGGGGGAGGTAAGAACTGCGGGTGTTGCAGAGGAGAGGGAGCCCCGCTTATGGAGACTACCACAACGTATTATAGGCAGTGGAGCACAAAGTCTGAGGTTTTAGAAGCCCATCACCCCAGGGGTCGTGGCTGGCTTAGCCGTGCTCCTGTGGGGAAGCAGGGCACAGACCTGGGAGTCGACAGTGCGGTCTGAGGAGCCTGGGTCACACGGGGAACAACCGTTTCCCGCTTGGAGTGCACTTGGGAGAGTGGCAAGGCCTCTCTGGGGACAGAAGAATGGGTGGCACCAACCTACTGCACTGTTCCCAGGCATAGGAGCTGGGCTGAGGGCAGGACAGGGGCTGAGGGCAGTGAGTCAGCTTTCTGCTCCACTTTGCCATAACCTCCCAACCACTGCGCCCTCATGGAACCACTTTCCCGGGACGGGCCAGCCAACTGGAAAAGCATGGCAAAACCCTCCCTTAGAGGAGCGACACAGGGCTACACCTAATGCGAGTCCCTAGCATTTGGAGTTTAGAAACCGTGCCCCTGAGATAGAACAGCTCAGACACAGACAGGATGAAGGCAGGGATCCGACAGAAGCTGGGGACATAAGAGGAGTGACTGGTCTTCTGTGAAGGCTTCCTGAAGAGTGGAGAGCACAAGCTCTCTGCTCCAGGGACCAGAGAGTGGGGCAAAGCCATTTTGCTGCCGCCCCCCACCCCCCCACTGCCCCCGTACATCAGCACTGACCAGTCTCAGGGAGGTAAATAGAGCCACCAAGTGGAGACCAAAGCCACTTACACCAAGCCCGGCCCCCAATACCTTGTAGGTGCATCTCTATGAGGGCAAGCCAGCCCCAAGAATCATGGCAGCAGGACCCTCCCCCAGAAGACCAGCACAAACCTCTGGCTGGTATACTGACCTTAATGTTCTGCAGAGCTTTAGCTCTAAGGGAAATAAGATCTAGCTTCCTTTTCATTTCCATTTTTAAATTTAAATTTTTTTTCGATTTTAAATTTCTTATTTTTTATATATATTTACTTTTATTTTTTGGATCTAGGTTCTCTTAACAAGGAGACCAAAACACACCCAGGGTCTAGCTTTTTTTTTTTTTTCTGGACAAATGACAAGACAGAGGAATTCACCCCAAAAGAAAGAACAGAAAGCAGAAGTAACAGCCAAGGATTTAATCAATACAGATATAAATAACATGCCTGATCTAGAATTTAAAATAATTATAATGATATTAGCTGGGCTTGAAAAAAGTATAGAAGACACTACAGAGTCCCTTACTTCAGAGACAAAAGAACTAAAATATAGTCGGTCTGAAATTTAATATGCTATAACGGAGATGAAAACCCAAATAGATGCTATGACAGTGAGGATGGACGAAGCAAAGGAACAAAACAGTGATACAGAAGATAAGATTATGGAAAATAATGAAGCTGAAAAGAAGAGGGCAAGAAAAATACTGAATCATGAAGATAGACTTAGGGAACTCAGTGACTCCTTAAAGCATAATAACATTCATGTCATAGGAGTCCCCGAAGATGAAGAGAGAGAAGAAGGGGAAGAAGGTTCATTTGAGCAAATTATAGCTGAAAGCTTCCCTAATTTGGGGAAGGCAACAGACATCAAAATCCAAGAAGCTCAGAGAACTCCCATTAAATACAATAAAAACCGACCATCACCAAGACGTAGCATAGTCAAATTAACAAAATACACAGAAAAGGAAAGAATCCTGAAAGTAGCAAGGGAAAAATGTCCTTAAGCTAGGAGGGAAAACAGATTAGGTTCACAGCAGATCTGTCCTTTGAAACTTGTCAGGCAAGAAGGGAGGGGCATGATATAGTCAACGTGCTGAATGGGGAAAAGATGCATCCCAGAATACTTTATCCAGCAAGTCTGTCATTCAGAATGGAAGGAGAGACAAAGAGTTTCCCAGACAAACAAAAACTACAGGAGTTTGTGACCACTAACCCAGTCCTGCAGGAAATATTGAAAGAGACTCTTTGAGTGGGAGAAAAAAAGACCAAAAGCAGCAAAAACTAGAAAGACACAGAGAACATCACCAGAAACACCAGCTTTACAGGTAACACAAGGGCACTGAATTCATATCTTTCAATAATCACTCGGAATGTAAATGGATTACATACTCCAGTCAAAAGACATAAGGTATAAGAATGGATAAAAAACAAGATTGACCTATATGCTGCCTACAAGAGACTCATTTTAGACCTAAAGACACCTGCAGAGTGAAAGTGAGGGGGTGAAGAACCATCTAAAACGCTAGTGGAGGTCAAAAGAAAGCTGGAGTAGCCATACTTACATCAGACAAAGTAGATTTTAAAACGAAGACCAACAAGAAATAAAGAAGGACATTATATCATAATTAAGGGGTCTATCCATCGAGAGCTAACAATTGTAAATATTTATGCCCCCAGTTTGAAGGGACCCAAATATATGAATCAGTTAATCACAAACATAAAGAAACACATTGATAATAATACAATAATAGTACGGGAACTTGATAACCACATGCAGCAATGGGCAGATCGTCTAAGCAGAAAATCAAAAAGGAAACAATGGCTTTGAATGACACACTAGATGAGATGGACTTAACAGATGTATTCAGAACACTTCATCCTAAAGCAGCAGAATATACATTCTTTTCAAGTGCGCATGGAACATTCTCCAGAATAAATCCCATACTGGGTCACAAATCAGCCTTCAACAAGTACAAAAAGACTGAGGTCATTCCATGCATATTTTCAGACCACAACACTATGAAACTTGAAATCAACCACCAGAAAAAAATTGGAAAGACCATAAATACATGGAGGTTAAAGAACGTCCTACTAGAGAGCGAATGGGTTGACCAGGAGATTAAAGAAGACATTTTCAAAAAGTACATAGAAGCAAATGAAAATGAAAACATGACAGTTCAAAACCTTTGGGAAGTTAAAGCCAGCAGAAGGAGGAAAATAATAAAGATTACAGCAGAAATAAATGATATAGAAACAACAACAATGGCAAAAACCCAGTAGAACAGATCAATGAAACTAAGCTGAAAGAATTAATAAAATTGATAAACCGCTAGCCAGGCTTATCAAAAAGAAGACAGCAAGAACCCAAATAAATAAAATCACAAGTGAAAGAGGAGAGATCATAACCAACACCACAGACATACAAATAATCCTTAGAGAATATTATGAAAAGCTATATGCCAGCAAACTGAGAAATCTGGAAGCAATGGACAAATTTCTAGAAATAAACAAACTACTAAAACTGGAAGAGGAAGAAATAGATAATTGAACAGACCCCAAACCAGCAAAGAAACTGAGTCAGTAATAAAAAAAAAAAAAAAATCTCTCAACTGGGACATCTGAGTGGCTCAGTCGGTTGAGCACTCAACTCTTGATTTCAAGTCAGGTCATGGTCTCACAGTTTTTGAGTTCCAGCCCCACCTAGGGCTCTGTGTTGACACTACAGAGGTGGCTTGGGATTCCTTCTCTCTCTCTCCTTTTCTCTCAGCCCCTCCCCTGCTCATCCCCCCCCCAAAAAAAAAATAAATAAATAAACCTAAAAAATCTCCCAACAGATGGCTTCACAGGGGAATTCTACGAGACATTTAAAGAGGAGTTAATACCTATTCTTCTCAAATTGTTCCAAAAAATAGAAACGGAAGGACAACTTCCAAACTCCTTCCATGAGGCCGGCATTACCTTGATTCCAAAACCAGACAAAGACTCCACTGAAAAGGAGAATTACAGGCCAATATCCCTGATGAGCATGCATGCAAAAATTCTCAACAAAATACTAGCAAATTAAATCCAACAGTACGTTAAAATCCAACAGTGAATTAAAATTATTCACCACAATCAAGCGGGATTTATTCCTGGACTGCAGGGGTAATTCAGTATTGGCAAATCAATCACCATGAAACACCACATTAATAAAAGAAAGGATGAGAACCATATGATTCTCTCAATAGATGCAGAAAAAGCATTTGACAAAATACAGCATCGATTCTTGATAAAAAACAAAGTAGGGATAGATGGAACATATCTCAACATCATAAAGGCCATATACAAAAGACCCACAGCTAATTTCATCCTCAATGGGGAAAAACTGAGAACTTTTTCTCTATGGTCAGGAACAAGACAGGGATGTCCACTCCCACCATTACTATTTTACATAGTACTGGAAGTCTTAGCTTTAGCAGTCAGACAACAACAACAACAAAAAATAAACAACAAAAAAAAACCCCAAAAAATAAAAGGCATTCAAATCAGCAAGGAAGAAATCAAACTTTCACTATTTGCAGACGACATGATACTCTATATAGAAAACCTGAAAGAATGGCTAGAACTAATACACAAATTCAGCAAAGTGGAAACCGACTGTGCCACCCAGGCGCCCCTGTTGCATTTTTATACACCACTAATGGAGCAGCAGAAAGAGAAATCAAGGAATCGATCCCACTTACAATTGCACCAAAACCCATAAGATACCTAGGAATAAACCTAACCAAAAAGGTACAGCATCTGTACTCTGAAAACTACAGAAAATTTATGAAGGAAATTGAAGAGGACCCAAAGAAATGGAAAAACATTCCATGCTCATGGATCGGAAGAGCAAACATTGTTAAAATGTCTATACCACTCGAAGCAATCTACACATTTAATGCAATCCCTGTCAAAATACCACTAGCATTTGTCACAGAGCTAGAATAAGCAATCCTAAAATTTGTATGGAGCCACAAAAGACCCTGAATAGCCAAAGCAATCCTGAAAAAGAATTCAAGCTATACTACAAAGTTGTAGTCATCAAGACAGTATAGTAATAGCACAAAGACAGACACACAGATCAATGGAACAGAATAGAAAACCCAGAAATGGCCCCACAACAAATGGTCAACTAATCTTTGACAAAGCAGGTAAGAATATCCAATGGAAAAAAGACAGTCTCTTTAGCAAAGGGTGCTGGGAGAACTGGACAGCAACATGCAGAAGAATGAAACTAGACCAGTTTCTTACACCATTCACAAAAATAAACTCAAAATGGATGTTAGACAGGAAACCATCAAAATCCTAAAGGAGAACATAGACAGCAACCTCTCTGACCTTGGCTGCAGCAACGTCTTACTTCTTACATGTCCCCAGAGGCAAGGGAAACAAAAGCAAACATGAACTACTGGGACTTCATCAAAATAAAAAGCTTCTTCACAGAGAAGGAAACAGTCAACAAAACTATAAGACAGCCTACAGAATGGGAGAAGATATTTGCAAACGACACATCTGATAACTCAACACCCAAAAACCAAACAATCTAGTTAAGAAATGGGCAGAAGACATGAATAGACTCTTTTCCAAAGAAGACATCCAGATGGCTTATAGACACGTGAAAAGATGCTCAAAATCACTCATCATCAGGGAAATACAAATCAAACCTACGACGAGATACCACCTCACACCTGTCAGAATGGCCCAAGTTAACAACACAAGAAACAACAAGTATTGGTGAGGATGCAGAGAAAGGGGAATCTCTTACACTGTTGGTGGGAATGCACACTTGTCCAGCCACTCTGGAGAACAGTATGAAGGTTCCTCCAAAAGCTAAAAATAGAACTACTTTACCATCCAGCAATTGCACTACTCGGTATTTACCCAAAAATACAGATTCAGAGGGGTACATGCACCCCGATGTGTATAGCAGCATTATCAACCATGGAAAGAACTCAAATGTCCATTGACTGATGAATGGATAAAGGAGATGGAGAACGCGGAGAAGATCTACAGTGAGAACACGGGTTCTGGCAGCACAGATTAGAAAGAAGTCAATTCTGCCAGCCCTGATGGCTGCAGGTGGCTTTAGGTAGCTCTCTCCCATTCTGGTGAGGATTGATGAAGTATAGAGAAGGGTCATCCGCATCCAGGTGGATGGTAAACCTGGCCTTGTACCAGTTCTGCCTCTCGGGAGCCTGCAGATCTTGGAAAAGTTATCTAAATACCTGCAGGGTGATTCTGAGGACTGCATTTAGCGGAAGTGAAATGCCGATGTGGCTGGTTTATAGTCTTTTTTAGGAGCTGTGGCCTTTGGAGACCCTGGAGGTGGTCAAAAGAAGCCATGGTGTGGTGGAGATTATATTGATGTTACTGTATATTCCAGTCATCCAGGAAACCAGGACAGAGGTGAGCCCAGCCTGGCTCCAAAATGGATATGCTGAACCAAGCTGAAATCATACAGAAATAAAAGAGGACTAATACACGATTTCACAACCTCCTCTCGTACGCAAGGAGGAGGGGTGAATATTAGCAGGACAGAGAAAAGAGGAGCACTGTTGGTAAGATTCTACCTTCACCCTTAACTTGGGAGGGTTCTTTTTGGAGGGGGGAAGGAGTGGAAGGTTCCTAGAGTCTCCTTAAAAGTCCTTCATATGCCCATGAGCTCTGAAGAACACTGTCTTTGCCAGACATCCTGGTCTCTAGGTGCCCCCCTCAGAAGTTGGAATCAATACATCAGACAATATCCGTAGGTACAGAGATGCAAAGGTGGCCGCCATAAGACAACACATCTTGGGCACAGGTTCTCACCAGAGGTGGAAATGCCCATTGCCTGCATGCAGGTGGGTATCCAATCCTGGAGCAAATTCAACTGAGGTTTAAGAGAGGAGCCCAAGGCATTCCCATAATCCCACTAAGCGCCCAATATATAAGCAATGACTGGTCTATAAGGGGTACTTACAAAATGAGGATTATCATTGTTAAGAATCAGAATATGCCACCCCAAAACTATGTCACTTTGGTGTAAGCATCGTTTTGAACTAAAAGCAATTGGGAATCAACCCCTGCAGGAAGAGTTCGCTGCCCTTCCCCGTCTGCCTAAAAGCGGGGGATAAACTTCCCTTAGATGAAGGGACCCACCTCGTACCAGAGAGTGACTCTCATCATCAAAGACGGGGAGTTGAACACCAAGACGAGTTTGCATAAATGAACCTTACTACAATAGTCCCCGTCTTCCATTGGTTCTCTCATACATTTCCTTGCCATTTCCCCATAATTTTTCATCCCCTGAAACCCAAATTTCCTTTCCTTTGTTAAAATGACATAAAAATACCCACGTCTCACCACTTTTGAGTTTTACGTCTTTTCTGTGAACTCCCATGCATGTAAATATTAATAAAAATTAGGTACCCTTTTTCTCTGTTAATGGGTCTTTTGTTAGTTTAATTCACAGACCCCCAGGTTCTAAACCTAAGAGGGTAGAGGGAAATACATTTTTCTCCCCAACATCTGCTGCATAAACCAGATCCACTTTTTCCGCCCAGGCTTCATCATAAACATAAATCTGCTGGATCAACCCAGACTTCCCTTGTATACCCCTTTTTGTCAGGTAGCTGCTTTTTGTTCAGCGAGTCATCGGGAGAGAAGCCCAAGTGTGGATGAGTAAATTCATCTACAATGTAATCATTAAATCGTTTATAAAATGGAAACTTCTCTTCGTTGAGTTTGTCCTTGACAGCCCTTTGTCTGGTTCCTAAAAAACACTTACTATTGGGAAGACAAGATACCACCATTAAAGAAAACTTTAAGAATAAAGAGGAATAACCTAATACCTGACTGTTTTCATTCCCGCCTGTTTCATTCTGGAATGTGATCACGCACATCCAGGTCTTGGCACAGACCATCAGTGTTATACGCACCCCTTTAATCTGCTTTTTTGATCTTAAAGATTTTTTTGGGTTTCTACTTAGTTTTCATAATGATTTCTCCCTTTCATTATTTATCATTCTTCAGAGAGTCGCTGCTAAGCTGTTTAAGGGGAAATTCATATAATGTCACCTTTTTACTCATCTATTGACCAGAGCAATGCTGGGTCCTCAGTGTTTGTAGCCTTGAGCAGTGGGGCGGGGCGGGGGGGGGTGGCGTTAATAAAAGGATGTTGGTAGAAGATAAATTCTAGGAATAAAGGACCATCAAAAGGCTGAGAGATTTAATCAGTTCTTCTTGCATACAATACAGCATACATTTCCCGAACATGCAAATAAAAACACCAATGTTGTACTATTAATTGCACACACTTCTCCGTGTTCAACCCTTCAAAGCAATATTGTGGTTGTTGGTTGTGCCTTTGATTATATGCAGACACTCTTCCTGGCGACTCTCACACAGGAAATAAATATTTAGTAGTAAGAAAAACCTGTTTTTTGTAGCTTTTTTGGCCCTCTATATGAAGAATCCAATTATACGCATATATGTACATATAATTATACATAATTATTGTAATTGATTTAATATACAATCATATATAAATCATACATATATGTTAAATTATATACAACTAAATTATATAAAAGCCACACATATATATTAGATTCTATATCATTAAATTATATATAAATGACTTAGATGCATGGGAAAAGTTTTTTCTGATAAACTGACTTTATTATTAATAACACATATGCTTTTATTGAACTCCTCCTTCTGTCTGCTATTTTGCCAAGCAAATGATTTTGTCCCCTGAAAATTACTGGTGGACTTACAACTGGAAAATACAGAACCCCCTTAAAGATTCCCCCTAGTTTTATCCACAACTCTCTGTAACGTTATCATGGGAGAATTTTTGAAATACGGTGCAATGCAGAAAGCACCCTGGGCTGTGCTTCAGAAAACCGGAGAACCCGCTCTGCCTCTACTACAGACTCGCCATCTGCTTTGGGGAGAGTTACTTCACCTCTCTGGACTTAAATATCCCCATTTACAAAGAGTTCAGTTTACATGGCCTGAGGGCATCTTCTGCCTGATGCTCTATGACAAGCATCTGTGACAGTAGTTAATGTACACATTTACACTGAGAGTTGATTTAAACAGTCTTTTCTTTGTCTTTATTCTGGGGGAAAGGAGGCAGAACGTGATGTCATTTATTGGTTACCAGGTGGAGAACTGACCTCCTGTTGCAACACAGCTACCTAAGATGAGGTCTTGTTTTTTCTTTTTTGAGAGAGAGAGAGAGAGAGAGCGCGCGCGCACACATGTGCACAAGTGGGGGAGGGGCAGAGAGAGAGACTCTTAAGCAGGCTCCACACCCAGTGCAGAGCCCAACGCGGGGCTTGATCTCAGGACGGTGAGATCAGGACTGGAGCCAAAATCCAGAGTCGGAAGCTGAACCCACTGAGCCACCCAGGCGCCCCAAGATGAGATCGTGATATGATCTTAAGCAAGAGAGTGCTATTCAGTCAAAGGAGGTGCAATGCCATGGACAGCAAAGAAGTGCAAGGGAAATTAGCGGTCCAAGGTTCTCAGAAGTTTGAGGAGATAACTCGCATCTTCCCTCCCCTCTGTCCTGTCTTTAGAGGCACTCTGACTCTGCACCGATGCACATCTGGGAACTGCATGATCACATGAGCCTCCATAGGACAGAGGCTCAAGTGAGGCCCCTTCACTAGGCAGACTTCCCTGGGTACACAAATCAAATAACGCATCTGTGGCTGCTTATCCGTTTGTTCCTGTGAATCCGTGACAAAATCACTTGGCCAGAGATGCGGGCCCGAGGTGTGATCGCCCCATCTGTGATTGACGTGTCCACCCCACCGTCTGTCTTGATGACTATAGTCCTTAGCTGCCAGCCTCTCTTCCTGTCCCCACTGAGGGCCGTGCAGTGAGCCCATTCCAACTACGGCCAATCCCTAGCACGGCACTTTTTAAAGAGTTTGGGGCTTCCTTCATCAATTTATTTTTCATCCTGGTGGAGGAAGACCTTCTTGACCCTTGGGGGAGCATGGTGGAGTTGGATTTATATGGGACCTCCCTGATAAATCCAATCCAACATTTCTGTGCCCTGGTGAATTTAGATTCTTTCTTCTGTCTCCGCCAAGAGACCTTCCCCCCCCCCCCCCCATTCAGTGCCACTTAGGAGGCTCCAACAGTGAGTCCAGGTTCGTATGAGCCAATTCAGCAAAGGGTTAGGATTTGACCCCAAAGCTGATCTCTCAGGAAAGTAGACAGATCAACGAAGCCATCGAAATCCCCACTTTCATTCTGCCCTCCTTGATTCAGCGGCCATCCCCACATATTTCCCAGACTTTTTATAATTAAAGGCAAATTCTCGTAGGTCCTTCAGAGGGCCAAACTGTGTTCTGAGTTCTCGTTTTACCCCCATGGTCAGGATGAATTCAAACTCTGGAGAAGTGGGGCCTGGGGGAGGTTTTCACTAAGATGCATGGGGCATGAGGGTTCATCCAGGTCCTTCACACCCTCAGAATCTCCCAGGGTATCATCATTCCTGTTGTCACAACCCCGCTTTTTGTTTTCAAATCAATCAATTAATTAATTTTTAAAATGTTTATTTATTTTTGAGAGAGACAGAGACAGAGTGTGAGTGGAGGAGGGGCTGAGAGAGAGGGAGACACAGAATCCGAAGCAGGCTCCAGGCTCCGAGCTGTCAGCACAGAGCCTGACGTGGGGCTCGAACTCACAAACTGTGAGATCATGACCTGAGCCAAAGTCGGATGCTTAACCGACTGAGCCACTCAGGGGCCCCTTTATTTATTTTTTAATTAACATCCAAGTTAGTTAGCATATAGGGCAACAATGATTTCAGGAGTAGATTCCTTAGTGCCCCTTACCCATTCAGCCCATCCCCCCTTCCACAACCCCTCCAGTAACCTACTGTTTGTTCTCCATATTGAAGAGTCTCTTCTGTTTTGTCCCCTTCTCTGTTTTTATATTATTTTTGCTTCCCTTTCCTTATGTTCATCTGTTTTGTCTCTTAAAATCCTCATATGAATGAAGTCGTATGATTTTTGTCTTTCTCTGACTCACTAATTTCGCTTAGCATAATACCCTCCAGTTCCATCCACATAGTTGCAAGATTTCATTCTTTTTGATTGACGAGTAATACTCCATTGTATATATATATATACCACCTCTTCTTTATCCATTCATCCATCGATGGACATTTGGGCTCTTACCATACTTTGGCTATTGTTGATAGGGCTGCTATCAACATGGGGGTGCATGTGTCCCTTCGAAACAGCACACCTGGATCCCGTGGATAAATGTCTAGTAGTGCAATTGCTGGGTCATAGGGTAGTTCTATTTTTAGTTTTTTGAGGAACCCCCATACTGTTTTCCAGAGTGGCTGCACCAGTTTGCATTCCCACCAACAATGCAAAAGAGATCCTCTTTCTCCGCATCCTCGCCAACATCTGTTGTTGCCTGAGTTGTTAATGTGAGCCATTCTCAGGTGTGAGGTGGTATCTCATGGTGGTTTTGATTTGTATTTTCCTGATGAGGACTGATGTTGAGCATTTTTTCATGTATCGGTTGGCCATCTGGATGTCTTCTTTGGAGAAGTGTCTGTTCATGTCTTTTGCCCGTTTCTTCACTGGATTACTTGTTTTTTGAGTGGTGAGTTTGATAAGTTCTTCATAGATTTTGGATACTAAGCCTTTATCTGATATGTTGTTTGCAAATATCTTCTCCCATTCTGTCGGTTGCCTTTTAGTTTTGCTGATTGTTTCCTTCACTGTGCAGAAGCTTTTTATTTCGATGAGGTCCCAGTAGTTCATTTTTGCTTTGTTTCCCTTGCCTCTGGAGACGTGTTGACTAAGAAGTTGTCACGGCCAAGATCAAAGAGGTTTTTGCCAGCTGAGTTTATTTTTGTGTATACAACCCTACTTTTTAAAAAGCACAGTGCTCTACATTTCTTTTTTTTTTTTAATGTTTATTTTTGAGAGAGACAGAGACAGAATGAGAGTGGGTTAGGGGCCGAGAGAGAGGGAGACACAGAATCCGAAGCAGGCTTCAGGCTCTGAGCTGTCAGCATAGAGCCCGACGCGGGACTCAAACTCACAAACTGTGAGATCATGACCTGAGCCGAAGTCGGGCGCTCAACCGACGGAGCCACCCAGCCGCCCCACACAGTGCTCTATATTTTGCAAAGAGACCCAGAGAAACAATACACACAATTGTTATTGTGATTCAGAAACCCAATGAATCTGTTTCTGAGGGAGGTCCTCCATTACCTTTGCCAATGGTTCGCAACCAAAGATGGTCCTAGTTCTCGAAGGGACATTTGGAAATGTTGATGGTAGTCCCCTTGTCAGAATAGCTGAGGGTCGCTACTAGTATTTAGTGCCCAGAATATTTTCAACATTCTGTGAAATCAGGACTCAGGGATGAATTAGGGCATTTGTGGACATCTCTCAGAACCCGTGGGCAATCTCTTTTTTGAAGAACACTATGAGAACAGCAGAACCCCTTTTTTAGCTGTGGTCATTTTCCTAAAGATGTAAAGTCTCGGGAGACAAAGTCTAATTGGTTTTCCTGGGCTCAACCATGGGTCAAGATTAAAGCTGAGGCACCACATTTGACAGTCTCTTAGTTCCCCAAAGGAAAAGGAGGGTTTTCATACTAAGAGAAGGAAAATGGACAATGAATGGGAATAAAAATGACAATGTCAGCAAACAAAACAGATGTCCACGTTGATTACAGTTAGCCAGACAATTTTGATTGGATCATCTCTAGGTCAGGGTACCGATCAGAATTCTTTCAATTGTAAGAGACAGCAATTCAGCTAAAGCCAGTTAAATGTACCAGCCGGGAACTGAAATCCACCGCCACCTTAGCTTGGGTGTATTTGCACCCATTGCACTGGGCACACAGCGGCTCCTTTCCCTCTGGAAGCCGGTGACATTTACCTCCAGGAGGTTTTCTTGAATTACGTCTTTGATAATTCCTTCTCCTTGGTTTTCTCTGTGCTCTTTGTGGAACTCCCATAACTTGGCTGCCAAACCCTAGGAGTGTCCTTGGATTTTTTTTTCTCTCTGTTTTTCCATATGTTGTCTTTCTGCTGCCCTTCATGGGAGACATCCTTAACGTCACTTTCTAAACCTTCTGTTAATCTTTAGAATCTGATGGCATGCCTTTAATGTCCAGAACCCCTTTTGTGCTACAAATGTCCTTTCGGTAGCATTCAATTCTTGCTTCGTGGATGTCATATCTTCTTATTTTCTCTGAGGATAGTGGCATTTCTATTTTTAAAGTTCTCTTCTCTCCGCATCACCTCTGTTTCCTCAAAATCTGTGTTTCCTGTCAGTGTGTTTGGTGTTCGTCTTTCATTTTGGAGCCCTTTCCCTCTCATGGGTAGTGGTTCTTAGCAGTCTGTCTGTTGGAAACTCTGAGCACTTGGGGGGTTTTGTCAACTGTGAGCTTCACCACCAAGTATTGCCTGTTTGGACTATTGGGGGGGAGATCCACGGTGCCCATGGTCTTGAGTGTTTTCTTAATGACCCATCAGAGTCTGCTGAGGAACTTCTTCCCACCTCTATCTGGTGAGGGATGCAGGCCAGAGGGCCTTAGCTGGGTGTGCATATGGTCCCTCAATCCTCTTTCCAGAGAATGCCAGTCTTCTGCAGGGGTGAGGAAGGGGCAGCCACCTGCTGCACAGAATAAAGAAGGGGTCCTAGGGATGAGGCTGCCTGCTATTTATTTTTTTTTAATGTTTACTTATTTAGTTTTGAGAAAGAGAGTGAGTGCACACGTGTTTACTTATTTATTTTTGAGGAAGAGAGTGCATGTGCTCACGTGTGGGGAGGGGCAGAGAGAGAGGGAGAAAGAGAATCCCAAGCAGGCTTGGAACTGTCAGCACAGAGCCCAATTCAGGGCTTGATCTCTTGAACCGTGAGATCATGATCTGAGCCCAAATCAAGAGTCGGAGGCTTAACTGACTGAAGCACTCAGGCGCCCCAAGGCTGCTTCTTAAATAGCTTTCTACCAACTCCCCTCATTTAAACTATCTCCTCATCCCCTTGAAGACACCAGTCTAGAGAACCTGGCCCAGTACATTCCAGAGACTTTTGAAAAGTCTCCAGAGTAAACTGGGCTGCTTCTTGGCCTAGCATTTGTGTTCTGGGGTCTGCCGGTTATCACCTGTCCATCTGCTTTCCTGGCTCTAACTTCTGTTGTTGACTTCTTATTCTTTCCATTATTGTGATGTTATGTCTTACTTTACAAACAAAACAAGGGGCACCTGGGTGGCTGAGTTGGTTACGTGACTAACTTTTGGTTTTGGCTCAGGTCATGATCCCAGGGTTATGGAATCGAGCCCAAAGTCAGGCTTCAAACTGAGCATGGAGCCTGCTTGAGATTCTCTCTCTCTCTCTCTCTCTCCCTCTTCCTCTCTCTGCCTCTCCCCCACTCTCATAAAATGAAATGAAATGAAATGGAATAAAATGAAATGAAATGAAATGAAATGAAATGAAATGAAATAAAATAAAATAAAATGAAATAAAATAAAATAAAATAAAATGAAATAAAGTAAAATAAAATACTACAGTAGTTCAGAGTGTTTCCAGGGGGAGCAAAAGTAGGCCTTTATGTTCTGTCTGCCATATTACCTGAAGTTTCTATGCTCCCTCTAGCTTCAGGGACTTTAAAAATACTATTCCTGGGGCATGTGGGTGGCTCAGGTGGTTGGGTATGTGACTCTTGATTTCAGCTTAGGTCATCATCTCGTGGTTCATGGGATCGAGCCCCTCATGGGGCTCTATGCTGACAGCCAGGAGCCTGCTTGGGGTTCTCTCTCCCTCTCCCTCTGCCCCTTGCCCACTCCACTTTCCATCTCTCTCTCAAAATAAAATAAATAAGCATTAAAAAAATTTAAAAAATCAATAAAAACACTATTCCTATCGGGGTTCCTGAGTGGCTCAGTCGGTTAAGCATCTGACCCTTGATTTCAGCTCAGGTCATGATCTCATGGTTTGTGAGACTGAGCCCCATGTCAAGTTCTGCGCTGACAGCATAGAGCCTGCTTGGGATTCTCTCTTTCTCTCTCTTTCTCTCTCTCTCTGTCTCCCTCTGACCCTCCCCTATTCACATGTTATCTCTCTCTCTCTCTCTCTCAAAAAAATAATTATATCCCTTCTGTCGTCCACCCTTCACCTTGTGAACAGCTGCTCAGCAGTTGGCTTTGCTCCAATACAAACTGTCAAAGACACCTTTCTGGTCGTCTCCACACAGACACACAGACACAGCAGATTGGGCCCGCCTGTTCTAAACATCCTCAGTATGGGTACTGCCCATTCACACTATCACAGATTCAAACACTTGTAAAATTAGCTTTTTGCCTATCACCCTCCAGGACAGAAGCCCTGGCTATGTCATCCCCCAGCGTATCCTTACAACCCAGCACAGAGACTCTCACGTAGTAAGCACTTGATAAATATTCATAGGATTAATGAAAAAAAAAATGAACATATGAATGGACTCACTACTTCTAGAACCCATGAACCGCGAGATCATGACCTGAGCCGAAGTCGGCCGTTTAACCGACTGAGCCACCTGGGCACCCCAATAAATAAACATTTTTTAAAAAGGATACAATTCTTTGCTAATTGAAGCTCCCAAACATAAGGTTTCTTTACAGTGTCAATTCGTCACAGATTTATGTCTGTCTAAAACGTATAACAACTGCAACTTCTTAACTCAACATGTCTCCGGAGGCAAGGGAAACAAAAGCAAAAATGAACTACTGGGACCTCATCAAAATAAAAAGCTTCTGCACAGCGAAGGAAACAATCAGCAAAACTAAAAGGCAACCGACGGAATGGGAGAAGATATTTGCAAATGACATATTAGATAAAGGCTTAGTATCCAAAATCTATAAAGAACTTATCAAACTCAACACCCAAAAAACAAATAATCCAGTGAAGAAATGGGCAAAAGACATGAACAGACACTTCTCCAAAGAAGACATCCAGAAGGCCAACCGACACATGAAAAAATGCTCAACATCACTCCTCATCAGGGAAATACAAATCAAAACCACCAACTCAGGCAACAACAGATGTTGGTGAGGATGTAGAGAAAGAAGATGCCTTTTGCACTGCTGGTGGGAATGCAAACTGGTGGAGCCAGTCTGGAAAATGAGGGTTCCTCAAAAAACTAAAAATAGAACTACCCTATGACCCAGCAATTGCACTACTAGATATTTATCCAAGGGATACAAGTGTGCTGTTTCAAAGGGGCACATGCACCCCATGTTGATAGCAGCACTCTCGACAATAGCCAAAGTATGGCAAGAGCCCAAATGTCCATCAATGGATGAATGGATAAAGAAGATGTGGTATATATACATACAATGGAGTATTACTTGGCAATCAAAAAGAATGAAATCTTGCAACTATGTGGATGGAACTGGAGGGTATTATGTTAAGCGAAATTAGTGAGTCAGAGAAAGACAAATATCATATGACTTCATTCATATGAGGATTTTAAGAGACAAAACAGATGAACATAAGGAAAGGGAAGCAAAAATAATATAAAAACAGAGAGGGGGACAAAACAGAAGAGACTCTTCAATATGGAGAACAAACAGAGGGTTCCTGGAGGGGGTGTGGAAGGGGGGATGGGCTCAATGGGTAAGGGGCATTGAGGAATCTACTCCTGAAATCATTGTTGTACTATATGCTAACTGTTTTGGATATAAATTAAAAAAAATTAAATTAAAAAAATAATAAATAAAAAAAAATTCTATCAATCAATCAAAAATAAATAAAATGTATAAAAACTGACCATAACTTGGTCATTTGTTGGTTGGCAAGGGTCTCAATTTCATTATTGAACCTGTATGTTCACATAATTAAACCTTGTTTTTTTCTCCTGTTAATTTGTCTCATGTCAATTTAAGTTTTAGACTAGCTATAAGAATTTTAAAGGTAGAGAAAAATTTTTCTCCCCAACAAAGTCCATTCCCAAAGTCACAGAAGGCTCTATTATAGTATATCCCATCAAAGCATATGACATGGTTGGACAGGTCCCCTGTCCAT
This sequence comes from Felis catus, assembly GCF_018350175.1. Lineage (NCBI taxonomy): Eukaryota > Metazoa > Chordata > Mammalia > Carnivora > Felidae > Felis > Felis catus. The sequence goes on along the minus strand of NC_058376.1, from coordinate 151,239,538 downwards.
TAAGGTCCCCTAAGTTGTAAAAAATTAGACCCAAACTCACTATGTAAAGCAGGTGTGCTCATATCACGTAAGTCAGTGGTGCAGGGGCACCTGGGTGGCTCAGCTGGTTAAGTGTCCAGCTCATGGTTTCAACTCAGGTCATGATCTCTCAGCTTATGAGATCAAGCCCTGGGTAGGGCTCTGCCACTGGTAGTGTGGAGCCTGCTTGGGATTCTCTCTCCTGCTCTCTCTGTCCCTCCCCTGTTTGTACAAGCATGCGCTCTCTCTCTCTCTCTCTCTCTCTCTCTCTCTCCCCCAAACTAAATAAATAAATATTAAAAAAAAAAAGTTGGTTGCACAAGCTCCATCTCAAACGACAAAATATCGAGGCACATGGAAGTGGAAAGCCTTTCACCTTAAACCTATAAAATTCCTCAACACCCAAACCAGGTTCTGTCCTAAAGAGAACCCTCTGAACTCTGCAATGTTCTTTAGTTGTCATAGAAGTTGTGTTGAACCAGCTATGGGACTGAGCTAAAGCGATTTCTTTGGAGGGATTGGTGGTGATTCAATATAATGGTGCATCTCAGGAGTCATCCGTGACTAATAAGACATGTAACCCAGTAACCCAGTACTTGGAGACTGAGTACTTCTCCTTCCTAATCTTGCTTATTTATTTACACCATTAACTATGGTGTTTTTTGTTTCGTGGTTCGCATGGTACATTAATATTCTCCAGAAAAAAACAGAACCAATTGCATGTGTACATACATAGAGAGAGAGATTTCTTTTAAGGAATTGGCTATCATGATTGTGGAACTTGGCGACTCCAGAATCCACAGGGTAGACCAGCAGGCCGGAGACTCAAGGCAGTTGTGATTCAAGTTCAGGTGGTTTGCTGAATTCCCTCTCTGAGGGGGTCAGTCTTTTTTCTATTAAGACCTTCAACTGATTGGATGAGGCCCATCCACGTTATAGACAGTAATCTATTTTGCTCAAAGTCCGTGGATTTGATGTTAATTTTATCTAAAAAATACCTTCATAAAAGCATCTAGAATGTTTGGCCAAATATCTGGATACTGTGACCTAGCTAAGTTGACACATAAAATTAACCATTGTATGTGGTGATTACTGAAATCGCCGAGAGGATTTTTCTAAGTTTTGGAGACTAGATGAGGAAAAAGACAGTGGATTTCAATTAAGATCTTCCCCAAAGCTTTGGGAAGTCTATCAACGACAGAAGTGGAAAATATTATTAAAAATACATTTTGAGGGAGCCTGGGTGGCTCAGTCGGTTAAGCGTCCAACTTGGGCTCAGGTCATGATCTCGTGGTTCATGGGATCGAGCCCTGCATCCGGCTCTGTGCTGAGAGTGCAGATCCTGCTTGGGATTCTCTCTTTCTTCTCTCTCTCTGCTCCTTCGTCTCTTGGGCTCTCTCTCTCGTACGTGCGTGCACGCTCTCAAAATAAATAAACTTAAAAAGTACCTTTTGAAATATGTTTGCCCAGAGGATCTTCCTTCCAGAATGCACTGAGTGTGTCTGTCCAGCAGGAGGTGGACCCAAGAGGCTGTCAGTTCTGGAGGCTGTATGTGACTTGGGGTGTGTAGTTAACTTCTGCTGCCTTCTAGAATGCTGGGGTTCCCCATGTATGGCCGAAGGTGAGAAAACAAGGGTTCTCTTTAGCCATATCACAGTCTCCTGTCTTTAGAGTCAGGGTAGAGGAGTTTGAACAAATCCCTGGACTTTGCAAATGCCCCCTTATTTAGAAAGGCACTTTGCAGATATGACTAAGTCAAGGACCTTGAGATAGGAAGGTGATCACAGATTGCCCGGGTGATTCTCAATGCGATCACCAGAGCGCTTATAAGGTAGAAGCAGAGGGAGACCTCACAGAAGAGAAGGTGGGAAGGCAGAGGCAGAGACTGGAGTGATGCCACCACCAACTCAGGATTGCTGAGTGGCCACCAGATGCTGCACGGAGGGAAGCAAGGACTCACCCTTCACAGCCCCGGAGAGCTCAGTTCTACTGGATTTCGGTCATCTGGACTCCCAACTGTAAGAGAACAGATTTCTGTTGTTTTAAGCCGCCGGGTTGGTGGTAATTTGTTCGACAGCTGCCTCAGAAAGCTGCTATGCTGGCTGAGGGCAGACAAGTGCCCAGCCCTACGGGGCTCACGCCAGCCCCACGCGGACAGCCCCGGAGCCGCGGTGAGGGGCTCGTCCTTCAGGCCTGGCTGGGCAAGGACCCTTCAACAACTTCTCCAATTCTGCAGCCGACCCCAAGCCCTCATCTTGTCTCACACTCCGTTCAGTGATTTACGGAGAAATCGCCATGCACCAGGCACCATGCCAAAGACAGAGGAGCAGTGGACCAAAGCATCTCAGGGAAGTCACCGCAAAGACCCTTTGGGGGTATAAATCGGCCCCAGAGTCACCTCCACCAACTGGACTTGCCTCTGCCCAAACCGGGTTGCTTGGTCAAACTAGGCATCCCCCGAGCGGCCCCGCTTTGTGCGGTTCTGGAAAGGTGGTGGATGGAAACCAGACCGCCCCCCGTGACTTCCCTGGCCCTCGGCTCAGTCACCACCTACAAAGCACTCCCTCTGGGCCAGGTGCCGTGCCGTCATTCTGGGCCGACCTGGAACCCGGGCGTGGGGAAATTCCACCTCAGTCCCTCAGGCCCGCTTGGCCGGCCCGGGGAAGGTTGCCCATGGCTCCTTCCCCCCACTGCGGGCGAAACAGGTATCGTAGTTTTTGCCATTGGGATGTGAGTCAGCGGTACCTGGGGGCCCTGAGTGTCACCACTTGGTGAACCATTGATCTTTGCTTATCAGGTGCAAAACTCACATAAAGTATCCGGGGTTTTCCCCAGACTGCGTCAAAGCACGAATGACATTGGTAAGGGGGGTTACCCAGGTCCCAACACGGGCACCAGCAGGTATTTCTAAGGGATGAAATATGGGAGGCAAAAAGACTGGATTCGGGGATCGTGAAGCAAGATCTAGAGGAATGCGCGGGCGTTTGAAAATTGCAGCTACATCGAAGTGTAACAGCGACACGGACGTCACCTGTCCTGGGAACGCTTACCTTCCTCCTCGCTGTTTGCGAAAGGAACTCCCACATACCTCCGGGGTGGGGGGACCGTAAGGAGAACAGCTCTGGTTCCTCTTCACCCCTCCCTTACTGCTCCTTGGAGCTGTGCCCCATCTCTCTGCTGCCTTCGTAGGGTGGTCCACACTCCACAGCGAAGGTGCTTGTGGCCGAAGCGGGTCTGTTTTCGGCAGACCCAGTTAGGTCTTCGTGTCTCCTGGTGAGGCAAGATACGATCCCCCGTGCCAGTGGCCCTCCTGGTGTGATCTCAACCAGGGGAAATAAACACTGTTCATCACTTCCCAGTTCTGTCCCCGAAATGCCTCTTGCCATCACTGCGCGGAAGAAAGCGCAAAGGATCGAGTTTGCAACACGGGGTATTTTTTCCACCTGACGTTGTACTCTTCCAACGACTGAATATTTGTGCACGTACCGCAGTAGAATGAAGCCATCTAGTTTCTTTTCTCTTTTTTTAAGTTTATTTATTTATTTTGAGAGAGAGAGATGGAGAGAGAAAGAGAGCCGAGGGGGGCGGGGCAGAAAGAGAGGGAGACACAGAATCCCAAGCAGGCTCTGTGCGGTCGGCACAGAGCCCTATGCGGGGTTTGAACTCACAAACCGTGAGATCACCACCTGATCAAGAGTTGGGCATTTGACCAACTGAACCACCCAAGCGCCCCTAATCTCCTTCCTTCCTTCCTTCCTTCCTTCCTTCCTTCCTTCCCTCCAAGTTGTTCCTACTATAAATTATATCATACTGTATCTTTGTAGATAGCTTACTTTCCCTCCTGCATTTCAGATTACTACCTTAAGTTGATTTCCAAAAGGTGGCCCCAAGGTTCTCGCAGACACCTTATATTTTTTCTCAGGCTCCTTTCAGCTGAGGTCCTGTGCCCTTTTGCACAGATGCTGTATTGCAGGATGGAGGCAGCGAGCGGAGACTTTCCTGGTCGCCTTGGTGGTTTTCCTGTCACCCTCTGTTCTTAGCATGTTCTCTGACTTCCTTAACGCACATTTGTGCAGAGTGTCTCCCAAGTTACCGTGTCCAACAGAATGGCGGAAACCCCTGTTTGCCTCCACTCCATATTTGGGGTGAAACATGGGAGGAGGGGTAAATTCAAGAGTGAGGCTTAGAGGACGACCTGTGCTCTGCTCCACCTTCCTGCTGGTACCTCACTTTCTTCCTCACAAGCTTCCAGAAGGAAACTATCATCCTTCTGATTAGGAGGCAGAGGGCTTCTCTGCCTCCTAATCTGGCAAGACTGCTTGTATCGGTTAGTTTTTTTACACAACAATGCTGTGGAACAAACAATGGTGGGGGGAGGTCTCAGGTATTAATCACAAAGCGTTTATTGCTCATACATCTGTGGTGGTCAGCGAGGCAGCCCCGTTGATCTCGGATTGGCTCACTTACACACTGAGCTCATGGAGTCGGCTGACGGATCTGGGTTGGTCTTGACTAGGATGCGTGAAATAACTTGATTCTCCTCCAGCTGATGAGCTGGGGCATATTTTCATGGTAATAGAGAGTTACAAGAATGAGCATGTGCCTTCAGGTCTCTGCTTGCCCCATAAAACACTGGGACCACGAATGTGAGGAATCTACTGCGTCCTTGCATGGATTGTAGGTGGGGAGTGTCTAGAACTTCTATAGCTCCCTCCCAACATCTGGGGACCTGTTGACTCCCTTGGGCCAGGGGAAATTCCTTGAAGGTGAGCCTCAAAAGGCTTGCTGTTTGAAAGAGTTTACTTTGAAAGCCTAAAGCTCAGTTTTGACCCAGCAACACAGGCCAGAACCCAAGGGCTCTGACATTTGCCACTTTCAAGGTGATGAAATTAAAAGTTCAGGCTTTGTAATCCCTTGGACCTGAATTTCAAGACTAGCCTTCCGTTAACTACTTGGGTGACCACTGCTACACCGCCTCAGTTCTCTGAGCTTCAGTTTCCTCAAACCGAAGTGAGAATAACTCTTGTGCATAATCTGTATGAGACCTAATGAGGATGAAATGCGCAAAGGAACTGGCACATAAAAGGCGCTCAATAACCAGAGCTATTGAATCAGTGTCTACACTTTTAGTTGTGCCAGAAACCCCCCTGGAAACTAGCCGATGCATAAAAGGGTGGTGCTGGGTGCGTGTGTGTGTGGACACTAATGAATCACACAACTGTCATTCCAGGAGCCCAAACGATTTCATCAGAATTACATATTTTCTCTGTGTCTTGGTTCTAATTTCCCCTGCTCGGTTTCATCCCTTAAAGATGTTCTTGTTTCCACACGGGGCTCAAGGTGTGAGAGTCTGTAAATAAATCATGACTGTGGATGGGAAAGTGAAACATCCTCCTTGACCAGACCTGAGTCAAGGAGCCATCCGTCCTTGTACTGGTGTGTGTACATGTGTGTGTGCGTTGCATCGGTGGGCTTGGCGGCCCAACCGGGAATGCACGGAATGGGAGTTAGACGGATGCCCCTTGATCTAAAGATTCGTCTAAAGAAAGGATGTTGACAGACATGAGCAACATGGCCATCACATTATTACTCTGCTCACCGTAGGATGAAAAGAGGGAACACTCAATAATGATCATATTTTCAACGTACAGCATGGAAGCAATGGAATGACTCTCAGAAATTGTCTCGGCTACCACTGAAATTCCAATATATATGCATAAACACGCACGTACCTACCACACTTGTGCGTGCTACATGCTGTGAAGGAAAGCAGGTGCAGGTAGAAATTATACAACTTCAAAAGAATGATAAAATTGCCATCTTATTTTATTTATTTGTTTATTTATTTATTTATTTATTTATTTATTTATTTATTTATTCAGTTTTTAGGGAGTGAGCAAGGGCCAGCAGGGAAGGGGCAGAACCCCTGACCCCAAGATCAAGGTCGCGTGCTCTACTGACTGATGGCCAAGTGCTCATCTTCATCTTCTTATAGGAACACCAGTCTTACCAGATCAGAGGCCCATCCTTGTGACCTAATTTGACTTTAATTGCATCTCTAAAGGCAAATCCCATCACGCTGGGGGTGAGGGCGTCGGCACTTGAATTTGGGGGGGGACATAATTCAGTCCATAATACCACCTGCCCACCCTGCACGCTTTCTTCTATTATTCACATCTTGCATTAGGATTGGTACATTTGTTATAACTGATTATGTCAACATCGATAGATTGTTATCGCCCGAAGTCCACGGTTTATGTCAGGGCTCACTCTGAGTTGTACTGTCTCTGGTTTTTGACAAATGCATAAGGACATGTATCCACCACTACAGTTTCATAGAAAATAGTTTCACCCCCCTAAAAATGTCCTGCGCTTCACCTTTTCACCCCCTCCCCGGGAGCCCCTGAAAACTGCCTATCTTTTTTAACTGTCTCTACAGTTTTGCCTTCGCCAGAATGTCACCTAGTCGGAATCATTTCAGATGTAGTCTTTTCAGATGAGTTTCTTTCACGCAGCAATATATGCATGAGGTGTCTTTGTGTGTGTGTGGCCTGATAGTTCTTTTTTTTTTTTTTTAATCACTGGATAATATTCCATCGTGCACATTACCACAGCTTTTATCCATTCCTCGATTGAAGGACATCTTGGTGGCCTCGAACTTTTGGCAGTTATGAAATAAAGCCGCTATAAATTCATATGCTCAGGTTTTGGGGGGGAGGATATGTTTTCAGCTCATGTGGGTAAATACCCAGGAACACGATTACTGGATGATATGATAAACCTATTCTAGCTTCATGACAAATTGCCAACCTTCTTTCAGAAAAAGTTGCCGAACCATCTTCCCACGTGGCAGGACCATTTTGCATTCCCCCCAGCAATAAATGAGAATTCCTCCGCATCTTCTCTAGCCTTTGGTGTTGTCAGTGTTTGGGATTTTAGCCGTTCTAATAATTACGGAGGGCTACCTCACTGCTGTTCTAATTTCCCATTCCCTAATGACATAAGGTGTTGAGCATCTTTTCATATGCTAATCTGTCAGCTCTTATGTGTCCTCGGGTGAGATCTTTTTAAGTCACTGTTGGGATGGTAGGTCCACCCCTATTCTGCCACTCACCACAGATAGATAAGACACCTTCCTCCAGAGGAGCTCTTGTTCACTGAGCTGCACACACACGAGGCAGGTTCTGCAAAGAAGGAAATAGCAGCACTGAAGTCTCCAGAACAAAGGCTCAAATTAAGGTATGTATTAATAAACATCCCCGGGGAAGAAGGATATTAGGCAAGGACTCTTTTAGGTCCTCAGGAGAAAAGGAAAGGGAGGGCCAAGCTTCCAGAAGTTGGGCACGAGAGGTGAGTCGTTTTTTCATCTTTGCATGTCCTGAGTCCGCAAACCTGCAGATGTCTTAGCGGCTGGCCCTGGCTCTGACTGAGGGAAGCAAGCCGCGCCATTTTCTCTGCAGGACAGTAGGAGGGAGTCAAAAGAGTGAGAAGGTAGATAAGAAAATACCTCTTACCACCAGGCATCTGGGAGGAGGCTGTAATTTTGCTGGCTACAAGGCTTCTGTCAGACAACCATCACTCGGGTACAAAATAGTCTAGAACTTGGAAGTCAGGTGGCCTGAACTCTAAAAGACTGGAGTGTTTTTACTCTCCCCACAAAATAGATATGGAAGAGATGAAGGGTTTGGAGGAGATGCATTTTTGAGGCCTGGCTCTATGGTCTTCCTCTCTGTGACGTTAGTCAATGGACTGACGCTCTCTGAGATTCAGGTACAACCCGACCTCCAGAAACAGAAAGGAGGTCTGAGCGCCTGTTTCACAGGGATTCAAGAGAACTAAATGAAGTCATGCGTCTGAAACGCCTGGCCCCCTGTGATAAATGGTGGACATTCTTAAAACTTCGCTTGGATTTTACCGATGAGAGAGCGTGGGGGAAGTGTGGATTGGGGGGGTCAGCAGGAAGGACCTGGGGAAGGAATGAGTTGAGGCCCCCTCTGACTCTAGGATATTCAGAGAGCAGAACAGAAAGATGGCAAACTGAAAAAATAATTTTTTTTTAAATAACTACAAGACAAGTAGGAAGGAAGATGTAGGAGGAGAGACTGTTACTTTGAGAGATACCAGCCACAACAAAAAAGGCCCACCCTCATACTCCAGAAAGTATGTTTTTAAATTTATTTGCGGGTACATACTTAAATGAAATTAATATCTTTAAAAATGGCTGCCTTGGTTAGCATTTCAAATTACAGAAAGGTGGCCTAGTGGACAGGGGGGTCTGAATGTTCCGCAGCCAAACACCTTGGAAAGATAATGTCTAGATTGAGAGTTCCTTGAATGTATCTATCAGGCTGAGAATTATCATGTTTTCACTGTTGGGTCTTCCCTCGCATAAACAGAGCATACGTTTCCCTTTTAATCACGTCTTCTTTGTTACCCTTCAACAAAATTTTACAATATTTTGCATAACTGAATTGCAGTTTTTATCACATTTATTCTTAGAAATCTTAGTAATTTCTGTGGCCGGTACGGTTTCGATGATCTTTTTCTGTTGAACTTTTAAAATAGTTACGTATGGTGCTTATAAAAGCAGTAAACAGAAGGAACTGAACTTTTTAGAATAGCGTGGCTAACCTTCTAGAACAACAGAGCTGGGAGAAGAAAAGCAAGATAGGTAATGAGAGACAGGACACCATTTGTGTAAGTCAACAGGGAGCACAAAACAATATTATATATTATTTATGGGTGCATTTAAGTCTGTAAAAGTACAGGGGGAAACTATTCAGAATGAACCATAACATACTGGTTTCAGGAATTGCTCCCAGGGTGTGGGGACTCGTTGTGCAGTTAAAGGGAGCTTTAGTTTCATCTCTATTGCATTAGGCAGGCAGCCTGGAAGGAAGGGAGGAAGGAAGGAAGGAAGGAAGGAAAGAAGGAAGGAAGGAAGGAAGGAAAGAAGGAAGGAAGGAAGGAAGGAAGGAAGGAAGGAAGGAAGGGGAAAGAAAAAAAAAAGAACCAAAAGGAAACCTGGCAATATGTTAGCCATTGCTCATTCTGGGTGGCGGCACGATAGGTACTTAAATTTTCTTCATAAAATTTGGCATTTCTGAGCCCAGCTAATCCCCACCCCCGTATTGGTCAGCTGAGGCAGTTTTCAATTTTTAAAACATGTTAAGAGACCTCATTTTTTAGAGAAGCTTTAGGTTTACAGAAAATTTGGACAGAAAATATTGACAGCTCCCAAGTCGTTTTGGCCTGCCGTAACAATATAGCACAGTCTGGGGTGGCTCGAATGGCAGAAATGTATTTCCTCACTGTTCTGGAGGACCGAAGTCTAAGGTCAAGGTGCTGACATATTGAGTTCCTGGTAAAAGCCCCTTCCTGGCTTGCAAACAGCCAACCTTCTGTGTGTCCTCATGTATGACCTTTTCCCTGGGCATGAACTGAGGAAGAGAGAGGTCTTTCTTCCTCTTCTTATAAGGTCACCAGTGCAAACAGATCAGGACCTGACCCTTACAACATCATTTAACCTTACTTACCTCCTGAAGCCCTGTCTCCAAGTATCATCACAGAGGGAATTAGGGCTTCGACATACGGGGATACAAGTCAGCCCTTAACATCCTGCCCTCTGGCTTCCCAGAATTCATGTCCTTCTCACGCACAGAATACAGTCACTCCACTCCAACAGCTCCCAAAGCCTTACCCCATTCCAGCTTCATTTCTAGATCCAAAGTCTTACCTGATATCATCCAGATCAGGTATGGGAGAGACGTGGGGTGTGATTCATCCTGAGACAAAACTCCTGTCCCACTCTGAACCTATGAAACCAGACAAGTTATGCGCTTCTAAAAGGCAGCGGTGGGACCGGCCTAGGACAGACGGTCCCATTCCGCAGGGAACAAATCAGAAAGGAGAGCCAGATGGTGGGTCCCAGGCAAGCCCAAAAGTTGTTAAGGCTCAAGAATAATCTCCTTTGGGCGCTCTGCCCTCCCCGCCCACCAGGTGGCAGCGTCATCTCAGGGCCCCAGGCTGTGGCCTCGCCTCCCATGGCACTGGGCGGGGTTGGCCTCCAAACAGCCCTGGCCCTCCATCGGGGCAGGTGGCCTGATGACTTCTCCATCTTCAGGGACGTCCCTCCCTTTCCTTGAAGGATAAAATGTACTCGCAGGCACATGGCTCTCTTGTCCTATCTCGTAGAATCTTAGAAGCCCAAGGGGGGTTGGTTTTCTTTTGTTCTGTCTCTGCGGCTTTTGTCCAAACTAGCAGGGTCTCTACCCCTGGCTGCTGGTGAAACGACTGGTTGACTCCACGGGTGATCTCTGTGTGGGGTGATTGCCCAGCCACACCTGAGGCGTGCTCTCCAGAGACAATTCCTCATTTTTGCCCTATGGACGGGCTGAGAGTTTTCCAAATCTTCAGGCTCTGATTCCTCTTTAACAACTCCTTCGGCTCACCTCTCTCCCCTACGATTTTACTGGAAGCTGCACAGAGAGTCCAGGCTGCCCCCAGCCAAACATCCAGTCTTACTGTTCGCGAGTTCTACCGTCCCCAAGAGCCAACTTCTACCCATTTTCTGTTCACGATGATACATGTGTTCTCTGAGGTGAGGGAAGCTCTCTCTCCAGCCTCCTCCCTTCCTGCTGAGCCCTCGGCATGATCACCTTTACTATCCGAATTTCCCCCAACAGTCCGCTCAAGGCAGCCTTGGCTTTTTCTAGCTTGTGCCTCAGGACGCCTGCCTTCCACGCACTTCCAAAGCTTAAACAACAGAAATTACTCTCGTCATGGTCCCGGAGGCGAGAGGTCCAAGATCAGGGTTGGTTGCCGGGAGACCTCTCTTCCTGGCTCGCAACCAGCCAGCTTCTTGCTGTGTCCCCACACGGTCTTTTCCCCGTGCACCAAGAGAGAGAAAGAGAGAGACGGCTTGAGTGCCTGGGTGCCTCTTCTTCGTATAAGGACACCGGGCCTATGGATTAGGGCCCCACCTTTATGATAGCGCTGAACTGTAATTATCGCCTTAATGGCTCATCTCCAAAGATGACGTTGGTGGTGTCTTGGCCAGTTCGGGGCTATTATAACAGAAAACCATAGAGGGGTGGTTTATAAACAACAGGAATTTGTTTCTCACCGTTCTAGAGGCTGGGAAATGCAAACTCAGGTGAGAACCCTCTTCCAGGCTGCGGACAGCCAACTCCTCCTTGTATCTCATGGCCGAGAGCAGAGAGAAGCAAGCGGGCTCGTGATTCTTAGAAGGGCATTCATGCCATTCACCAGGGCTCTACCCTCACGACCTCATTTAATCCAGTTACTTCCCAAAGAACCCACTGCTTTTTTTTTTTTTTAATTTTTTTTTCAACGTTTATTTATTTTTGGAACAGAGAGAGACAGAGCATGAACGGGGGAGGGGCAGAGAGAGAGGGAGACACAGAATTGGAAACAGGCTCCAGGCTCTGAGCCATCAGCCCAGAGCCTGACGCGGGGCTCGAACTCACGGACCGTGAGATCGTGACCTGGCTGGAGTCGGACGCTTAACCGACTGCGCCACCCAGGCGCCCCAAGAACCCACTGCTTAATACCATCACGAGGTGGGGTAGGGCTTCAACGTACGCATTTGGGGAGGACACAAATGTTCAGTCCGTAACAGGACTTCGGGGCTTCAACATATGAATGGGGCAGGGGTAGGGATGGTTACAATTCAGACTACATTTTTTAAATAAACATACTTTTAAGGAACGAATCTCTCTTAGGTGCCTCTTTGACCTGGTCCTCCCGCCTCGATGGATTACACCTTGGAGCCCAACGTGACAATAGTAACTGACGACTACTATCCTGATATCTCGTCGAGCCCCTGCGACGGGGAACTTATCCAAAGAGATAACAAGTTGTTACTTGCCATCTTCTACTGTGTCTTGTTTGTATTCAGTCTTCTGGGGAACAGCCTGGTCATCCTGGTCCTCATCGCCTGCAAGAGGCTGAGGAGCATCACAGACATATACCTCTTGAACCTGGCCCTGTCGGACCTGCTTTTTGTCTTCTCCTTCCCCTTCCAGACCCACTATCAGCTGGACCAGTGGGTGTTTGGGACCGCAATGTGCAAGCTGGTCTCCGGTTTTTATTACATCGGCTTCTTCAGCAGCATGTTCTTCATCACCCTCATGAGTGTGGACAGGTACCTGGCAGTTGTCCACGCTGTGTATGCCATGACCGTGAGGACGGCCAGAATGGGCACAGCCCTGAGTCTGCTCATGTGGCTGATCGCCATCGTGGTCACCAGCCCGCTACTGGGATTGTACCAAGTGGCCTCCGAAGACGGCGTTCTACAGTGCTACTCGTCTTACGGTCAGCAGACTCTGAAGTGGAAGATCTTCATCTACTTTGAGATTAACATCTTAGGTCTGCTGGTCCCATTCACCATCCTTATCTTCTGCTACGTGAGCATCCTGCACCAACTGAAGAGTTGCCAAAACCACAACAAGACCAAGGCCATCAAGCTGGTGCTCATTGTCGTGGTCGCTTCTTTGCTCTTCTGGGTCCCGTTCAATGTGGTCCTCTTCCTCACGTCCCTGTTCAACATGAAGATCCTGGACGGGTGTGTCCTGAGCCAGCGGCTCATTTATGCCACCCATGTCACAGAAACCATCTCCTTCACTCACTGCTGCGTGAACCCTGTGATCTACGCGTTCATGGGCGAGAAGTTCAAGAAACACCTCTCGGAAATATTCCAGAAGAGCTGCGGCCACATCCTCCTCTACGCGGGAAGACAAATCCCCAGGGAGGGCTGGGACAGGTCCTCCTCCTCTTGCCAGAACCCCCTCCGATCCTCCAGCATAGACTACATTTTGTGAGGAGGGGGCCCGGAAGCAGGCCTCTGCCTTCCTCCCTGCTCTTGCTTTAGGGGACACAAGTGATTTCAAGCTAGAGTCTGAGGCTATGTGAAGGGAGACTCTGAGAACCGGGGTTACGGGGACCCCTGGGCGGCGCAGTAGGTTGAGTGTCTGGCTTCGACTCAGGTCGTGATCTCACGGTTTGTGAGTTCGAGCCCCGCGTCGGGCTCTGTGCTGACAGCTCGGAGCCTGGAGCCTGCTTCGGATTCTGTGTCTCCCTCTCTCTCTGCCCCTCCCCCACTCACACTCTGTCTCTTTCTCAAAAATAAATAAACATTAAAAAAAAATTTTTTTAAGTATAATGTTAACTTTGGGATTTTTTTCTTAGTTTTTGTTGAGTCTGTATCATATATCCATTTAAGTTTTATCAAATGCTTTTTCTTATCTATTACGGTGAACCTATAGTTTTCCTCTATTATTCTGCTAATTTGGTGAACTACATTGTTTGATTTGCTTATCTTAAATCAACCTGCATTTTACCTGGAAAAAATGACCTCTTGGTCATGATCCTTTTAATAAATAATTGGATTCTCAGGATTTTTGTATCTGTGTTCATAAGAAATATTGCCCTATAATTTTCCTTATAAAATGTCCTGGTCGTGGGGCTCCTGGGTAGCTCGGTTGGTTGAGCCTCCAACTCCTGTTTTCAGCTCAGATCATTGTCTCACAGTTTGTGAGATCGAGCCCTGAGTCGGGCTCTGTGCTGAGTGTGGAGCCTGCTTGGGATTCTCTCTCTCCCTCTCTGGCTACCCCTCCCCTGCCGTGTGCATGCATTCTCTCAAAATAAAATAAAATAAAATAAAATAAAATAAAATAAAATAAAGTAAAATAAAATATCCTGGTCTGATCTACAACAACATGGATGGACCTAGAGGTATTATGCTAAGTGAAATAAGTCAGAGATAGAAAAACAAATACCGTGTGATTTCACTCATATGTGGCATTTAAGAAACAGAACAAATGAACAAAGAAAAAAGACACAAACAAACAAACAAACAAAACCAGATTCTTAAATACAGAGAACAAACCACTGGCGGTCAGAGGAGAGGTCGGTGGGTGAGTGGATGGGTGAAAGAAACAGATAAAGAGGATTAAGGGGTAAAAACCTCCAGTTGTGAAATCAACAAGTTCCAGAGATGAAAAGCATAGCTTAAGAAATACAGTCGGGGGGGGCGGGGCACCTGAGTGGCGCAGTCGGTTAAGCGTCCGACTTCAGCCAGGTCACGATCTCGGGGTCCGTGAGTTCGAGCCCCGCGTCGGGCTCTGGGCTGATGGCTCGGAGCCTGGAGCCTGTTTCCGATTCTGTGTCTCCCTCTCTCTCTGCCCCTCCCCCATTCATGCTCTGTCTCTCTCTGTCCCAAAAATAAATAAAAAAAACGTTGAAAAAAAATTTAAAAAAAAAGAAATACAGTCGGTAGCATTGTTTGGTGACAGGTCGTGACTACACTTTTCATGATGAGCACTGAGTAATGTATAGAACTCTTGAATTATTACATGGTACGCTTGAATCTAATATGACACTGTATGTTAATTATGCTTTAATAATAAAAATAAATGTCCTGGTCAGATGTGGCCTCCAAAAGATGGGTGGAGAAGTGCTCCTTTTTCCACTACTCTCTGAAAGAGTTTGTGTAAAATATTGGGCGTGATGTCCCCCTTCAAGGTTTGCTTGGCGAGGTCCATTCGTGAGATCATCTGCAATTTCTCTGTAGGAAGATCTCACATGATGCGTTCGGTCTCTTCGGCAGGTAAAGTTTATTCAGATTTTCTGGTTTTGCTTGGTCTCAGTTCTGGAAAGTTGTGCTTTTTAAGGCATTTTCCTAGTTTAAATTGTCAAATTAGCATGTAGTTGTTCCTAATATCTTCTTACAGTATTTTTGATACACGAGAATATGAAATCCTTTTTTTTCATTCCTATTATCGGCAGTTTGTATTTTCCCTCTTTTTTTTTTTTTCCCTGCTCAGTCTTATGAGGTTTATCAATTTTATCCATCTTTTCAAAGAGCCAGCTTTTGGCTTTGTTGATCTTCTGGTTTTGTCTTTACACTGATTTCTACTCTTAGCTTTATCTTACCTGCTTTCCTTAGGTTTGATTTCTATTTTATTCCAGCTTTTTGAAATGTAACTTAGATTACTGATTATCAACCTTTGTTCTTTTTTTTTTCTTTTTGAAAGAGAGAGAGAAGAGAGAGCACAAGTGGGGGAGAGGGGCAGAGGGAGAGAGAGACTCTTAAGCAGGCTCCACACTAAGCACGGAGCCCGACTGAGCCAAAATCAAGACTTGCACACTTAACCGACTGGGCCACCCAAGTGCTCCAACCTTTGTTCAGTTTTGAAAGATGCCATTAAAACTATAAAATTTCCTCTCAGCACCACTTACACTGCATCCCACACATTTTCATACAACAGATTTTCACTGATTTTCAATTTAAATTATTTTCCACTTTCCACTGTGAATTCCTTTTATCGGGAGTTGTTCAGAAATTAATTTAGGGGCTCCGGGGTGGCTCAGTCAGTTGAGCCTCCAACGCTTCATTTTGGCTCGGGTCATGATCTCATGGTTGGTGGGATAGAGCCCCACCCCCCATCAGGCTCCGTGCTGTTAGCAAGGAGCCTGCTTGGGATTCTCCCTCTCCCTCTCTCTGCCCCTCTCCTACTCACAAGTGCGTGCACGCTCTCTCTCTCTCTCAAAATAAATACACAAACTTTAAAAAATTAATGGAAAATTTCCAAACATATAGGGATTTCTTTATGCTTTAGTTCCTAGTTTGACTCCAGAATACATAGGTGTACATTTGGGTTTTTGAAAATTTTATTATTTTCTTTATTTAAAAAAAAATTTTTTTTAACGTTTATTTATTTTTGAGACAGGCAGAGACAGAGCATGAACGGGGGAGGATCAGAGAGAGAGGGAGACAGGGAATCCAAAACAGGCTCCAGGCTCTGAGCCGTCAGCACAGAGCCCGACGCCGGGCTCGAACTCACCGACTGCGAGATTAGGACCTGAGCCGAAGTCGGAAACCCCAGCCGACCGAGCCACCCTGAAAAATTTTTTAAAGTTTCTTTATTTTGAGAGAGAGAGCACGCACAAGCGTGGGAAGGGCAGAGGGAGAGGGAGAGAGAATCCAGGCGGGCTTCCTTGTAGAGGCGGCGTGGATCCCACGACTCTGGGGATCAGGACCTAGCCGAAATCAAGAGTCTGACACTCAACCGACTGCGAAGCCAGATGCTCCTTTTCTGAAATTTATTGCGGATTGTTTTGCGACTCAGAACGTGGTTTATTACGTAAATGTGCTACGTACATGTGAAAAGAATGGGTATATTGTGTGGTTGTTGCCTGGAGCTGGTTAATCAGATTGGTCAAGTCTCCATTCGGCTGAGTTTTTCTGCTTGCTTGTTCTACGAGTCACTGTGAAAGGTACACTAAAATCTCTGTGATTGCCAGTTTATTTTTCATTTTAATCCTGTTTAGTATTGCTGCATATATCTTGAAGCCATGTTATTCGGTGCACACAAATAGAAGATCTGTATACCTTTCTCAAGTCCTTTTTTTTTAATTTTTTGTTTTTTATTTTAGAGACAGCACGAGCACAGGAGAGGTGGAGGGGGCAGAGGAAGAGAGAGGGAGAGCGAGAGAATCTTAAGCAGGGATTGATCCCTTGACCCTGGGATCATGATATGAGCTGAAATCAAGAGTCTGACGCTCAACAGACTTGAGTCACCCAAGTGCCCAGATTTATACATCTTTCTATTGAATTGACTTTTTAAACCTTTTTAAAAGAGTTTATTTGTTTGTTTATTTACTTATAATCTCTACACCCAAGGTGGGGCTCTAACTCACGACCCCCAAGATCAAGAATCATGTGCTCCATGGGGCGCCTGGGTGGCGCAGTCGGTTAAGCGTCCGACTTCAGCCAGGTCACGATCTCGCGGTCCGTGAGTTCGAGCCCCGCGTCAGGCTCTGGGCTGATGGCCCGGAGCCTGGAGCCTGTTTCCGATTCTGTGTCTCCCTCTCTCTCTGCCCCTCCCCCGTTCATGCTCTGTCTCTCTCTGTCCCAAAAATAAAAAACGTTGAAAAAAAAAAAAAAAAGAATCATGTGCTCCTTCCTACGGAGCCAGCCAGGCGCCCTCTTTTGTCATCATTAAATGTGTCTTTTCCTCTAACAATACTCCTTGACTGAAAGTCTGCGATGCTCAGCATTAATACAGTCATAGCAGCTTTCTTTTAATTACCGTGTGTGTTCTCTTTTCCTTCACTATTTGCTTATACTTAGTTTCTCTCTTGTAAACAGAAATTATTTGGGGTTTTGTTTCTTTTCCTCTTTCTACAGACAGGGTTTTAGTACCATGAGGATGCCTAATACGTATAAAATCTAAAAAATATCCTTCAGATAGAATATTCTGCAATACATATTAAAAGTATAACCAAACGTTGATTTCCGATTTCAGAGCAATTTTTTTTTCCTTTTCTTTTCCAAGTTAACAACATAATTTCAATTACAGGTGGCTCATTCGGCAAAATTGACACCCATTATATTGACCATATTGCAAATATATGCCTGGAGGGCAGGCTACTCGTTTTAGGAAAGCGTCCGGACAGCTTTATCTTGAAATGTTTAAATCTGTGCTGAGGATAGCCACACCGCTCCTCCAAAGCGTGTAACTTCTGAAAAACATGAGAACTGTGCTTCTTTCTCCTGGTGTAGACACAAATTTACTTTACTTTGGACATCCCGTGAGTTCCGTTATTATGTTAGGTCGCTAATAACAAAAGACTAGCTCCTCATTCTGAATGTCCAGACCCTGAAATTCCAGTTGAACTAGAACCGAGCAGCAATTTCCTGGTAGTCTGTGTCTTTGTAGAACTTTCGTCATACTGTCATCCCAGTGCTTCGTAAGTCCTCTTTTCCTAGAGTGATTTCTTACACTGATGCCAGTAAGTGTGATTATACGTGTTTGATTGATATTTGTTGAATGAGGGGCGCCGGGGTGGCTCAATCAGTTACGCGCCCGACTCTTGGTTTCGGCTCAGGTCACGATCTCGAGGCCTCGTGGGTGTGAGCCCCGAGTCAGGCTCTGTGCTGACAGTGTGGAGCCTGCTTGGAGTTTTCTCTCTCTCTCTCTCTCTCTGCCCCTCCCCTGTTTGTACTATCTCTCTCTCAAAATAAATGAACTCAAAATATATACATTTGTTCCATGAATAAAGGAGTGGGTTCCTGAAACAAGACGAGGTGAGGACCCCTGGTCCTCATACACAGATGCTGAAGTTTTTTGCTCTCTTCCTGGTCACTGTTGATCATCACCCTGGTGACCCTGGCTGGCTGTGCCAGGGTGAAGGCACTGCCCCTTCCCACTTCCTCACTTGTGCTGCACCTGTCTGCTCTACAGGATTCAGTGGGTGGGTATAAGGAGACTGCAGGAGTGACTGCACACGGGAAAGAGAGAGCATGGAACCAGGAGGCAGGATTCCTGATGCTAGTGTAGGCTCTGCCCAAACCTCACTGTGTCTCCTCTCAAGGCCTCACTGTTCTCACCTGTAAAATGAGGAAGTTGAACTAGGTGGCCGCCAAGGTCCTTTCCTAGCCTAACACCACGTGAGTCTAGGATCATCATGTTCAGACTGCCTTGTACCTGACTCTCAGGCTAATGCAAGCCACACCAGAGAGGTGGGAGATTTTCTGGGGCACAGAGCACTTTGAGGAAAATGCCCACACATAAGCTAAGTTTTGCCAACAGTTCTGCATTATTAGGGCCCCCCTTCCAGCCCAGGGTAAGTGATCTTGATATAGGGGTTCTAACTTACTAGGGACAGTGTTAGCAGTCCTACCAAGGTCTGCCCTTTAAGAGACTGCACAAAGCACCAGGACCCCGATAGCCTTGTCCATGACCCATCCACTGTCCTCTCCATGAGTTCGTTATAAAGCTCCATCATGGTGGGGCTCCAGCCGGCATTGGGGAGGGAATAATCCTTACACTGGACCGCAAGTGACTGCTGGAAACCCGAAAAGTCCAAAAAAAGGGGGCAGACCGCACCTGATGCTATCCGGATCTGACTCGTTGATTCATGCCCGTATTTAATTTTTTTTTCAACTTTTATTTATTTTTGGGACAGAGAGAGACAGAGCATGAACGGGGGAGGGGCAGAGAGAGAGGGAGACACAGAATCGGAAACAGGCTCCAGGCTCTGAGCCATCAGCCCAGAGCCCGACGCGGGGCTCGAACTCACGGACCGCGAGATCGTGACCTGGCTGCAGTCGGACGCTCAACCGACTGCGCCACCCAGGCGCCCCCATGCCTGTATTTAATACTTGGCGCCTGTTTTCGCCAGGCAGAGCAAGTACCAACGTCCGGAGGTGAGAGAGACCGTGTCAGGTTCCCAGGACTGCAGAAGCAGAAATGCTTCGTGGTAGGGAAGGGCGGCAGGGGAGCCGATCGGAAAGCAAGCCCGGGGACTGAGCTCTCGAGTTAAAGAATTCGGGCTTTATCCAGAAGAGTCATGGGTAGGACAGGGCCATGGTCAGATCTGCATGGTGGAAGGATGCCTACCTGCACATGGGAACTTGCGGCCCGGTTAAACCTCGAGGCTCCTGGTGAGACGGCTGGTACACTATTCAAAGACACACACAGTCTTCTGCCTGCCTCTTCCCTGTCCTGCTCCCCCAGGTCCTCCAGGCCTCACTCCTGAGATGGCCCACCTTGGCCGGCCACCCGCTTTATTATGCCTCCTCCCTGCCACATTACGACCGGAGCTCAACCAGAGACTCCCTTTTCTAGCAGACGGAGGAGAAAACCAGAGGCAAGTGCCCAGCCCTCCTGCCAGGAATTCTGGACAATTCGTGATATGGCAACACCTTTTGGTATCTTCTACCTGGTTCGAGTTCCTATTCACTGGCGCCAGTCAGTCCTCCCTGTGCTTACACAGTTGCTGGTTTTTTCCTGGCTGGGTTACTGACTCACAGTTACATGCGTATGCCCTTTCTTACCTACACAGATGGCGAGCGAAATACATAATTTTTTTTAATGTTTATTTATTTTTGAGAGAGAGAGAGAGAGAGGGAGACGCAGAATCCGAAGCAGGCTCCGGGCTCCGAGCCGTCAGCACAGAGCCCGACGCGGGGCTCGAACTCACAAACCGCGAGATCGTGACCCGAGCTGAAGTCGGATGCTCAACCGACTGAGCCACCCGGGCGCGCTGACAGACAGCCTCTTAAGTCTGGGGAAAGGCCTGGTAATGATCTCCAATCCTCCCTGCCCTCCTGCGGGGTTGGGGGGGGGGGGCGGGGGGCTCTTTTGCCAGCAAGTAGATGAGAGTGCAGCCTTTGAATTCATTCTCCACAACTCCTTCCCAGTATTGCACTGTGCTTCTGGCTGCTTGTCCCTTCGCTGCTCTGAGCATCAGTTTTCAAGTGTGTAAAATGAGAATAACACCACCAGCCACATATCCTACTGTCCCAGAGGCCGGGAGCCAGAATCTGCCGGGGACGGCACTCATGGCCCCCCCCTAGCGGTCAGTTGGAGCTGAGGTTTCCCCAGTGGGTTGAAGGAGCACAAATGGAAAAGGGCAGAAGCTTAGAAGGGACGGAGGACATCACTGGAAGACATCTGGTTGTTGTTGTTGTTCACGTTTATTCATTTTTGAGCTACAGAGCGTGAGCAGGGGAGGGGCGGAGAGAGAGGGAGACAGAGGATCCTAAGCAGGCTCTCCAGGCGGACAGCAGCGAGCCTGATGCGGGGCTCCAACTCGGGAAACGCAAGATCACGACCTGAGCTGAAGTCAGACGCTCAACGGACTGAGCCACCCGGGTGGCCCTGGGAGACTTCTGATTTTATACATCTAACCTGTCGTGAGAAATCCTGCTCTGAGATTCGCAGCCCAACTGCAGGTGTTGGATGAATGACTGGAGGCTTCACCCAATCTGATGAAGTCATCAGATGATGAAGTCATCAGAAGTCATCGCTCGGATGAAGTCTTCGAGACCCTCCCCATTTCCCTTGGAGATGACACTGTAGAGGAAAATCCCACCTAAATCTCAGACCTTGGCAGTCAGAGGAGGGGACGGGTTTGCTTATCTTATGGGAAGGATTTTCATCGGCTAATCCCCGGAGCGGCCCCAAATCAGTGCATTGCCGATTAGTGTGTGTTACTCGGTGGATAGAAAGCGTGGCATCCCGAATTCGTGGGCGGTCCGCTCCTCACGCAGCTAACCTCTGCCTCCCTGGAAGCTGCTCTCCTCCCTCAGAGGTGTGTGGGGCCATTCCAAGAGGTGCAGGTGGGAAGCTAGGGCAGTGGGGTATCCTGAGGACCCCCCTCTGGGTCAGGTGCCTTCTGCCCTGGAGACATGCACCACCCCGAGGGTCAGTCTCTGGCCTGAGGTCCCCTCCCTGTCCCAGCTCTCCTCTCTCGTCCAAATGGTGGAAGACTCCCACCTCTTTCCCCGGGGTCACAGAGGGGGAGACCCCGGCTTGGAGGATGGCATCTTTCACAGTGACTCAGAGAAGCGCGTCTGCCTGTGAGAGCCCGGGATCCTCCTGGAGGGCCCATCTGGGTGAGGCCGGGGGACCCTCCCAGCCGGCAGCTCGAATGGGCTTTTTCTTGGCCGAAGAGGAGGGAGGGGGCCCGAGGCTAGCTGGTGAGTCCGTGGCTGCTCCCAGCAGGTCCTCGGTGACTGCTGCCCAGAGGAACATAAACGCCATTCTACGGACTCCCCGGAGAAGAGTGACTCCACCTGCCCCCTCAGCGACCCACCCTATTTAGGGACCTCGTCTCTGGTCCCCGAGCCTCCTAAAGAGCAGTGGAAAATGCAGCGGATTTTAAAAGTGATAAGGACGAAAAGTCCACATCTTCAGTCCTCGCGCGTGCCAGACCCGGTACCGGGAGTTTGGTTGCATTAATTGCTCACGAAAACTCTTAGGAGGAGATATTGCATTTTCCCCATCTTACAGGTGAAGACGCAGACGCCCCAGGTGGTCACGTGCCTCAGGGCACGTGGCTACAAGTGTGGGATTTGGAGTCGGGGCTCTCACCCAGGAGGGAAAGCCGGATTCAGCAGAATTTGAGTTGAGGCTGGCGGTGGAGTGAAAGCCTTCCGCCACGTCCAACAGCTCATTCCCTCCTAAGCAGGTGCAACTCGCTTCAGAAGTCGCTTGTCTGTCTTGCATGTGTGTTTCTCTCACTTCTCGGCTGCGCAGGAGGGAGGCAAGAATCCGATCCCGGATGGCGGGGAACCTCCAGCATTTCGCCTCACCAGCACTTGGCTGTGCGAAGTGAAACCCTGGGTGACTATTTCTTTCCTTTTCTCCCCTCATCTGGCCCCGCAGGATATCCATAGTGGATTATCTGGGCACTGTGATAGATGCCATTGTTTTTTGTTTGTTTGTTTGAGAGAGAGAGAGAGAGAGAGAGAGAGCACAAGCAGGGAGGGGCAGAGAGAGAGAAAGGGAGAGAGAGAATCCCAAGCAGGCTTCGTACTATCAGCGAGGAGCCCGACGCAGGGCTCGAACTCATGAACTGTGAGATCATGACCTGACCCCAACCAAGAGTCTGACACTTAACCCACCCTGGCACCACTGTTTTTCATGACGACACACGACAGTGTCGGTGTGGTCTTTACAGGAACCATGAGCATCACCTTCAAGAGGTCTGTTTCCTTCCCTGGGTCCAAGTGAGGAGTGAGCGGGTGTGGAGTTATTCCATGGGTTATGATGGAAAATAAGGGCTCGTGTAGCCATCCCGATTGCAAAGAGGACCTTCTACTTTTTTTTTTTAATGTTTATTTATTTTTAAGAAAGAGAGAGACAGACAGAGTAGGAATGGGGAAGGAGCAGAGAGAGAGGGAGACACGGAATCCGAAGCAGTCTCTAGGCTCCGAGCTGTCAGCACAGAGCCCGATGCGGGGCTCGAACCCATGGACCGTGAGATCATGACCTGAGCCGAAGTCAGGCGCTTGACTGACTGAGCCACCCACATGCCCCAGGACTTTCTACTTTTGTTCTTCTCATGCGCCAATCTCAGATGTTCCTTTTTCATCCAAGGACAAGGTGACAAGCTTGAACATGGGTTATGGGTTCAAACATAAACAATCTACGTGGGATGCTGATGAGCTATGTTTGGCCACCCCTGACTTAGGGAACACCAGCCAACATGCCTGTAACGACCTAAGCCTGCAAATAATTACTGGGCCCCCACTGAAATGATAATTCCCTACGTTTAATTAGCCTCTTACTTAACACTTACATACACGTGATTTCATTTGATCTTTGCTGCAGTCCTGGGAGGTAGGTACTTTTATCTCCAAGTTGAGAAACGGGGAAGCTGCGGTGAATACACAGCTAGCAGGTGACACAGCCAGGATCGGGTGCCGGGGGCCTGGCCTGCTCCCAAAGGCCACTCTCTCTGCATACTAGCACTCTCCCTCCGTGGGGTCTCAAGGACACACGGGGAGGAGGAGGACACAGTCTCTGTCCTGCAAGGAGGGGAAGCCAGGTGTATTGGTCAGAGTTCTCCAGAGAAACGTGTATTTACGTGGATATACACACATATAAAATACTATATTAATATATTAATCAACATAGCTATTATATATGTAATATCAATGCATAGATAGATGGATAGAATAGATTTATTTCAAGGAATCGGCTTAAGCAATGGTGATGCTGGTAAGTCCCAAATCCACGGGGCAGACCATCAAGGCTGGGAACTTTGGGGAGGAACTAAAGCTATCGTCCTGGGGCAGGATTGCTTCGTCCTCAGGGCAGCCTTGGTTCTGTTCTCAAGGCTTCCAGCTGATTACATCAGGCCCACTCGGATCATTGAAGATAACCTCCTTTGCTTACAGTGCACTGATCGTAGGTGTGATGAACGTTTACCTGCCCAGAAACTCCTAGAGTAGTGAGGACTGAATAACTGGGAATTATAACCCTAGTCGAGTTGACCCGTAAAGCTCACCATCTCACAGGGAATACTTGTTTCCTGACAGGCCCGTCCTGCCAAAGACGGAGATAACTCGCCACGCGTGGGTAGGGCCACTCGACAGTTCACAAAGTGTGGGTGCGTCCCACTCACCCCTGTGGGCAATTCAGGCTGGGCAGGGACCGGGAGAAAACAGGTGCTTGTGTTTGTGAACTTGTAGCCAAAATGTAGTTTCCGTTTCCTCCCTGGGAAGATGGCAGGAAAGCAAAGAGGGGCTTGATGGGAGCAGAAGACGGGGAAATGGTTCGTGGCGATGTCGAGGGAGAGGTTTGTGGCTCCCATGGGATGGTTAAACACGGAACGCCACAGAGCCTGGGTTTGCTTTACAGCTTCTTTCTTGCGTTGCCCCTGATATCTCGGCCCTTGGAGTAGAATCCCAGGACTCCCACTCTGCAGGGGCACTCCATGCACACACACACACACACACACACACACACACACACAGCCTACTGTTTCACTGCTTTCTCGGAGACCAGCCCGTGAATAGCGGTACCACATTGCTCTGTCTCCTAGCCCGGTCATCCTCCGCTCAGTGGTGAGGCTGCAGGCGATGAGGGAAACAAAGGCCCGAAAACTGTGGCTTAAATTAAGTCCCTTTGCAGCTTGCAGCCCGCTGAAAGATGCCAGAGACCCACAGCGTGTGACCCTCCTCAAGGAGTCTATGGCTGCCTTAATGCCTTAATGTTTCCACGTCATTAAAAACTAAGGGCAACTTTATCTTAACAATGGCTAAATCTTCGGGGTCCTGTGAGATCCTGCTATCAGCATCCAGAAAGTCCTTGGAAACCAACTCTATCTCTGTCCCCCTGCCCTCCACAGACTTACAAGCATGTAATCAGTCACTCCTCACAGCCCCAGCACCACTCTTTCTGCCCGCGGGTCCCGTCTCCGGGCCTAAATAAAATCACCTTTTTGTACCAAAGACGTCTCAAGAATTCTTTCTTGGGGCGCCTGGGTGGCTCAGTCGGTTGAGCTACCGACTTCTGCTCAGGTCATGATCTCGTGGTCTGTGAGTTCGAGTCCCACACTGAGCTCTGTGCTGACAGCTCGGAGCCTGGAGCCTGCTTCAGATTCTGTGTCCCCCTCTCTTTCTGCCCCTGCCCCGCTCGTGCTCTGTGTCTCTCTGTCTCAGAAATAAATAAACATTAAAAAAGTTCTTTTTAAGGATTCTTTCATAGCCATTTGCTCACAAACCTCAGTTCATAATTTTATCACTGGCACGGGAGGAAGAAAGGTGTTTCTCTCTTGGCGGAGCCCGAGACAGCAACAGGACCATTCTCTTTGCCAGAGCTTCTGGGAAAGCCATTAGAATCTTTCTCTCCCCCCGTGGGTTTGTGCCCATCTTCAAGACCAGGCACAGAGGATGACTTCCGCCACTGCTGAGGGCAGCCCCGGGCCCTTGGAGATTCTGAAGAATGTTCTTTCAGACTGTTTGGGATGGGAGGGGACGTTCAAATGGAGAGGAGCCTCCACGGGCTATGCCGTGGAACCATCGTGACACCCGTTCACCTCTCTGGGAGGCCACTGGCTGTAAAGAGGCTCAAGAAGATGGAAGGTGATGTGAAAAACAAAGGCAAAAACACGGAGATGTCATTACATTTCCTTATAACCTGCAACCCACTGGCAACAGCGGAGGCAGGCGTGTCTCTCCAGGAACCCCTCACTGTTTGACTGGTAATGCTTTGCGAGGGGGAAGAACAGCCTTGGCTCGAGGCTGACTGGGCCTCCAGGACCCCTAGGTCTTCTGTAGCTTATGAAAAGCCTGTCTGGAAACTTCCCCTTGGCTGTGCCTCCCCCAACTCTCAAGTCTATAGTCAACTCTTCTTCGTGATCCCAGCGCCTCTCTTTCTGCCCACCAGTCCTGTCCCCGGGCTGTAGTAAAACCATCGTTTCTCACCGAAGGCGTCTCAAGAAGTATGTGGAATTGAAGACACAAAACATAGGGAAAGGGAAGGAAAGATACGATAAAAAAAACGGAGAGGGAGACAAACCCTAAGAGACTCTTAGATACAGAGAACAAACTGAGGGCTGCTGGAGGGGAGGAGGGTGGGGGGAGGGGCTGAATGGGGGATGGGCATGAAGGAGGGCACTTGCTGGGATGAGCGCTCCGTGTTGTAAGTCAGAGATGAATCACTAAATTCTACTCCTGAAACCAGTACCACACTGTATGGGAACTAACTTGAATTTAAAGAAATTTATTTAAAAGAAAAAAAAAATTCTTTCTTGACTGTGGGCTCCTAACCTCAATATTTTCCACATCAGAGGGGAGGGGACTGTGGCCTGCCACGTGCATCATGTCTCCCCTCTTGACCCCCTCCCGGCTTCCAAGGGCAAAAGGGGGCCGGTTGCCTTGACGACAGTAAAGGGAATCTAGACATTTCCAGAAACAGCTCTGGCTCCAGGCAGACAGGAAAAGTCTCCCTGAGCTGGCTTTCCCGGAAGCATGGGGGACAACTCACTATGGACTCTTCACCCTTCCAGCGACCTTGTCCCCAAGGAAGTGACACAGGTGCATGGCCCTGGAAGGCCCTGGAAGGCCCTGGAAGGCTCATCTCCTCCAGGCCTGAAGGGCAGGGAACCAAAGCTGCCTTGGGAGCAGATTCTGTCTCTCCCATCCAGTTTCCCATGCTTATGCCAGCCTTTTCCTTCTTGGATGGTGGAAACTCCAGATGTCAATAAAACTTGTGAATAAAACTTTAAGAGGGTGTTATGTAACCTGGATAGAGAGTGACTACAGTCACCGGGATGGGAAAACATCATGAAATCTTTTTCTTTTTTTAAATTTTTTAAAAAAAAGTGTTTTTATTTATTTTTGAGACAGAGAGACACAGAGCATGAGCAGGGGAGGGGCAGAGACGGAGGGAGACACAGAATCTGAAGCAGGCTCCAGGCTCCCAGCTGTCAGCACAGAGCCCGACGCGGGGCTCGAACTCACGGACCGTGAGATCGTGACCCGAGCCGAAGTCGGCCGCTCTACCGACTGCGCCACCCAGGTGCCCCAAGCATCATGAAATCTTAACACCCAACTCAGCAAAAGGGGCCAGATGGGGTTTGGGAGAATTGCTGTGTAACTGGGGGATGTTAGGTCATAGAAGCAAAAATCACCTTCCGCCGACTGCAAACAAGTCAGGAAAGCTATGCCTGATGTTAATGGCCTTGTTTTTGGAATTTTTTTATTTTTTTATTTTTTGAGAGGGAGAGCACGAGCTGGGGAGAGGGGCCGAGGGAGAAAGAGAGAGAATCTTAAGCAGACTCCACACCTAGCGCAGAGCCCGACGCGGGGCTTGGTCTCAAGACCCTGGGGTCATGACCTGAGCCGAAATCAAGAGTCGGACGCCCAAACACCTGAGCCACCCAGGCGCCCCAATGACCTTGTCTTGAACTCAGGTCACCCACCATGTTTTCACCATATATTTTTCTTCTATTTTTTAACTCACTGCTCCAAGTTCTGCCATTAAGTATTGCTCCAAAACCCTCCTCATCTGCTAATGGGCAATGCTTCTTGCACATTATCTCATACATTTCCCAATCTCCAAGAACATGGGAGGGGGGTTGGAGGGGCTGGGGGGGCAGGGCAGGACTCTGGGTTCCAGGGTTGGGAGTGTGGCGGGAACAGATACCAAGGAGGAAAAGCTGGCAGGCACGTACCATGCTTGAAAGCCAGCCCACTTCTTCTGAGCTCGGAACCAAGCCCTCCTGCTGGTGGTAGGGCGGCCAGCGGGCAGGGGGCTTTCACTCTGGGCCCCCATTCCCAGGGTGGCCAAGAGCAGTCTCTGAAATACGCCAATCCACTCTGTTTCTCCAAAGTAGAAACCCTTGCCCTCTGGGGGAAAATGTAGCTGTTGCTTTAAAAAGAAGTTTCAGGGGCACCTGGGTGACCCAGGTAGCTGAGCGTCTGACTTTTGATCTCAGCTCAAGTCTTGATCTCCCGGTTGCGAGTTCAAGTCCCACGCTGGGCTCTGCACTGGGTGTGAATTCTAGTGAAAAATAAAAGTTTCAGGGCGCCTGGGTGGCTCAGTCGGTGAGGAGTCTGACTTCATGATGATCTCACAGGTCATGATCTCAGGTCATGATCTCACAGTTCCTGGGTTCAAGCCCCGTGTTGGGCTCTGTGCTGACAGCTCAGAGCCTGGAACCTGCTTTAGATTCTGCGCCTCCTTCTCTCTGCCCCTCCCCTGCTCATGCTCTGGCTCTGTCTCTCTCTCAAAAATAAATAAACATTAAAACATTTTTTTTAAGTTTCTACTTAAAAATAAAAGTTTTAGCTTAGATATTGACACTGAACAAAGAAAATGAGCCTTGCCCTTAGAACGAGGGATAGGAAAGTTTTTAACAATCACCAGCCAGATTTGTATATGTATTTCTACGTTTTTTAAAACATTTATTCGTTTTTTGAGAGAGAGGGTATGAGTGGCAGAGGAGCAGAGAGAGAGGGAGACACAGAATTGGAAGCAGGCTCCGGGTTCTGAGCTGTCAGCACAGAGCAATGCGGCTCGAACTCATGAGCTGTGAGATCATGACCTGAGCCGAAGTCGGACTGAGCCAGCCAGGTGCCCCTGTATATGTAATTTTTTAATGTTCATGCTTTGCATAATCCCTTCTGGAGATAAAGAACTACTTTCTTGCTGTTCCTTGTGCCTTAATAACACAGAAATGAAGCCTTAAAATAACAGCATCTTGCTCCCTAAATTATAAGTATCTTTCCTGACCTACATTTCCCCCCAAGTGGAGAATGAATGCTAGAAAGTAGCAAAAATTGTCATGAAAAGTTATTCTGCAGGTAACCAGGTACATTGAAGTTGTGTGTCTGCTTTTTTCAACAGGAGTGTCAGGATCCCAGTAGCAATACTTTCCCATGTCTCTCCCAGACAAGGAATGATGGGAAGGTGGGAGACCATAAAGGTTATTCCCACAGTCCAGATGAGAGATAAACCATGATCTGAAACATCCAGACCAGCGTGGTCCAAAAGAAATGTAGTGTGAGCTACACGTGTACTTTTAAATTCTAGTAGCTATATTAAAAAACAGAAAAAGTTGGGGCACCTGGGCGGCTCAGTAGGTTGGGTGTCCAACTTTGGCTCAGGTGATGATCTCACAGTCCGTGAGTTCTAGCCCCGTGACGGGCTCTGTACTGACAGCTCAGAGCCTGGAACCTGCCTCAGATTCTGTGTCTCCCTCTCTCTCTGTCTCTCCCCTGCTCACACTCTCTATCAAAAAATGAATAAATTAAAAAAAAAAGATGGAAGAAGCAGCATGCAAAATTAATTTTAATAATATGCCTAACCTCGGGGCGCCTGGGTGGCTTGTCGGTTAAGCCTCCGACTTCGGCTCAGGTCATGATCTCGCGGTCCGTGAGTTCGAGCCCCCCGCGTCGGACTCTGTGCTGACAGCTCAGAGCCTAAAGCCTGTTTCAGATTCTGTGTCTCCCTCTCTCTCTCTGCCCCTCCCCCCCATTCATGCTCTCTGTCTCAAAAATAAAAACGTTAAAAAAAATTAAAAAAAATAATATGCCTAACCTGATATATCCAAAATATTAGGTTAATATAATAATAATATAATTATTATAACGTAATAATATAACGATTATTAATAAGTTATTTTACCATATTGCTGTAAGTATTGAAATGTGGTGCACGGATTACTTAACAACACTGGTCAATTCCTATGCTACATTCCCAGCGTTCAAGAAGAAACGTGCGTCTGCCAAGACAATAAAGTGTTTAACGGAAAGTTATTCCACACTGCTTCCGTTTTTTAATACAAATTAACTAAAATTAAATACAGTGTAAAATTCTGGTCCACAAGCACACGAACCACACTTGAAGTTCAATAGGCACGGAAGGCTACAGGCTACCTTTTGGGGCAGGGCAAGTCTACTGCAAACGAGCTCAGCTCAAATCTCGCACCAGACCTTGCAGCTGGAGGGAGGCCTCCGCGCAGACGCGCCTTCAAGCTCAGGGAAACCGCGGGCCCTGCAGTTCTGGACGTCTCCACTAGGTGGCACTAAGGCGAAGCCGCTCACCCGCTCCAGACCGGCGGCGTCCAACCCCGGAAGCGAAATCCCACGGTTCCGTGCAGTTCCTCCGGCTTTCTCCACCCCCTCCCCGGTGCATCCTGCCTGTTCTGGGGTCCAGAAGCGTGTTACAGGGCGGGATGGGCGGGAGAGCAGAGCCACGGCCTCTGCGGAGCGAGTGAAGAGCGGCGAGAAGTTCCCGGGGCGGCGCGCCTAGCCACGCAGGGGCGGTGGGAGCGCGGGCCCGGCCCCCGACGGGCGCGGACGACAGAGCCGCCGCCTGACCGCGTGGCGCCCCACCACTGCGGCCGCGTCACCCTCGCCCCCCGGGGTCGCCAGCGCTGGCCCGAGCTCCCACTGACGGCACACTGAGCCCGGCGCACTTGCCGGCCTCGTCTCCAATGATTCAGAAGTCACGCCCGGCGCTGCTGCAGCCTCAAGATGTCGGAGACAGGGTGGAGACGCTTATGGTAAACTGCGGGGAGTGGAGGCAGGGGTTGGCCGCTCCGGGACCGCTGGTTCGTGGCGGGGGTGGGGGCGGGGATATTCTGAAGGTTGCCAAGGGTCAGCGGCCCTCTGGACCCTTTTCCGCTCTCCAGATGCGCGCAGAACAGGTTGGGGACGTGGCGCAGGGGGGATGGATTGACTAAGGGAACTGAAAAGGGTGGGGCGAGGGAGGAGAGCAGTTGCAGCCCTCCTTAGGACAGGCTGGCGAAGGTCTCGCTGATGTTTGATGTCTGGGTAGAGTGGGCAGGGAATTGCCGGGGTCTTGAGGGTGTCGGCGAGTGTGCCCGCGCGACACTGAACGACGTGAGAGCGCTACCGGACGTTGCTTTTGAGTTCGAGTCCCAGAGTGACCGTGGTGGGGAGGGCGCTCGGGCAGGTATTTGGACCGTCGCAAAGACCGCGGGTAGCAACAAGCCTGAGAAGAGGTGGATGCTGGAGCGACGTGGGTCCACTGCGCCCGCGGCTCGGGCGGGAGATCACGGTCTGGGTCTCCGCTTCCTGGCCGGCGGGGAACTAGAGCGGCGGGTACGGCCGCGGAGCCACGCCCCCTGCGTCTGGATTGGCTGCAGTGGTCGTGCCGCCGGGCCTCCATTGGTGGAGACGGAGGCGGGGCCGCCGGAGTTACCGCTCGCGGGGTGTGCAGGCGGGAAGCCGCGTGGTTTAGCGCTGGGAGGGGCGGGGGCGCTGTCCGCCCTCACCCTGAGGTTGTGGTTTCGTCTACCAGCTCTGGCGGGCGGGGTCAGAGGTGTTTTGTTTCGTTTCTTTTTTAATCCTTAAAAAAGGCCACCACTGGGGTTCTACATCTCCTTTCAGCTCTGACCTCGAGATCTGAATTGGATTTACGATTTAGTTTTTTAAAGGGGAGTAAATTGCTTGGGGAATCTATTTACTATCTGTTTAAGTACTTTTTTTTTTTTTTAACGTTTATTCATTTTTGAGAGACGGAGACAGAGCATGAGCGGGGAAGGGGCAGAGAGAGAGGGAGACACAGAATCCGAAGCAGGCTCCAGGCTCTGAGCTGTCGGCACAGAGCCCGACGCGGGGCTCGAACTCAAGAACTGCGAGATCATGACCTGAGCGAAGTTGGATGCTCAACCGACTGAGCCACCCAGGCGCTCCTATGCTTATGCTTTTGTGTACTGTGTATCATTTGGTTGTGTTTGCCCCGGTTCCTCAAAAAACGAAATTGTTACTCCTTGTTGTTAACTTGAATAACTTGAAAAGAAAATCAAACATGCCTTCAAAGGATGTGCCTGCCATAGGACAAGATCTTAAGCCTATTCAAATGAAAAGTGTAAATTCTGGTTGGGTTTTTTTTTTGTTTTTTAGTTTGTTTTTTTTTTAACGTTTGTTTGTTTTTGAGAGAGGGCGAGTGTGAGTGGGGTGGAGGGAGCAGAGAAGGGGACAGAGAATCTGAAGCGGGCTCTGGGCTAACGGCAGAGCCGGAGGCAGGGTTCGAACTCACGAACTGTGATATCATGACCTGAGCTGAAGTCAGATTCTCAAAGGACAGAGCCACCCAGGTGCCCCAATTCTGTTTTTTGGGTTTTGTTTTTTAAATAATGCTACTGCGTGTGTGTGTGTGTGTGTGTGTGTGTGTGTGTGTGTGTGTTTTAACTATTAGAGGTTAGTTTATACTGCTGGTATATATTTAGCATCTGCTGTGTGCTAATGGACCTGGAAGTTTACAAAGTTAAAGAAGTTACGGACTCTATTCTTTATTCAAATATTTATTAAACCAATAACATCTCCAAGCTTTGTGCTGTGAAAATAAAGACATAAAATAGTTGCTACAGTGGGGGGAGGGGGTGTACTTGGAGCATGCATGTGAAGGACAGCAGCCTGAAAACAAATTCCATACAATACCTGTGAGAGCCTTGGGGAAGCCGCACCGAGAACTTCTCAGAAGCTGTAAGCACCTTGTCATTCCTACGGCCTTACTGGAGCAAAGGGCTGAAGGGAGCCTGTCCTGGGAAGGGGCGGGCTGAGCCCACTAAGCCTTATCCTATGGAATTGTGCTCAAGGGAGAGCCAGATGCACATTTCCTGTAGATGACATGACTCATCCATTTTTGGCTGTGGGGCCCCATTTTGACTGTGCACCGGGCTCGGTGGTCGGTGCTGGAGGTACCATCGTGAACAGGACAGCTAGCGGCCTCTTCTGTCCTCCACCCAAGGGAGGTGGGCTCAGGTGCAGTGGAAGTATTGGAGGAGGAGCCTGAATGCCAGTGGGGGGCGGGGATTCGGGGCTTTCCCACAGCAGGGGAGATCTGGGCAGAGGCCCCCCTCCCCGGATGAATCAGAGGCGAGAGGAGCTAGGATGGGGTTTTCCGAGGCTAGAGGAAGGCAGAGGATCCCTTCCGGCTGCGCCTTACGCAAGAGGGAGGAGGAGGCTGAGAACACAAGCCAAAAAGGAAAGCAGGGGCCCCTCGATTCATGGAAGGCCTTGTAAGCCTAGCCAGTGGCTTCAAACCCTGTGACTTAGGACACATTCATAACCGCTGTGAGCTCCAGTTCCGTCTGTAAAATGGGTTTAAAGATTTAGCTTTTCAAAGGGCTGTGAGATCTTGAGGTGCTATGCACAGATGCCTCATCCAGTGCTGCTCCAGTTCAGGGGAGGGTGGCTTCGTAGGGTTGAGGCTGGAGGTTGCCGAGGAGGCCACCGAGATCCACGGGGGCAGGCTCTGGGGACACTGAGGGTCATCAGCCGGACTCAGTCCTGAAGCAGTCGGTACAGCTGATGGGATTTTGGAGCGGTGGTGGGGTCCGGAGCTGACGGCCAAGAAAGATCTCCTGAGACATCTTCAGGGCAAAAAGGCGCACCGGAGCCTGGAGGCCTAGCTATGGTCTAGCCAGGGTTGTTTTTCCCTCCAGCAAAGTGTTAACATCTTTAAGACCGCAGGGAGTTCCTGGAGAACTCTGCCGGCCTCAACTGTCAATGGGCTGCAGGTTATAAGGAAATTTAATTTTATCTGCCATTTCCTTCTGCATTTGCTGAGGAGTCTTACGCGACTCCCAAATGTGCTGCTGGGATATCTTGTGGGGTGGAGTGGGGGCAAGAGTGTGGGCAGCAGTTGGCTGGGTTTCCATTTTGGAGTGTGAGCTGTAGATGCCTGGGGGCGTTCGGGGGAAGTGCTGGGCTTGGCCGTGGGCGTCGGTGTGCGGGTGTGGGTGAGGTGGCCCCCGAGGGGCTATGGCTGGAGGAGATAAGAGGAACCACCACCACCCTGGCTGAGGGTAAAGGCTGGGGGAGCCGAAAACCGAGAGGCAGCCCGCCGTTTGAGATGCGTCCCAGAGGAGGCCGAGTAAGAGTAAGAGAAGGCGCGGGGTGGGAAAGGGATCCTCGGTGAGCGTGAGAGGGGCACCTTTAGCTGGATGGCAAGTCGTGGGGGCTGAGGGGTGACCAGCCAAGAGGGAGGGGAGGTGGTGTGGCCATCAGGCTGGAAAGACGGGGGTTCGAGGCTCACTGCCAGGCAGAGTAGAGGATGCCGGTTGTTTGTGCCCTTTACACATGGCTTCCAAGTTATCGGAAGGAGCAGGACACCCCTTCTGGCGGGACAGGGAATGGTGTGCCGGCAGACCGGTGAGGTGTACATTTTGCTTGGTCGTACGTGTTGTCTTACTAATTCTGTCACCCCTTCGACGTTTTGCAAGCCGTTTGAACAGAGTTATAACCTCCAGTATTTATCATCTGAACTAATTTCGTCTCTTAAGTGGGTTCAGTTATCATGGGAGACCTGCTCGTCTGCTAGAAACGTGGGGTGATCTCTGTCCCCTGGGGGACAAATAACCACAGGTTACAAACATTTTCCTTCTGGGTTGGTGGCTCTGTGTGTATAACCGGTGACTTCATCTTAATCGCGTCTTAGGGCCACAGCGTACCATTTATTGAAAAATAATAGTGCAAGTGCCATTTAATGAGGAGAGAGAAGGAAGGTCTTTTAGGATGGAGTTTGCCCAGTGTCTCCTTTGGAAAAGAGGGCTTTTCTTCCGTGGTTGGGTTTTTTTTTTTTTTAATTTTTTTTTTTTCAACGTTTTTTATTTATTTTTGGGACAGAGAGAGACAGAGCATGAACGGGGGAGGGGCAGAGAGAGAGGGAGACACAGAATCGGAAACAGGCTCCAGGCTCCGAGCCATCAGCCCAGAGCCTGACGCGGGGCTCGAACTCCCGGACCGCGAGATCGTGACCTGAGCTGAAGTCGGACGCTTAACCGACTGCGCCACCCAGGCGCCCCCGTGGTTGGGTTTTTTAAAGTGCCTTTGTCACACATTTGTGATCGAGTGGATTCTGAGGCAAGCTGTGAAACCTCTAGTGTGTCGGGCTCCGAGGAAGTACATCTAGCCCTTGCCCCTTCTGGTGGTGCCTCTAGATTAGCCAGCGTGTGCGACTGTCGTGGTTTAAAGGAGAGCCACCAAACCCGGGGGTGGCTGCTGGTCTACTGGACTGTCTGTGATCTGCTTAGGTGGCAGGGAGATGCGTGGGTAGGAGAGAGAAAGGGAAAGCTTTAAGTTAAGAAGGTTCATAGGTTTTTCAGGAAGTAGCCCATGTCTTACATTGAAACTGAACTTGCGGTTTCATTTCTCTGTCTTGCTCCTATAAATATCTACAGGTTTGATAACCAAGAGACCCCGGTGACCTTGGTTCAGACACTCCCCTTCAGTTGACTTTGCTCTGTGAAGATAAGGAGACGGCCAATAACTTGTCTCTAGCTAGACCGAGGGAGGTGTGGTTGGGGGCCTGATTCACAGATGAACGTGGATAGACATTGCTCCGCAGGATGTTCCTGGCTCCTTCTCAGCACTAGGGCTGGAGAGATCCCAACAGCAGGATATTATGTTCTGCACAACATGCCGGCGCCGTTCATTCCTGGGAACACTCTTCCCTTCTCTGAAGTGGGAAGGTAATACAGAGCACCACCGGACCGTTTTCTAAGCCACCCCTAGAGAGCAGTTGACTGGTCTCGGTGGAGAAGGCTGAGGCCCTGGCGACAGAGTTGCTGACCCAGCGTTCTCTTGCCCCGCAGCTGCATCCGGTGATCAAAGCTTTCCTGTGTGGCTCCATCAGTGGGACCTGCTCCACCCTCCTTCTCCAGCCCCTAGACCTCCTCAAAACTCGCCTGCAGACTCTCCCAGCCCATGGGTAAGGCCTGCCGCCCCCCATTTCTTTGAGGAACTGGTTTCAACAACTTCTCTCAGACACCGCTGCCTCTCAGCGATGTTAAGTCAACGCCCATCCTGCTGGATGCTTCGAGAGAAACACAGGCCAGGCCCAACTTTTCACCCCCCACCTTTTCTTCGACACTTCCTGTTAATTGAATGGGGGGGGACATTCGCATTTTCTCGTGCTAGCCTGTAATGTTTTAACTGTGCTGTCTGGTACCAGACGTGTGGGTGGTTTTCTGGAAATAATACAAATGTTGAGTGGCTCTTTTATGCCCCTACTGGGCCTGGCACTGTGGGAAGTGTACGACGCGCATGCAAAATGGGAGGTCATCCTTCCAGTGTGAATGCACAGATCGACATGTACGCGCCAAAGCACGAACGTAGCCGAACTCGGAGTTACCCCAAGAGGTGTTGCCGAGATTCCCGAGCCTTCTTAGGAAAGAAGTCCCGCAGAGCAGTCTTTGGGTGGGGAGCTCTTTTACGAGGATGGGGGGTCTAAGTCATTTTTTTTCTTCTGTGTCTCCGTTCTGTCTGCTTTCAGATCCAGGCGTGTTGGGATGCTGGCTCTTCTCTTGAAGGTGGTTCGCACGGAGAGCATTCTGGGCCTTTGGAAAGGGATGTCTCCTGTAAGCTGCGTTTTGGGTCTTCTCTCGCACCCTTTGCTGTAATAGCCAGCCATTTCTCATGCACCTCACGTATCCTCTCGTTAGGATAGGTGAGCGTCCTACGAGGTCCTCGGTTGGTCTCGTGCTGCTAGCTCTGAGGGCTCAGGGAAGGAAATGGGACGTCTGTATGCCCTTTGGGGGCAAGCGGCAGAGCAGATGCAGCTGGTGCCCTCAGCTGCCAGCATGTCCTTGCCCTTGCCCTTCAGAGCACGCAGGCCACACCTGCATTTCTTTACCTGCCGGCTTTCCTGGCCCTAGGAAGTCACTTTGCCGGAAGTGAGGAAGTCACTTTGCCGGAAGTGCCAGGGAATTAACGCTCACCCAGGCCGTAGCAGCCCTTTAGTCGACGGAAGATGACACTGGATACTTAAAACTCTCACTCACCCTCCTCAGATGGCGGGGTAACAGGGAGGCGCCCTACACCAAGATTCCCAGAGTTCCCCAAAGGGATTGAGTTGCCCGGGGCGGTAGTGGCTTAGGGAGCACGCCCTTTGTCGGCCGCCTTCCCGCCTGTCTCTCACTTCCCCTTTCTCTTCTTGGTGTCCCTCCGCACCTTCAGTCGACTACTGGCACGCAAACCTTGGCCTTGTTTTGGGAAAAGCCGGCTAAGACGGTGTCCTACCGTGTCAGCCTTTGACTTCTTCCCCCCCCTCTGACGTTTTCTGCAGTCCATTGTGAGGTGTGTCCCCGGCATTGGTATCTACTTCGGCACCCTCTACTCCTTGAAGCAGTACTTTCTGCGAGGCCATCCACCAACCGCCCTGGAGTCGGTCATCCTGGGAGTGGGCTCTCGCTCAGTTGCAGGGGTCTGCATGTCACCCATCACTGTGATCAAGACCCGTTACGAGGTGAGTCTGACTGCTCTGGGCCTCAAGGCTGGGTAACCGTCCACTGGGCCGCCGTCTGATGTCCACCCCCGATTTAGAATCGAAAATAGAGGCTGCTGTGGTCAGAGAACCTAAGCCACGTGGGAACCAGAGCCCCCGGTGCCCCGGTAATGCCACATACCCTGGAGTCGCATTGGTTCATTACTCCAGCCCGGGACCGCCCTGCCAGCCACTGGTCCTGTGCTTCCCTTGCAGAGCGGGAGGTATGGCTATGAGAGCATCTACGCAGCCCTGAAGAGCATCTATCGCAGCGAGGGGCACCGGGGACTCTTCAGTGGCCTGACAGCAACACTTCTGCGTGACGCACCCTTTTCTGGAATCTACCTGATGTTTTACAACCAGACCAAAAACATCATGACCCACGGTACGGACGGTCGAAGGTGTGGCGGGGAAGAGAGAGCTCCGGGACCGCAGATCCTCCCTGCTTCCTCTGCTGTGTGACACTGTTTAATGTTCATAGCAACTCCAGATTCTTGGCAGAGTTTTAGGAACTGAGCCATGTCAGGTGCTGGGATGCAGTGGTGGTCATGATAGACTTGGTCCCTGCCCCTCCAGTTTAGAGTCTCTTTTTTTTTTTTTTAATTTTTTTTTTTTTTTTAACGTTTATTTATTTTTGAGACAGAGAGAGACAAAGCATGAACGGGGGAGGGTCAAGGAGAGGGAGACACAGAATCTGAAACAGGCTCCAGGCTCTGAGCCGTCAGCACAGAGCCTGACGCGGGGCTCGAACTCACGGACCGCGAGATCATGACCTGAGCCAAAGTCGGCCACTTAACCGACTGAGCCACCCAGGCGCCCCAAGTTTAGAGTCTCTTATGGCAGAGTACTGGTAGTACTCAAAATCTTGAGTGGGGTAGGCGGTGAAGTAAAGCGTGTTTCGCAGAAGTCCTGCCATAATACTTTGCAGAGTCACTCCATCTTTAGATTGCTGGGTCCTGCCCAGGGCCTCCTGCCTCAGAAGCTTTGGAACAAGACCTGGGAGTCTGTTCCTCAAGAAGCAGTTGGTGGGATTCTCATCAGACAAGTCTGGGAAACGCCAGTAGGGTCGGAGCTGGAAGGAAAGTGCCATTTCACCTCCATTGCTGTGTTCCCAGTTAAGAGTGGTTTTGAGCCTCTGTTGGGGTGGAGAGAAAGGTGCCAAACCTCGGGCGTTCTGGCAGACCCACCCCACCAGCAAGCTCATTTGGATACGACAAGGACACAATCAGTGGGCAGCAAACGTTCACCCAAGCGGAGCCAGGTGCTAATGGAAACACGTTCTGTGGCATGAACCTGTGTTCAATAAGGGGTCTCTGGATAATTCGAGAAAGGATATGTAGCCAAGGTCACGTAAGTGGGAAAGCTGGCATGCCATCGTGACAGTGGTGATCAAGTACAGTTGGGGTGCTTTTTAGGAGGCTTCCTGCTCTGCCCAAGGCACCGGGGGCCGTGACACTGCAGGTCATAGCCTTCATTTTGCCATGGAAAGTTAGGGCAGTAAGGGAGCTTGGATGTACACTTTTGATTTCTCTATATGTATAATTGTTTATTCCTATCTGTTTAAGAGCAAGTTGCAGGAGTGATGCCCCTTTACCCTTAAATATCTCCATGTGAGGAAGCTCATGACATTGGTTTGACCCACTGTGGGCGATACTAACTTTTTATCACTTGGACAAGGTAGTGTCTCCACTGAAAACTCACTTTTTCTTTTGTCATTTGTAAGCGTCTCAGTGGGGAGATACCTGGAGTCTGTATACATCTATATAAAACATCCTGTTCCTTTCATTCATATGTTTTAGCCCGTGATTCTTGCCCGAATGAATTATGATGGCGATAGTTGTAAAAAAAAAAAAAAAAAAAAAAAGCGAATTTTAACTCCCACTACTCCATCTACACATAGTGTACCTTTAAATGTTTATTTCTTAACCTTGTGTGAATCTACATCCTTCTAACTTTGGGGAAGGATTAGTGGTCAACTTAGTAGGGATACTTCCAAGTTGAGTGTGGGATTTATTTGTAACCGAATGTTGCCTTTGTCCTATTTCAGACCAGTTGGATGCAGTCCTTATTCCTGTTGTAAATTTCAGCTGTGGGATCTTTGCTGGTATTCTGGCCTCCCTGGTAACTCAACCTGCGGATGTCATCAAAACTCATATGCAGCTCACCCCAATGAAATTTCGGTGCATTGGCCAGGCGGTGACCCTCATTTTCAAAGTAAGGCTATGGAGTA
This sequence comes from Felis catus, assembly GCF_018350175.1. Classification (NCBI taxonomy): domain Eukaryota; kingdom Metazoa; phylum Chordata; class Mammalia; order Carnivora; family Felidae; genus Felis; species Felis catus. The sequence goes on along the minus strand of NC_058376.1, from coordinate 151,200,226 downwards.
AATATTGGTTCTTACTGGGGTTACGCCTCTCTCTAGAGCAGTATCTTGTGCCCTTTACACGATAGAATCACTTGGGGAGCTTTAAAAACGTCCCCACTCCCTGGGGCGCCTGGGTGGTTCAGCCAGTTGAGTGTCCAACTCTTGATTTCGGCTCAGGTCATGATCTCACAGTTCATAAGTTTGGGTTCCACACTGGCGGTGTGGAGCCTGCTTGGAATTCTCGCTCTCCATGACCCTCCCTGGTTTGCATTCTCTCTCTCTCTCTCTCTCTCTCTCTCTCTCTCTCTCTCTCTCTCTCTCTCAAAATAAATAAATAAATAAACTAAAAAACAAAAGTCCTCACTTCCAGATCATAATCTGGGCTGGTGATATCTGAATGCCTGGGAGCAGGTGAAGCCCGGATCAGTAGTTAAGTTCCCTAGTGATTCCAAGGTGTTGCCAAGGTTGAAATCGCTGCTAAAAACCTATGGTTGGTTGCGGGGATTTTTTGGTGGTGGGTGGGGGAAACTGACTACATTAGGACAACCAGTTATATTCGTTAAACTTGGAATTGCTGGGCTCCACCCCAGACCTATTGAATCAGGTGAGCAGGGAGCGTCTAGTCATCCGATCAAGGACCTAGGAGGAACCAGAGTCCCCAAAAAACCGCACAAACACATTATTTTGTTTCTAGAAATTTGCTCTAGAGGAGTAACAGGCGTTTTGTCTCTAATTCTTATATTACGAAACTATGGAAAGAAGCTCCCTCCAGGCAGACAAATCATCATAAAGGCACCTTTTCCTCTAGCCTGGAGCCAGGGCCCAGGGCTTGGCATGCAGACCGAGGTCTGGGACTCAGCCGCCAGCTGGCGCTTGGTGCCTCTGTGAGCTGTGTAAGCTGCACAGCGGTATAGGCAACGCTTGATGAAGATTTTCAGCCGAGAAACGCATTCCCCTGGATAAAGCAAGAAAGCTTCGTGATATACCAAAAAAAACCCCTTTTCAAGTTCATTGCCTTCTTGGGTCCATTATTCATACTCTTGGCATTATCTATAAAAGTCTGAAAATGAAGACTCAACAATGGGGTAACGGAGACCCTCGCTCTTGTGTGCTAGGGGTGTTCATTGTATTGCCGCTTTGCTTCCAGAGTGTTGACGTTCATTTTCCTTGTAGGATTATGGGCTGCGTGGCTTCTTCCAAGGTGGCGTCCCCCGGGCCCTCCGCAGAACTCTGATGGCAGCAATGGCATGGACAGTCTACGAGGAGATGATGGCCAAGATGGGCCTGAAGTCCTGACCAAGAGGGGCCTGGGGACAGATGGGCTCTGTTGCCTTGCCCGGCTCTTGCCAAGGGCTGCTCCGTCTCACTGTCCCGGAGTTAGAGGATGTCCTGTCTGGAAAGCCAGGCAGCTACGTCACCTTCCGTTACCCAGTTTGAGTAGAGAATAGATGGGCCCGACTCAAGCCTTCAGGATCTCCCGAAAGAGGTGTTACTGATGCGTACCGCGCGCTAGGGAGTTAGGAGAGGGTTTGCCCATCCTGCAGGACTTCTTAAAAAGGGGTTTCTGGAGGGAGCTCTGTCAGGTGGCTCCGCTTCACCTACACCCACCTACACCAGGCTGCCGTTTGGATCTGTCCTTGGGCAAGGAATTGCACCGCCAGAGAATCCGCGGACTGGCGCTGCGGCCGAGGCGCTCCAGTGGGGGAAGCCCATCTGCCGGGAGAGGGGTCCTTGTCACGAGGCTGAAGGCTGTGTCCGGGGTGCTGTTAGGACGAGGGGAAAAAAGATGTTGTTACTTAACTGGTGGTTACTTAATCACCTGGAGAGCCTCTAAAGAAGTGGGGACAGTGGCTTCTTAGCCTCGAAGTGTCCAAATAACGTTTTTTTGTTCTTGGCCTCAGCCCTGTTTTAATTCTGAATTGTTCTGGCATTTTTTTTTTTTTTCTGCTGCTAAAATTCACATAAATAAAGTGAAGCACTTTATCACTGAAAACTGTTTGGAAAACCTCAATAGTGTCCCCTCTGTGTTCTAAAATAACCAAATTAATCCAAGGCGGCTGGCTCTTGACCCATATAGGTCCTTCGACCTAAACATCTTTTAAAAAGCTTTATTTCGCACATTGTACCATCCCCTCATTTCAAATAAACCAGTCCGTGATTTTTGGTAACTTCACTGAGGGGCTCAACCATCACTACGGATCCGTTTTAGAACACGTTCAGCCCCCAAGATCTCAGATTTAAAGATCTCATTCTGAGCCCCAGCCGCTGGGAGCTATTGATCGCTTTCCGTCCATCACTTGCCTTTACTGTGCGCTTCCTATGAATGCAGTCGTACAATTTGTAGTTTCGCATCTGGTTTCTTTCGCTTAGCGTAACGCTTTTGAGGTTCATCCCTGTGGCACGTTCAGCACTGTCCTTTGTTGTGCGCGTGGCCACATAACATCGTACTCTCCATTCCTCAGTTGAGGACTACTTGAATTGTTTCCACTTTGGGGCTCTTAGGAATAATGCCACTGTGAACGTTCACGTACAAGTGTTTGTGTGCACCTAGCTTTTCATAGCTCTTCTGGAAGTATGTGTCTAGGAGGAGAACTGCGGGATCATGTGGTGGCGGTGTTTAACCGTCTTGAGAAACTCCCAGACGCCAGACCATCCTCCGTTCCCACCAGCAGTGCGGAAGCGTTCTGATTTCCCCACGTCCTCCTCCACACGTTATTGTTTGTTTTATTTATTGTAGCCACTCGAGTTGGGTACCCAGGCTTTTCTATCAACTTTTCAACTTCGGAAAGAGCCATACGTTTATCCAGACAGCAGAAAGAAGATTGGTCTCCTGGTTAAGGATACGGGCTGTGATCTAGGTGGCCCAGATGGAAAGCCTGGTTCTCTACTTACTTAGACACACTTTGCAACTGTTCCTGTAAAGCAGGGATCGGGATATTCCCTACCTCCTAGGGTGATGGTGAGGGTTAAAAGAGCAGATGTTTCTGCTGCATTGCGGTAGGTTCCTGGGGCCGCACAGCCAGTGACCAGAAATTGGGTAGCCTCTGGCAGAAATTTGTTCTGGAGCCTAAGAGTCTTCGAATCAAAATGTCAGCAGGGACATAATTTTCTCTGAAGGCTCTAGGGGAGGACAGTTGTGGCTTCTGGTGGTTGCTGGCAATTCTTGACACTCGTCACTCCAATCTGCCTCCGTCTCCACAAAGCCTCCCGTCAGTCCATCTGTCTCTGTGTCCAAATTTCTTTGAAGGACACGAGTAACTGGATTCGGGCACACCCTACTCTAGAAGGACCTCCACTTGATTATATCTGCAAAGACCCATCATCAAATAAGATCACATTCATAGGAACACAATTCAACCTGTGATGCATATAAATTCAATGATGTTTATACTTTGGGCTTTAGGTTGAAATGTCCCATTCAAGGGGCACCTGGGTGGCTCCGTTGGTTAAGCTTCTGACATCAGCTCAGGTCATGATCTTGCAGTTCGTGGGATCAGACCCCGTGTCCTCTCTGTGCTGACAGCTCAGAGCCTGGAGCCTGCTTTGGATTTGGTGTCTTCCTCTCTGCCCTTCTGCTTGTGCTGTGTTTTTCTCGCTCTCAAAAATAAATGTTAAATAAGTAAGTAAATAAATAAATATCCTATTCAAAATAATGGAGAAGTATGGGAGAGGGCAGAGGAGGATCCTAATCTCAGTGACCCTGAAGCCACCTGGGCTTGGTGACCTAGGTGCGGGAGGCCCTGTGCTGGGGAAAGTAGGAGGTCACGTAGGACAGATGTGTGCTGGGACAGGATTGGAACGCAGGCCAGTCACTACAGGCCTAGGTATAGTGTCTGCCTCCTAAGAACTTGGGTCCTGAGTTAGGGTGTTCGGGTCATCTTTGACCCTCATCTTGGGCCAGGGGAGCCTAACTTGTCAGTGGGGGACCTGCCAAGAGCCCCTGGGAGGGGAGGGGCAGAGGTGAGGCCCAGAGGTACAGGTTTCCCCCCAGTTTGCTCACCTTCTACTTGGTTGGTGAGTTTTGGCCACCAGAGTCCCCTTCCATACTCATTTGTTCTTTGGGGGCAAATGAGGTTTGGAGGAACAGTCTAATTTTCTCTAAACATGGGGTAAAACTGGAATTTGCCCTTAACCCTGATTCCAGAGGGATGTGGTCCTGGATATCTGCATATTCCAGGCCCCAAGAATTTGTCTTTCCTGCAGTCTGTCACAGCTATTAAAGTTTGTGAGTCTCAGCTGGCTTTGGAAACTCTGCCCAGTGCCTCCTTCACAAGTTGACTTGTTCTTGGCTGCCTCAGACTTCAAATTATTTAGAGGCAGAGCTTTGTGGAAGCAAACACTTGTCTGGCCACTACAGATAAGGCCTAGTAAGGCATATGGGCCCAAAGAGGACAGAAGCAAAGATTTCAAGCTGCTGTTACATTCAGTTTCTATAAATATATAAACAAAATATTTCAAACACAGAGTAGGGCAAATGGTACATTGGCCCTTCATTCGCATCACTGAGATGAAAACCGACCATCAGGATTTTGCCACTCTTGTCTTTCCACTTTCTCCTTTATGAAAGCAGATTTCAGACATCAGACTATTTCACCCTTCCCATCGTTCATCTCTAAAACTCTGCAGCTCTAAAAATGGTGGACATGTTTCTTACATAACTACAATGTTATTGTCCCACCTGGAAAACGCTAACAAATTTTTTGCACATCCTCCAAAACCCAGCCCATATTCACATTTCCAGTGATCTCAAATAGGACTTTTTAGGGGTACCTGGCTGGCTCAGTCTGTGGAACTAGACTGATCTCCAGGTTGTGAGTTTGAGCCCCACAGTTGGTGTAGATTACTGAAAATAAAATCTTTTAAAGTTTATTTTGAGAGAGAGCACACCTGAGTGTTTTCCTGTGATTGGGGAGGGGCAGAGAGAGGGAGAGAGAAAATCCCAAGCAGGCCCCAAGCTGTTAGCATGGGGGCCCCATGCAAGGCTCAGTCTCACCAATCATGACATCATGACCTGAGCAGAGATCAAGAGCCTGGAGGCTTAACTGAGCCACCCTGGTGCCTCCAAAATAAAATCTTTTTTAAAAAGGGAGTTTTTACAGTTGGCTTACTAGAATCGGGATGCAAACAAGGTCTTGAGTTTCCTTCACCAGATCTTCCACAGGGTAAGTAATTTTGAGGCAAATCACAATTAGAGTGAGCTCCTGAGGTCCCCAGCAAGTCAGGGAACTGAGCAGCAGTGACAGTAACGGGCCGTTGCCAAGCTGAGATCTGCTCCCCAAGGCAATGTCCCCAGGCTGAGCAGTGTGCATTTCCAACTTCTTGCGGACTTCAAATTCTCAAGCCTCAACCTTTTTCACCTCTCCCTCTCCAAGGAAAGCTGGCTCCAGGCAAATAGCCTCTAGGTGTTATTTCAGCGTCCAAGTGGAGCCAGTGGGTTCGGTAGCTGATAAACACTCCTGATAAACACTCCGGATCAAACTAGGCTGCGCATTGGAATCACCTGAAGAGCTTTTAAATGTTTTTCTAATGTTTATTCATTTTTGAAAGACAGAGGCAGAGCATGAGCAGGGGAGGGGCAGAGAGAGAGGGAGACACAGAATCCGAAGCAGGCTCCAGGCTCCGAGTTGACAGCACAGAGCCCGACGCGGGGCTGGAACTCACGGACCCCGAGATCATGACCTGCGCGGAAGTCGGACGCTCAACCGACGGAGCCACCCAGGCGCCCCTCACCTGAAGAGCTTTCAGAACGGCTGATGCCTGGGTCTGCCACCCAGAAATTCGAATGTAATCAGCCGGGACTGTGGCCTGAGCTCGAGGAGTTAGTCAGCCAGGTGACCCTAACGCGCAGCCACGGCGGAGAACCACGGAGGAGCCCCCGCCACCAAGCTCTCCCTACCCGGGCTCCGAGGGTTAAGCGGGAACTGGCGGGTGGGGGCGGGGCTTCGAGGCAGGGGCGGGGCCGCAGAGGAAGCCTGGCGGGATCTCCAGGTCGCCGCCGCCAGCCCGCCCGGCCGTAGCTAAGACGAGCGGAAACGCCTCCGTTTTACAAAACAAAGGGAGAAACGGGAGGCGTGCGCGGCCCGCGGGGCTGAGACCTCGGCGGTTGGCCCCTCCGGCCCGGGCGCTGCAGCATCTTTGGATGGCCATGGCGACGAGCCTTGGGAGCGGCTGGCGCTGGGGGTCCGACGGCCGCCAGGCGCCTCCGAAGATCACGCCGACCGTGGAGGAGCTGCAGAGCCGCGTGCAAGAGACGCTGGACCTGCTGTCCCCGCGGGAGCTGAGCCACTTCCGCGTCCTCCTCAAGACCGTGGACGAGGGGCCGCGCGTGAGCCCCCTGCGGCTGGAGCTGGAGGGCGGCAGCAAGGCGGGGCTGGCCCGTCTCCTGGCCCAGCACTACTACCTGCCCGCCGTGTCGCGCGTTCTCATCAAGGTGCTGCAGCAGCTGCGCCGCGCCGACCTGCTGCCGCGCTGGCAGAGCGCGGAAGACGACGACCGCCGGGGTGAGCGGGGGCGCTGCCGCGAGCCGGGGCTGGGGGCTGGGCCCGGATCGGCGGCCGGGATGGGGGGCGGGGTGGTGGCGGCCGGGTTAGGGGGCGGGGCCCGGGTGCGCGGCCGGCGGCCCGGCGGAGGGGCGGAGCCTGGGTGAGAGTGGGGACAGCCGGGCAGGGGGGAGAGGTCCGGGGGATCTGGGGGCTGCCGGGGCTGGGGGCGGGTTCCCGGGCAGCCCGCGGGGCGGAGGCTAGCGGAGCCAGGGGCTGGCGGGTGCCCTAGGACCCAGGTGACGCGCGGGGGGAGGTGGGAACCTTGGGTGAAGCAGCCCGTAGAATCGCCATCCCCAGGCGCGGAATCCGAGTGATCCGTCGAAGAGCGGCCATCAGGGTTTACGAGCACATTTTGGGGGGCGGCTCAAAGAGCAGATCGACTCAGCAGCAGGCCTGAGATGCTTCGTTAACGACTACCTTCAAGAGATTATGATGTGGGAGGTTTCCAAATGATGCAGTGAGAAGCCCAGTGTTGGAAACCCCACTGTCACACCTCCAGGGGGTGTATTTACGGAGGGGGTGGCTCTTCTTGCACACCATGAGACCATTTGCCGTCAATCTGGGAAGATGTGGCTTATGATCAAGAAATGTAGTACGGAGCAGGTTGAGGGAGGTGGGGCTCCCCCCCCCTCCCCCCGGCCCGATTTGATAAACGGATGTGTACGTAATACGTATGTGAGAGAGAGGAGAGAGAGGAAGCAGCACTTACATGGGAGCCACTTACATGGGAGCGACAGTAAAATGTACCGTCGGTGACCTCTGCCATCGGCATGCCTATGATCTGATTGAGCTTCTAGGTGTGTTACTGTTGCTGATTTTGTTTAGATTTGTAATGCATCACAACTGTAATGGCCCACCACACATGGCCTACAGGCAGAATACTGGCCCTGGGGAGCCTTGACTCTCCCTGCTTTCACTGCACCTACAAAGCACTTGTGTCGTCCCTCCCAGGGTCGTTGGTCATGTATCACTTTTGCTATCACCTCTTTAGACTGTTGGCAAAGTGGGCTTTTTTTTCCAGAGTCATCCAACCTACACAATATTATGCCTCTACACTGTAGGCACCCAACAAATGTTGGAATTAAATGCTAAGAGATTATGCTATTTTTTTTTTTAATGCCTAGTTCCTTTACTTCAATTTTCCCTTTATCGATGTCTTAATCTCCTCTCCAGGAAGTACATGTGCAGTAATATGTCAGTTAGACCTTGTCCCTTTTTATCTCTGGCCTGGCTCTTCCTGCCCTTGTATCCCACTGCGTCCTACGGGAAGCCGGTTTTAAGTTTCCAGCCTCATGAGTTTGCAGGAAGGTGTTCATAATCCAGGGAACCTGTTCTAAAGCGAGGTTGAAGCCTGCTGGATCCCCAAAACGTAAGAGGCAACAGAATTCCTTGGGAGGAGCTTCCTGTTAGTAGGGATGACAGTGGATCTTGATTAAAACTTAAAAAATGGGAAAATAATAATGTGTTTTTCCTGTTTTATTCTCTTTTCATGAAAATTCATGCAGAGATTCCAAGAAAGATTCTAAAGAGAAGCTATGACTGTGTGGATGGCGAACTGGTAAATATTTTTGTTCTCACTCCAGCACCGCACACTGGTTAGGAAGGATGCTATTTATTTAGCCGCTTGAACTGCCATTGTAACATTTTTTTGTGTGCTGTTCTTGTTGGTTAAAGACTATCTGTATGGTTTTCTCAAGTGGTCATATCTCACTGCTTTTTGTTATGAGAGTGGAAGATAAACTTTAGCCAGTTACAGCCACTGTGCGTGCATTAACCCAACAAGGTAGGAACTGCTGTTATTTCTGTTTGACAAGTCAAGAAAAGTGAGGCAACTTCAATGGAAGTTCAGTGCCTGGCCGTATGGCCTTGGACGACTACGTACATTGCTGGTTCTAGCGTTTGGTTTTTTTAAGTTTTACTGCGGAAATTTTGAACAAATAGTAAAGTGGGATAGAAAAACGAATCTCCCCAACTCCAGCCCAGCGTACTTATGACCCTGCTTCAGCAAATTAGAAACATAGAGCCAATCTTGTTTTGTCTGCTCCCGCTCCCACTATTTTGAAGCAAATCCAGATAATCATGTCCCTTTCATCTACGGACACTTTCGTGTGGATCTCTGAATCTTTAGCAGGAGAAAGAGGTTTTGCAAAACATAACCACAATACCATTATTCTACCTAAAAACAACTTCCTTAATGTTTGCAAAGAGGCGGTTAGCATTCAGATATCCTTGACTCGTTCCTATGTCTTTTGCAGGTGGGTGGTTTGAATCAGGATACGGATTCATGCAGGGCCTACACAATTACAGTTGTTTGCTTTGTGCCTTAAGACTCTTAACTTAGGATGCTTCTTCTTTCTTTAGCCTTTTTTCTTGTTATTTATCTATTAAAGAAACCAAGTTGTCTGTAGAATGTCCCACATTCTGGATTTTGATGATTGCAGCCTTGTGTGGTCATTTACCGTTTCCTCTGTCCGCCATATTTCCTTAAACTGATACCCTAGCTATACGTAGGAATTTAAAACTGAGATTGGCCTATTAGTCCTAGTCTGAGGAAGATATTTGAAAGGATTATAAATCAAGTCATGACTCCCCCCACCCCCGTTCCATAACTAATAAGAGAGACAATCAGTGTTGCATCCCTGATCCAAACTGGGAAACCTCACCATCGATCCCTAGAGAAACTCATTATTTTGTATCTATGACACATTTGGATTTCTGGGTTTGGTTTGGTTTAATTATTGTTGGCTTTCCTGGAAAATAGGACTGTTATGACCTGAGTGGCAAGCGGAAGGCTTTCCTCATGTGTGTGGAGAAGAACAGACCCGGGGCTCACCGGGACGTCATGCTAATGACCGAATGGCTTGGCCAATGCCAGTTTGAGCATACTTCGTGCATCGATCCAAACAAAATGGTAAAAATAAAAAACAATGAGGAACCTAACTTGGATCTTCCAATTTTCCTTTCTTTTTTAAAAAATTGGGTTTTAACACCTGGTAAGAATCAGGACCTACCTGCTGCTCAATGACATGTGTGTCCTGATAAAACTCTTGATGCTTTTGTAATTTTACGTGTGCGATACCCTACCTCCCCTTCCAGTCAGGCAGGGACCTCTTGGGCTCCAGTCTTGGCTAGGGCCCTGCAGTTGAAGAGGGAAGGGAACCCCAGAAGGCATCCTTGGCAAGATGGGCAAGGGGGCCAAGGACAAGGCAGAGTCTGGAGTAGGCAAGTTCCAGAGCATTTAGGATCAGGAAAGACCAAGGAAACCCCTTTGAGAGATCATCAGGAGGTACGCGAGAGGGATTCCAGCAACATGAGTCTTTGTGGGACTCACTTGGAACCCTGGGAGAAGCATGGGGAGGGAGCCGATAGCACTGGGCAGAATTGCGTTGTGACTTAACTAGATTGTACTGAAAAAAATAAGGTGGAAGAGGATGGTGGGAACTCCATTTGATCTCTTTGACCTTAGCTGAGACATGACTCAGACCTGCCCTTATTTAGGGACAGGAACATAGGAAAGCCCTTCTTAGATCCCAGGAGTCACTGCTAATGAATGTCAAGGAACAGCATAGCATGGGGTTGTGGATGCCACACAGGCTGCCTCGGCTGGAATCCTGTCCCTTGCTAGTTGTTACCTTAAATCTGGTCCTCATCTGAGGGTGACTTGTCCCCCTCATTTGGCCATATCTGGAGCCATCTCTGGTTGTCACAACTGGAGGGTGCTACAATGCCCAGAACAGCCCCCAAGCAAAGAATTTTCTGGCCCCAAATGTCCTTTCCCCAAGGATTGGACCAGAATCTCTTCATTTTGCATGGTTTTTAATCCTGTCCTTTTCATTCAAATGGCAGAAACTGCCAATGTTCTTTTAGTTTTTGCTCCTCGGGGTCTTAAGTGGCTACTTTTCCTGCATCCTGGCAACGTTTATACATATTTAGCAATGTCACTGGCAAAAGTATTTCATTGTTCGGAGTTTCGTCTTTCCGATTCTTAGTTTGGTTAAACATCCTTTGGCCATTTTTTTTCCTTCTGTAAATTATCTGTTCTGTTTTCCTTCGCCCTTTCTCCTACTGGGTGGTCTTTTTCTTGTTCTTATAGTTATTTTCCTCGATATTATTCATTTACAAAACGTACTGCAAATATGTTTCTCTTACCCTGTGACTTGATTTTTTGTTGTCCTAAGTCATATGGAAGTCTTTTAATTTTTTTGTGAGTAAACTTGTCAGTCTTTCTTTCTTTTTTTTTTTTTTTTCCAGCGTTTATTTATTTTTGGGACAGAGAGAGACAGAGCATGAATGGGGGAGGGGCAGAGAGAGAGGGAGACGCAGAATCGGAAACAGGCTCCAGGCTCTGAGCCATCAGCCCAGAGCCTGATTCGGGGCTCGAACTCACGGACCGTGAGATCGTGACCTGGCTGAAGTCGGACGCTTAACCGACTGCGCCACCCAGGCGCCCCAACTTGTCAGTCTTTCTTGTCAGCTTCTTGTTGTTTGTGTCTTGATTAAACCCCATGCCTTCCCAACTTAGAAAATGCTTAAATTATTTTTCTCTATAGCTTAAGGTTTTCCTTTCTACTCTGGAATCTTATTTTTGGGACAGTGTGAAGTAGGAAGCCTCACCTTATGTCCAGATGGATAGTCTGTTGTCTCAACATTTATTGAATAATGTGTCCTTCCCCCACATACTTAAAACTCTGCCTTTATTGTGAAATAAATTCCCATATATAATTCGATTGGTTTCTAGAATCTAAAATATTCCATTCATATATTTGCTTATACCTAAGCCAGTATCTCCCTGTTTCATTCACCATGATTTTTAAGGACATTTTGATGCCTGATAGGGCTATCCCTCCTCTCTCTCTCTCTCTGTCTCTCTCTCTCTGTCTTTTTTTTTTTTTTCTTATGAATATGCTTGGCTCTTCTTGAGGATTGTCTGTCCTCTGTGACCTGGAGAAGAATCTGGTTAATTTCCACTGAAACCCTTTGGGATTTTGATTGCCATGACATTGAATTGAGATTCATTTGGAGTGAATCAGCAAATCAGTAGTATTAAGAGAAGCGTGGGCATGTCATGGTTTATTGTCGCCTCTTCCCTAAAGCTTTATCCTTTCTTCATTTAGGTTTATTCCTAGGTATTGTCCTAGTTTGGGTGTGACCCTGAATGGGACCCCCTTTTCTGTTATGGGGTTTAAAAGATTGCTGCCAGGTAACCGGAGTGGGGGGTGGGGGGAGAGGATCTTCGATCTTTGTGAGTTAATCTTGTATCCAGTCAGCTCACTGGCCTCTGGTTCCAGTAGTTACTTGGTTGATTATTTCGTATTTCTAGAAAGTCATGATATGTGTAAAAAATGAGTTTTGGCTCTTTGTTTACCTTATTTAGACTTCATTTCACTTTTACATGCTTTATTGAAGGGACTGGAATCTTGGCTACAAGGTTGACGCGAGCAGTGATGGCCGCCATTCTCGTCTTGCGTTTCTCTCTAGGGGGCTCAATTCTGATGACGCCTCTCCATAGGTTCTGGCAGGTGTATATTATTGGCAGATCCCTCCATCCCCTTCCATTTCTAGCTTATTGAGGGCATTAACTTTAGAAAACAATAACTTTATATGTTAAAATAAGTTAATAATATAAAATTTACATACACTAACCCTTTGGGGAGCTATCATCATGTTGTTTTTTTGCAGTAGAGAATCAGAAATGCCCTAATTCTGTTAAACAAGAACCAATGGCACAAACAGAAATTACGGGAATTCTGAGAGCAGCCAAAAGGGAAGGGACAAGTTCAGGAACTGATATTTACCTCATACGAACCCTGCCTGAGATGTAGTTATTTTCGTATTTGTCATATCCTCGGATTGCCTACTGAAAAGAACCATCTCCAGCATTTCTGATTTTACTTCCCTCCAGTTATTTTGAATATGTGATCCTATTTTACAGGAGTTACTTGGGAAAATATCATCATTTCGGGATGGACTCAATGAAATTAAGGATGATGTTGGCTGTTGCCTTGTTACTCTTATGTCCCACGGGGAGAAAGGCTTTATTAAGATGAAAGATGGTGAGAGAGTCAGCCTGGAGGACATTTTTGAAATGTTTAATAATAAAAATTGTCCGGCACTTCAAGAGAAACCAAAGATCTTTATAATCCAGGCCTGCAGAGGAGGTGAGTGGAGACTTCTTGGTCCAGTCCTGTGTCTAGGGCATTCTCATATGGATGATTGAGAAAAGAAAAAGAAGTTACAAATATTTGTTTGTTTGTTTACGATCAGAGGCCCCTCGGCTGATGTGACTTTAGTTGTGTGGGGTACTAGAGACTTTGGGCTGGGAGGAAGGGACAGAAGGGACACTTACCTGGGATGGAATCATTAACTCTGGCTGAGGAATGGTCCCAGTCACTCACATCATGGGGTAGGCCAGGGAGCCTCAGATCTGAGAGAGATGTGTGCAGTTCCCAAGGGCCATCCCGCCGTCCATGTGATGCCAGGCGACCTGCGGGGCCAATATCCGACTTCCGTAGCTTCTGTGGCTATTCCTCCCTCTTCTGGAGGTGCAAGCTTGTTGGGACGTTGATTAAGTGTTCCTGGTGTCAATGGCGCATTACTGTAGTGTGTATTTTTGTTCTCCAAAAAATAGAGAAAAGAGATAATGGTGTTGAGACAGACGATGAACCCATGGAGTCTGATGACGTATCTGAGAAGAGGAGGCTGCCCACGTTCAGTGATTACTTCATCATCTATCCTACCCAGGCAGGTGAGACAGTGAGGGTAGATGCCAGTGACACACACTTTCTTCCAGAAGGTTTAAGTTATTCGTGATGATTCTCAGAATCTTTTTTTTTTAATTAATTTTTTTTTTTTTTTTTTTAAGAGAGAGAGAGAGTGTGTGTGAGTTGGGGAGGGGCAGAGAGAGAAGGAGACACAGAATCGGAAGCAGGCTCCAGGCTCCCAGCTGTCCGCACAGGGCCCGACGTGAGGCTCGAATTCACAGACCGTGAGATCATGACCTGAGCTGAAGTCGGATGCTTAACCGACTGAGCCACCCAGGCCTCCCTTAAATTATTTGTGCCTTACAAATTGACATCTAGAAGGAGAATCTTTTGTTAACCTCTCCATCTCCGTTTACAAATGTTCCCACTTTTAGAGACGGCAGGTTGGCATCTCTAAACAAAAGAAGCAGATCATTCTTCCAGGAACGCACCGGCCCCCAAGCAGAGTATTGCATGGTGAATGAGATGGTTGGCTCTTCTGTGAAAAAGATCTTGGCCCAAAAGCTAGTTCTGCCACTTAGTGTATTTGAGACCTTCAGTATTTTTTAATTGCTAGCTATGTTAGTTTCTTCATGTAAAACGGGAATGATATTATTCACTTATGTCTTTGGGATGTTACATAAATTGAATTCTATAAAGCAGATGTGCTTATCATAATTAATGGCATAGTGAATACAAAAAAAAAGAAATTAGATACCATTATTACTACTATATTCTGCTAATAATATTATCATCATTGTTACTAATACTATTACTGATAATAAGTTAAAGTCCAAAAGAATCTGTGTGTGCGAGGGTGGACTTGATTCACTTGTGAGGGGAAACAAAAATGTTGGAGAGATAGAATTAAGGGGTCCAGGACATTTCTTTAGGTTTTTTTTTTTTTTTTTTAGGCTTATTTTTATTTAAAAACAAAATGTTTGTTGGTTTATTTAGAGAGAGCGAGAGCACATGCGAGTAGGAGAGGGGCAGAGAGAGAGGGCGATGCAGAAGCTGAAGCAGGCTCCAGGCCCTGAGCTGTCAGCACAGAGCCCGATAATGGGGCTCGAACTCATGAACTGCGAGATCATGACCCAAGCTGAAGTTGGACGCTTAACTGACTGAGCCACCCAGGCACTGCTTTATCTTGACTTGAGAAGAGGATTAAAGTAGCTTGCAAATATATATATATGTTCCATCTCTATGTGGAATTTGATATAAAATGTGAGTGAAGAAATGCAAGCAAAGGAAACTAAGGGCCACCACTTAAAATGAAACCATCCTTAGAGGTAAGATGCGAGAAACTTCCCCACTAGGGTTAGACGAAAGATCTCACTCCTTGGTTGTTTCTCCAAGAGAGATGAACGCATGTGGCCTCACAGAGACTGGCACACAAAAGTTCATAGCAGCTTTATTTGAAATAGCCAAAGACTGAAAACAACCCAAGTGACCATCAACAGGTGAGCGAATAAACAAATCCCGGTGTGCCCCACGTGGACTACCAGTCAGCGATAAAAGGAGATGAGCTCCTGATACAAACTAACTGCAGAATTATTATGGAACAGTTCAGGGTCAAGGCGAGAAACCTCAAGCTCCAGTTTTATGGAACGAATGAGTTTTATGACTGCTGGACTGTATATACATTTAAGGGCTAGAGACTCAGTATTGAACAGAAGAACTAAAACTCTCTGCCTCCACGGAGCTTCTGCGCTAGTGGGGGAGACAGACGAGAAACACAGAGAGACACTATATGTTGTGCTACTTTATGATCCCATTTATATAAAGCTCTGAAACAGGCAAAACTAATCTGTGGTGCTAGAAGTCAGGATACTGCTTGCCCTCAGGGCTGCAGAGTGTTGGGGGTGGTAATGACCAGAGGGGGCAAGGAGGGGACTTCTGGAATGCCGGCATCTTGTTTCTAGATGTTTCTAGTTATGGGGTGTGTTCACTTTATGAAAGTTTATGGAGCTCTTCTGTACCCCTAAGGCTTTGCACACTTTGCTATGGGATGGTTCCCTTTCAGTGAAATCTTTACCAAAAATAAATAAAATAAAATAAGATAAGATAAAATAAAATAAAATAAAATAAAATAAAATAAATAAAAAAAATAAAATAAAATATGTTAAATGCTGATAAGTGCTATGGAGAAAAATAATGCAGGGATGAGGGTTATAGGGAGTGTCGAGGGAGAGGAGTGGAGATGGCCGTTTTAAAAAAGAGATGTGTAGAGATGTCCCCATGGAACAGCTGATTGTTGTGTGGACATTTGAGGGACATGAGAGAGGTACCTATGCAGATATTTGAGAGAACTTGTGTTGTGACATAAGAATACTTAGGATATAGGGATGCCTGGGTGGCTCAGTCTGTTGAGCATCCGACTTCGGCTCAGGTCATGATCTCAAAGTTTGTGAGTTCGAGCCCCGCATCGGGCTCTGTGCTGACAGCTCAGAGCCTGGAGCCTGCTTTGGATTCTGTGTCTCCCTCTCTGTCCCTTCCTGCTTGTTGTCTCTATTTCTCTGTCAAAAATAAATCAACAGTAAAAAAAAAGAATACTTAGTATATAACAATAATAAAAATTCTATGTATACACAGACCACTAGAATAGAATAGAGAATGTACACGCAGAACCAGATATGCAGGACAACTAGGTATGTGACAAGCCATCACCAATTAGTCTTGAAAAAATGGGCTGTTCAATATGTACTGCTGGGAAAACTGGCTTCTCCGTGGGAGAAAAACAAAAAATTATTTCTTGGCATAGGGTTCGTTGTATCTTTAATCACATGAAATGTCCAGTAAGTCTATAGTAATGCTCCTTTTGTCTCTAATATTTGTGGCTTCCTTCTTTTAATCTTGATCAGTCTTGCCAGTGGTTTCATTAAGAACCTATTTTTAGGGGCCCCTGGCTTAGCATCTGGTTAAGCATCTGACTTCGGCTCAGGTCATGATCTCACGGTTTGTGAGTTCGAGCCCTGAGTCGGGCTCTCTGCTGACAGCTCGGAGCCTGAGTGGAATTCTCTCTTTCTCTCTCTCTCTCTCTTCTTCTCTCTCTGCCCCTTGTGGGATTTTCTCAATCTCACTCTCTCTCTGCCCCTTGTTCACTTGTGCCCTCTCTCTCTTTCTCTCAAAAAAAAAAAAAAAAAAAAAAAGAACCTGTTTCTGGTTTTGTTCATTCTCTCTAGTATAGGTTTTTGATTTCGTTAATTTTGATTTCATAAATTTTCATTAAAATTTCCATTTTTCTTCATTCGGGGGTTTCTTCTACTCTTCTTTTCCCGACTATTTTGGTTAGATACTTGGCTCATTATTTTCTCTCTTTTCAAAAAATAAGCATTAAAAAAAATTTTTTTTTAACATGTATTCATTTTTGAGAGACAGAGCACAAGTAGGGGAGGGGCAGAGAGAGAGGGAGACACAGATCTGAAGCAGGCTCCAGGCTCTGAGCAGCCAGCACAGAGGCCTACGCAGGGCTCGAACTCACAAACTGTGAGATCATGACCTGAGCCAAAGTCAGACACTTAACCTACTGAGCCACCCAGGCGTCCCCAAAATATAAGCATTTTCAAATAATCCCCTCTGAGTACTGCTTTTACTGTATCCCTCACATTATAACATGTAACTTTTTTTTTTTAACGTTTTTTTTTTTATTTATTTTTGAGACAGAGAGAGACAGAGCATGAACGGGGGAGGGGCAGAGAGAGAGGGAGACACAGAATTGGAAGCAAGCTCCAGGCTCCGAGCCATCAGCCCAGAGCCTGACGCGGGGCTCAAACTCACGGACCGTGAGATCGTGACCGGAGCCGAAGTCGGCTGCCCAACCGACTGAGCCACCCAGGCGCCCCAACATGTAACTTTTTAAAAAGTGTTTATTTTGACAAAGAGAGAGAAAAAAAAGAGAGAGGGAGAGAGAGACCCTCCCTGATCTCATGCACCAAACTGTGAGACCATGACCTGAGCTGAAATCAAAAGTCGGTCGCTTAAGTGACCGAGCCACCCAGGTGCCCCAGCTATTAAGATATTAATACTGAGCTTGGAACTAACTACTTTAGTAAATGGATCTCTTAGGTATTTCTTTTGGCCTAGGAGTGCTGTGAAGAAATTACTGAGACACTAAGGGCACCATGAACTGAGAAAGTTTGGGAGCTTCTGCACAGAGGAATCTTCTGCACACGTATATACATGGAAAGGCCGACCAACTGTCCCAGTTTGCCCGAGATGGAGGGGTCTCCTGGGATACTGGACTTTTCAGTGCTAATACCAGGAAAGTGGTGAATGGGGCTGAGTCGAGCACTCTACTCTGGGCACTCCTTTGAAGTTGCTTAGTGGGGCAAATGAAGGGGCAGGAATCTAAAAGCCACTGGGAGTGGTATATTCATACTGTAGGATACTGTGCCGCAGTTGAAAAGAATCATCATGGTCAAGTTTCACATGCAACAGTTACTGAAAATAAGACAGCTGTGGGGCATCTGGGTGGCTCAGGTTGTGATCTCACAGATCGTGAGTTTGATTTCTTGGGCGTGGGATGAGGCGGGAGGGAGACTTTGCTGGATTCCTTTTATAATTTGAATTGTGACCCATTTGTGTTTGAGTCCATTTTTTGTTGCTTTTTGGATTCCCCATACAAATGAAATTATATGGCAGGTCTTCCCTGTCCGGCTTATTTTACTTAGCAGCATACCCTCTAGTCCATCCATGTTGGCAAGATTTCTTTCTTTTTTATGGCTGAGTAATATTCTCTTGTGCCTATGTGTGTGTGTGCGCATGGGTGTCCATGTAAGATAAATATACATCTATATTTTTATCTACTCATCTACTGATAGATGAATTGTGAACCATTTGAATGTATTATCTATTCAAACAATGGATTTAATCACGGCTTGACTTTTGGCTAAGATCAAGGGCAAAAAAAAAAGATTTAAAACATTTTAAAGTTATTCTCTTTTAGAAAGTAGATTTCAACAAAATTCGGGCTTCCGACATCTAGTTCACCGTTGAAGTTTATACCAGCTACCTGACCCCTGTGAGTTCTAGAGCCTGTCCCTCCTGGCCTGTGACCAAGCCATCTCACCTATATATGAGAAGCTATAAGGTGTTCATGTGTTCATTGGCTACTTGTTTTCAGTCTTGTGAGTGATTGGAGCTCTTGTTCTATGGCCAGAGTCATCATCTAATGCAATGTTGGGGGAATCCCGGTCCTGATGACTTTTTAATTTCACCCTGTTTGGTAAATCTGCGGAAATTCACTAGCTTTCAGCCCGAGTCTAAAGTTCTCCAGTTTTACTCATCGGACTCATTTTTTTGTGGCCTAGAGTCTGTCCTGAGGACTGAACCCGTGGTCATGGACGACAATAGCTGATTATTTTCAAAGTGACAAGAAATGTATAATCTTTCATTTAATAAGATGCTTGGCAGCTACACTCATTTTCGCTCTGCTGACTGGCACATCCTCCACGGGGTTGCAGACCACATTAGGTTAGAGGCTTTCAAATGTTATTTGCCACAATCTACAGGAAGAAAGAGCTATGGTCTTGCATCAAATCTAATGCCTTGATTGTAAGACATACCTTTATTTTGTGTCCTCAGGGAGCTACCAATTAATTACTCTCTGACACGGAAGAGATTATATAGCACATCCAGATTTCAGAGATGCCTAAGTGGGGGGGGGGGGGCAGAAAACTTCAATATTAGAATTGATAAAATCTACACTTCATTATAGTCTATCACATATATTTATGTAAAAGTATAAATATACATGTAACACACTAGTTTTATAAATTATAGCTACCCTTGCTGCATTGGTGTACTTTAATATTTTCTACTATATCCCATTTTATCCCATTTTCAAAAAAGGCAGTTTCATTTTTTGAAATTAATTAATTTATTTTGAGAAAGAGAGAGAGAGAGAAAGTACAAGCGGGGAAGGGGCAGAGAGATGGAGAGACAGAATCCCAAGCATGGGATGAGCCATGGGGCTTGAACTCCCAACCATGAGATCATGACCTGAGCGGAGATCAAGGGTTGGATGCTTAACTGACTGAGCTGCCCAGGCGCCCCTAAAAAATACAGTTTCAGTATGCTAAATTGATTTGTTGGCTGATAATTGGGCCGCAACCTGCAGTTTGAAGAACACTGGATGGATTGTCAAACATCGTGATGTGGTGTTTCTAACTCAGATTTACTCCAAGAGGGACAATGCTGAAATTGCTGTATGGTTCCTATACTAAACAGATACGTTTTGTGGATTTGTTTACAACTTTATGGAGATATAGTTGAAGTATGAGCTGTACATATTCCACGTGTACCATTCGAACAGGTGGAAGTATGTGTTCATGACACCATCACCATGATCAAGATAAGCAAATGTTGCCGTCACCGCAAAAAGTTTCTTCATGTTTGAATCTGTCCCAACCTCCATCCCCATCCCTGAGTCACCACGGTTGTGTTTTCTGTTACCACTGATTAGATTATATTTTCTGGAATTTTATAGGACTAGAATTATATAGCATGTAGGTTTCCTCCCCCCCTCCCTCCCTTCTTGTCTTCTTCCACTCAGCATAATGGTTTCAGGTTGTACCCATGTCGTTTTGTATATCAGTAGCTCATTCCTTTTTATTTCTGAGTGGTATTTAGTTGTGTGAATATAACAAATGTTAACACAATGCGCTCAGCCATTCACTTGTTACTGAACATTTAAGTTGTTTCTAGGTTTTGCTTATTACAGATGAAGCCGCTGTGAACACACGTGTGTACATCTTTGGGCATATGTTTTTGTTCTCCTTGGGTACATACGAAGAAGTGGAATGGTTGGTTCACATAGCAGGTGTGTTTGACTTTTAAAGAAACTGCCAAGTTGAAAATTCTTTTTCAATGTGGTTGTATTGTTTACATTTCCGCCAGCAGCGTATGAGAGTTCCAGTTGCTTCACATCCTCATTATCAGTTGGTTTGATCTGTTTTTAAATTTTAGACAGTCTGATGGGTATAGAATAGTATCACCTTGTAGTTTTAATTTGCATTTCTTGGAGGCCTAGTGATTATCTTTTCCCGTACGTGTTGTCCGCTCACGTATCTTCTTTTGCTAAATGTCTGTTCATGTGTGTTGTCCAATTTTTTATTGGGTTGTTGGTTTTCTTATGAAGTTGTAAGAATTATTTTCTTTTTAATTTTTTTTAAGTTTATTGATTTTGAGAGACAGAGGAGGGGCAGAGAGAGAGGGAGAGAGAGAATCCCAGGCAGGCTCTGTGCTGTCAGCACAGAGCCCAAAGTGGGGCTCGAGCTCACAAACTGGGAGATCATGACCTGAGCCGAAACCAAGAGTCGGACGCTTAACCAACTGAGCCACCCAGGCACCCCTGAGAATTATTTCTATATTCTGGATACAAGTTATTTGCCTGGTATGTATTGCAAATATTTCTCCCAAACTGTGGCTTGCTTTTCATTTTCTTAATAACGTGTTTCAAAAAACAAGTTTTTAATTTCGATGAAGTCCAAATTGGCATCTTTTTCTTTTGTGGCTTATGCTTTTTGTGTTCTAAGAAACCTTTGCCTATATTGAGATTGCAAAGGTGTATCCATGTTTTTTTTCTGTTCCAACCTAGATTTATTATCAGAGGGTACGATTTTGATATTCCCATCAAATTTCCACACTAAAAAAAGACACGTTTCGTGTTTTTTACTAACTACTAATAAAAACAATTCCACTAAATTTTTTTGAGGACCCCAAAATAAATGCTATACTGATGTATTTGGGGGATATTTAGCTTAAGATCCTATAGCAAAAGTCAGAAATAAAAAAAAAAAAAAATAGACGGGGCACCTGGGTGGCTCAGTTGGCTGGTCATCTGACTCTTGATTTCAGCTCAGGTCATGATCTCATAGTTGGTGAGTTTGAACCCCACATTGGGCTCTGCACTGATAGTGCGAGCTTGCTTAAGATTCTCTCTCTGTCTCCGTCTCTGTCTCTCTCACTTCCCCCGCCTTCAAAAATAAATAAACATTAAGAAATATAGAAAGAAGGGATAAATGAAGGAAATATGGCAAAACGGTAACTGTTGAATCTGGGGGATGATCATATGGGAGTTTGTTAAACTTTGCTTTCTCCTTTTGTGAATATTTGAAAAGTTTTATTTTAAAAACTGATTGATAGAAGAGAATTGCCCTCTTGAGGGGTTACGTGCTGTTGGTCACAGGAGTCCCCTGGGGGGCTCAGTGCTTCCTCTTTCTGTGTCTGTGTCTCTTCTGGACCCAGGCCCACTCCTATTAATACAAGAATGCTTCCGTATTCTCAGTTCAAAACCATTTTACAGGTTTCACTATGGGTAAAAGAAAAGTTCGGTGCAACCAGAGGAGGAAAACACATGAAATGTTTTCACTTTGTAGATCACGTTGCTTTACGGCACCCTCGCACGGGCTCGGTGATGATCGAAGCGATGGCGGAGGTCTTTAAACAGCATGGAAATAAGTGGCACATCGCTGACTTTTTCACCAAAGTAAGTAGATTCTAAGTGAACACGTGCTTCATTCATGTACTTGATCGGAGCATTTTCATGAGGTTGGCTTTACCCATGAAAATAGGGGAGATACTGAAAAGTTGCTTGGAAGTGATGGGCCGATCATGACTTACAATGACCGTAGCATTCAGAAAACATGGTTGAGCCACCTGCCGAGGGAAACAGAATGACACCTTCCGTTCCTTGGTAATAGAAGGGCATTGGATATTAGGTGAGCCTTAAAGACCCTGCCTGCTGTGTAGCCCACCATGGCAGCCAGCTTTGGCCCGACTCAGCACCCCTAGAGAGGGCAGAGCCTTAGGACATCTCTAAGGACAGACTCCAGCTCACATTTGTCTCCCCAGCTCGTAGCCCATAGTAAACATTCACTGAATGAACACGTGCTCGATAATGGCGGTTGATGTGCACATGAACCCTAGTTTGGAGAATGGCCTAATTATTGTATTTTATCATATCAGGATTGAAGAGAAATTTTCTTCTCATTCTGAGAGGTTTACGCCCACAGAGAGCTAATTAGAAGAGATTAGAGAAGCGCCCAGTAACAGCGAGGCTAACGTCGATTGCGTGGCCCACTCCACGCCAGTTACCATTCTCTGCGCTTCCCAGATACGAATCCAGTTAAGCTTTCCAACACCCCTCAGGGACCTCCTGGGATTCACATCCCCTGTGACAGATGGGGGCGAGTCGGTGGCTGAGCTGGCACCCCAGCCTGGGCAGAGTGCTTCTAGAGTCCATGCCCTAATCACAATTACATATGAATTACTCCACACCCGCCCAAGGTATGGTAACTGTTTTTGTTTCTTTAAAATAGAAAGATTTAATTTTAATAATTTACATATGATGCTTAACAGCCCTTCAAACTCCTTCTCACCTCATTTGGGGTCAGAGTTTGGTGGGGGTGGGATGTGAAAGGGAGGGACCAGAGACAATTTTGACACTCATTCCAACCATATGCCCGAGTATCTTCTATTGCTCAGTTTCTCTGAGAAAAGTTTCTTGTCAGCTTCTCAGCAATGTTATAATAAAGACAGATTTGGCCAACTGTAAATGGAAATCCATCGTAGCTAAGGCTAGCTGAAAAATTGTTTGGCTGACCGACGTTCATTAAGCCTTTACCGAACACCCTTTATTTTTAAAGTGCTTGCTGAGTAGACGCTGGCAAAGAAAAAAAAAATCCATAAATGAGCATGATGGGGCCTTTGCATTAAAGGCCCTCGCGGCCCAGTGACGTGGAAGGGTGGCTGATGTGCTCACAGCCAACCCTGGGATTATAGGGCCATGGGGTGCTTTGGACATAACGTAACCCAACCCTTTCATTTTACGGCGGCTTCCCTTGCCTACTCATCCCCAGGGGCAAGTCGAGACCAAACCCAGGTCTGTGGACCCTGGAGTCCAGACAGCTGCATTCCAGGCACTTGGGGGGGGGCCATGCTCCTTCCGCCGCCATTTGCATATTGCTTTCCGAAATGCGTAGAATTCTGCCATTTCACGCCGTAGGGTTGACTAAAAGGCTTTCGCTCAGGGCTTTTGAACAGTCTGTACTTTAATCTTCCAGGTGAATAACAGAGTGGTGCACACTGAGTTTCATCTACACGAGGAACCCATAAAAGTGTCACTTGTCATGGAGTCGACTTTAACTAAATCTGTGTACTTTTGACGTCGGGAGGATGAAAAACTAAGGGCTGCTTTATAACCGACGGTGTAAAGAACAGAGAGCGTCTGTAGTGCGGTTCGAATGGTTATCATTTGGGGTTATTTCTGTCACCAGTTGTACTTCTCCAGTTTGTTTTGCATTTATGTGTATTTTTCCAAGATTGGGCCACGTATAGTTGGCGCTTGTAAATAATTTGACTTCTTTGAAAAGATCACTGTTTTTGAAAATGGGCTTTCCTGAGCTGTTACCGAAACAGGGAAGCCCAGCTCGATTTGTGGACCATTTTTATAATGTGCTTCCCTTACTGATGACACTCCACCCTCTCCTACTTTGGTGCTGGCGTTCATCCTCGTTTTTTTGGCTTAGTCTTCAAGAGCTGTCTCTGTGTAGTCCTGTCCTGGCTCGCCCGATTTCCCCCATGTTGTTGTCTGCAGCCAGACTCGTCTCCTTTTTGACTCCATAAGCCATTCTCGAGTCTGACCCGGGTGTCTTCGTTTGTACTTTGTTGTCCTTGATGCCTCGCGTTTCCACCCGCCACCCATTCCCCAGCTTCTCCCTTGCTGCGCGGTACCTCTGAATGCTGTTTTCTCTGCGTGGGATGCTCTGTTCCTCTCCAGTCCTTTCCGCCCCTCCGGGTTTGGGTCAAGCATCCTTTGCACGGGAAAGTTTTTCGCCGAGGCCTCGTGCTAGGTCAGCTCTTCCCGAGTGCTCACAGACCGAGAGCTTTTCTTCTGCAGCATTTAGCACCACTGTACTTAAAGGACTGTGCAGTGGCCACGAATCTCTCTCCAGTTCAGTCATAAGCTCCAAGAGGCAGAGGCTGTGTGTCTCATTCATTGCTGTATCCCAGCTTCCATTGGTGCCTTAAGACATAGAGAAGCAATGTGATGAATGTTTGGTGAATGACTAGTCTCTTTTAATTGTTTTGTCCATTCGTCAGACCTCGCCTCATTACCTCTGTGCATCTGGCCACCTTCCGGCCATCCCCACCTGGCTGGTTGTCGTGTGGCGTCTTTAACTCCCTAAGTTGGAAGTCAACCTACATTTCCCTTAAACCTCTTTACAAAACCCATCCCATTGTGAATAATCCTCTGACTCCCCACTGCCTGCGGAATATACTCAGATTGCCCTAGGAGAATATTCCAAGTCCCTCTCTGTCAGGCCTGTACTGCCCGTTTGTCCTGGGTCTTGACCACACGGGATGATGTGTCCTCCCCTCAGGCATCCCCTCTCACAGAATCAGGCTTGTGGGTTAATGAATGTTGAATGAATGCTCTTGGCTATGTTCATTGAACAATGAACTATGGTTCATTCTCTCCCTTCCGCCTGAAGCGTCCTTTGTTCTGTGTGCTTTCTCTACACCACACATTCTTTAGGGTGCGGCTTGGGTCCCATCCCACCAGAAGGAAAACTGTATGTAGACTAGCGTTTACTTAGAGTTCACAAACTCCGGGCTGAAGATGAGCTTTCATTGTGATTGTGTTCTCACTTCTCGTTAACTTTGGACTATACTAAACCCTGGTTTCCACATCATAAAAGGAGATTTGGCTCGGCTGAGAACTCATCCAGTCACTGGACTTCCCTGAACTTTGGCCTCTTAATAAACTGTTCATGAATATGCTGCAGGTGTGGCTATTCCTGATCCTAGAGGTTCAAGCTGGAAGTTGTGTGAGACCATTGGGCCTGTATGAGGATACAGGTGTTCGGTGAAAATGCTCTGAAGACTGAGGGTCACGATGACTGAAGCAACCCGGAATCTCCAGGCCTGTCTCCATTTCAGGGACAATTGTGTCCTTTTTAGTTAATGTGATTTTTCAAGTCCTATATACGTGTGATTTAATTTTGAAAACTTTTGAGTTTTGATGTTTGATATGTGACTTTGCTTTTTTTTTTTTTTTATAGACCATTAAAATGTCACCTTGGTTCATAAAATATGAACATCAGGTGAGCCTTCTCTGTTCATTTTGCATCCTGTGCCATCCTGGGACTCCAGGCCCAGGGACTCATTTCAGGGGGACGGCAGCAGCTAACACAGGCAATAGCTCGTTTCCTGAGGCAGGTTAAGTGACTAGTTCAGAGTCCCATTTCGCAATGCGGCAGTGCATGAAATACATTCCAGTGCATGAAAACACAAGACAAAAAGTGCCAAGTGAGAGAGAAAAGTTATAAGACAGAATCCTTTCAACAAACAGGCCCATGCCAGTTAACTAAGGGAATGAATGAGCTTTGGGGCAAAGGAGGGAACAGTTATTTTGGAACACTGCTCAGGCCACGGCAGGTAAGATTCCTGGAGAGGACTGGAGCATGGCTGGATACCAAACAGGTCAAGGAGGAGCAAGGAGGAAGTCAGGTTAGAGAGGGAGGTGGGAAGGTGCCCAAGATGAACTTGAAGCCTGGGGCCAACTTGGTGTCCTCCGTATTCTCTCGGCTGTCAACCAGAACAGGGTCTCCTCTAGCCATCCAATGCCACAGGTAGTGTATCCCCCCAAAACTACAGTCTCTACCACAATTTTGCATTTGGAAAAAAACTTAAGCCGAGTTTTTCTCTTTTTAAATATGAATGCCCAAGATCAAAAGTTTGCCAAAGGAAATTCCAGAAAGTTTTATTTAAAAAGGGCACAGGGGGAGGGGAGGGGGCGCCTGAGTGGCTCAGTTGGTTAAGCATCCAACTTCGGCTCAGGTCATGATCTCATGGCTCTTGAGTTTGAGCCCCACAAAGGGCTCTGTGCTAACAGCTCAGAGCCTGGAGCCTGCTCTGGATTCTGTGTCTCCCTCCCCCACTCTCTCTCTCTCTCTCTCTCTCTCTCTCTCTCTCTCTCAAAAAAAAAAAAAAAAAAAAACATTAAAGAAAAACAGGCACGGATAAAAAATGTTGCAGAAACTTGTGCAGACGACCGGGGACCCTGGAAGGTGGGGAGGACACTTGGCTGCTCGCTACAGATTTTCTTTGACAAGTGCCTCTTGGGCCATGGGCTCCCCACCGTGGTTTACTATAGTACCTTCTTCATCTTTGGACTCTTGTTGATTCATTTCCTCACCAAGGATTTTCCTTATGCGGATTGGTTCTCAAGAGCAAAGTTGTTTTGTGAGAAAAATACTATTTTGTGGACAAACACCCAAACATAATTACAGTACAGTGTCCTCCTTGCAACAAAGGAAGTAGTCCTGGGACTCCAGCGTGCATATGGGAGGGAGCTGTTGAGGTGGCTGGGGAAGCCCCTCCAGAGAAGTCATGCAATACAGTGACAGAAAACTGCCCCTAAAAGCCACCTGTTCTATTTTCCACATAGCTATTTTTTCTTTGGGAGCCAAAATGTCTCCAGATATTTTCAGCAATTTCTAAGGATGCTTAAACCCCTTCCTAAGTTTTCATTCCTTCTCTATCAGCTGCAATGGGGTTTTGTTTTTTTTAATTTTTTAACCTGTGTTCCTCAGAAAATTTCAAAAATGCTAAAAATGAGACGAAAACAAACTCACCCAGTTTCTCTACTAGTATATTAGTGGTTCTTAGCCTGGCTACACATTAAAATTACCTAGGGAGGTACTTATGAGAATCGGATTTTTTTTTTAAGTCCTGGGAATGTAATATAGTTAATAATACCATATTGTGTATTTCACTGTTGCTAAGAGGGTAAAAGTTCTCATCACAAGAAAAACACACTTTTTGTAACTGGATGGTGACACATTTTAACTAGATTCATTGTGGTGATCATTTCACAATATATACAAATATGTTTTATGGCAATACTTCCATGTAAAAAGTCAGATTTTTGGAGTGCCTGGGAAGCTTAGCCAGTTAAACCTCTGACATCAGTTCAGGTCACCGCTGATGAGTTCGAACCCCAGCTCAGGCCCTCTGCCTCTGCTTCTCTGTCCCCCTCTGCTTCTCCCCCGTCCCCTCCTTCCCCCTCACCCGAGCATGCACTATCTAAAAAAAAAAAAAAAAAAAAAAAAAAAAAAAAAAAATATATATATATATATATATATATATATATATATATATATATATATCTCAGATTTTTTTAAATCTGGGTTGGCATATGTTTAAAAGCTCTCCACGTGATTCGCAAGTGCAGCAAAGATAGAAACCCAATACATAAGTTAATAACTTGGCCGTCTCTTTACCATGATCTTCTAATGTGCAGGGCTTCAATTTTTTTTATTATTGAAGTTTAGTTAATACTGGCTTCAATTTTTTAAAATAATCTCCCCCACCCTGCAGGTCTTTAGTGACTGCATAGTACTATAAGAACGGAATGAATTTTTAATTACTAATCTATCGCTATTGATTCCTTTTCCTCTAGAAAAAGAAACCTGCCATCTGTAGTGTTTTCCTTTTAAGTTTTTCAGGAAAATTTCCTGTAAGCGAACTTTCAAAATCTGAATTACGTACTGATAAATTGCTCTCCAAGAAATGAAAATAACTTCTCCGGCTTTTGTTGAACGAATACTTTGTCACCCTGTGCTCAACATGGCTCCCTACGTAAAGACACTTCAACTTACGACAGGGACCAGAAACCCGACTCGGCCTCCAGCGGCAGGTCCCTGATAAATTACAGCGGAGGTGGCCGCGCGCCGCGGAACTCCTTCGCGGCGCCGGAAAGCACTAACGTCGCAAAAGGCCCCGCTGGATTAGGCGGCCCATTCACCCTTCCGCTTAGCTTTCGCTGTCATTGGCTGGCGGCGGAGTATATAAGGACGTCACTTCCGGCCGCCGGCCTTTTTCCGCGCTACCCGGGGAGGGGTCCATACGGCGTTGTTTTGCGTGAGTCCCCTGTGGGGTTCCCGGCGTCCCCCAAATAGTCCCAAAGGCTATTAAAATAGCCTTCCGCTGGAGTGAGGGGTGCGAGGACTGGGGATGGAAGCCAGCAGGCAAAGCGGGTCTGTCTCCGGCTCTGCGCCCAGCCGCCCGCACGTGGCCGAACTCGGGCCCGCGGCTTCCCACAGTGTCCCCGGAGCGCGCGGAGGTCGTGCTGGAGCCAGGGCACCGGGTGAGGGTGCGGGCCGGGCTGCGGCTGGGCGGCCGTGGCGCAGCAAACAGGATCAGCGTACCACGCGCTGCAGTTGCTTCGGACCCCGGCGTTCGGCCGGCCGTGAGCTCAGGCCCCGGTCCCGGTTTACGACAGCTATTTGGGCTGCTTGGTGTATCCCGTTCGCGTTAAGATACCTGGCAAGGTTTTGTAGAAAATCAGTTGTGGCCGTAGAGAGAAATAATTGAGAAGCGCCCTGCCTTCAATCCGCTTGAAAATAAACTTGTTCGCATCTGGTTATTTTTTCTCATCGGTAACTCGACTCCCGGTTGCCCCCTGGAATGTTAAGTGGCAAATCACCGTTCTCATTTTGCTTAATTATTTGGGTGTTTTTCCCATCTCCACGCACTCAAGATGTGCCGCAATTGTGTAATGTGTGGGATAGGTCTGTTCTGTTGGGTCTTTTTCCATTACCCTACTGTAAAAGGTGTGGTCCTTGGGCTGTGTTCAAATAGGTTGCTTGGCTCGCCAGGGTCGTTAGAATGCACCTGGTCCCATAACCCACTGAAATGAAATGAAAATAGCTGGATGGTTAACCGTTGTTTTCCAGGTTCCCGTCGTAACTTAAAGGGAAACTTTCACAATGTCCGGAGCCCTTGATGTCCTGCAGATGAAGGAGGAGGATGTCCTCAAATTTCTTGCCGCAGGAACCCACTTAGGTGGCACCAACCTTGACTTCCAGATGGAACAGTACATCTACAAAAGGAAAAGTGATGGTCAGTTGTTGCTTTGATTTGGGAGGGAGGGCATTCGACTAAGTAATAAATGAAACCAGATGTCTACATCGGAAGTAAGCTTTGAGACTTAAGTGAACATAGGGCACCTGGTCAACTCAGTTGATACAGCATGCATCTCTTAATCTTAAAAAGAAATTTTTTTTAATTTTTTTTGCAAAAAACAAAAGCGTACTGGTGGTTTTTGGAAGGACCGCTTTCTGGGCTCCAGTGCAAGAGTATGTCAGTTGATAGGTTCTGGGACTTAGGTTGGGCCATGAAGGAGCTGTGAGATGTATAAATGATGAGGAAGCTCATTAGTTTATCTTCCATAGTGTCTTGTATTTCACAGGTACTGACAGCAGGTTCATTTGAATTTTTATTTTTTTTAAGATCTTTGTTTTTGAGTAATCTGTACTTAATGTGGGGCTCAAACTCCTGACCCCAGGATCGCATGTTCTAACTGAGCCGGTCAGGTGTTCCCTTCGTTCAACTGAATTCTGAGAGTAAAGTTGAGCAAGAGCTAAGACCTTAATGAGGAGGCTTGGAAGGTACTAGAAAAGGGAAGGTAGGTTGTGAAGACTTTGGAAGGTACGTTGGGCAAGGCAGTGCTTCAAGCTCAGATGGAGCCACTGAAGAACTTAAGCCTGGGGGTTGTGTGCTGTGAAGCAGTTTGGGGTGAAATCTGGCATTGAGACAGGTTGTAAGGAAAGTGGGTCTGGAGACCAGGAGGTGGGTGAGAACTTACCGGAATCTGGATGGGGCCTTGATGGAGGCTTAGGGCAGGAAAGGACCAAGAAGATGCACTTTGTCTACCGAATTAAGGCTGCACACTATTAAAGCTCAAGGTGGAGGCCAGCCTTGGCCGATGAACTTCTGAGTGTCGGAAGTGTGCTAGATAAATTGCAGGATTTTCGCTAACACCAGTAGAGCCTGCCTCTGTGACTGGAGATTGATAGTACTCGCTGCCACATTCGGCCTTTTAGAACAAAGTCTGCTTGAAAATTACGTCTGGTACTACAAAGCTCTCTGCCATCACCTAGGTATCTACATCATCAATCTGAAGAGAACCTGGGAGAAGCTTCTGCTGGCAGCTCGGGCCATCGTTGCCATTGAAAACCCAGCTGATGTCAGTGTCATATCATCCCGGAATACTGGCCAGGTTTGGAAACAATATGCTTGGTTTTTAGAAATCTTGAATTGCCCGGATTCAGTGTTTTCGGTTTACACGCTACTTGGCATTTGGTAGAGTGTCGAGCTTTGTTTTTTCCTGTGTGTTTTCTTGTGCCGCTAGGTACTGACCTAATCCTGTAAAAATGGCTTATCACGTGTCTCTGTAGTCAGACCTTTCTCTTGACGATGATGAAACACTGGGTCCAAGCTTTGGTGTCAACTCCAGGATTTTTCAGAAAGGTTTTCTAACGGTGCCAGTCCTCATCCAAGTCTCCAAGCAAGAGTAGAAATCTTTGCTAGCGTAAATAACTTAGTTTTTGTAATAGCCAATGGGTAAAACTTGTATGGCCCCATTTCTGTTTTGACAATTCTTTGTTTTTCTGTGGAGAAAACCAGTGGGTTCCTTAAAAATTGATTTATGGTTGAGCCTTGCACAGCACGGTGGATTAGGGGCACCAACCCCCAACGTGGTCAAAAATCTGTTTTAGCTTCTGGCTCCCCCAAAACTCAGCTGTTAATAGCCTTCAATACCTTTGGAAGCCTTACCGATAGCCTAAGTAGTCAATTAGCACGCTTTGTATGCTGTATGTATTACATACTGTATTTTAAAGAATAAGCCAGAAGGGAAAATACTGTAGAGTGCTGTTAAAAAAAAAAAAAAATCCACATGTAAGTGGCCCTGAAGAGTTTAAAACATGTGTTCAAGAGTCCACTACAGGAGGTTTAGCAAGGATTTCATTGACCCCAGTTCTAATTTGAAAAAGATGTTTGACTTGGATTTTGACAGATGTTTAAATCGTGTAGTAAGACAGGTTCGTTTGTATTGTTTAGGTTGACCATAAAATTGATTGCCACGAACCAAAGATGTGTTTTGCGCAGGGGGTTATTCTCCAGAGGCTGGCTTGTATCAGGACCCCTAGTTTGGTGCACGGTAGAAGACTTAAGGATTGCTGTAGAATGGACCCAGTGACCACTCTCATGGCTTTCCTCAGCAAAGATTTACTGAGCGTCTGTATTGGGCAGGCAGTGTTGCAGGGGGCTTGGGATGTAGCAGAAAAAAACATAACTCTGCCTTTTTTAGGGATGCAGGAAATAAGTTTTACGGGGTAAAAAGGAAGGGTATGTTGCTGTGGTGCATAGGGTAGCTGCGATGGAATTCGACCAGAGCAGAGAAGTGCTTATTGGTGTGTCGGGCACTGTTGTGTGCTGTGTTGATTCGTCTTCACGGCCCCGTGAAGAATGTGGAAGCATACGAGTGACCTGCCCGGGTCACTCAGCAGAGTGACCTGCCCGGTTCTTGAAACCAGCCGGTGGGAGTGGGGAGAGCATTCCAGACAGGATCAGAGGGCGGGGCGTGCTTACTGTTTCTGGGCCCCAGTTCTGCAAGTAGTTGTCGGGTAACGCGGAGGACAAAGAATTACCGGGTGTCTGAAGTGCTTTGATGTTTTCACTGTCGGAAGGGAGCCGCTTCGGCGGTTGCAGACCCGGGTGTCAGCACACGGACGCTTGGGGGAGTTCCTGCGATGCCATTTCTCGAGCGCTGGTAACTCTCGATGTTCGTTCTTCAAGCGAGCTGTGCTGAAGTTTGCTGCTGCGACCGGAGCCACTCCTATTGCTGGCCGCTTCACTCCCGGAACCTTCACTAACCAGATCCAGGCAGCCTTCCGGGAGCCCAGACTTCTGGTGGTCACCGATCCCAGGGCTGACCACCAGCCTCTCACCGAGGCGTCTTACGTTAACCTGCCTACCATCGCTCTGTGTAACACAGACTCTCCTCTGCGCTATGTGGACATCGCCATCCCTTGCAACAACAAGGTAATAACGCTGTGACGTCACCAGAGCTCACGGGAGCGCTATGGAAACAGCTGGGCATTCCTCTGCACATTGTTAGAGCTTGGAGTTGAGGCTCTGGCCGATGAACTCACAAGTGTAGGTAGTGTGCTACACGAGGGGCAAGTCTTTCGCTAACACCACAAGGGTCTCTGGCCCAGTGAGTGGAGTTTGATAGTAATTCTTGCTACAAGTATAATTCGAGTGTGTCAGAACTTTAAGGAGAAATTATTTAAGCGGCGTGTGTGTTCGTCTGCTCTTCTCTGTATTTCTTAACTGCTTGGGCCTCTCGGGCATTACTAGGCCTTTCTGTTTTCAGAGCAACTGGATGAACTGCTATGAAATCCTAAAAAGGTGGGTTGCCTGTGATTCAAATCGGCCCGGTTTCCTGGGTCTCAAAACCCTGGTTCCGTGTAAGAATCCCCCAAAGAGATGTTTTAATAGCAGTATCAGTGTCCAGGCACTCACAGGTATTTCATTTGATTGGTGGAGTCTTGATAGTTGTGTTTTAATCCCCCTGGTTCCAGTGACCATCAAGATGGAGACGAATTTCTGGAGTGCTCTGTTAGAAGTCACTCTCTGCAAACCAAGAGACGGGTCTCCTGTCTCTTGGTACCGAGGACCTGGATGATGGGACAGATGGGTGGATTGGGGAAGGACGTGCTGTTGGGGATTGACCAAGCGCACTTGCTAACACCTGGCGCTCCCGCAGGGAGCTCACTCGGTGGGTCTGATGTGGTGGATGCTGGCCCGGGAAGTTCTGCGCATGCGTGGCACCATCTCCCGTGAACACCCCTGGGAGGTCATGCCTGACCTCTACTTCTATAGGGATCCTGAAGAGGTAAGTTTGCTCCCCAAAGGCTTGTGGACGCGTAAGTAAATCAGACCTCTTGGTTTGTGCTCCAGAAGTAAAATTTACTGGTCCCTGTACGCTTTGTCTTCACCAGATTGAAAAGGAAGAGCAGGCTGCTGCCGAAAAGGCTGTGACCAAGGAGGAATTTCAGGGTGAATGGACTGCTCCAGCTCCTGAGTTCACTGCTACGCAGCCTGAGGTCGCAGACTGGTCCGAAGGCGTGCAGGTGCCCTCCGTGCCTATCCAGCAGTTCCCCACTGGTACGGGTCCTGATGCTTCAGGCTGGTTTTCATCCCAGTGTGCTATAGCTGAGCTGCTAACTTGACAGATTGTGGAGTTGGGTGTTTTTGAAGTGGTTTGGCCTCAGCTGTTTGTCCTTTGAAATGTGTATCTGGTGGGATTCAGGGCACGGTGCGGGGTGGGGGTGGGGGTAGGGTGACGAGAACACTGAAGGGGCCTGACTGTTCTTTGGTGTTTCCTTAACAGAGGACTGGAGCGCTCAGCCCGCCACGGAAGACTGGTCTGCAGCCCCCACTGCTCAGGCCACCGAATGGGTGGGAACCACCACCGAGTGGTCTTGAGCTGCTCTTCTGCGGAGAAGCAAAATGGAAATAAGGTTGACGGAAAATAAACCGTTTCTATAAGTTGGGTCCATGTCTGTCTGTTTTGCATTCCAAATCAAGATGCCTGGCATTACTTCAGGTCTTGATGTTCCTTTTACTTCTAAAGCCCACTCTTTTTTTTCCATTTTTTTAAATAAAATTTTGTTTTTTGATCATTTATTGTCAAGTTAGCTAACATATAGTGTCTACAGGGTAGTCTTGGCTTTAGGAGTAGATTCCTGTGATTCACTACTGAACATACAGCACCCAGCACTCACCCCATGAAGTGCTCTCCTCAGTTCCCGTCTCCCCCCCCCCCCCCCCCCCCCCAGTCCCCCACTTCCATCAACCCTCGGTTCTCTGTATTTAAGAGTCTCTTAGGGCTTGCCTCCCTCTCTGTAACTTAGTTTTCCTTCCCTTCCCCTGTGGTCTTCTGTTAAGTACCTGTCTTTGACTTAACTTCACTTAGCATAATACCCTCCAGTTCCGTTCACGTTCCAAATGGCAAGATGTCATGCTTTTTCATTGCCAAGTAGTCGTTGTATGTATGCACATCTTAAAGTCCCTGTTAGTTGGAAGGCAGTGCTGCTTTCTTGGGAGTTTCCCTGCACTTCCCTTTTGCGTAGGGAACAGCTGTTGTGGAAGTAGATTTAAATAATTGTAAATAGGTGGTAACCCTGGAAATACTTTTCCCTAGGTCCGACCCAGTATCGTATTACCATCTGCATTGGTAAATTGTGTCGAGTCAGTTCTGCAGGAAATTGATTCTCAGTCACCACCCTGCTGTTGTGCCCGTTACGCAGCCAACCTTGGATAACATCTGGCATTTGAAAAGCCTGCCTAGGGCCCGGGTGGGATGCCTTCTACTCTGGAGCCACCAGAGGGCCCCCAGCCTGTCACCAGGTCAGCTTGCCTACAGGTTCTAGGAGGGTTGATGGGTGTATGGAAAGGGCATTAGATGATGATCTCCATATTTGCCATTTACTACACATTTTCAATTCTGTTTAAAGTGTCTAGCAGCTTTCCTGATTTCACAGTAACATTTGACCCATTAAAACTTCTCTTAAGGGGAATGCCTGGGTGGCTCAGTCGGTTAAGCATCAGGCTCTTGGTTTTGGCCCTTGTCATTACCTTAGCTTTGTGGGTTTGAGCCCCACATTGGGCTCTGTACCAGCAGTGCCGAGCAGAGCCTTCTTGGGATCGTCTCCCTCTCTACCCTCCCCCATTCACATGTCCACTCTCAACTTTAAAAAAACAAATGAGAATGGAGAAATCTTCCCTCTTGGGAGAGCTGTGCATGTTCACGTTCCCTTATTCCCAGGGCGCCTTCCGGGGTGCAGCGGTAATGAAGGGCTCCCGTAGCCCAAGCATCAGTAGCTTCATGGGGATTCTGCACTGACTGTTCAGAGCAAAGGACACCTCTGCTGTTGGCCTGCAAAGCTCTGATGTGCTTAGACCTTGAACCCATAGCACTTTCAAGTGCTACTAAAAGGTCAGCCCCACCAATTCCTGGATTCGGATGGCTGGAGTGAGGGACAGGTGCGGGAGGAGGACCCGGAAGACCTTGGGGTTAGGGGAGGCGTGAATGGTGCTAAGAGCTCATTTATCAGATTCTGCGGTGGAAGAGGTGGAGGAGGCTGTTCGCGAAAGGACTAGGAAAACACTAGGTTTCCTGGCAATCTAGTCTGTGTTCCAGAAAATAGTCCTGACATCACATGCTGACTGGTAATTGCTGGCCCAGCTCCCATCCCTGCCCTCAAGCCATGTGTACTAGGGGCCCGTGCCTTCCGACCTGGGCACCTGTCTGCATTGCTTTTGCTCCTTGCTCCGGCCCTTGCCTCCTGGCTTCCCACAGCAGTTCCACAAACAGCCTTTTCCCCCTAGAATCTAAGTTCTTCAACTTGAACCCCAGACCAAAAGGACCAGAGACGGGATTCCCTTGGCACAGTTGGTTGATGCCCGACGTGATGCAGCCAGATCCCAGATGGAATTTCTCACAGATCCTACTTGGGTTCAGCTTGCCCGGGGCCTCACACCCTCCTCGCTGCCTCCAGGAGAATTAGATTCTGTTCCTCACGTCAACTGAGATTCTGCCCCAACCCAGGACCTAAGGTGGCCCAGACCTAAGTCACTCCACTCCGGGCCAGTATGGCTGCAGGCCAGTGCCTTTGCGCCAGCCCAACGTGGAAAAGCATCTTAAACTAATTCAAACACCCGTTTTTCGGCTCAGTGGTGCCTACCTGATGGTCCGTGCCCGAGGGCTGCTGAATCTAAGTGACTAATCTCCCCCTCCAAGTGTTCACCCTGCCACCTGCCACTGGGGCTTCCCCCATGGGCGTTGGCAGCCTTGAGTCTTCAGGGACCAGTACTGGATCAAGGAGGAAGACCCCTCCCTCCCCGGTACTGCACTTGAGTTGGCCGAGTGGGCCTCCTCTAGTCACCCAGGCACGGTCTTCCCAGACAGATCTCTTGTCCCGCCTGACCCTGGAAACTGCTGTGAATAATACACGGCTTTTTTCTTTATTGTGGAAACAATGCTTAACCTGCGGCGATTAAGCCTCCGGCTTCAGGATTTTCTTGTTACCACAGCTTCCAGCACTGGATGCACGTCTCGGGTTTTGTCTTCTAAACTCATAGAAACAATTCCATACAGAGGTCTGTAGAGTTTCCCCCCTCCTCCCCCCGCTTTCCTAAGTACCTTGGGGACTTCTTCCGTAGGACACGTGTCTCGCATCCCAGTGCAAGGGCAAATCGGCATCCCCACTGGATTCAGCCTAATACCGAATCTGACACTTGGGAGATAGCACTAAGCACTCGCTGAACAGAGCAAGTGGTTAAGAGTAAATGGTAGGGATTTACTGAGCGTTTAAGAAGGAGCTGGAGAGGTAAACTCCATTTGGCAAGCCTGAGGCTCCCACCAAGGCTTGAGGTGCCCACTCTCTCTGGCGCCTTGTCCAGTGGCACGTGGCTCAGCACAGGCAGCCGCGTCGCCTGCTTTGAACTTCACTAGGGTGTTAGTGTTT
This sequence comes from Felis catus, assembly GCF_018350175.1. Taxonomy (NCBI): domain Eukaryota; kingdom Metazoa; phylum Chordata; class Mammalia; order Carnivora; family Felidae; genus Felis; species Felis catus. The sequence goes on along the minus strand of NC_058376.1, from coordinate 151,163,578 downwards.
AAACTTCACGTAGGGTGTGTTAGCCCTACGTCAGAGCCGCGGGCTCACGTGGCGTTTCAGGAACGGGCTGCACTCCCTGAGGTTGGCTTGGGTTGTGGTCTTCGGGCGGGTGAGACTGGGTCTGGTCTGGGTCATGGCCGAGCACGAAGGACACCCTCATATATCCCAGTGACCCGTGAAGGGACCCTGGCCATTGCATGACTATTGACCTCACGTGCCACTAGATAGGATAGCAGAAGCGGGCTTTGCAATCAGACACGCCTGAGACGATGAAAGCCCTGCTCAGCCCCTTCCTCCTGTGCGGCTCTGGGCAAGAGACAATGTCATCAAGTGGCCCAAGTGACCCCCGACATGGGGATATTCATAGGGATGTGATTCGGGGATTGCTGTGCACAGCAATTACCCTGGGTCCGGGCACGTAGTAAACCTACGTGTCACATTGTCTTTTGTTAGTACAGAATTTAAAAATAATTTTTAATTGTCAAATGCACCATATATGCAGATGACGACAAAAGACATATTTGTATATCCTTGAATAAGAATCAAACGAAGGCCTCTGCAATCCTTACGCAGGTTTGGAAACAGAAAGGTGCCGGGACCTGAGAAGGTTGCCATGGGAACGTCCTGTTCCTTGTCCCGAGAAGTCACAGGGCTCCTCTCCTGCAATCCCTTGGTTCACTTGATTGTTTTAGCTAAGTAGGCCCTTTCAAGGATTGTTTCTAGTCTCCCTGTTTTTGAGCTTCCTGTAGATGGAAACATAGCATATCTTGTGTGATTTGCTTCTTGTCCTCAGTGTTACTTCTGTGCCTTTCATCCCCGTTGCCATGTTCCTACAGAGTCGACCATGACATCAATATCCTGAATGACCATTTGGGTTATTTCCATGTTCTGGCCATTGTCAACACAGCTCCTTTGAACACTTTTTGATCCCAGTGCACCAAAATTTCCCCACAGTGGCCTTCAACTCCAACTTCACCAGATAACGTCAGATGGTTTCACAACCGTATACAAAATCCTATAAAAACACAGCCACGAACCTCAGTAACTTCTATTGAAGACACCGTCCTTTCCTCAGTGGTCAGAACCCCTGCCTCTCAAAGTCCAGGGTCCATCCATGCAGGAGTCCATGGCCTCCCTCTTCTACCCTCTGCTCTGTGAGTCAGTCCCTGGGCCAGTGCCCCACTGTCCTTCCTTTTTACTGGAATTTCATAATCTATTATGGCAACAGGTATGGCAATCCTCCTGCCTTCTTTTCTTCAAGAGGGTCTTGGCTATTACTGATAGGTTCCTTGTTATATACTTTTTTAAAACAATTAGTACAGTTCTACTATAAACCCAGTTGGGATCACATTGATTCTATAATTTAGGGCAGTGCCGACTGATTTACAGCATTGCGTTTTTTGATCCATGAACAACCTTTATTTCTTGCCAGTTTCTCATTTTATGTCCTTCCCTCAATGGAATTTTATAAGTTTTCCTGGAGAGGTTTTGCACATCTTCTGGTAAATTTATTCCTAGGTACTCAAGATGTTTTAAGCCGTACCCCTTACAAAACTACTCTTGGGGATCTCGTAGCAACTTTATCCGTATTCTAAATAATGTAGATATCCGATGGTAAATGTCACCGTTGCCATGGGGCTTCTGACCCTGCCTGAGCAGTCCAGACCTTTTGTGCAAGGCAAGGATGGCATTACTAAATTCCATCCATGAAAAACCTGTGCCAAACCTCCAAGCCACACATTGTACTCCTTGAGTAGAGCAGAGCCTGTCATACTTCTGGTGCTAAGTGCAGCAGGCTTCACTTAGGAATAACCCAAGAATTAATCAGTTTTATCTCTGCCAAGAATCTCAAGTAAAATCAGAATTCAACATTCAACAAATATTTATTAAGGACTTACTCTAGACCAGACATTATGCTAAGCACTGGGGATAGAGTAGTGAATGAAATCAAAGCTTGCGACCTTGTGGCATATATTTTGATCGGGGAGGCGAGTCATTAGTTAACAAGGAAACCATTTTCTGTGGGGACAGAAGTGATGGGAACACGGAGAAGGTTTGCCTAAAACAAGAATCCTAGGCATTAGGCTATAGAAAAGAGAAACAAATGGAGAGAATCGTGGGGGAGAATAAAAAAAGAGCGCGAAGAAACCCCTCTGGAAGGAGTCTCCATGCAGCTTCACCAAGTGGAGCTGAGAGAGGTTTACTCTCATGGGGGGCTGAGGGCCTCTACCAGAGGCCATCGAGTCTCTTGGAGCCCTTGCTATGTGAAAGGTGTAGATCTCCTGTCTGCCCCCTGGAAAATTCACCTACATTTTTTCTCCCTTCTCCTTTAGATATGTCTGGAAATGAGTTGGGGACCAAGAAAAAATCTCTAACTGCATAGACATGTACCCCAGTTCTGTCCCCCGCTGTACCCTTAATGAAAGACAACGGCCCAAGGAGCACTTTCCCCTCTCCATGGTGGCTGGCTCAGCTCACACTGGCACAAGGCACACCCCACATTGCCAAGAAGTGCCCATGATCATGTCCCCACCAAAAGGCCCTCCACCACCTACTCAGCCACTGACCTCTGTTTTCCCTTCTACCCAATGCCCTATCCTAACCCAAAGGTATCTTCAGTTTATGCTTTTCAAGAGAAAGGCACAGGCTTGAGCTTGGGAAAGTAGTTCTCCAGACCATACATGGCCATACGACCGTGCCCAGGACCTCACAGGCTTGTAAGCCTGAAGGAATGGAGGGCTGGTTTGACATTTATTTCAAAATCCCTGATAGAGGACTTTTGTTTTTGTTTTTGTATTAGTGTATATCATTTCATATGGTTAAGTAAATTGGTTTTCAAAACAATGTCTATGACTACTCTGCATTTGCAACTTAGAAATGAAGAAATATGATCATCACAATTTAAAAGAAACAGAGCAGATTTAACAATAAGACACTGTTGGAGACAAGTCTGGTGAACTAGAAAAACATAGGAAGAAATTACAAGGAGAACAGAGGGACAGAAAATCAGAAAGAGGAGATACACAGAAGGTAAAATGAAAACGTCAAACATCTAGTTGGGAATTGCAGCAGGAGAGGAGAGAGAATGAGGAAAGTCGGTGTCAAAAAGAAAAGGCTGAGAACTTTCTGAAATTCTCATGCATCCGCAAATTCAGGAATCCCACTGTGTACCAAGTAGGATCAGTTTTGTTTTTTTTTTTAATTTTTTTTTTCAACGTTTATTTATTTTTGGGACAGAGAGAGACAGAGCATGAACGGGGGAGGGGCAGAGAGAGAGGGAGACACAGAATCGGAAACAGGCTCCAGGCTCTGAGCCATCAGCCCAGAACCCGACGCGGGGCTCGAACTCACGGACCGCGAGATCGTGACCTGGCTGAAGTCGGACACTTAACCGACTGCGCCACCCAGGCGCCCCTAGGATCAGTTTTTAAAAACATATCCTTCACGTTGTTGAGGAATCATGGAAACACCAAAAATGCAAGTGTTCTTGAAAGCAGCCAAGGGGACAAGAATACCCGAGTGTTCCCATCAATGGTGACAGGAGACGGTCGAATGAGAAACATGAATGGTCCACCCAGCTCTGTTATCCAAGAACTGGGATAATCTAAAGACTTTTCCAGAAAACGAAAAGTTAATAAGGGGGGCAAAAGTGATGCCAGAAGGAGGCTGTGGCCAAGAGGGCTCGTGGTCCACCAATGTCCATCCTTCCTTCTTCCATAGTAATAGGTCTCCTGAATTTTGTGGCTGGGCATAGACTGGGAAACTGGTACCTCAGATTACCTGGTGGTAGAAGGTTTGGTCAGGTTTTATTACCTGCATTATTTTGGAGGGTGGACTACAATTTGGTCAATGATGTAGCATTAGGGAAATGGTAGGAAAGATCCAGAATGATGGCCTGTGTTGACCATTTTTTGACTGCTTTGGGCAAAGTCATGAGAGAGACAAGAACTCCAGCTAATTCTAGCCAGCCACTAAAGCAGAAATGGAAGGATCCAGAGTTTTGCTAATATAGGCACATTCTACCTCTGGTCTCCATATACTCGATCAGATATTTCTGTATAACCAAGTCAAACAGTTACGAGCTATGCATCTGAAGGGGCAGACTTTAAAGGAGATAACATTCTCACTCTTTGGAAAGATGGCGTGAAGGAAGGCGAGAGTAAAGTAGGATCCACGTGTTCTTTTCCATTACAAACCTACCATCAACAAGAAAGAAATCTGGTAAAGTCAGATTATGGTAACAGGGCTTGGAACAGGAGCTCTCACACTCCCTGGTGGGCGTATAAATTGGTACAGTCTGGTATTATTTAGTAACATCCTTAGAGATGCATTCCTTGGTGGTAAACATTATTGAAACGAAGAAAGCATCCAATTTCTGGGGTAAAAACCAAAAAGAGGAAAAAAAAGTATTCAATAAAATATATACAAAGAGCGGGGGGGGGGGCATTTCGAAGATCAAGCGTTTCAATGTCTTTGTTAATAAGAGAGGTTCAAATGTCAACTTTAGACTAGAAGAATGTTGGGGCACCTGGGTGGCTCAGTCTGTCAAGCGTCTGACTTCATTCAGCTCAAGTCAGGATCTCACAGCTGGTGAGTTCGAGCCCCACATTGGGCTCTGTGCTGACAGCTCAGAGCCTGAAGCCTGCTTCGGATTCTGTGTCTCCTTATCTCTTTCTCTGCACACCCCCCTCATACTCTGTCTCTCTCTCTCTCTCAAAAAGAAACGCTAAAAATAATTTAGAATAGAAGAATGTCTCTCATCCCCACTCATTATATAATGCAACCTTGCCACCATCTCATGGGTGGAATCTGTGTCCTCCTTCAACCTGGGTGGAACTTTGCGACTCCCTCCACTAATAAGCAACGGTGGAAATGATGCTGGGTGGTTTCCAAGGATAGAGCATAAGAGTGCCCACCCCCTTCGGCCTGGGTCTCTTGGGACACTTGTTCTGGGAACACAGCCATCATCCAGGGCAGAAGCCCACTTGGAGAAGAAGCAAGGCCCCCTGCTCCCAGACCCGCGACCCGCCGCTGCTAGCCCACAGCCTGCATTGGCTTTCCGGCCACGGGGGTGATCCGGACTGGAAGTGGATGGTCCGGTCTCAGCTTGAGCCATCTCTGCGGATGCCGTGTGGAGCCAAGGAGAAGTCATTCCTGTCAAGCTCTGTCGACACTTGAGTGTTTGTGAGCAGAAGAAATGACAAAGCAGCTTCACTTTGGGAAAGTTGGTCATTCCACAACAGGCAGCTGCTGTGATGGAACATCCTGGAGGCATTTTCACCACGGTCGGAAAGAAACGGATGCCCGCTATCGCCGCTCCTTTGTATCATAGCAATGAACTTCTCAGGCGATGCAGTTAGGCAATTATACACCACAAGAGCCAGCTGACTTTCCTACAGAATTGACGGTAAGCACTTCTCCGTGATATTATAGCGTTTGTACCTATTGCATAGGTTAGTTATGTAATGAACTGTTACGTGGCCACCACGTAGTTTGTGTGTTTGTTTTCCTATTTTTCACATTTGACAAAATTTCTCCTTTTACAAACACAGCTATCGTGAAAATCCTTGCGGCTCGGGGACCACATGACAGGGACATTTTCTGAACTCGCAGGGTTAGTAGCGACAAAAGAGAGTTCGGGGTTCAGAGTATCATCGCCCACCATACAAAGCACTGACTTTTGTTAATCTGATTCACGGTTGTTTCTTTGCCTTTCACCTTAGGCGGAGAGCAATTGCTGACCTGTTTTGATTTCAATATCCAGGGAGAGGCGGCAAGGCTTACTGCTTTGAGCATTTCGCCATGCCACGAGAAATGGGTCTTGGTAGGGGCGCCTGGGTGGCTCAGTTGGTTAAGCGTCCGACTTCGGCTCGGGTCATGATCTTGCAGTTTGTGGGTTCGAGCCCCGCGTCAGGCTCCGTGCTGAGAGCTCGGGGCCTGGGGCCTGCTTTGGATTCTGTCTCCCCCTCTCTGTGCCCCTTCCCTGCTCATGCTCTGGGTCTCTCTGTCTCTCAATAATAAATAAATGCTAAAAAATATACATTTTTTAAAGGAAATGGGTCTTGGTAGCATACGATCCCCTCTACCGGCAATAATCTATGCCTAAGGTGATCAAATAAAAAAGCCACTGCCTGCCAGTGCTGCAAAAACAAAGAGAAAAATACTGTAAACTCTTAACACCTTGTAATTTTGCTACTCAACGATATTTGCTGAAAACAATGTGCTCTTCCTTGAGCTAGGAACGTGGGATCTGACAAAGAGCTAGTAACATTCCCTACCCTCCAGGAATTTACCCTGCAATTTGGAAAGAAGACAAATAGAAAGGCATTTATCATGTGAAGGCACTAAAAAGCAGAGAGAGAGAGAGAGAGAGAGAGAGAGAGAGAGAGAAAGAGAGAGATGTATACCACTTCTTTTTTTCCCGTAAAACGGTTGGTTTATTAATTAAAGATACAGTACTTGAGGGGCGCCTGGGTGGCGCAGTCGGTTAAGCGTCCGACTTCAGCCAGGTCACGATCTCGCGGTCCGTGAGTTCGAGCCCCGCGTCAGGCTCTGGCCTGATGGCTCGGAGCCTGTTTCCGATTCTGTGTCTCCCTCTCTCTCTGCCCCTCCCCCGTTCATGCTCTGTCTCTCTCTGTCCCAAAAATAAATAAACGTTGAAAAAAAATTTTTTTTAAAACAAACAAAAACAAAAAACAAAAAAAACCATACAGTACTTGAGAAAAACCTTCCATTTGCTTTTTCAAAGAATTTGTATCTTTCACCTTACCCATGCCTGTAATAGAGACTACCATCTAAATTGGGAAAGTGGAGGAATTTATGGCTTTAGTTCATCTAAATCCACAAACCTAAGCAGGGCACCTGACAGGTCACACTATCAGTCATCCTGTTAACCACAGGAGGGCAGAGGAACTCTGCATGTGACGTTTCCTCGCTAGTATTTTCCAAACCCTGGTGAGGATCTGTGCCTTTCCCACCATCTGAGATCTGGTGCTCAGGACCAGAACGTGACACCCGGTGCTTAAAACGTGGCTTCTCACCTGTCACTCGGGCTCTCACCTTCACAAGGGATCCACCAAGAGATAGGTCAAAGGCCGGGGGGAAAGCGTCCCTTTTGTGACAGATTCACAAGGAATTGCTTGGAACCCCTCGTATCTTGCCAGTGATGGGCAATCCGAGGGGCTCAGTATCACCAGAGGACTTCCTCCAACTCAGATGAGCGGGACATTCACAATGAGCAGGCGTGGTTGGGAACGGGCATCTTTCTCACCACACCTTCTTGAGGCTGAGAAGGACATACTGTCCCATCCCGGTTGCCATCCCAGGCTGAGCAGGCCCAGAATGACCCTTGTCTTGTCTTTTGTCTTAGACGATTTCATTTCGTTCGAACCTTCCAGGACCCACGCTAGTACCTTACTTACCAAAGCACAGACCCCAACCACTTGTTAAAATGCCATCTACCATTGTTCAGGAGACCAGCACCTTAAATATGAGGCTGAAAATTTTCAGTGAAGAATATCCAGTTTAACTCTGCACAAAGAACCTGGTGCGTATTATACACATCCCAGATTGAGGTCTGCTTTTGTGGAACAACCCAGATAAATCTAATTGAGTTCTTGTTCTTGCCTTCTAAAGAATCCCCTTGGGCAGCAGCGTAGCCACTCCACTTGGGAGGTGACAGCTTATTACCACCCTAGAACTCCTCTGGGGTGCCCCCTCTCAAAGTCCTTAGCTCAAGGGGCTTTGAAATATTTTCCAAGGTGAGAAATCCTTATAAGAGAATGAACTAAATTTCTCATAAAAACTGAAAGAAGTTTGGAATCGATGAGGCAAATAAATGGGCAGTTAAACTGCATATTACCACTTGGGATGGAAAATCGAAATTGACTCTTATGAACGAGACCAGGTTCTATGACTTCTAATCTGGTTCCAAAAGCTATTTCCAGTGAGGAGTCCTAAACATGTTTTGCATTTTTTTTTAATCATTTATTTGTTTCTTTAAATGTTCATTTATTTTTGAGAGAGAGATAAAGCCTGAGCGGGGAAGGGTCAGAGAAAGAGAGAGGGAGACACAGATTCCAAAGCAGGCTCCAGGCTCTGAGCCATCAGCACAGAGCCCCACGCGGGGCTCGAACCCACGAACTGTGAGATCATGACCTGAGCAGAAGTCGGACACTTAACTGACTGAGCCCCCCAGGCACCCCCCCTAAACGTGGCACCTAAAGGGCAACCTTCCTGTGCAAGTGCCATCTGTAGTTTAAGGGTCAGTCATGAAACTCGACCCGTATTTCACAGAACTTTGCTAACACACTGGACCCGCTTTTGGAATGGCCAAGCTGCTCCTATCAGACGATCTCGCACGGATAACTATTAAAATCTCTGTGGGGGAAATGTCAAAAACTGTTGCTGTAAGATACTTAAAAAAAAAAAAAAAAAAAAAAGTAAGTGGAAAGTGGATCCTGGAAGGGAGTTGACCCCTACAAGAATGAAGCCACTGGATGAGTTTCCCATTTTTTGTAGCCGTTATCTTTTGTTAACCTCAGGCCACCGGAGCAGGACAGCTAAAGCTGGAATCGAATCCGGCGGTCTTCCAGCAGAAGTCGTGAGACCTAGTGGGAGGCAATTTAGCTAAAGTACCTGTAACCCCACTGGCACCTACTGGCCATCATCTCCTGCAAAGAAAGGAATGCATTTTCTGTCCATGTTCTCACACATGCAAGGATGGCAGTGTGTACCCGAGGCCGTTCAAGGACAAAGGACATCTTTGTGAAATGACAGCACGTGGCAGGCATCCAGCGACTGTTTCCTTCCTTCTCAAGAAAGAGTAATAACTTTCTTAGAGTTCAGATGTCACCTCCCCAAATTCCTCTTTGGGTCCCTTCTCTGGGCTTGGTTATTGTCTAAACAAAAGAAGGGCGTCTGTCTACGGATGCTGGATCTCAAGTGTAAGTCCCAAGTCCAAGTGACTGCTGGGGAAAAAGAACAGCAAGAAGGAGTTTGGTGGGAAAAGTAGCTTTGGGGGGACACTTAATATTTGAAGGAAAAAGGACCCAGTGACCGACAAACAGCTAAGGCTTCTTCTTTCATCCAGAAACAGGCAGTGGTAGGATAAAGGCATCGAACCTTGGGCCACCTTCGGAGGATTTAAGGGTCGTCCCTGTCCTGGCTACCGTCACAACCGGGCCTTCATAACTCTATCATCTGTGTTGACGTTCATGCATTTGTCTGTTTCCACGGCGTGGGCTTAGGAAACTCACCTGTCCCACCTCCGTGGTGGCTAAATCCACTGGTGAAGGGCTAAATCCAACTGCGTCTGTCAAGGTCTTTGTCAGACAAGCTCTTGGTAGAAGCGGCCAAGTCTGGTCTAAGCCTGGACGTGGAGAACCCTTTACTCAGGAGCTGCGTGTTGGGGATCAGGACACCTCAGGGTTTTCACGGCTCACAGGATCCCTTTGTTCTAGGTCACTGAGGTCAGCCCTCGGTCTTCAGTGTTCCAGCCACAAGCGGGTAGCCCGTGAGCGAGCACTTGGCTGGGCAGCCGGCGAGACCTTCTGAGCACTCGCCCTCAGCCAGTCCGGGAAGAGCCCGCAGGAGGGAAAAGACGTGGTGGTGGGCCTGGGCTAAGCGCTCTCCTAGGGACTCACCTTCTGGAGGAGTGAGATGGTAAAGCAGAGGGTGGAGAGAAGGTTGACTCTCTTCTCTTTAGGGCCCGGATCCGGGGCCCCTTTTCTTAGAAAAGCAAGCTCAGGAGCACCGCAGAGAGAGAATTATTGTAAAACTGACATCCTGAGTGAACTCCTGAACGCGAAGTCAATCGAATGGGAGGACCATTTTCCGAGACCTCGCCCTGATTCCTCCTCCCGCTTCATTTTCAGTCTTCAGAAGTGCCTGGGCTGAGAGATCAGCCTGAGAGAAGGCTGGCCCGGTGAGTCAGCCCTGCGAGTGGCCGGAGCAGAGCACGGAGCCACGGAGAGGAGAAGGGGAAGCTGGGCGCCCCCAGCTCTCAGGGTCGCACACTGTACTGCTGACGTCTTCCAGACTCTCCAGGGTTATCTTCTGAGGTCAACATCTGGATGGGGCAATCGGACCCCTGCAGCGACTGTGGATGAGGAAGGGGACCTGTCCAAACATGTCTCGTGAGGGGCCCCTGGGTGGCTCAGTCCATTAAACGTCTGACTCTTGATTTTGGCTCAGGTCACGATCTCCCAGTTTGCGAGTTCAAACCCAGCACCGTCAGCACAGAGCCTGCCTGGGATTTCTCTCCCCCACCCCCCTGCCCCTCTCTGGCTTGCGCTCTCTCAATAGTAAGTAAATATTAAAAAAAGTTTTTAACATGTCTTATGATAAACTTTTTTAAAAACTAAAACAAAAATTAAAAAAACCAACCCTGTCTTAAGGCACAGAGGAACTTGTCAACTTGAAGATTCTCATCCTGCACTCCCAGAGATTCCTGGCAATTCCCGGGACTCCGTATTTCCAAAAGGTTCTCCAGGCCATTCTGACACAGGGGGCTCCATGTAAAAAAATAATAATAATTGGGGAAACTTTTTTTTTTTTTAATTTTTTTCAACGTTTATTTATTTTTGGGACAGAGAGAGACAGAGCATGAACGGGGGAGGGGCAGAGAGAGAGGGAGACACAGAATTGGAAACAGGCTCCAGGCTCTGAGCCGTCAGCCCAGAGCCTGATGTGGGGCTCGAACTCCCGGACCGCGAGATCGTGACCTGGCTGAAGTCGGACACTTAACCGACTGCGCCACCCAGGCGCCCCGGGGAAACTTTTTTTAGAAACTCTCATGTGGAGGTGCTGTGACAGGGTCCGGACAGAGAGGTGGAAGAGGGAAGAGTGGGGAGAACAAATAGTTTGGATAGTATACAAGCCGTCTGTTGCTACAGGGCACTGTACCTCAACTCAGTAACACTTGAAGTCGAGATTCCGCCGGGTGCTTCCTCTGGTCCGGGCCAGGCTCAGCAGACCTGGGCTGGGCTTCCTCACATGTCTGGGGTCAGGTGGCAGGAGGGCTGGGAGCTGGATCATTCCCGACGGCTTCTCTCTCAGCCGGGTCTTTATGGGCACCATGCCATGTATCAGAAGAGTCAGGGTTTGCTCGAATGGAGGGAGGCAGGGTTTCAGGAGGAGCAGGCAAGTTCTGAGTTTCCTTTTGCATCACCTTTGCTATTGTCTTATTGGCCGAAGCAAGTCCCCTGTCCAAGCCCAGTCTCAAGATGTGAAGGTTCCCCAAGTCTGGGTACAGGAAGGCATGAGCACATGCAGGGGCCGCGGTGACCCCGTGGAGGGATGAGAGGAGACAAAAGGCAAGTAACCGGAAGATAAAAACTTCGGGAAGTTCCTGAGATTGGGCGGCACAGGTGATCCGGGCCCTGACCTCAGGAAGCAAGCAGGGTGACAAAGGCCACCGGGACGCAGCTGCCCTGGGGGGAGGGTTTCAGAAAGCAGAGCTGTCAGAAGCTGAGGTCAGAGAAGTTCCCTGCCCCAGTCCCCCACAGCCTCTAACACTGGGGCCTGTGCTCAAACAGGTCGGGAAGGGCGCACAGGAATATGGGGAACTGAGTGCAGTCCCCTATCCCTCGCGGCACCACGCGGCATCTCGGGGCTCCCGGCAGGGGCGGCCCTGGACTTACAGCGACCCGACATCCCCCCTCCCCCATTCCCTCCCCCCACCCCCCCTCCCCAGGACATGCCAGGGGGCTCGGCCTCTCCGCGCCACCCCACCTGCTCCTTGCCCCGGGGGTGCCCTCGCCCTGCAGACCACAGGGGCACTGAAGCGGGGGGCTGCTCCAGGGCACCACAGTGCTCCCTCATCTGCCGGGGCCTTGGCGACTGGGGGCTCCCGTCGGATTCCTCCTCACTCCAGGTCCAGGGCACCAGCGGGCCCCCCTGGCGCCTACCCTTTGGACCCCACCTTCCAGCCCTGTTTGTCTCGGGCCACCCGCACTGAGCGCAGGCCTCCCTCCCTCAGTGCTCTCAGCAATTGTCTACAAGAGCCGGCCAATCCCCAAAGGCCCCCACTCAGTTCACAAGGGCACCCAGCCAATCCCCAACGACACCCAGTCAGCCCCCAAGTAAAGCCAGCCCATCCCCAAGGGTTCTGGGTCAGCCTCCAAAGGCCCCCAGTCAGCCCTTAAAGGCCTCCAGCCAGTCTCCAATGGCACCCAGTCAGCCCCCAAGTGAATCCGGTCAATCTCCAAGGGTCCCCAGTCAGCCTCCAAGGGTCCCCAAGGATCTTCCAAAAGTCTCCAGCCAGCACTCAGAGGCCTCCAGCCAATCCCCAACGACACTCAGCCAATCCCTAACGGCACCCTGCCAGCACCCAGGTGAATCCAGCCAATCCCCAACGGTCCCCTGCCAGCCTCCAAAGGCCTCCAACCGATCTCCAACGGTCCCCTGCCAACCCAGATCAGCCTCCAATAGCCCTCAATGACCCAGCATTCAGAATTTAATCTCCATCACTGGTGGGGTGGGGCTGGCGCTGGGAGGGCCCTAGGGGACGCTGTATTTAAGTGGGGCAGGAAGGCTGAGGAGTTGCCGAGGAGGAAGGTCTGCAGGGTGATGCAGGCTGAGGGGAGGAAGGTGCTTGGAGAAGTCATAACTTGGGGGAGCCTCTCTGGTTAGCTAGTGTGCAGCTTAGAGCTGGGGGAGAGGGGCGTGGACAGCGCTGGGTAGGAGAGTGGAAGCGGGTCAGGAGGCCTCTATGCTCGAATGGAGAGGGTCGAGTGGTGCAGTCAGATGTGTGGTGTGGAAGGAAGCTCTGGGGACGGGGCGGGGGGGCGGGCAATGGATGAAGTTCCTAGGCAAGTCCAGGGTGGGAAGCTGGCCAGGAGATTGTGTGGCTGAGCGACCAAGGAGAGGAGGTGGCCTGGGTTAGAAGACAGTCCTTTCAGGTGGAGGATTGTGGACTTGTTTTTAAAACTATAAGAGGAACATACATCACAGACCAGTCGGGACAGTGGGGACAGGGCTTTGAAGACAGTGGGCCGAGGGTGAAGGTGGCTGAGTTGCCCCTGCCCCTACCTGAGATGGGGAAGCGGCAGTAAAGGAAGGTAGGGCTGTGGTGGAGAGAGGGTGGGGGATGCCGAGTTCACTTTGGGAACGTTTTGTTTGTAAGCAGAGATACCCTGGTCCCATCCAGGATTCACAGGGAGAGGGGTCCAGGCTGTGGACATGGGGGTCTGATATGGGCTGGAATCACCAACATGTACTGGAGCCACTGGATGAAATCAGAGAGCTGGGCTCAGCCCCGTCCTAGGGCCAGGTAGAGGGAGAGAAAGTTCCCAGGAGGCTGAGAGGGCCAGGCGAGAGAAGAAAATCCAAAGTAAAGGTGTCTTAAAGGCTGATGGAAAAAAATCCGCTTTGGAATGGAGTTTGGAGCAGATATTCGGCCGCACTCGTGAAAATCGAAATGTCATTCTACCAGGAAGAAATGTCATTCCTGCCAGGAAGACAGAGGGAGGGAGCAGTCTATCCCTGCGGGCAATAATAAGGGGTGTGTTGGGCAGAATTTAAAAGGAGCTATCGGACCAAAAGCGTGTCTGCTTCTAATTATCATTATTCAATAGGAGTTCTGACCAAAGGCCTTGGTAGAGTCCTCCCCACTCTAGCCCCCCGCCGCCTTAAGCCCCTCCGGCTGGGCACGGGGCTGGTGCTAACCTTACCGCTGCGTTGTTTATAACAGGAACTCTGGGAACATCCTACATGTCCATCCACAGGGGAGAGGCAAAACCAGAGATGGTCCGTGCATGTGATAAAAACAGGACGTACACCGGTTAACCAGGAATCCACATACCTATGTATCTGAATAGATTCTAAAAACACTGCTGAACAAGCAAAAGTATACGAATATAGTCACGTGGACTTTTTTTTTTTTTTTTTGTAATGAAAAAATACCTCCCGGGGCGCCTGGGTGGTTCAGTCAGTTAAGCAGTTAAGCCTCCAATTCTTGGTTTCGGCTCAGGTCATGATCTTAGGTTCGTGAGATCGAGCCCCACTTGGGATTCTCTCTCTCCCCACTCTCCCTGCTTGCGCTTTCTCTCTCTCTCAGATAAACTTAAAACAAAGACAACAAAACTCCTATGTATTAAGGGGTATGTATATATGTACATATACATGTACATATGTATATGAATATATGAATATATGAATATGTATATGAATATATGAATATGTATATTCATGTACATATATTCATATGTATATGAATATAAAGCGTAAGGATGGGGCTGGAGAGAGACACCCCAGAAGCGGTTATACTGAGCAGGACTTGAGGGCACAGGGGTTTACAGCGATACCAAAGAGGATTTGAACTTCGATTTCCAACAAAGAAAATAGGCAGATGCAAAGTTACTGGTATAATTAAAAATGACACAATACTGGAAGTATTCCAGTTAACTGGAAGTAAACAAGTATTTTTTTTAACTTTTGAAAAATGTTTTATTTATTTCTGAGAGAGAGAGAGCGCGCACAAGCAGGGGAGGGTGGAGAGAGAGAGGGGAACAGAGGATCTGAAGCAGGCTCTTTGCGGACAGCAGACAGCCAGATGCGGGACTCGAACTCACACACGGTGAGATGATGACTGAGCCGAAGTCAGGGGCTTAACCCACTGAGCCACCCAGGCACCCAAACAAGTATTTTTTTAAAAAGTACCTATGATGGGGGCGTCTGGGTGGCACTGTCGGTTAAGCGTCCGACTTCAGCCAGGTCACGATCTCACAGTCCGTGAGTTCGAGCCCCGCGTCAGGCTCTGGGCTGATGGCTCGGAGCCTGGAGCCTGTTTCCGATTCTGTGTCTCCCTCTCTCTCTGCCCCTCCCCTGCTCATGCTCTGTCTCTCTCTGTCCCCCCCAAAAATAAATAAACGTTGAAAAAAAAAATTTAAAAAAAAGTACCTATGATGATGGGGCACCTGGGTGGCTCAGTCGGTTGAGCATCCGATTTTGGCTCAGGTCATGATCTCACGGTTGGTGGGTTCGAGCCCCGCATCGGGCCCTGTGCTGACAGCTCGGAGCCTGGAGCCTGCTTCAGATTCTGTGTCTCCTCTCTCTGCCCACCCCCCGCCCCCACTCTCTGTCTCTGTCAAAAAGAAACATTAAAAAAATAAATAAATAAAAGTACCTATCATGGAAAAAGGCATAAGCCTCTTTACTCCCAGATTGGCAGGCTTTCAAGCAGGCCGAAGCAGGGTTCCCAGGGAGGTGGGAGCTTCGGGGCCCGTCTGCTCTGTTTGGAGTTACTTGGCTTCCACAAATATTGTGCTTTCAAATTTATCGAAGTTTTCTTTCTGATGAGGATTTGCTAGCAATATAGGTCAGCTTTCTTAAAAGTTGGCAACAATGCCAGTCTCTGCAGGGGGATTTGGGTCCCCTTGATGACCGCTCCTCTGTCTACACTGGCGCCCCCACCGACCTCTGCAAAAGGCCGAGAACCTTTGTAGTCTATGCCCAAGAAAGGAAAAGAAAAGAGGGGGGCGTCTTCTTGATTATGAGCTGACTTGGAGCCCCCCTCCTGCCCTCCCCCAGCCGGGCCGGCGTCCCAGCTCATTCCGTCCTTTGCCTAGTTCTCCAGCTGCACGCAAGATCAAGGCAGCTGAAAGCCCAGCCTCGGGACAGGGTGCCTCCACTCTGGAAGAGGCGTCTTCTGTTCTCTGGCGGCCACCTGCTCATCTACAGGCCTTGGAGGGACAGTGCGTGTCTGTGTGAGTGTCTTAAGTGTGTGGATGTGTGTTTGTTGGCGTGGCCATCCTGGAGAAGCCGGCGTGTTTAGCGGAAGGAAGGGGAGAGGTCCTCAATTTAGCTGAGGGGACTGAGTATCCCAGATGTGGGGGCATGGGGGGACCCCAGGTGGAGACCTCTGAAGGGAGTGGAGGAGAAAGAGATGCTTTCGCCTTCCCTGGGACCAAGCTCACGGGGCTGCCCAGAGGGCTCCGGGAGAGGGCACATTGGCCGACAGGCCCCAGGATGCTTACTGAGGCCTCAGAAACGTTTTCCCAGGGAAGAGAGCCCTTTCCTACCACCCGCCGTGCTGATCCCGGGTAGTTTTTAAAAAGTGCCTTTGGAGGGGAGCTGGAGCCCTGAGTCTTGGTAAGGAGAGGGTCAAGTTGAAGCCTTTCCAAATCAACTGTGTGCCCAGGAATGGGAGGGTCACTCTTGGGGTGATCACAGCAGGCCAGGGGCTTGTGGTTTCCCCCCACTTCCTGTGTCTGCCATGTGCTCCCCTGTGAACCCTCCCCCCTCACTTCTTTAAGCCCCTCCCCCCAGCCCTTGTTTCCCCTGTGACATCCTAGCTTCTTCCCATCCCAACTAAGGACGCCCCCTTCTGGCCTTGGCTGGGAAGTAAACCTGTATGCTTTTGCCCCAGATGTCAGAACGTTTGTTGCGAAGGACAATTCTACCAGGGCAGCGCGTGAAGTAAAGGAAGTTCTGGAAAACGTGAAATGTCATAACCATCCCCTCGAAGCATTCTTCTAAGAACATATTGAACCATGCAGAGAGGCCAGCGGGTGGCTGTGAGAGGCAGGTGGGAAACCCAGGGGTCGGAGGGGAGAGGCAGGTGCCCGCGCAGAGGGACTCGAAGGACGCTGTCATTTTTAGGAAGGCTGTTAATTTTAACATGGTGAGGGGAAAGCCGGGTGTAGAGACCGGAGGCTGAGGAGCTGGCCCAATGGCACTGAGTAGTTAGTGGTGGCGGGGGATTCTGAGAACAACGCGGGGCTCGGCTCCAGCTCTGGCCAGGCCCTCTGTCTGTGTGGAAGGGAGGGGACAGTGCCCGCCGGTGCAGGTGCGTGACCGGTGTGCAGATGCCCGGGGTGAGGGGCTGGCCGTATTCCCACTGGGCTCTGGGCCTGCTCCTGCTCTGATTCACAGCAGAAGGAAGCGGGAGGGCGAGCAGGTGGCTTTATCTTCCCAGGAGGGCTGGAGTGATTTCTTTAACTATTTTTTTTTCTTGCTTTCCTCTCACTACATATATAGAGATGCTTTCCTCAAAACATACCGTGTCAATTGTTTTCTGATCTTTCCTTTCTCCCATGGTCCCAGAGCTCCTACTCTGGGGATAGCTTGGTTGACTTGACTTTGTTTTACCCCTAAACATGCCCCTTTGATTCATACGTTGTTCAGTTTTCCTGTGTGTGTGTGTGTGTGTGTGTGTGTTTAAACCAACGTTATTAAGATATAATTCATGTACGATACAATGTAGCTATTAAGAGGGTGCGATTTCTGTGTTTTTTTCAATATACTCAAGCGGTTGTGCAACCTTCTTCCTACTCAATTTTAGAACATTTTCCTTACCCCGAAAAGAAACCATGCCCATTAGCAGTTATCCCCTATTTCCTTTTCCCACCTCCCTTCTCTTTCTGCAACCCTAGGCAACTGCTAATGTGCTGACTGTCTCTATAGATACCTTCTGTTCTGGACGATTCATATAAATGGAATCATACAACATATGGTCCTTAGCCCTTTGTGACTGGTTTCTTACTTGAGCATAATGTTCTCAAGATTCATCCATATTGTAGCATGTGGCAGGACTTTTTTCTTTAAGTTTATTTATTTTGGGAGATAAAGTACCCTCAAACAAGAGCAGGGGAGGGATAGAGAGAGAGGGAGAGACAGAGAATCCCAAGCAGGCTCTACGCCGTCAGGGGCTCGAATTCATGAACCATGAGATCATGACCTGAGCCCAAATCATGAGTCGTCTGACTCGCGACTTAACCAACTGAGCCACCCAGGCACCCCAGTGCGTTATTTCTTTTTCTTGCGGAATAACCTACCATCGTATGGATATGCCACGCTGAAAACATCTGTTTCCCAGTTGATGGACATTTGGGTTGTTTCCACTTTTGAGCTGTTATAAATAATGCTATTACAAACGTTTGTGTACAAGTGTTTGTGTGGGTATATGGTTTCATTTCTTTTGCCCATATCCCTAGGAGTGGAATTGCTGGATTATACCTTAAGAAACTACTAGACGGTTTTCCAAGGTGGCTGGGCCATTTTACCTTCCCATCGGCAGTGGGTGATGATTTCTCTTTGTGTCCCCACCAGTACTGGTATTATCTGCCTTTTACGTTGCGGTGTTGACGTGCATCTCCCTGATGACTAGATGCCTATTGGCCATTTGTTTTCCTTCTTTTAGAGAGCTATCTATTCGGATCCTTTGCCCGCTTTCGAATTGGGTCCGTTTGTTTTTGAGTTTCCTGTAATGGAAGCATAGCACGTTTACTATGCTTTGTGTGATCTGTTTCCTTTCCTCGATGCTATTTTTGTGCTTCCGTCAACAGTCGCCATGCTCCTGTCGAGTCATTCACGACACGTCCTGCTGTAACAAAACACCACGGACTGGGTAGTTTATGGTCAACAGAAATGTATTGCTCACAGCTCTGGAGACTGGAAGTTTCAGATCAGGATGGCAGCATGGTCAAATGAGGGTCCTCTTCTGGGTCAGGGTAGAAGGGCTAGGGAGCCCCGTGACATATATCTGTTAAGAGCACTGATTCCATTTCTGAGGGCTCCACCCCATGGCCTAATCACCTCCCAAGGCCCCATGTCCTAATACCATCACATTTAAGGGTAGGATTTCAACATACAAATTTTGGAGGGCACAAACATTCAGACCATAGCAACTGCAATGGTCATTTGAATTATTTCTAGGTTCTGGCCATTACCAATAAGGGTGTTTGAACATTTTGGATAGGGCCTGGTGTGCTAGAATTTCTCCACTGTGGGTCTTAAACTCTAACTTATGTCAAATGGTTTCATAACCATATATAAAATCCTATGAATGGCCACAACCCTCAGCACGTTCTGTTGAAAACCCCATCCTTTCTTCGTTGCGTAGAACTGCTACCTCTCAGAAATCCAGGGTCCATGCATGCAAGGTCTGATCCTGGTTTCTCTGTCCTTCCCCCAGCTAGCTCTATGAGTCTGTCCCTGGGCCAATGCTACATTCTCCTAATTACTAAAGCTCTATGCTTTATCATGACATAAGGTAGGGCCGATTTTTTTTACCTCTGGATTTTGGTTAGAGGAAGATCATATTTTGCATGGTGGGGGTCAGGGTATATACCAAAGGCATGGGTCAGAATAAATGGGGAGATCCATTGTCGCCAGGTAAAGCGATAGCTGTGATTGGAAAGAACACTTAATACAGGATTGGCCAGAGGGCTCGTGGTACAGAACAAAAGGAGTAAAGTCTTGGGGTGAAAACAGGACTCTCCATGATGCTTTGTTTTGCCTTCTTGTGGTCTTTCCCCCTAAAGGGAGGTCACAAGATTGTTCCGAATACTTCCCACTGTTCCTTGATCAGTCCTGTCTTCTGTATCCCCGCGTCAGAGCGCTGAAAGATTACTTACATCTTGGAAAATAATCATTAAAAGAGAAGGAGGATGTCTGGGTGGCTCAGTCAGTTAAGCATCTGACTTCGACTCAGGTCATGATCTCCTAGTTCGTGAGTCTGAGCCCCACTTCAGGAGAACACAAGCCCCTCTTCTCTCTCTCTCTGTCTCTTTCTCTCTCTGTCTCTCTGTCTCTCTCTCTCTCTCTCTCTGCCTCTTGCTCACTTGCACCCTCTCTCTCTCAAAAAAAAAAAAAAAAAAAGGAAAATGCTTTCAGATTTCACCAAGGAGGATTATCACTTTGTACATCACAGAGAAAAGGAACTTAAAAACTCAGAGCAAAGTTCCCTGATTCTGATTATAGAAACAGCTATGGATTTCTCCACTTTCCTATGAATATAAGAAAGTGCTGTCCAAACCACACAGAATAAACTCTTAATCCTTCTTCAAATGAAACAGTCCACCTAGCATCTTTATAAAGAAAGGGAATAGCATTATGAGCGATGTAATAAAATAGGAAACACCAGAAAATCACTCCTAATGTGATTGAGCAGGGTTTGGTGAAATTGCGTTTCAGTTATTTATAGCGTGAGTGAACAAATTCAAGATGCCAAATGCATTCTTAATGTAGGTCTTGTCAAAGATAGATTGTTAAATACAGAATTCTGACAACAGATCTAGGTGTCAGCTTGAGCTGGAGAAACTTCTGAACGGTCTGTGTAGAATTCTGTCCCCGGGGAGCCCTGGGCCGATGCTTTGGCCCTTGGAACCCACTGTGAGTAAGAGGTATGTCTCCACTGTGGGGTCTTACTTTGGCTTTCTCTTCTTTCCATTAGATAGAAAGTCAATAGAAGTCATATTAGATAGGTCTAGAAGTGGGCCAGGAAGAGGTGTCTACCTACTTTTATGCAGATAAATGAGTTTAACAGAATTTCCCTACCCTTCTTGTTTGGTCTAATAAAAAATAGATATGTATATATTTGGTCTTTGTCCCCAGTTCCTGGCACAGAGCTCCTAAAATCCTTGGCAATTCCTGAGGGAGAAGAAGAGTGCCCTGTATGCTAAGATGACTCAAAGTGGGGTCCCCTAGATCACTTCAGGATCGCAGCTGCTCACCCAGAAAGCAGCCAGGTGATCAGAAGGCCAGAACTTTCAGCACAGCCCTAACCCTGTGACCTCCAGGGAGGCAAGAGGGACCAGAGATTGTGTTCAATCAGCAACGATGGACAATTTAATCAATCGTGCTTAAGTGATGAAACCTTGATTTAAATAAAGAGAAAAAGGGGCACCGGTGTGGCTCCGTCGGTTAAGTGTCTCACTCTTGGTTTCAGCTCAGGTCATGATCGCACAGTTTTGTGAGTTCGAGCTCGCATCAGGCTCTGTGCAGAGCCTGCTTGGATTTCTCTCTCTCCCTCGCTCTCTGCCCCTCCCCCGCTCACACTGTCTCTGTCTCTCTCAAAATAAAGAAATAAATTTAAGAAAAAAAGAAAAAGAAAAAAAAGATAAAAGGAAAATAAAGTATCCTTTAAAGAGCTTCTGGGTGGGGGTGCCTGGCTGGCTCAGTTGGGAGAGCATGTGACTCAATCTTGGGTCTCAAGTTGGAGCCCACATTGGGTGTAGAGATTACTTAAAAATACAAATACAAATACAAATAAAAACGTAGAGTGCTTCTGGGTTGAAAGACTCATTGGAATGTGGCTGTCTCAGAGAGGACACATGACATCTGTACAGACCACCCCCCCACCCCCTGCACTGAAATATCTCTTCCCCATTTTTCTTCCATTTGACGATTCCTGAGTTAGGTCCTTTATTTTTTTTCCCCCTTAAAGTTTATTTGGAGAGAGAGAGAGAGAGAGCGCGCGAGAGAGAGTGGGGAGGGGCAGGGAGAGAGAGGGAGAGAGAGAATCCCAAGCAGGCTCTGCACTGTCAGCACAGAGCCTGACGCTGGGCTCAATCCCACCAACTGTGATGTTAGGACCTGAGCCGAAATCAAGAGTCAGACGCTCAACCCACCGAGCCACCCAGGTGCCCCCTGAATTGGTAGGTCCTTTATAATAAACTAGCAATATAAGTAAAGCTAGGGGGCCATTTATTTTTATGTATAATAATTTATCGAGTGAGTCACTCCCGCATGTCACATAAGGAGATTCCTCTCAGAATTAGAAAAGCCCTCCACAGAAGACAAATTCCAATCCCACAGTTATTGTCAAAAAAAAAAAAGGCAATTTTAGGGGTGCCTGGGTGGCTCAGTGAGTTAAGCGTGGGACTTCGGCTCAGCTCACGATCTCACGGTTCGTGGGTTGGAGCCCTACGTTGGGCTCTGTGCT
This sequence comes from Felis catus, assembly GCF_018350175.1. Lineage (NCBI taxonomy): Eukaryota > Metazoa > Chordata > Mammalia > Carnivora > Felidae > Felis > Felis catus. The sequence continues at coordinate 151,141,911 of NC_058376.1, read as the reverse complement.
GACAGCTCAGAGCCTGGAGCCTGCTTTAAATTCTGTCTCCCCTGCCCCGCCCACTCTGTCTCTCCTTCCAAAGTAAATAAACATTAAAAAAAAATTTTTTTAAGGCAATTTTAGAAAGCTTGCTTTGTCCTGCCTCCCAGTGATCAAAGTTTCAGAAATATAAAAATCACCTTCCTGTTACTGGACAGGGGGTCTTGGGACCTCGCGATGGTACCATACATTTACATTATTGGTCTTTTTTGTGACTGCCTTATTACAGCAGCGTGTTTTCCTCACAATTATTATTACTCTTATCCGAAAATGAAAAATGAAAACACAAAACCTTGACATAGAGTCACGATCTAGCCTCTTGAGAGCCACTTGATTAATGTGAGACTGAGGATTTTTTGTTTGTTTTCAGTGTATCTCCGGCCCCCTTGTTCTCCTGTTGCTCTTTTCTGGCCTTCTCTCGGGCTCCTCGTAACATTTGCAGAATTCCACCCTGATTTATATCGTGCTTTAGTCTATCATTTTGTCAAAATTTGTTTGGTAGTTGCTCTAGATGTGACAATATACATACATAACTTCTCAATCAGCCAAGTGCAGAAACCTTACTTCCATTTACGACCCTTTGCTTCCCACTTTTAAAATGTAATTGTCTTAAGTATTCCCACTGTATACATTGAGAACACCAAATGGTGTTATTTTTGCTTCCAACCATCGTGTCTGATGTGAGAAACACATAAGTAGGATAGTCTATTTTATAATATCTCTATTTTTACCCAATTTTTACCTCCCCTGAACCTTAAAAAAATTTTTTAGTGTCTAATTTTGAGAGAGAGAGTAAATAAATAAAATGTTAAAAAAAGATTAGAGGGGTGCCTGGGTGGCTCAGTCACTTATGCGTCTGACTCTTGATTTCAGCTCAAGATCTTGTGGTTTGTGAAATCAAGCCCCACATCTGGCTCAGTGCTGACAGGAGCCTGCTTGGGATTCTCTCTCTCCCTTTCTCTCTCTCTCTGCCCCTCCCCAGCTTGTGTGCTCTCTCTCTCAAAAATAAATAAATAAACATTAAAAAAATAGATTGGAGATAAGAAGTGTGCCCGGTTGTCTCAGAAAAGCATGTGACTCTTGATCTGCTGTGTGAGTTTGAGCCTCACGATGCGTGTGGAGGTTATTTAAAAAAAAATAAACTTAAAAAGAAACACTTAAAAAAGGTAGGAGAAACTTTGTTTTTATGTGCTCTCTCTTTAACCGTATCTTTTTTGTGTGTTTGTTTATTTTGAGA